>NC_071341.1:4375000-5000000 GCF_027744825.2 Synchiropus splendidus | reverse complement strand
TGTGTTTTAGTGGACCCTCTTCTGTGGCAGACACTAATTCAAAGACACGTGACCCACCTGAAAATATGACTGGTGTGTCCTGCACAAGAAGTCATGCCCACAGACGCAGTTGAAGAAGGCAAATGTTAATATTTCGCTTCCCGACAAGGGCATCACATTATATCTGTTCAATTTTGCTAGAACTTTGCAATATTTCATCTTTTAATTAATTACCATGTCATTGCTGTGGAATTGTAGTTATGTTGTTGTCGTTATGAAATAACAGTCAGGAGCCACATGTGCATGGAACCCAAGTGCAAGTAGTAACCAACAGCAAAGAGACTCAATGAGAATCCAAGTTAATAATTTATTAATTGACGAAACAACTTAAGTAAAAAAAACCAGGGGCATCACCGAACACTGGCAGAACAGAGGGAGAAATCTGAAAACAGCACAAACAAGAATCAGAACACAAACACAATCACACAGCAATCTCACTCATGGAAAATAAGTCCATAAACACAAAATACACATGGCAGACACACAATCCTGGTGATTAAAAAAAACCCCACAAAAGAACAAAGAAGAACAAAGAAAAATACGGTTGTGGTGGAAACAGGCACACACTGAAGAAAAACAAGGGTGACCAAAGGGAGAGAAAACCAGAAATTCAAATTTGATTATTGAAGATTAAGGACCAAAGAATCACGACGGAAAATGGACCAGGAATTACCAAGAAAGAGTCAATTCACCTGCATTGGTAATTCCGGTATTCATGTATATTGGAAGAATAAATAAATAAATAAAGTACACTAGGTATAATGGAACATGGAAAACAACAACATGTTTCCTATCCTCCTTTTCGTCACTGACAAGGATGTGCAACACAAACCGTGTTATCATACCAGATCTAGAAAGGCATCACGGATAGCACGTACCTCAGACAAGCTCTTCACTTCCAACCAACCATTTTAAAATGTAAGTCCATATTTTGTCTCCCGATTCTTTTGACACTTGGTTTGTGACAGTGATTTGATAGTATACATGTTTTATAAAGAGCCATTACCTAATGTTTTAGTGTTAATGAGATGACCCCCAAAATCAAAATCGCCCCGTTCCACACTACCCTGAATTTCATAGAAACATTTTTGTGTGTTTTTTTTTTTTTGACAAAAATCTATCAATCATACAAATGAAAGAAGCGCCAGTAAAACCCTGTACCAGCCCACGACTGGTGAGGCACTAACAACATGCTTTTCCATGCTGACGCAGTAAGATAACTGCAGCTTTCTACAAAGCCTGCAGCTCCATCTCTGGCTCAAGTAAATGTCAGTGATAGCTATACAAGTTTCAATGGTGCAATAATCTGACAGAGGCAAAACATGCGGCGATGACAGGATAGGGTCAGGACTTAAGGCTCGGAGCACAAATTAGGAGCCAAAGTGACCATGACACAGTGTCACTATTTCCGTGCCACTCAGACTTGAGCATAATCGCCACGCACACAAAGACCAACTAATGCCAGCAATCGGTGTGAACGGACAGTTTAGGTGTCAGGCTCATTGACTGACCATGCCCGTTTCCCAAGTGCTGCTAACTAATCCTTCCATCTTTATTTATCCACTCTGAATCTCATCTGAAGAGAAGCAGGCGCACATTAACAGATCATCTTTAAGACTCCATTTTTGAGTGTGGGATGTACGAGGCTTAGTTGTAGCTCAGCGCCGCCACTGACACTTCCAAATGAACCTATAGATTTGTCTGTGTAGTCTGAAAAGCAGAGGCTGGCTGTGATCGGCTAATCTGATCGCATCAGGGCAGAAGTCGACTAGCGCCACATCGTGTGTCCCCAACACATCATGTTACTCATGAGCCACAGCCTGAGCTGTTGTCAGCTAGTCGGACTGACAAGTAGAGCAGTATGAAGGCAGAAGATTTAAAACTGGACAGCTTCACTGTAATTTTTTTTTAAATTCCATGATAAGAACACGCTCAAAAACTTTCCTATAGTCGCGGCAATGTGACCTCCTTATTCTGAGGGGATGCTCGCTAAAATGATGAACTCATATTAAAGAACTTGCTCTTCATATTGCAACTCTGTATGCAGTCTTTGGTCTCTCAGACAAACACACAGATTTGTGGCAATATTTTTTGTTTCCATTCCGCCGCCACTGAATAAAATGGTCAAGCTATTTAAGAAATAAATATTCTCTGGGACAGACTGAGATTACTGGCTCTTTTTTTTAATGAAAGAGTGTGTGTCGGTAAGCCAGTGTGCCACGGTGTCCCACTGATGCCTTATCTTTGAAACTCTCCTCTCGCTTGCTTGCAAACACACCCACACACCTCCACACACACACACACACACACACACATCCAAGTTTTATCGCGACCCGACACTTGGGCGCAGGCTGGTAATCAGAGCATGCTCTCCCATCCCCTCCCCCCCTCCCCCACGGAGAGAAGAGCCGTCTTCTAATCTCAACTGTTGCATGTCTAATACTAATTGGAATCCTGCAACTGGGTCACTCTCATTGTTTTTCAAGTATTGTCAAGTTGAAGGGAGGGGGGACTGGGGCATATGAAACTGAAATTACACCCCTAACACCGCACAAGCGTACCCCCACCACTGTCTCCTCCCTTTTGAGTTCAGCCGGAGCAGATCTGATTGGACCTCTGGATTGCTGTTGTGTGTTTGATGGAGGATTGAGAGATCAGAGACATCAGTGGCAGGACACACTTACAAACAGACCCATGCACCCTTTGATAATCTGAGGGATAAATGAGTGAATAAATATTAAGACATTTGATCGATAAAAACATTACTCAACGACTATTTTTTTTTTAAACTGTAGCTTCCATATGTAGTACACAATCTTTCTGCAAACACTGACCAAGTATACAATACCCATACATGCACATGCACCAACAGGTTTGTGGCATCATCTTTGTGTTGTCCGCACATTGCTATAATGTTCCACCAGGCCTTAAGTTATTCTGAAGGCCTCATCCTGAAATTGAGGCTTAACCCTGTGGGGTCTGGCAAAAGGGCCCCACAAACACCTAAGGGACCCACAGGGAAAACTGGAGCTCACAAGGATAGATATGCTTATACATGCACACATACACATTTTGATGTTTTTATGTTTTGTGTTTGATTGACTTTCATGCTTTCTCAAGCATCTCACCCTAAACCTAACCATCCAAAACAAATTTGTAAAAAAAAGTATAACCTTCTGGGGACTGGCAAAAGGTCCCCAAAAATAGCAAAAGGTCCCCACAAGGAGGTATGTTTTCAAGAATTGGTCCCCACAGGTAAACAAGTTCACACGCACACATTTTAAGTACCTAGAATCCTGAGTGTCCAACTTTCCAGCTTCAAAACACCTGGCTTTTTATTACATGTTTATTCACCTGAACCTGGACAGAAAGAAATCAAGGGAGAGGAAGACAACAAAACATCTGAAAGTCAAGCCTGAAACATGACTGGAACTTGCATCCCCGGGTGAGTCACAAGAGGATGACAATGCCACTGGAGGAGAAGTGGGGGAGTCAGTGACCAAGAAGTTTCTGTGAAAAATTAAGTACAGTATATAAAGAATCAAATGATTGATTTAAATAGAAATATATATATCAGTTTTTCCCTTTACTCGCTCAATGAAAACTACTAAAAGACTTCCAACAATAAGGCTCAACTCACCGTCCGTGATCATGTCCTGATGAAATGATAGAAATTTTGGTGGTGTTCCAAATAACCGTCTTACTGAATCGTCTGAGCTTTGTGTCCAGAGAGTTGCAGTGTGAGCTTCAACAACTGTTGTGTTACGTTTTGTCAAGGAAGTAAGGTCCAGAATACCACTGCCACCTGCTGTGCCATTGAGCCAATTGTGCTTAATACTGTTTCAGATACTTTATTACCGTTTTCATGGACCAGAAAGGTGTTCTATTACAGAAATGAAAACATGCAGAGTCAGCATTTTGTGTAAGCAAATTAATATATGGGTTTAAATGAATGCGCTTTCTGAGTGTGTTTCTTGTTTTATGTTTTAATACATTATATATATATATATTTTTAATTATCTCTTTGCATCTTCAGAGGATTCTTGCTACACATCTTTTATTATTGCGGACAAGTAAACCACTGCCACGATGGTAATGCAGAGAAAATGACATTGGAATTAAAAGAATAACGCCTCTTAAATTTAATATTGGAGGAGGAGGAAGCATGTGTCCCTCAGTCTCTGCAGACCTGGCCCTACTCCCCATCACTCGGGAAAAACCTCATTAACTCCAGCTGCCACATGCTCCCTGTTAGTCACAACTCATAAAGCAGAAAGTTCAGAACACCGCCTTTAAAATTGTGCCAGTGTGTCATGTTAATTGTGCGCCTTAATATCCAGCACAGATCATTTACTGTTAGTTTAACACAAATTCTGCAGAATTTTCATGACAAACTAAACACGGTTCCTGTGTTTCCTGGTTACTATTAAGCAATATTGTCATTCAATATTGTATGTATCTGTAAAACGGTAGTGGTGTTGTGACTTTGCAGGCGTCAGCCGGAGTGTGACGGTGTATCCGTGTTGATGGGTTCCCAGGGCAGCTTCTTTCGATTACCACTAGATAGCAGCGTTGGGTGACATTCACTGCGCATGAGGGCAAATGACAAGTCTGCAGCAGCGCGAGTGACTCAGTTGAGCCAGCGTCCTCTGTCTCTGTATCGTTGTGTGATTCAGGTCAGATGTGTTGAAGAAAACTTCATCACTCGTCATTCACTATTTTCCCATGTAAATGAATGAATGAATAAATAAATAGCATGATTCACAGAGTAGAATATGTGTCATTCAGATTGGAATGGAAGAAAGATTCCGAGCTTATGCTCTTATATTAATGATTTTTTTTCAGTCAATAACATTTCACTCGTAGCATTTGCAGCTCATGTACACAGATTGTACACACAAATTAAAAGTAGATGCATGCATGCCTCATGTTTGTCAGAGTGATGAGAAAAAACCAACAGCATTTTAATCATTATAGAATAAAATGTGTTTTAAAAATTCAACTTGAGTTTCAAGTTTTAGTGCTTTTGAAAAATAGTACCAAGATTTATTTTCTGCTGTAACTGTCCTATTATCTGAAAGAACCAAATGACGGACACTTTTTATTGCCCTGGAAAAAGTTGGCCCATTTCTGTCAGATTGAATTTGATTTTGTCTTTGTGCCCCTTGACATTCTGAAAAAACAAAACTGATTTAAACAACTCTTTCAACCTGTTTTGATTTGACAAGCTATTAAATCGATGTGTGTTTCAGAAGTCCTCTTAAAATGTGTTGTTGTTGCCCATAGACAATCTAGAAACCTGAACAATTTTGCCTCTGAGCGCGATGACTGTCACTGGCACTAAAAAGCACTCGCCAAGTCAGTTTGACCAAAGTTTGAGGGTTTCAACCTCACATTGGCGTTCGAGAGATTTGCACAGATCAGCAAAGTATGAATTTCCCATAGCATTAACCACTGAGAACGCCTTCCTCAGAAAAACTAAAGAGGAGAGGGATAAGAAGAGTTGTCTCTTTAGAATTCCCGTCTCATTAGGCTCTTGCTACATTTATTAATTGGCGTTGTTGTGGTGTTGAGAGAAATCTGTACTGCCTGCCACTAAACATTAACAAGTTATTTTTCTTTCCCCAAATTGGCTTACCTCTGCTGAATAAGCCAATCTGCTGCTCTTGTTTTTAAAGTGACTTCTCTTCTCTGTTTTCTCTCTGTCCTTCCATCTTGCACGCTTCAATGGAAAGCTGTCAAACTTATAGGGAAAGTGGAGACTGGTGTACAAGCTGATAAAAATGTTCCACCACAGCACGTCAGACATGTCAATTAGGTGTGTGTGTGTGTGAGGGAGGTGGTCGGGGCAAGCCTTGACAAGCCACGTTCTTGTGAGGACATTCAACTAATGGCAATGAGAGGTACTCACAAAAATAGCCAAACAAATGTCTGTGTGTGTGTCCGAACTTGGATAACTAAACCAGTGCGGACCGATTCTTGGAAACACACATCCTCTATGCTATTTGTGGAGACAGTTTGCTGGGGATCAGGATTAAAACTTCAAATGACTTATAATTGAATTATGATTAGGTGTTTGGGTTTTGAGTCCTGGTTAATGTTAGTAATACATTCTGGATTTTGGTGATGTTTGGTTGGGGTGTGGGGGCTGGGGAAGCATGATGTCAATAAGAGGTCAATAAGTAGGAATACACACGTGTGTGTGCTGCTACGGCAGGTGAGCATGTAACAAGGAAAACCCAGCCATGACACAACCATCATATACTGTATATCAGCGACCATCCACTAACCCGATCAAAAACAACGTCAAGGATGACAAACCGAAAACAACAAGACAAAAATGTAGTGGTTTTGACGGAGCGTGACCGTCATTGGAGTCCCGTTAAGAAGAAGAAATTAGGAAACCATCACTTGGAGTGTCGTTCAAAAATCTGGGGCTTCATCAGTGCATAAATGCAGATGGTACAGTAACCATTTCAGATGAGTGATTGGCGGAGGTCATGGTGAACTAGTGGACTATGTTTTTTCTCCTCCCCCACAGCTACCTTTTGCCATACTGATGAGTGACTGTAACATACAGAAGGGGAATAAAACACTGGTTTTCAATTGGAGGCTCAGAGGAAAGCAACCAATGAGGTGGCTTACCCATCCTTTGCTATTGCATCCGGGTTGGACTGCTGGGGAGGTGTCCTGCTCCATCATTATAATAAAAAGAGGTGGCCCAGGACTCACAGGACTCAAGAGTTGGGGGACATGCGAGTGAGGTACCCAGGCTTCTGAGCTGCCAGCTGAACCCTGACATGGATTAGGAAAAGACAGTGAGTTCAGTGTCATAGCAGTGATGAGTCAAACACGATCCTGTTAATAGAAGAGATCTCGTCCAAAAAGCTGCCCATTGGATTCTTGCTATAAAGGCCTGCAGCACCATCATAGACTCTGCACACAGGACACACACACTCACACACAACTGGACAAGTGCGCCATCACATTACAATAATTTGAACTCGTTGTTGAGCAATACACGTACACACTCACACGCTTGTCTAAGAACCCTAATCCTCAATCTGTATTTGAAATGCAGGGCCAGGGTCAAGGATTACATTAGAATCTGATGATCAAATAATGCAGGAATTCTTATTCCACTGGAGCGGCTGATCATCTCAGCCCGAGATTACACAGAGCCAGAGAGACAGACAGAGAGAGGAAAAGAAAGCACGGAGAAAGAAAACACGACAATAAGCGAAACAGTGCTGAGAAGAGAGAGAACGTTAAAGAGAGAGCCCCACCACAGGATAGAGAGTCTGGTGAAGGCAGGAGCGTTTTCATTGAGCAATGGTGCCTGCCACCAGTGATTCAGGCCTTTTAAATATGTGGACCCCCACGTTGGGACCGCGACTGTGAAAAGGTTATCTACTGCTCTTTACTGATTAGTCCCTCGACAAAGAAAGTGATTCATTAGAAAAGAAGTCAATTCACCTTGACATAAAAATGAAGACCAGTTTTGTCAATTCTAAGTGGATGCACATTTTAAGGATGGCATGATGTTTCAAATAGAGGTTTCTAATAACCAATAATCATTAAAACAAGTTTATATATATATATATATATATATATATATATATATATATATATAAACCCGCCCTCCCTAACTCTCCCATAAAATAGAGCTTGGCTTCGCGCACAGCTGAAAGCCTAACACAGACCGACTCTCTGCCATCCTTGTGATCTCTGATCAGATGCAGGCTCACTCTGATCTAGAGTGCAAACCTGCAGTGACGGTCTGAAACTGATCTGTGGATACACACATTCAGGCCTGTGTGTGTGTGCGCGAGTGTGTGTACCAAGTGTGAGCATACTCCATAAAACAGAAGCGTGTCTATGAAATTGCATGACCACGTGTGTTTGTGAGTGTTTGTCTGGACTCACAGTGCCTTCCACCAAGTATTAACATTCATGGAGTCAGCAGGGCATGTCACAGCCCATAATGACCCTAGAGAGGGGTCTGAGCACTCTGCAGTTTTCAGAGATGTCTGGAGAGGTTGATAGAGATTTGACAGCAAACGGGAGGCCATGAGGGCTAACCAGGTTTATGTGTTTAGGTGAGAAGCTTGCGACTGGCTCCTATGGACTTTAAATGGCCACTTTTTATATCTGTTATGCAGGTGAGCTAGCGAATGAAGTCAGAGATCAAAATCAGTGAAGCAACACATATTATGGGGATTCATCATAATATGTCATCATGTCAAATAGCCCTAATAAAATAGCATTTTTTTGCTTTGACACAATTTTCTGAAACACATGCAACAAAGCCCTCTTTTGCACAGTTGAAGCCTGCATGCTGGTCTCAAGCATTTTAAAGGGTTGAACCACAGCAGTAGAAACTTGTACATGCACTTGTATAGCTGCAGTATGTAGGTTCCTCTTCATCTCTTGTTTGGAACATTTCATGACAAAAAGAAGTGTCAGCATTCAACTTTCATTATGCTCGACTTTTAAATTACGGATTTTAAAATGATCTGTCTTTCTTTCACAATGCTAGTCATTGGCCAGATGAAATATGGGTTTCAGTATAGGCGTGCAGATCACATAGAAAAGACACATAACAAATAGCACAATGAAAATATCCAGACAGCTGTGTATCATGACCAAATGCAAAGTCTACTTGAAGAACGGAGAGTTGAGAACACTGTACTGTACTCTGATACTCCACACCTACACTACGAAGTCAAGGTGTGGCGAACACCTACCGAAGTAACACATGACCACAGCTTCTGCTACAGAAGAGGGGTATTAGAATGATGTATAAGGCAGATTACACAGCACACACCAATGAACTTTTAAAGCAAAAGTACTGAAGTGACCTGAGCACTTTGAGAGACACACTAAGAGCACTGATGGCTGTGTCCTTGTCGAGCTATCCGTAATGTCAGAAGAAATATTCACTGAATTGTATGTGACAGTTATGGAGCCAATTATATAATGAACATACGAGTGTCATAATTTGTCATGTATTATATTTAGCATATGTTAGCAGAAGGAGAAAAAACATTTAATGACAAATACAAATGATATACTCAATATAAATATTTAGTCTGAGATTACATTGAAGTTTTATAGGCTGCTTTTATTTCTTGCAATAAAAAACAACAACAAAAAAACATTTATTCTGTTCACACTTTGGTGGCGCAGGGTGGTCAACCCCACCCCCATCACAGAAAGGTCAGTGCCGTCTTTGAAGTTGGCCCCATAGATCACCATTATTACTGTAGTCCATTGATTCCTATGGAGATGAGGCTCGTCGCTGCTGTTCTGGGTTACTGAGGCTGAGGTCAGGGTCAGACTCCCCTGCCTTCGCTGGAGAATTTAAAATCCAGCTAACGGCTACCAACTGCTCTGCATGCTGATTTGGCGCCGAAGGACACACAGTACGGTACAAGTGCTGTTTTCATGCACTGCATATATATATATATGTATATATATATATATATATATATATATATATATATGCAGTGCACCAAGAGGTCTTATCATCTGCGTTCATGTTTGCCAAACCACATGCTACAAGGAAGCCATGTTACAAGGCAACTGCATTGTTTTCAGGCGCAACCCTGATCTACAACCCCAGACTGCTTTGCTACCCTTGTTAAGCATTTTGTCATGATGACCTCGAGGTTAACTTACTTCCTCTTCCTACCTGCCACCACAGAGACAGTCTGCGAGGACTCTGTGTGAGTGCCACCACATGCCACCACACTCACATCAATCATGTCCACTCTTAGATGGTAACCTTTCCCACCTTTACTAATGCTCCATCCTCATTTGTAGTCAGAGCCAAGCTGTTCTCAATAACCTGCTATAGCATAACCTTGTACAGGCGACTGTTGCCCAGGCATTCCAGCAGTGATTTTCTTCAAAGTCCCCTTGTCCTGACTTCTTGCAGGGAGGGAGAGGAACTGAGACAATTAGTTTTTAGCATTCCGAAATTTTGAAAATGTTTTTTTTTTTTTTTTTTTTTTTACAATTAGCATGGATCACTCATACCTACCTTGATTTCACTTTCATTATTCAGGATTTTATTTTATATTTATTTTTTCCAACTCGAATAAGGATGGCATTTCTTGACCCTGTGGAGGCCAAAGCCAAGAAGTTCTGAGGGAGTACCACAAAGATTTACGAAGATAGCTTTTGTCCGTGGCCGCAGCTCCTAATGGCTGAGAGAATTATTGAGAGATTTGATCATCATCAAAGTCGCCACCTGGATCGAACTAAGTCATGTACGACTCTTCTATATATATATATATATATATATATATATATATATATATATATATATATATATATATATATATATATATACACACTATACAACTACTATGGAAGCTCTTAACTTAATGGTGAATTGTTTTCTTGTGGACATTAAATGTAAGTGTTAAAATATTTGGCTGACTTGTGGCATTTAGTGAAGCATGGCTAAGGACTGTGAACTGAAGTATGCTTCTCACTGCAACACAGTTCCGTCATGCTATCATCAAGCACTGACTCCGAGATACGCCATATGTATTTAAAATTGTTTGCCTTTCAAAGTGCACAGCGCCACGAGTTAAAATTTACATAAAAATAAATATAGAAATGAATTGAACAAAATACACGTCTAAGTTCATTGCAAGAATAAACAATTGTTTATACAAACAACAGAGCCATTTTTGTTCCAAGGATCAACTGATTTGCCCCGTGGAATTCAGATAGACTTGCAGCTCTGCCTCTGTCTCCATACAAGAGTGGTGAATATATATTTTTTTAATACTCTGTAGCAGCTGACCAGCATGCAGCAAACTGACTTCTAAATGCAGCCAAAGTCCCACTTTTCTGATGGCGCATGATGGTGAACAAAACATCTGCGTGAGTGTCCATGTTGAAGCAGGTACTGTCAGAGCATCTCTGGGTGTCCAAGTCTGATGCACGAACAAGATAATTCTTGATCACGTACATGTGAAAGTTTATTTATTATTTATTCTTTATTTATTTTTCTGACTTATACCCTACCACTTGGATGAACACAGTCACTGCCAATTGCCATACACCTCACACATGCACGCAACAGCTGCCTGTAGACATAACAATTTGACATGAATAGATTTTTTTCATACTTCCTGAGATGACAGGTTTCATTTTGAACAGTCCACAATCTCAGAGTCAGACTCTCCAGCTCTCTGATAAAAAAAAAAAACAAAAAAAAAACAAAACAGATGAACTGCGGTGCTAAAATGGGATAGATATACTTTGTGCATTGTGAAAACAGTACAACTAATTGATTGCCAGCGAAAATGACTTGCTCATGCTTCAAGACAGTTATGGATGTTTGTCTGCTGTTTGTCGTATTGCACTGTCGAAGCGTACAGTGAACATATAGGTGGCCGATATTGACTGATAGATGCTTCTAGAGTTGCCCTATGCAAGTACAAGCTGGACAGTGTTGTATACATTACATTCTGCGATGACATTTTCATGAACAAACATAAGACACGAGACGGGATCGGAGACACAGCTTGACCACAGCCTGCAATTACACTCATTTACCTGTGGCTGCGACAAAAGCAAATATTTTCATTCCTACCTACAGCTGTTTTAATAAATACCTTACTGTTGTTGTAAGTGTCAGTCAAATACATTGAATGAAATGTTTTCATGAATGAAATTGCCAGTGGCACAGGCAGGGAGGACATGAAGACATTGTTTTAATAAAGCAAAAATACTTTGAACACAGTGGAGTCTAATTTTCAACTGGCCATTGATGCTGAATGTTACTAAGTGTCATGAGTATGCATCATAAACAGATCAAGTCATGTGTCAGGGGGATCATGCTATCTTTTGACTCCTTTCACTACGATCTTTGCTTCTTGTCTTCTAATGGCTTCTGTACAGTTAAAACTGAATTCAGACCCATTTCTCAAAATCCTGAATGTCATCAAGAAGTCCACATGAGTCAAACAAGGCTCTCTCTCTGGTTCGCTCCCCCTCATAGATGACTGTGATTTTATTTTAGGGATTAGCAGATACACATTCATCTTTGTACGCAACAGTATCGCTTGACAAAATGTGTGACCATACACAAATTGTATACACACACAAAAACGCTCACACATAATAAATCTGAGTCTGCGTTTCCTGGCACTGACACATGATTTCCCTGGGAAGATGGTGATGCCACCTGAGAACAAAGAGACCTGAAAGCAGTCAAGCTTCTTTCTCCAGCACACGACACTGTTAATCAAAGACAATTAAAAAGAGCCCTGCCAGCAAAAGCACCATGATGATTTATGAATAAATTACAGAGCTCATTTGTATGCCATAGATCAGGGTTATTTGGGGGCCTGTGCACCCTGTGGAGGCTGTTCGGAATTCATCTCGAGAAATTTTGAGAGATAACAGCACGGCTACTGATGGGGTTTTATGAATGGTTACGTCAAAAACAAGTGACGTAAATAGTTAGCTTATTCATGGCAGTTAAATGTCCATGCAAGAAGATTGGCCGGTTCAATGCTGGACAAAATGTTTTCATACACAAACAAACATGGGGTTTTTCAGAAGTGAGTGGAGGTGACATTAGATTGGATGACCTTTATTAGGCCCACAGTCTGCGCACATGTAGCCTTATCCAGTCAAAGAGTGGTCGCTCAAAAGATATTAGTGATACGTTATACGTTTATTATTGGAGATTTTAACTCAATGAATTAAAATACACATTAAATGTGCACCCAAATCAAGTATGATGCCTCTCACACATACACAATGTCATCACGTCGATTAGTGCCCCACACAAGTCATTGTGACAAGTGACTTCTGAGAGCGTAAGACGGTCATAACTACATGGTTATGCGGGTGCTTTTTTTCGAAATAGTTGTCCCCATAAGCTGGATTCATGAGCTAAGCTCGGCATTGATTCGCTACCATTCATGTTGCTCAGAAATAAAGGTTTTTGTGGACATAGCAGGAAATATGGCATTGTGTTGACTACACTTCACACCCAGCAGAAAGGTAAGAACTGGCCAGTAGTTGAACTTAAAAGCCAAGTGATTTACGAGAGCCTAATGGTGACTGCTGTAATGTGAATGTAATATTATAGATGAGCATTAAACTGGGCCATGGTTTGTTTTCCAGAGGTTGCCAGTGTTCACTTTTGATGAATTTTAATACTAGAACTAGAGTTTGCACTCTGCAAAAGACAACATCATTCAATAGCATCAATGTTGATTTTAGAGATGACTTACTGTAAATGACAATCAGAACAAGAGCAAGTGACCTGTGAATAAATCTCGAGTGTAACAGCAGCATTGTGTACTCAGTTAATATCACATTCCTGCTGAATTCTGCACATAAGGTTTGAAGGAAATGTAACGGAAATGCTTTGTTTGTGTGTTCCCCATGCTGATGCAGAAGGCACCCATCAGATCGGATTAACATGAAAGAATGAACTTGAAATTACGTTTCAATCTGATCAAAGAATGAAGAAAGACTTGTTTAAGGAGGCTCGAACAAACTAAAGACTCAGAGTCAGAGTCTCAGAGATCAGTAATGGCATCATTGAGAGTTTTGTATTCTTTTAAAATTAATATTGAAACAAACAGTCCATACCATACCTGACCATAATACAATCCAGACGGCCTGCATTTGAGTTTTTGGACATAAGAGCATTTATGTAAAATTTGCGCATTTACTTTGACGTAAATGATTACACCAATAGGGCTATGTCTAATTCAGGCAAGGCCACAACAGCAACACTATTGAGAATGGATTATCTGATGCGCAGAGAGGGAGGACAGCCGCGTGTACAGGGCTGACAAGTGGGTCAGTGTTGGGGCCTGTGATGCTGATGAACTATATTAATCTGCTCCCTGGCATGAATAACCACTCATAGATCACAGAAGTCAATATATGCCAAGCTCAGCAGAGAAGTGCTGGAAATCATGGAGTGAAAAACACAGTGGAGCTGTGAACCAAAACAGTGTCCCGTGGTAAGAGATAATGTAGCGCAAATATAAAGATGCCTCAATAACCAAGAACAGAATAAACTTAAGGTGATCATGGGTTCAGTTCCTATATATATATATATATATATATATATATATATATATATATATATATATATATATATATATATATATATATATATATATTCTATCGTATATATATATATATAGTCTCTCGTTGACATGATATTTGCCATTAAGCACATTACTGCCATTGTGTCTACAAATATATTTTTCAGGATGCTTGCTCACCATCCAAATGACATTTCTAGACTTTTCCATATTGATAGTCTTCCCCAAGACTGACTTCATGTCGCTCCATGTATCCTTGAATCCTTTACTGTTTCAACTGCAGTCTTCACATAGGTTTCATTACGTCTTCTCTGCCTGCGAGGAGGTGGCTTGCTTCCCAGATTTACTCAGTGATGGCCTCCCTGCTGAACACGTAGCAAAGCCTACGCAAGCTTTGATTTGCTATAATTCGAGTACCGACTCGTGATCAAAATCATGTCAGGTTCATATGCTTTTCCATACTTTATCTAGACTGTCATGGAAAACAACTTTGGAAAGCAACAAAAGACCTGTGCAAGAATTGATCTAATATTTGTACAAATACGCCCCCCCTGCGTTCCATATGGATCTTTTTATTAAAACTGTTTGCAAACAAATAGCTTCAGCTCCGCTAAGCAAGCTCCAAGACTAATGACAGTTTCATGATGTCTAATAACTATCGGTATAATCGAGAAGTTGTGTGTACCCAAATGTGCACTATGTGTGTTTATTGGTCTAAGCCAATGTCTGCGGTGAATAGATAACAAACCTGATATCGTCTGGGTTTTGTCACTCGTGACCAAGCTGTTTCTTGCTGTATTTGGAGAAACTCCAAATGTTCCACATCTGTGGATTGTTTGAAGAGTTGCCTGCACTCTGCCTGTGACTGTGGCCTCAGCAGAGAGGAGCTCCACATAGCTGAAGTTCACCAAGACCAACCTGAGGTCATCCATGGGACACGGTCGCCTCACTGGTCTTGCAGTAATCAGTTTTATCATATATGAGGACACCATCCATGACTTTTCTACTAAAAAAAGCCAGGAAGCAGATGTTCTGAAGACACTCTAGACAATCTATATTGTTGATTTGTGTGCTTACTGAGCATTATTTAAGTGTTGGTTTGTTTATATTGCGACACATGTTGGATCTATAACAATAAAAAATGTTTCCGCTAGAAATGGCCCTGCATGCAATGATGACGGTGTTCAAAAACGTGACTGTGTACTTCAGATACTCCACATCTTTCAGTCTTGAATACATAGACAACACAATCTCTGAAATATTTCAATTTATTCAGATACTTGCAAGTTTGTTGCCAAAACCTGAAAGTAGACAACAAAGGAAGAATGTTTGACGATGGTGGCTGCTCCATGACAGCGACAGCGTTGAACCATCGCTACAACGCGTTGATTCTGGACCCCTGAAGTTAAACTAGTTGACTAATCAGCACTATCGCTGTCTCCAGAGTTCAATATGACAGACTGAAACAGCTTCTGGTCACCAGTCAGCTTCGATTGCTCTTCCATGGTAGTAGGAACTGGCAGAGCTGTAGGTAGCAGAGATGAAGATGCTGAGGTTCCCTCTGGGAGTGAGCAGGATGGATAGGATCACAAATTCAAAGTCAGAGAGACTGAGATGGTTTGAACATGTACAGAAGAGAGATAGCCAGTACATTGGTAGGAAGACGTTGAGGTTGGCAGAATGTGGAGAGGAAGGTCAAAGAGGAGATGAAGGAGGACCTGAAGTTTATAGGTTTGAGAGAAGAGGAAGCAGAGGACAAAAATAGACAGAAGCAGAGACAAAAATACCATCCATTTTTTTACGTGGCCCATGCTACCCCCACTAAAATGACGCCCCCGGCGGATGTCAGGTTTGCCCGTGCCTGAAACCACTACAGACTGCACATTCGTGTCTAGGGAGGATACGCAAGTGAGGATAAGGTGGAAGAGGTGGGCTTAGTGTGGCAACCCATGATAGTAAATACTGTGAGAAGAACCATTGCTAACTTCTAGCTCTTTTAGAAAATGTTTAAATATGACCTTAAGACCCATTTACCCACTTCCATTGTAGACTCCTTCTGCTTCCTGGGAACCACCATCACCGAGGACCTCACATGGGAGCCAACCATCAGGTCCCTCATCAGGAAGGCCCAGCAGAGAATGTTCTTCTTGAGGCAGCTACGAAAACTACAACTGCCGACGAAGATGCTGGTGAAGTTCTACACAACTGTCATCCAGTCCATCCTCACCTCCTCCATCACTGTCTGGTACAACACTGCCACCTCCAGGGACAAGAGCAGACTGCAACGCATCGTACATTCTGCTGAGAAGGTGCTCGGTTGCAGCCTGCCACCTCTTCAGGACCTGTATGTCTCCAGGACCCAGAGACGTGCAGGTCGGATCAGTGCCGACCCTTCTCATTCTGGACATGGACTGTTTGTCCCTCTTCCCTCTGGCAGGAGGCTACGGTCCATCCAAACCAGAACCTCCCGTCACGGGAACAACTTCTTCCCCTCAGCCATCAGACTGTTAAATTTGTGATCAGCCTTTGTTCTTCGTGGGTTATTTTATTTTATTTCATTTTATTTTCTAACACCACTTAATTTCGAAGCACTTTCCTAGTTGGTGGAACCCCCACTGACCATGGCAATAAATTCTATTCTGATTCTGATTCTGGAGACAAATGTCTGAACCATTTTTGGTCAGCACTGTAAATACGAAAAAAGATGAAATATTGTCCAGCCCACCAAATTAAGAGGATCCTCCACTGTTTCCTTCACTAATTTCTGCATTGTGGATTAACTTGACCATGTCTTGACTTGTGTTCAGTAACTAAATAGTAGTTGTACATCACGTCATTTTCAAATGAGCTCTTTGGGATATACACCAATCGTATGATAAACTTCTTCGAATGTGGTGTATTTTCCTGTAAATGTTGACATTTATAAAAAGCATCAGTTCTACTTTGTACATTCGATATATTTGTGGTAAAAAAAATGTGGAGAGGGGTTGGAGAAGTACACATCCAGACCTCAATTAAAAAAAGACAGGCCACCGTTTAAGGCCTTTATCCGTGACTAAAGGTAGGCAAACACCGCTTGCCGACTCCCCCTGTAAAAGACCAGCTGCATTTCACGAATCAATTAAGGACGAGACGGAGAACATTGCTTGTGACCTTTCCAAGAGGGAAATTAAAAGAGCAGCAGTAGCTCATGGGAAAATGAGCAGTGGATAAGAAGGTTCTCTCTGGCTGCTTTTGCTTTTTAAATACACTTACAGTCTGTCTTTTGTGGGAATTTGTTTTCTGGGAAATGAATGAGTGGGCAATACTGGTGACATTTACTGAGCTGCATGCGTGAAGGCAGGTCATGGTTCACTTGCCGTACTGTACTAGATGGGAAATTAACTGATGCCAAAAGTATTCACGAGGGTCACTCCAGAAGTGTGCTTCTGTGGGTGCAGCTGGAATGAGCCATCTATCGGATCGAGTCATAGGAAACGTCTGATGTCGCTTCCTTCAATAGATCAAATGCTATTTTCAGAACATACCTTATACTTACTTCATGTGGGGGTCGTGTTAAGACAGCCACGGTTTCTCATAAACACTCATAAAAAGGACCACTTGAGATTCTAATGATACCCAAAACAATAATAAAATGCCAAATCATCAACTAATCTTAAAGAATGGATTTTCAAAATAAATATCCTTTAATTGTTATGTTGTACCAAGCATTTCACCAAAACCCTCAAACTAAAAAACAATGTATAATGTATAAATAAAGACCCGTGGTGATCAACACATACTCATATGACTACATCAACATGTATATGCAGACCGTGAGGAGAGGAGGGAGACAAAAAACAGCATTATCCATAATGGACCAGAGTAGCACCAGAGTGTAGCTGGAAAAGTTGACAAACTAATGCACAGCGCAGACTTCAGTGGGTCTTTGGGTTAAATGACTGAGACATGGCTTGGTTCTGTTCCTTAGTCTCTCACTTCTGTGTTTTCCAGAGATGACAGACACATCGCTCCAAATCAGAGATCATGTCCCCCAGAGAACAGTGTGTTGTTCATGTCCACATACAGCAGGTGCTAATTGCCATCATAAATCTGCGATCTGATGCAACGCAAAGTCTCTGCCACAGCTCGGTCTGATAAGGAGGTGGGCGGGGTCAAGAGCTGCGCTGTCGGCACCGTCAAGCTCATCGTGACGAAATATCGCGCTTGACTCGAACAGGGATAACTTACTAAAGCAGTAACTTTGAAACGGAGCATCATGATGAGGGACTACATCGTGGAGAGGAGGACTTCATTGTTTGAAACGTGAGTGAGTCAGGAAAGTTGGATTTGGACATTAGTTGCTCTTTAACAAGTCTGTATGAAAACTGGTTGCAGGTACCTCAATGGCCTGTTAAATCTTGGATTTACACACTAGTTACTTAAAATCACTTGCAGCAATACACTTACTTATAATCAAAATTGTACGTCTTTTCCGAGTGCGTTTTGTAGGTTTTTGCTTTTAGCATACGGCATTCAGTGTTTCTCAGGTTAGTCAGAAGAATGTGCTTGCCAGTGTATGATACGTGGCAAGTTGTAGTAAACTAAAGACATGCTCAATGTAAATGCTGTGTGTGTGCCCTGCGATAGACTTTGGACCCTGGATCTATTGACGGCGCTACTTTGGATACATTTTTAATGTAATTAATCCTGGCCCTTGACACCTGCCCCTTAAAACAGCACACTATATATGAAATAGCAAGTGTGAGGGCAAAAGAGTAGTAATAATAATCCTAAGATGTTTGGATATGGGTCGTGTGTTGTTCTTTATTGACCATCCTAAAAATACCTGTCACACTATGACCTGGCATACATCACCCATTTCTCCCGCATGAATCTGACGGATCCACCCACCATATCTGGTACTTTTTCAAACTGGGTCCCAGAGTGAATAATCCAACATGGATATGGAAACACTTCTCCATGTGGACATTGGATTCAAATACTTTTGAAGATGATGATGATGTCATGGTCCTGTCTGCTTCCCCTCTCTCCCCGATAGTCACCACCTCACACACACACCAGCGAACAAGAGGGTAGTATACACTTGTGTGAGCAGCACACACTCTACAGAGAAGCCAGTCACAAACATAAGTGTAATACTTCAAGTGCATGTTTCTTTGCTCAAACCATAACCAAACAACATGGAACATAAATACAAGCTGAAGCTACTCCGTGTAGTGTCAATAAAGCATGAAACAGATGACCACAGCGTTGCCAAAAACACAGGCACCATATGTCCCCTGCGGTTCTCTCATACCTCTGAAGGCTTGTAGTCCAGGGAGGACACTCATGAAAGCTCAACCGCATAGTCCGTGAACTCCAATATCTCTTGTCAATCGATTTGTTTCTGCTGTCCAGTACTAATAATGAGCGCTCAGGCTTCATTACATTACATTACAGTGCCGCGACAGTCCTGGCTTATGGACTACATCGTTTCTAATTGTTTTAGTGGACCTGTGTTGACGGCCCACGTTTTCTTGTTTTTGTAGCACGTTTTTAATTTAGTGTGACAGTCATTCCCACACTTGGTGCCGCGCAGAGCAGCAGTTAAATATCATCACATTGTTTCAGTTTGACATGTCGAACTGACTCACAAAAAAACACATTACATTTAGATATGTAGGATGTATAGGGATATGGTCTGACCACTATCCCACCGTAAAGCTACAAGAAAATGTGCTTGAGGGTTTGAACATGCACAACATATTATTGTCACAACAGACTGATTAAAGTTGACTATTTCAACAACAATAATAATACTCTTTGCACATGCTTGGTAACAATGCACAAAACTACAGTCGAATAAGTCTAAAATTATGTTCACAAAATAATAGCTTCGTAAATTATTCCTTGCACCAGATTTAAGTGATTCTTGTTCCTGAACCTCATCTGTCTTCCACGCGTGACATTTGCTATTTATGTACTGTACTTCATAACTAAAATGACAGGATGGGTGGAGCCCAACAATCCACATTCTTCTGATGCCACGGCATAGAAGACTTTTATGTCTGTGTCTTACAAAGTGTCTAACAAGTGTAAATCTTGGTAGTCCAAAGTTGTCTATATGAATACTACCTTGACCTTCTAACATCTATTGACCATGAACATGCTGTATGTCCCATATGTCATTAATACAGGGAGTAAACTGCATGTAGTGTGAATGGACTTCTTTGTTTTGTTTTCCTTTTTCTTTTTTTTTTTTCTTTATAGGCTTAAACACAGTTTAGATTTAAGAGGAAGAGTGCTAGACACATGGTTTAATCCCTGATGGTGCCATAGATCTAGTGCTAACAAGTGTCCCCCAATCTGTCTTTCTCACCACTCCAGGCTGCCCCCCTTTTTTCTGCTCTGCCTCATTCCGGGACAAGCCGCCAGAGGCTGAGCAAGATAAAGTTTTGACTGGCAGGACCATTTGTTTTAATCAGGTGTTTGCAGACACTTCCCTGACCTCCATTAGGAGAAGTTTTAATTGAAATTAACCCCCACTACTACCCCAATTAACCCAAGTCTCCCCTGACTAGTGCCCGCCCTCATCCTGAGCATCTGTTTCGGGACGGGGGAAACGGGAAGTCGAAAGCTGAGATGGGTGTGTGGATGCACTGTTGTCACATGAGGAGAAGCTGCATCACGTCGAGTGTGCGCCAACTGTGCCTGGCTCGCCACGATGGCCCCAGGGGGGCTTCTGTCTCTCTGTCTACAACTTCCCTGCGGAGTGGCTACACATGGCTTAGTAATGGCCAGCGGGTGGTGGCTGCAACATCAGGGGAGGGAGGGTGTCGTGGAAAAGATAGGAAAGTTGGAAAGCTGAAAGAATTAAAGATGAAGTAGTCAGGGATGGAGGGGAGAGGGACAGGGGAGGGGGCGGAGGTAATTACTGTACAGCACGCTTTCTATCTTAAGCCCTCCTGCTGGAGATAAGAGTGTGTGGATAGAGTATGTGTGCAGCCTACAGCACCTGTTTCCTCGCCAGTGGAAGGTCTAGAATAAGGAAGCTGTCAAAGCGTCCCCTCTAGTCCTGTGACGATTGAGTGCAATACAACTGAGTATCTTTGTCCTCTCTCTGCCTGGAGAGGATTGTAGTTAGAGCTGTCTCACAAACTCCCCATATGTGCAGTTACAGCGACATCCAAGTTAAAGAACAGGTCCACTCACTGTTTTGAAATTTAGAACTTATCAACATGCAGCCTTAGATACCGTCCACATGGAGACGGTGTCAGATGTATCAAGTTCTATGTCGGTCAGGCCTTTCATCCACATGGATCTGACGTTTTCAGTCACAGATACTCTGATACTTTTTTGAAATTGGGTTCCAGACTCAATAAATTCACTTCAGTGCAATACAGACAGTATACAGCTTTGTGTACATTTGGCAACTTGGTATTGTTAACACAAAAGCGTCTGCTTCTCTTTCACTGAAATGAGCAGAAGACGACCGTGACGTGGACATGAGCCAAGCACAAGTTCGACAGAGTTGCCAGTCACAAATGATCATCAAATTAGATCTAAAGGGACTGAAATTCATATAGACTACTTGGCTCGGTTGGACCATGAAGAAGGTCACCACGGAGCTGCTGAAAACCCTCAGAACATGAGAGACATGCACAGAGTTGACTCGTAATGTACGCACTTAATGTGCAAATGCTTCATGCCACATTCGTTATTTGTAAGAATATTACAATGCCACAGTCCTCTCTTATGTACCACATCATTTTTTTTAAAAAATCATTTTCAGCGGAATTGTGTGGACAACAGACTTTTACTGACTGGCGCAGAAAATCATCGGACAGGAAAACATGTTTCTGACTGGATGTAGCATTAATCTGTTGCAATACAGTGTCAATGTCGGAACAAAATGTCTTGACTGAGCCATATAGTCCCTTTCATATTTTTTCACACATGAGCCACACATTATTTCATTATTATTATTATTTTTATTTTCAATATATATATTTTTTTGCACACACAAAGTAGTAATCATCATAATCAAAGGAAAATGCTGAAGTGTTTAAATATTGATTCGGTAAATGTAGAACACTGGAAACACTTCATCAATCATCTGCCGTGCTATACTCTGCCAGTGGTGTGCACAAACAAGAGTTCATAACATTTTATTCATATTTATTCACAGATGATGTCACAAATGAACATTTGTCACAAAGTCTTTCAGCATTGGTGTGTGTTTTGAGCTGTATGTGAAATATGAAGCACTATGTAGTGACTAATCTACATAGGCAGATTGTGGATACCTGTAACTTCAATCCAAGGAACATTTGTAGGCGTGCTTCTATTCGAGGAGTCGAGGAGACTAGGGCGGCTGTATTTACACAGTGTGCAGCGAGTAAGGGAATTTGACTGACTGAAGAGGAATATTTATCATCAAATGAAGAGCTTCAGTCATACAGTAAGGCAGAAAGTGAAGCTGCTGGACGTGCTGAGAGCACGTCCATTTGTCCACAGGCAGTGCATACTGGGGGAATAGCGGCAGAAGTGGTAGGACGGCAGTGATGATCCCCAGCCATCATCATTGTTGCTGTTTGTAAAGACTTATTTTTAGTCACAAATATCATCCGACATGATTGAAGATATATTCACTTTCATATGACGTGCCAGCAAGACTTCAAAAGGTGAAAGTATGGTCAAATAAGTGAAAAAATCTGCCAATAGAGCAAGGGAAATTAAAAATATATTTAAGATTGTATTGTAGAAAAAGTCCCTCCATCTTGCTGAAAAAATCAAGTGGGATGAGATATTATGACTAAAAATAAGGCTATACAAACTACACAACGTTTTTACAGTGTATCTTCAGTGTCTCAGATAAACATTTGTAAAAGCTATGTACTACTCTATGGCCTTAGATGATGTACGAAACCCATTAGATGAGTTCAAATGCAACACTTTCATCCCAATCTTAGAGTCACACTGAAGATTCTGCTCTTTTAACGGTATGCCTTCATCTCTAACCGAGGTAGAGCCTTTTGAACTTGTGAAGGCCAAGTTAAATCTTTCATTAATTTCTGTCTTTTTCCACTTTTAGAAGTTAATTATGATCCTGGAATTTCATCAACTTGAGTTGAGTTCTTGCACCCGTCTGGCCAGTCACCTTGACATCGTCCCATCTGGGTTTGTCTTTCTGCCTCACAAGTTTTTCATGTACAGTGGTACCTCGGTTCTCGACCACAATCCGTTCCAGACGGCCGTTCGAGAAACGCTATGTTCGAAATTTGAATCAATTTTTCCCATTACAATTAATGTAAAAAGAAATAATGCATTCCAAGCCTTAAAATAGACTTTTGTAGGAGTGAATGTAGAGTGTCTGCTGCAGGTGCGCTGTTCGTTTATGTGTGTGGCCGCTGCATGTGGGAGGGGTTGCACAGTGAGTGACGTCTCTCCAGAAGTGAAGAGGTGCCCGGTGCGTGTCCAGCTCTGAATGTGCGCTTCTGTGCAGTTTGGCTGTGACAAAGTCATAAACCAAGTAACGCTCTGTCCCAGACTTACCTCATCCCTGTCCCAGCTCCAGCCAACAACAGCACATCAAACCCTGGAGTGCGCGCTCCAGCCCTGGGTGGTGTGGAGAGAGAGCACCTCCCCTGAGACACTCTACTACAGTCCAGTGTGGAGACAGGAAAGGTTTTACACCTCAATATGAAGAAAAAACAGTCAGTAAATGTACCTAACAGGACACGTCTGCATACAGAGGCTGCGTGATACATAATTTATACAATAACAAAGAGCGTCATGGATCAGCTGATCGGTCCGTGCACGTTATGTTTTTTCTGGCTATTTTGGGGGGTGTTCGCGTTCTGGATTTTCGTTCGAAATCCAAAGCAAAAAAATCTCAAAATTTTTGTTTGAACTCCGATTTGTTTGAATTCTGAGATGTTCAAAAACCGTGGTACCACTGTACTTTGCAATGAAGTAACTTAAGCTGTTTATTGGACTCAACTAGCAAACCTTGGATCGAGGTTTGTATCTGATTCAAACCACTTGATGCCTGTTGACCCGAATAACTGAACTCTTTCACAAAATTTGCGCTTGGACCTGAGCCAAATCCCAGTCTTAGAAAATCAACTACGAGAGTAAAATTTTAGAATTCAAGGAAATATTGATATTGTGGTGTCACTACAAGTGGAGCTCTGAGGAAAATGGACCATCCCTGCACTATTTTTTCCTAGGTCTGCTCGGTCTTTTGTCGATAAACTAGACATTAATGTTTGCAGAAAACATGCTTTGTGTCTTTAAAAATGATGCAATCAAACAAGAGCTGCATCGTGTAACGTAATCATCCAGAATCGATCACTCGACGTCTGATAATTACATCGCTTGTCATGAGCAGGCTCTGGGAGACTCAAATGCAGACAGAGAGCAGTTCACAATGTCTGTTTATTCAGTCAAGGTTGTTACATGGAAGAGCAATACAAAGGCAGAGGTATTCAGAATCCTGCAGAAATGTCGAGGTGGAGACATGAAGAGCAGAACACAGGCACAGGTATCCAGAGAGGCTGATCAAACACAAGTGGGCGCACATGGCAAAACCACCACATTAAATCGAGAAACAGGATGTTTGGGTCATATGGGAACAGAGAGGAGTGGGATCACACGCAATTATTTCAAGATTAAACAGAAAATATATGGAAAATAACAATGACTGAGAAGGAGTGTGAGCTTGTTTTGGATCTGTAAAATGAGCATCAGTATCAGGGTAAAAACCCAGAGTATACTCCAACTGCAAAACTGATGCCACTAATACAGGTATCTTAGCTGGGTGAGCGGAATATCGATCATAAGAACACACAGTGATGGAGATGATGGCATGATAGAGTGTTTCCAGGGTAGTAAGGGCATTTAAAAGGGAGACATTATTGTATGTGACAGGCGAAGACATGCTTGAGAAAGGGTGGTTTATGGACATGGTTGGGTGCAAATGTTTGCAGAAGACTCAGACAGGGCGCGAGGGATAGACAAGCTAGCGGCGCTGGTCCAGCATTGGTAGGAGAGTGCAGCACCGTGCTGGTCACAGAGCAATGGCTAGCAGCATTCCAAGGCTTCTCTCTCATGCGCTCTGATGGTGCTGGGCAGCACCTCCGAAAACACACTTGTCAACCCTCGCTGCATGAGGGAGCGATTCCGTCGTTCCGTCCTGCCCACTGCTGACAGGTTGCACAGTGCTGCACTCTGATTGGACTCACTGCTCACTGTTGGGCTTTATCAGTTTTAGTAGTTTTTGTTGTGTCATTTTTTTCTGTTTGACAGTCTTTTCTTTGTTTCTACTGTGTTCATTGTGTTATTGCTTTGTCTGGCTTTAATGTTTAAGGTTTGTCTTTAACATGTTTAATGTGCATGCAGCCAAAATAAAGGCAGTCTCACCTAATCTGAGACACTGTGATCCTGTATGTACACTGGAAAATGTGTGACACAGGAATGAAACACAAGATACATGCAATTCGAAACAAACTTGCTTAAAATGACCACAAGGAAACAACCCAAATTCAAGTGCATTTCAATGTGCCTGTTCTGATGATGAATCCAAAATCAGGGATTCCCATCACTATCACCCCAGCTACACGCAATCGAAGGACAAAAATTGGTTGGATATTAGCAAGGGAGAGGCGGGGACAACCTGGTGTTTTATCAGCAGGTTAGTGTTCCGTCTGTTGAGCAGCTTATATTTCAGGTAAACATAATCCAGATTCAGCTTTGGCGGGGTAGATTCAATTAAGATACAGAGACAACTTTGTTAATGCGGCCATATCTTAATACCCTGGATGGAGCTTGTAATGAATCTGGGCTCAGGGGCTGGAGGAATGAGAAGGCAGTGAGTAGTGAGGGGAATCTAGCGTGGCTGGAACATGCAGTGGAGGCAGTGTGACTGGAACATTCAAGACAATGCCTTGTAGAGCACAAACTTTCATCGCTACAGGATTTTAAAAATATCTTTATTTGATGGTGTATTCCACTTGTCTTAAGCAACGCCGAATTCTGTTTGTTCAACTTTACACTTTACTCACACGATACACTGTCAATAATAAATACACATGTTGCCAAGGAATAAAAACAGAATGCCATACATTTACATCACATAAAATAAATGTCATGAGGAGTGTAAGATCATCAATGTGATAGTTCATATCTGCCCCGTATAGTGTTTGGGTGATGGACATTTTTGAATCGTTCACGTCTGAATCACGAACCATGGCAGCATATATATATATATATATATATATATATATATATATATATATATATATATATATATATATATATATATATATATATAATATATAACATGACGATGATGAAATAAACATGGGTCTGTTGACAATAACACAACAGTTATGTCTGTGTGTTTCGTTTGTCGAGATGAGACGCGATGAAAATGTATGTAGATGGCACAGTTGGTTGCTACAGAGCTCCAAACTTCATGTGGCCTTCACATTAGTCCAAGTATAGTAAGCAGAGAGGAATGGGTTTCTATAGCCGAGCAGCTGCACTGCTAAACACTGGATGCAGTGGTGTAAAGCACGCTGGAGCAGAGGAGAGGCCTTCTCTGGACTGATGAATCACGCTTTTCCATTTGGCAATCTGATGGACCAGTCTGGATTAGGAGGTTGTCAGGAGAAATGTACATTTCAGACTGCGTTGCAAGTGTGAAATTTGGTGGAGGAGGAATTATGGTGTGGGGCTGTTTTTGAGGAGTTGGGCTTGCCCCCTTAGTTCCAGTGAAAGGAACTTCAGGATACCAAAACATTTTGGACAATTCCATGCTCCCAACATTGTGGGAACAATTTGGAGCGGCCCCCTTCCTTAAGGTCTATAAAGCCATGGATGACAGAGTCCTGACCTGAACCCGATGGAACACCTTTGGGATGAATTAGAGCGGAGACTGAGAGTCAGGCCTTGTCCACCAACATCAGCTTGTCATGCTGATCTACTCATATTTTCATACACAACCATCTCCAGGGTTCACACAGAAGGGTCCCAAATAGAAAATGCCCAGCTAACAGCAGTTGTGAGGATTTCAGTGGTCAGGGAATAGGACGACTTGTTTGTGATAGACGACAGAAACAAATTCTTATGATTAGTGATTCTACTTAAAGGGGTCTCTTTTCTTCCGAAATAATATCTACGCACTAATATAGTAGGACAGACCTCAACCAAGGGCAAAAAATGAAACTCAGAATAATTACCATCAGTCAGTACCATTGCATTAATGGCTTATTGTGAGTTTAACTCACAAAAGACTACGCAGTGCAGCTGAGTTGGCATCTTTATGAAGTAGTATCTATACTTGAAATAATAACTCAACCGCAAAATTATGAAAATATTTATTTAGCACTGACATTTCAACTATGTGCAATATACAAAATAAAACAAACCAAAACCAAATGGTTTGTTGTCAAACTATGTCTCATGAATGATGCACAGCCTGCTGAAAGATTGTAAAATGAAACATGGTCTCTCACAAAAGCGTACATTTTAACTTTTAATTTGTGGGATGACTACAACAAAGTGCATTCAGAACAAATGCAGATGCCGAAAGAGATAACATTATTTCCACTGTAGGATGAAAACATCAAAAGAAAGATTGCCATGCCACATAGGTGAATAGTAGGCATCTCAGACATTGAGTGTATAGAGTTTTTTTTCTGCACTGTGCTCTCCTTCATTCTAAGAACTGAAGTTAAATTCCAGTAACTATTCTCTGCTTCCACCTGAGCTGCTTTGCTTTTCCATGCGAATAAGATTGTACGAAATAAGATAAGCAATGCAGATGAGATAGATGAGGGACAGAGGGTATAGAATAGATTCCAGTGAATTTTGAGTTGACTGGGTGTATTTTTCATAGCGTTCACTCTCAATCTTGTTGCTCAGAAGACGTTATAGTGTTCCAATTCAAATACTATCTGCAACAGATGCATCCGAGGAACAGTTCTTTGTAGTTAGCGTCTCAGAGGGGGAAGCACTATTGCGCAAAGGCTTTCCACAATGTAATAAGTGCTGTGCATTCCTGTATATAAAAATCGCCTTCACACCACGGACATGTCAGTCATGAGACCATCATGTGCTGGTGGCGGCTTTCAGTTGCGTCATCACTACATCGTCTTTCAGCTGTGTTGTTAAGTCATAAAAGTATTTTTCTGCGGCTGTGCTACCCCAAGTTAAAGCAAATAAGAAAGATATCTAAGTGACATGACGGGGAAGTGATATAAGGCGTCATAGATGGCTGCCAGGCCCACCTTCCAGAATATTTCTCCGCCTCTCTGAACTTCCCATCCTCTTCTAAAGTGCTGCAGCAAAGTCAGCTTTGGCTGTGGAAATGGGGGGTGAGACGGAAAGAGTGCGCATACAGCAAATTGGCAGCTCCAACAAATTATGCTGGTATTAAGGGGGTTTCGCAAGGCGTAATCCACATAGTAAAGCCGACCAGCGCCTCCTTACTTCCACATTTTACTTTTGTAGATGCAAACGTCACATTTCATGCTCTGCCGTTAATCTGTCGGATAACAGGATGCAAGCAGTTTGAGCAGTGTATGGATTTGGCCCAGGAAAGAGGTTTGATTTGAAATGCATTACATTAATGGAGGTAGAGTTGTGCAAAAGAACAATGACCCCCAACCACTGTCCCGGGTCCATTTGGTCAAATTATAGAATATATCACAAGTCAGTCACAAGTGTCAGTGTAGTTAATGGTGGAAGTACCAACCTATTCTCTTTTTTGTAATAGCAAGTCAGACACATGGAATGCTGGCGTGAAATGCCAGTGGAATTTCAGATGATGAGCCAGATGATGGCATGATCTTAATAGAGCTCCATGCGGCATGTCCACCCTTTCTGACGTATTCATATGCCAAATGTGACATCACATCATCTGCAATGGATAAGATTGGGCATCAGCATATGATTTAAGTGAATACATTTAGCATTTCACATTGGTATGACCTTCACTAAGCTGTGTCAGGTATCGTCTGGGGGTATGTTCAACAGACTGATCTGCTGACATAGCCTCAAGAGACATGCACGTAACTGAGCAATGTCTCGTTGATTTAACCAGTTATACAAAACACAAATACACAAAAAACATTTTTGTGGAAACAGATTCCAGATTCTCCTATCCTCCCCTCATCTGTCAGTGTTTGCAGGTAGAGCCTACCCTTGACTCCTGACCAGTCAGAGTAGAACTGGAGAGAAGGAGATTTCAGCTCCCAGGGACGCTGGGCTTGTGTGCATTTTCTAATGCCAGGGTCTCATACACCACTGGATGTATTTCAGTGATTTGGTGGTTTTAAGCTATTGAAGAAAATGTGTTTGCTTTCCAGTAGAAATCACATTGAGTTAGGTTGCCATTGTCACCTAGTTAGTAACACAAAATAGCAGTTGATGTGGGGACAGCTAAGGTGACCAATGTACAGTATTTGCCACCCTATTGATAGGGAAAAATATCTGAAGTTACGGGATTCATTAATAAAATGTATCCTGACAATCTAACATTGGACAAGGAGGTCATGCGCTTTGGGGGCGCCACCCATAATCAAATTGTCCACCCAGGGCCTGCCCACAGAACTGCTTCATGTGGGCCGCATGTGGCCTGCAGGCCGCGAGTTTGAAACATTATATATATATATATATATATATATATATATATATATATAGTTATCACAAACACTTGATTGCAGTCGTTGCTATTTGTTGCTTATTTTGTCGTGTGCATTTCCGTTTTTTTGTGTTTCCGTTTCCTGTTTGTCTCCGTCCAGCTTTGTCAGCAACGTGGCTGGGCCCAATTCAGCTAATCAACCCAGATATATCCCTACACCTTGGTGGCAGTTCGTGTTGCCAGGCGGTTACTTGCCATTCCAACGTGATTCATATCTCCCGTTCTATTCGATTGTTCCTCTTGTGTGCGTGCTTGTTCTTTTTTAGCCGCCTTCTCTGTTGTACTCCTCACTTTGTTTTCTGTTTATCTTGCTTCTCCTTACAATCGCATGTGAGTGTTTTCTGTAACTCACCTTTTATTTTCTCTCGATAGATTTATTCCTTGTGTGTGTGTATAATTCCACCACCATGCACTTTTTGTTGTTTTGTCCTCGTGAGTTTATTTCAGAGTGTGTTTTTGTTGTCCCTGTTAGTCAGGTTTGAGTTTTAATTCGCCTGCTGTTCTGTTTTCAGGTTTTGACCCTTTTCCCTGTGTGTTTGTCGTCCTCGCTCCACTTCTGGTGTCGACCCCTTCGGTTCTTCGTTCCTGTTTGTGTATTATTTTTTTGTGTTTTTCTTAATTAACTCATTGTCAGATTTACTCTCGTTGTTGCCAGCCTTCTGTACATTGGTAACGATTAAGCACTTGGGTCTGACTCCTAGAGAGAACATGACAGGTGGCCCCACTTTGATTTCACCAAAAAGTAAAAACCTTGATTAAAAATGAGTTCACATGTGCAATTTCTTTTTTCTTTAAATGGCTGTCAAACATTCAACAACAACAAAACACAGTCACAAACGAACAAACAAAAAACAGTAAGTGGGCAATTACTTTTTACACCGCTATTTCTTTGAATATTCAACAGCATATTGACTTCTTCTGGATCTCAAAATTGGAATACAAAAATGTGTCCATTAAAATGTGTTTAATAAAATAAAATACTGTGTCACTGCATGAGTCCAGTAGATAATAATAATGACTGTGATTCAGTTCCCTAAAAACTCTTAACTCAAGTAAAATGTATCTAAACAGTTGTACTTAAAAGAAAACAACTAAATGGGTTTACTATAAACTATTGAAAAAAAAATTGCAAATTTCAGATGTAAATGAGTTTCCTTTATTTAGATATGCAATATTTGTACATTAGGGGTGCTAATATATCTACGGTAGTTTGAGTGAAAAACGTTTGATAGCTTTCCATTTAGTATTTTCATGCCATAAAACCAAAAACGTCCAGATAAACTGTATCACCCAGGTCCATGGTTATGTCTCACTACGGAATGATATAGAGCTTGATCTTCAGTTGGCACATGACCACAGGATAAATTCTTGGATGATGTGGATGAAGGTTTTTTTTTTGTCATGTCAAACTCAGAAGATGAGAAGTCTTTGGGTGTAGACAGCCAGTCCAATGCACTTGTCACTGTTCTCACTGCCGCACAGCGTAAGCAATACATTTTATGTGTCTGATCTCACCATTCATCAAGGGAAATAACAAATCACCTCTACCCCAGCTTTGTCCTTGTCTTTGCTTTCTCGCTGATAAATCTTTCCACTCTTTGTTAACATTAGTCTCTCGCAGGAGATTCAGCCATCTCTGTCGCTCTCCGCCTTTGTGTTCCCATCTCCAACCAGCTTCATCTCAATGTCTTTTAGATTTTAAGATGTCAAAAAATGAGCTAATCCTCGGTTTGCTCAGCAGCTATTTTCTGCAACACACAGCCTTTTGGAAAACCCCGGTGGTGCCACCATATACAGTACACATAATATAAGTACAAGTCTAATTTGTCCTGCGGCTATGCTAAAGTCATACAGATCTTGCCAAAGTGAGTCTACACCTGTGCAATGCCATTCCATTGGCAATTTGGCATTTTGAGGCAATGAAATTTGGGGCGTAGACTTGACCAACTCCTTATAGCATGAAGTGCAAGCTTAGGGGTTGATAATCGGTACAACTTGATCAGGGTCTAGGAAGGAGGTCAGGTGGAGGGCCACGAACCTCTTCTGAAAGAGTAGCTCTAGTAGTCTTCCAGAAGCGAAGGCAACTGTGAAAGTAAGTTTGGTGACCAGTAGCCATTCCTCAACACTTAACACAGACTGATAGTTGGTCTTCCCAGAAGTGAGCAGAAATTCCGATTTTTTGTTTCCATGAAGCAGATTCAGGGTACTCCTGTGTCACTTGCTGGGCCAACAGACACCATGAACCTAACCAGCTCATGAGCAGGTTTGCTGCATCAAATACTGAGTATGCCCAGTTGAAGTGCGCAACACAACAATACCCTGTTCAAGTGCAGATACTACACAATATGAGGACACCAATTAGATGTTGTCATCATTCCATGGCGAGAACTTTTATGTGAAGAGTAACTCTGACTTTCAGAAAATACTCTGATCTTCCGACTTACACGCTGCACACAAAAAAAATCATCATCAGATCATCGTCTTCACTCTTTAAACATGGGATTGTTCAACCCATCCTCAATTCAATGATGCACATATTCCCAACGGCAAACATATTGCCATTGGGAAAGTGGACTTTTCTGTCTTGTGGTGGTGCCACAGACAGCCTTCAGCGTTGCATGTTGACGCATTAGGCTGAAACACACGTTCCGCTCTCTGCAGCTCATCCTGGCGCCATAGCATCACATGGAAAAAGAAGGAGCTTGTAGTTAGATTAGCCATGGGCGCCACTACTTTTATTCAGTTAATTATATAGTGTCAATTGCTATTTAAAGCCCCACTAACCGCTGTGTGTCTCAGTCAAGTGACCTCAAGTTAGGAGAAGAGCCATGTATGGGACTGTAGAGTACATAAAAACATACAATGTTCCTGTGTGGAACATGCATTTTGAGAACACAGTACAAGATGCTGAAATATTACTTACAACTAATGAGTCATTTTATTTGAAAGTCAAGGAAGAGTGATTTTTTTCCAATCAGTGTTTCAAGTGTCAGTTGTGTGGCATGTGTCAATTTATGTGTTTTTATATATATATATATATATATATATATATATATATATATATATATATATATATATATATATAGAGTCATATATTCCAACTTAAATATCAAGTTGGAATATGTTTCCAACTTGATATTTAACAAAAAATAAATGCCATGACCACTATTGATCTATATATATGTATGTGTATATATATATATATATATATATATATATATATATGTATATATATATATATATATATATATATATATATATACACATACATATATATAGATCAATAGTGGTCATGGCATTTATTTTTTGTTAAATATCAAGTTGGAAACATATTCAGACTGCGTCCACACAGCGACAGAGTCGGACATATCCGCACAAGTTCTGTGTCGTATAGACATTTGGTCCACACAGTTCCGGTGTCACGGTATCTGGTTTGTTCAACGTGCAGCAGACAATCGCTGGTCTGACATGATCTGTCATGTTATTTGGCTTGTTTTAACTGTGCATCCGCATGTTCTTACACCTGAGATGAACTGATTAATATCAGGTCTATCCCTCTGTCTGACTTGTCACCTGTATTTTTGACGTCTTTTTCAGAGTTGGTTCACTTTTTGGTTCGACAGAAGAGACTGAGGAGGAGAGGGAAACGTGCCTTTGCTGAATAAGTAAATCCTCTCCGATGTCCGCTCACTCAACAATAAGATGGATGAACAGGCGCTGATGTTGAGAAAGAACAGGTACTGAGCGCAAGCGTGGACATTCATGAGGCTCCGTGCATGCTAGCGGACCAGGTCCTGCATATGGATCAAACTTTTCTGGACTCCAATGTTGTTGTGCTAGGTGAGTTCAACAAGGCAAATTTGAGTGAGGAGCTACCCAGGTACAAGCAGGTAACCCACCAGAGAGCAGAGCGTGTTGGATCACTGTTACACATTGCTGCACATTGCTTATAACCTCCCTCAAGCAGCACTGGGACTCTCTGATCACTTGATGGTTCATCTTGTTCCCACTTACAAACAGAGAATCAAGCTTGCGAAGCCTGGACAAGTGAAGCTGTAGAGGAGCTGCAGACTTGTGGGGAGACCACAGACTGGGAGGTGTTTAGGGCTGCTACCTATAATCGAGGCGAGTATACATACACTGTGGCTTTATAGATCAGCTACTGTGAAGTGTGAAATGCACAGCAAGCTGAGTTATGCACATGGCAAGCCCACTGTAAACAACCTTGCTCTTGCCAGGACTTGAACAACTAACATCTCAGATGAAGATGAGTATGCTTACAGCAGCTAGGTGGACTGGCGGTTGTACTGGTGTCGGCACAACAACAGGGAGCTGAGCACCCAGAAGACAGTGGACATGATTGTGGACTTTAGAAGAGTCACAGTTCCTCCACCCCCCTTCATGATGACACCCATTTCCATTGTGGACTCTGCTTCCTGAGAACCACCATCACTGAGGACCTCAAATGAGAGCTGACCATCAGGTCCCTCATCAAGAAGACTCAGCGAAGAATGTTCTTGCGGCAACTGAGGAAACTACAACTGTAGACTAAGATGCTGGTAGAGTTCTATGCAGCCATCATCGAGTCTTTCCTCACCTCCTCTACCACCGTGTGGTACAGCAGCACCACCTCCAGGGACAAGGGCAGACTACATCGCATTATACACTCTGCTGAGAAGATCATCGGTTGCAGCCTGCCACCTCTTCATGACCTGTATGTCACCAGGACCCAGAGACATAAAGGTCAGAGCCAACCCTTCTCACCCTGGTCATGGACTGTTTGGCCCTCTTCCTTCTGACAGGTGGCTATGGTCAATCCAGACCAGAACCTCCCATCGCAAGAACAACTTTTTTGCCTCGGCCGTTGATGATGAAGTTCTACATGTGAACGTGGGTTTTGGCCACGGATCCCGCACACCGCGATGGACTGGCGATCTGTCCTGGTTGTATTCCTGCCTCTCGCCCAATGACGCTGGGATAGGCTCCAGCACTCCCCGCAACCCTGAAAAGAACTCACTTTGTCTCGAAACAGAGTCTGCAAAGTGTGTGGAAAGTGTGTGAAACTAATATAATATGCCCAACTGGACTTCTGTACGACATAAACATGTATTTTAATGCTGTGAAAGAGTGTTGTAAGATGTAACTGAATAAGCAGATGGCCATCAAAAACAACCCAGGTCACATCTTTTAGGTTCATTGTCAGTTCAGCAGAACTCTTTGGAACAGTGATATAATTAGTCTATGTTGAACACCTATCCTGCTCCAGCTCACGCACACCTTGGCCAACAATCATTTTTTTGTGAGCCTGAGCATGCGAGGAAGACAGACAGAGAGGGCCAGAGCCATTCGCCGTGGTGCCATTGTGTTCTCTGGCTCACCACATCCCACATCCCTGAAATAATACTCATAATTCAGAGGGAAGGGGGGGGGCGGAGAAGTGGGAGGGTGGAAGAGTTTGCTCTTTAGCATCATTCAAAGGACATTTCCAAACTATCGCTCAAAATGACAGAGAAAAGCATGTGTGAGGAAGGAGGAGGCGCGGGGAGGTTGCTCAGAACAATCATGCTCATTCACACCTCCGTTACCAATCCCTTTATCCCCGACATGCCGCCCCTCCCCCTCCAAGTCTGCCAATTAATCGCAGTGAAAACATGTCTGATTGAATCTTTTCAAGCAAATCCTACAGCCCGGGCTTTTGTTGGTCCACTCCCGTCAACATCCATTTAGAGCAGTCTTTAACGCTTCCCACCCAAGTCATTGGCGAGGAAAAAAACACTGAGGAAGAGGAAAGTGTGGAGACAAAAAAACTGCTACAGACTGATCCGACTGTCTTCAACTTTAATCAACTGTATGCTAGACTGCTTATCATCCGTCCTCTTTTCCTTTATTTCACTTCATCTCTCTCTTTTCCCATTGCCATGGCCTGCCCAATAATGGGCTGTTTGTAATGCAGGAGGTGAGCTCCACATCAATCATTCACCCCAGTTTTCACTCCCCCCCCACCATAACCATCACTGCTGCCGCCACCCCGTCCTCCACTGCAATAAATATGCAAATGAGTCGAAGCCAGTCATTGGTAATTTCAAGCTCGGCTCACTAGTGTTAAAAAAAGGACTCAAATGTATTAATTGCCAGCGGCCAGAGGAATCCCATTTTCTGTGGGCATTGATTAAAAAAATTTGGCGAGAAAGATTTATTCCGGAGTTAGAGGTGTGTGTTTGACTTGGAAGATGGAGAATGACAGCTGGCCATCAGATAAAAGTCACGTGTCAATTTGTTTATGTAACTTTTTGTTGATGTCCTGTTTTTTTAAATGGTATCATGACACCTTAGACATGCCAGACTCACTCCTGCTGACTTTCCCGATGGCATTTAATTTGAAACATTATATTTTTTGGTTTGAGAATCTGTCACCTCAACCTCATTCAGGGGCTTATCACAGTGCAGATTTGGTCTCGGGTGGCCTGCGTCCGATTCGCCCCCTGCTGTGTAGCCTCGCACCATTGTGCCTCAGGCGATGTCCTTTTTCATCTCAGTTGGCAGCGCACCGCGCAACATGGCTGGTTTGTGACCCACAAGAAGCTTGTCATCAGCCATGTAAGACTAGGGTCTTGAGTCTGAACTTATATCCGACTGTCGGCTTAACCACCATATTTCTCTGTCACTTCTTAACACTTTCAGTCATCGTCAACTCAGTTATATACTGATGACGGAGGTCAGCCGCAACAGACAGCTGTGCAGCTGTGAGATCACAGCAGTGAGAACAGTTACTGCATGGATAACACGCATCATGGAGGTGGACATGAACATGATGATTTTTCCCTTGTATTCACAGAAGCATCATAATGGCTGAAATCGGCTGCTCACGGAACTCAAGTCATGTCACCAATTCAGTACATGACAAAATCTATCACTGATTGGCTGTGTTCTGTTTTTTTTTTTGGGTGGGGTCTAGGGAGGTGTGGGGGTGGCACAGTTTCTAAAAATCTTGGCGGAAACCCTGCAAATGATGGTTGCAAGTGATCCTCTTGCTGTGCGGGTTTGTTCAAATGGTCAGCAATGTGTCTGTTGTTTTAACGTCATATATTTGAAGATGAAGATGGCATATCGTGTCATTCCCACATTAATTATTAATGTTTTTGACCATGTCATTACACCTGTATGTCCATAATGTGACGACTTCAGAAGGTTCCTGAACATGACTTTCAGCCATTACGCCCCCTTGAAATGAAGCAATGTGTTTGGTTAATTTCCTTGGTACTGAACTCTCTGTTTTCCAGGGAAGAAAATGCATTCCACTGCCTTAATTTCCAGCAATCTCTTGTTGCCACTTGCTTCCTCTTGACTGTGTTGAACGTAATCGGGGTCTACAGTAATCGTTGAATGACGTTGACTTTCCTAGTCTTCCAGGCTGCCCTGAGAACGTTGAAATTACTTACTTCCCGCAAGAATTTCACCAAGATGGGTCGCGACCTCAGTGGGCCTTTGGCCGATCCATATCATGCCTCGTCCCTGACTAGTTTCCCTGCGATGAGCTTGAGATCACCAGCTCCCATGTCTTCTGGCGTATATGTAATGTTCTTGGTTCTTGCATTAGCTTCCAAGAGTGCCATGCTCTCCTGAGCCCTGGCCGATGAATTCTTCATTTTTTTCAATTTTGATCTCATTTTAGTTGTTTGTGGACAAAATGCTATCGACACAAACCTCCATCCTTGTCTTATGTCGTTCCTGTTCTTTTACTTCATCTCTTAGTGAGAAATCGTCAAATCGGTTTTTAACTACCTTCTTTACTTTTGCATTTTTCTCCCTTTGTTTTTTCTGAAAATCTGTCATCTTGACAATTTAATCTCGTCTTTGAACTTACTTGCTCAGTGCAGCCATCGTTGCCTTCATATCCTGTATTCGTTTTTGCACTTCTTCCTTTGATTCAATTTTATCATCTCATTTTGGGATTGACTGAAATGACCAAAACCTATTTTCGCCATTATCTCAGACTCCCTTGCTGAGCATTACATGGTTTCCTCCAACGGACTTATTGGTCTGTGTTTGTTGGAAATGCTCTTGTCTAGTCATCATTAAGATGACTCACCGTTCTCTGATCAGTGTTTCTTTTCACGGTAAGCTTTCATTAAAAAAAAAACCAAAATACAAATGGAATAAACAATAAAACAGAGAAAGCTTGTAAAGAACAGGATCAGCTGAAACAGGCTGCCACATGTTGGAATGCCTTTGATGAGGATTCAATATTCGTTGTTCCAACAATCTCTCCAACTTCAGTTTTTTTTTTTTAATGGTTGAGTCAGATCTTTATTTTTAGCTGTATATCTGGTTTCATTCAGGAGCTCTTGCTATTTGTGACCATCTCCTTGGATGTTTTTGAACATGTACTTCATATAAATAATTCACTTTTGGCACATAAATCTCATTTCGTACCCTCAAGGTTTTGTTAAAATAAGAGGACACCAAGTGCATTCTGCTTATTTGACCATAATGTATGTAATTTCTGGTTGTGAAATGTCTTCACGTGCTGTGATTGTCGATTGCAAAACTCTATTAATGTCACAGAGGAATATTATACTCAGTCATTTAAGTGAAACATCGAAGTGAACATAACTGAACACAAGTGATTTCATTGTGAGTGTGTAATTACATAAGACATAATCAAATGACCATTTTGAACTCTGGCTGAAGTTACTGATATTACTGATGATGATGAGGTGAAGTACTCGCTGTTGTGTCGGTCAGTCAAGCTGTTGACTCACCCACCTTGGGAAACAAGAGATCTGTAGAAGGATGGCATGATCACTATCAGGATTGGTCAGGAGACCACCACAGCTTTTTTAATCTGTCACATTTTGCCACACTCTCATGCAACTTTGGCGCCATATTTCTACATTCTTCACCCTCTTTAGTACACAGGGAACAACTTTTAGCAGCTCAGGTTACGTCTTAATGCACCCACAAGATTACCATGGACATGACAAGAAGCTGTACTTGTGTGGTATGGTTGGAAACCCAACTGTCTGAAGGAAAGTAGCCAAGGCGGCAACCAAAAAAGGGAATATTTTCCAGAAAAAGGGAACCCCCTCTCCTGACAACAGCTTGGGATTCTCTGTAGCGCAATGGATGTACAGAAAGCCGTTGCTTCCTGGTTCGCTCCCATGACTTACAAGGACATGCATGACTGCAGCTTCATCCGTCTTGGCCAATGTCACTCAGTAAGGGACCGCCTCTCCCATCAGCACAATGCTTCGAAACCACAGTTCTCCAATAATATCCTCTTCACGTGTCACAATTAAAAAGAAGCTTGAGGAAAGAAGGCACTGTTAAGTAGATTAAATCTATGTTCCTGAATTTATCACCCAAATATGGACTAGTCATGCTCTTGAAAGGATAACAGATGATGATTTTATTCATTCATTTAAATGTTATTTTAGATTTGGCAATCCCTTGAGTTTGTATGAGGTTATATCCACTATAGGGTCAAGAGACTTTGAGTGTGCTTTAAAGACGAATGGGGTGAAAGATGAGCCATTGTCAATGAATGTTAAGATTAGACAATATCTAAGGTCCTTCATTTACTTATCAACGCCACAGCTGAATAGTCAGTCCTGCCACATGCCTCAGCTGCTGAAATATTGCATTTCCAACCATCAACCTCATTCAAAAGTCAACCACAGGCGTGTGCACGCAGGGCAATAATAATAAAAATAATACATTGACATAGGTCGGAGAGGGTGTCCAAGGAATCTCCCCTCCTCATAAATTATAGCCATAAACGTTTGCTGCTGTGCACCCTAATTAATTCTAGCGCTGCTCCACAAAAGGAAATGTCGAGTGACAAATGGGTGCAAGAGTTGAAAGCTGCCAGGTCTGCAAAACATTTTGTACTCCAGTTTATCAGCAACCTTGCTGTAAATCTTTGACCACAACTAAAACCATTACTATCAGAGGACACGAGTCAGTGATGACCAAGAGCCCTGATCTTACATGATAAATATATGCTGTCCTTTGTTTGCCCACAATGTGTAAAGGCATGGGAAAAAAATGAAAAATACAGACTGAGCTAAAAATGTTGGTCATGTATCTAAGTGACTTATTCGTGTCAAAAAGTTTTGTTTGATATTAAGCCTTCTCACTTATTGCCAGGCAGTAAATGCATCTCCTATATAGACTCTTGTCCAGGATCTTGCTCTGTCATTCATTCAATGAGGGTATTGCTTCATGAAGCTTCATCAGACTACTTTTGTTACAAATGTGTGCCACCTATCCTCACTTCCATGGCGTAGTATAGTGATGTTGGAAAAGTTGACTGTAGCGTTCCATCTTGACGCCATACGCAGCACATCATGTAAAAAAAAAAAGACAGCTTGAGGTATATTTCTGAAATGAATAGTAAATGTACTTTATGAATGTTCTGTTTCTTGTTTTGCAGTTGTAAACTCTGAATGTGTGGTGCTCTGTTTAATGTACATCACAATTAGACATGAACCTTAATTCACAATAGTGGACAGAGAGGTCTGGACTTTAGTCTTGTTTCCCAATGTACTGTCAGCAAAATCACAACATCGCGGATTTGGGTTGGGTTGAGTCCTATTTTGTCAACAATTGTGTTACAATCATGTAAACACAGCATCTATCTTTGCATTAGCAAACAGCATCTTATCATTTGGTTGAATGCTGGATATGCCATCTTGACTGCACAGACAGAGTGATGGAAAACAGCTGCTAATGCTGTGAGAAAGCTCTGTTTGGCCCTCCATCGATCAGCACATTGACCTGACCGGAACGATGCAAATAACAGAGAGGTGATGGACAGTGAACTTCAACCACAACTGTCAAGCCTCAAGGAATTAGACTACCTGCTTTCAAGTGCTCGCAGACCCTTTATCAATGCCTGCAGGACCTGGTCCCGATGGGAATGTGATGGAGGCACACAGTGGATGCGACAGTGATGGAGGAGCACTGTTGGAAGCCCAGGATAAATGACTTATAGTGTACGGTTTATAACCCTCGTCTCCTGCCTTTGATCCACCAATAGTGAGTAAAAGCACTAACTGGCGTAGAAATGTGTCCTTTGTCCAGGATCTGCTCACTTACGTCTTTGTTTTGTGTTTACATATATTTGGCCAAACCGAAATTGAACATTTTAACTGCAGTTGCATCCCCTAAAAATGGACTTTAAGGTACTTCTTATCCAACATGTCTTTACTATTTGAAGGATCACACTATGTCACGATATCACACTGAAAAAAAAAAATACGTGCGTGAGTATATTTTACTAAACAGAATTAGACTACTTAACAGCACAAACTAAACATGATGGGGGTCAATTACATTTCCATAAAACATGCTCCTCAAAACTCCAAAGTAATGACGAGAAGGTGAACCCTTTAGGATTTTTTTTTCAATGAAATATTCAACTTTGATATCACGTTTTCAAATGGCTGACGCTTTATAACTGTTAGAAGTGAAGGCATGCTTTAAAGAAAGCAATCTTCAGTGTGACCCAGAGTTTGGGATGGGATTAAATTCATTCTTGTCATATGTATATTATGACACAGAGATGTGGCACTCTTGTTAAGTGACTTGACTCAAGTCCCAAGTCCTTAGGTCACCAGATTGAGTTCTTGGGACTTGACTTCTGAATCTACCTGACGCAGCCCATGTTGTGATTTGTTTATCATGGTTTTGTGGTCATTCTGATGTTTAATATGATTGATGTAGATGCAGCATCACACACACAGAACAGTGTTTTCAAATCACAGAGTTCAAGTTTGCACTAAAGTCGATGAGAATAGTTGTGTAAATTACTTCGACTGGGATGGAAAGCTCGTGTAGAATAATTACTCCTTGAAACAATGCAAGAATGACATTAGTGATATTTTAGTTTTAGATTTAGATTTGCTAAATGTGTTGATTCGGTTGGCAGATCAGTTCTGCTGTATCAGGTCTTCAATTCAAAAAAGAGTTTGTTAGCTGCAGGATAGGTAGTGGTTGTGGGCTGGAGTGGTTGTATATCTTTTTTGTAATTGTTTTCTTATAAGGTTTGAGTGAGACAGTGTGGGACTATTGTGCTCAATGATAGAGTAACTAATAGAAGTTCAGCACTTTAAGATGGCTGTCTTCCACCTTCTACCTTATGTAGTATTTAATGACTTCCACTTGTGACCTTCTTGAGCAAAGCCATGATGACTCGACTTGACACTCAGCAAAAATGACATGACTTGCTTGAGACTTGAGGGCTAAAACTTCTCTTGCAAGCATAACTTGCTCCCACCTCTGGAATGACGCCACCAGGTGCTGGCCATAGTGAATTGCATATTTTTTTACAGACGTTAATCAAATCTACTGGTCATCCCTCATGAAGTCACGATGTTGATGATGGCTGCGCGTCATCAATAGGACTATGAACACCACTGCTGCTATGAATATTTCTCCTCTGAGTCAGTCTAATTCACTCTGACACGGCAACAAATGCTGCTCATACTGAAGTTACTGCTGTGTGCTTGTGTTAAGCAGTAACAACATCACGCTTCAATATTTGCATCTTGGCTTGTATAAATGCTTTTATGTTTATAATTTGTGGTGATCGCGGCCAAAAGGTCAATATAACTATTGACAACAAAAGTCAGTATTGTTCAAATTATGAATTTAAAAGTTATGAGTGCTATGAATTGTGTCTGTAAATATCTATGAGTTAATGAAAAAAGAATAGCAATTGGGTTGTTAGGAAGGAAGGGAACTTTACGTCACTGTTTGGGTTTGTTATGAATATTCTTCTTCATCTCATTTCCCCTCTTTAGTTGCCAAAGCAAGTCAGCCTCTGCCACGTTGCTCTGCTTGTGGACTGCTTTGTATCGTACAAGGGACTGAAAAAGGTTCCGTTTCACTCTAGTTGCCACAGAGCACACCTGTCAGTTGTCACCTGTCACCCGTTCCAACCACACTGCACCCTCCTCTTCACCTCTCTTAACCTCTGGCTATCACTCTGTGTGCCAGATCCAAAATATGTGAACTATGTCTCTGTATTCACTTCCTCGACGCCATCATCTTGACTGGTTCTCAGGTCTCTCTCTCTCATTTACACATTCCAGTTCTCTCCAACGAGGTCCTCCATGTCCAAGGAGACTCATTATTAAGCTCATCTGTCAGTCTGACCATCACAGAAGAAGTGACACCACTGGCTCACTGTCCTCTTACATGTCCTGCACCACCATCACTTACTTCTATGATGCTCCTGATTGTCTTCTCTGCACCCCTCTGTCTATACCCTCAGTGCAAACGTTGGGTCTGTGATGCTTTTCAGGCATGAAGCCATACTGCTGCTCACTAATGCTGACTTCTCAAACCCTGGAGTCAGCATATATAATACAAATAACAAGGAAACAGGGAATCTCAGAGTGTGGCTGTATATTTCCAAATAGCCGTCAGTCAGTGAATATTGAATTTATAGCGTATGTCTTTTGATCAAAGAGATTTATATCACACAGAAGAGTCATGTCCATGGGGCAGGATGAAGCGGCAGCATCTTATGTGAGAGAGACAGTAAGTTGTATTGGTGAGTTGCAGCTTGTACCGCATTTATACTGGGAAACACAATAGCTGTGAGTTCCAAGCCTGCATGTCCATAATATTTCAATGCCACTACACTTCTCTCGACAGAATTGTTTTCCCTTCTCTGTCTTTTAATTCATTATATGCTAGTTTTGTTTTTAATTAAATGCATGGCTGGTCTAGTCTGTTAGGTGGGTGTGTCACGCCACTGATATAGTCCCAAACACAACACATAAAACATCACCCCTCAGAACAAAGAAAGTCTAAAACTGTATAAGTGAACATGGAACACAAAGCATACTCTGCATGAACGAGTGCCTGGAATCAGTTTGTGCACGCTGTTATGCTGTGACAGTTGGAAAAAGATGGCAACGCAAGGTAACCTTCAATGAGACTCAAAACAAGAACATCCTAAACCATGTCCTATCGCTGGGTGATTAATGTCAGCCAACTGTCATGCATGCATCCAGAACACAGTCATGCATCATGCAATAACTACAGCGAATACTGACAAGTATACTGGAGCTGACTGCACGTGATGATAGTAAACCTTTTTTGAGTACAATATTCAACTACATTTGTTGGGAAAATAGTCAATATATGCAATTTTGGAAAGAGGTGGAATGAAGCAGACACACACCCCACCACCCACCCACACACCAGCACACACACACACACACACACGCTGGTCCTTTGTAATCCGTCATCTTGCCTCTGGTTTTAATTCCTGTTAACTGCATGGTTGCAAGCCACTGCATCGTTCCTTCTAATGGAATTGAATAACAAAGCTGCTTGGCTGCACTTGCACAGACTTGCTTTAATTGGAATATTTTTTTTCCTCTTGAAGATAAAAATATTGAGGTTTATTTTTTTCTGCCGAGTATGGGTTCCTGGTTCGAGTTGTAGTTGTAAGTAATCATGGAGGTAGGCCCTGGTAGAACCAGGTCGACCCGTCAACTAACATCTGGTCATATTTGTCTTTTCCCTGCAGATACGTATTGGGTATTTAAAAAAATGCATGAAAAGATGTATTTTAAGGCACATCCAGTGCGGATCACATATAAAGTCAGTTATAATATAATAATAATAATAATAAAGTCAGATACTGAATTGTGATTTAACAAATATCAAACATTCACATACTTACACTGAGAGCTACTGATTCCAGTGACCATAGCATGTAAGCCTATTCAGCTAACAGAAGATGAGGAGTATCATAATAAATAGGTGAAGCAAGACAAGTGTCGGTGGCAACCATCTGCATTTCGTTGCTTTGCAGGATTATTTACCTCTGAGTTAAGGCTCAAACGGGTTTGAAACCGACTGCAAATGCCCACGTTTTTTAAACCTAAACAAACAGTGACACCGACACTATCAAAACAGCGGAGAAAAGCCATTAAAACTGCAGTGAGGTGGTGTCAATACTCACTGGCAAAAGACCAAGTCTACCCAAACGCATTATGTTTTGTCCTTCTGACCCTTCTTAAGATAGTTTTACATTATATTTGCATTAGCATTCAGTGTTGCCATTCAGACACCTCATCCTCTTACACTATCCTAAGTCATAGCTGTCACCATGAAACAACATGGTTAGAATTAAAATGAGTGTTTGTTTACATGAACCTGCTCTTCTTTCAAAAATGTTGACAAATTCTTCATTAATATCGCACGGCCCACTAGTGTATGGAACCTCCAGTGACATCACATGAGGTAGGATGAGGTGGCTGACTTGCTGTGGTAAGCCCTAAAATGGAAAGAAGAGGAATGAGATGGGAATCTGTAAAACTCTGCATGGCTGTATTTAAAGACATTGCAGAAGGTGGAATTCACAAAACACATCTGTAGGTATTTTTGTAGGGGAACGATACAGTGTCTTCTGGGCAGACCCTAGTTTCTTCCAATGCAGCGTAATAATCCACAGCAGCTATTGACCCCACACAGAAGACGGCGGTTTATTCCTCCCAGTTCATGGCCTGCCTCCCAACTATCATTACTGTGTAGCCACACTCAATACTCATCACTGCATACAGCTACCACCAAAGTAAATTAATTGTCTAATGGCTTTAAATTGATCGGACATGTCGCACATTTGAGTGGCAAATCTCCCACTAATCCAGGTATTTCCTACGTAGATAAGCATGGGGATTGCTTTAATTAGCAACTTGGCTGAGCGTGTAAGGGACAGCAACAGAACAGTGAGCACCGACAGGGTAACCACTGATACTGTGTTCAGGTGAAAACTGATTTTGGCTTTCCTGTAAGTTGACACTTTGATGCTTGAAACACATTTTGTTATTGGACAGTGGACAAATTAATAACGGACATGACTTTTTTGGGCTTGCGATCATGCGCTACAGGAGAAAACATATCTCTTCCAATAGAGAAAACAAAAAAAGATTGTCCTAAAAAACAAAAAAACAAACCTGGTTGACAGACAGAATCACAGGATACACCAAGTAGAATGAAACATATGATTCTCTGCTCAGCGTTTTGGCTCAGATACCAAATGAGAGTTGGTGGTCTGCATCCTTACCTGGACTGAGCCGTCACAGTCAGCCATGACCAGGCTATGCTCTGCCTTGGCCTTCTCCATAGAAGTTAGGAAGGGTTTCAGTGTCAGCCCACACTAGTCATAATTGTGATTTTGTATGAAGTAATCTGGAGAGGGTCGAGGATTAGTGGCAGTGATTCGTGTGACACCTTGAGATCTGGTCATATGTATGGAGCTTGTTAATCGCGAAATCCCTTTTCATTCCATTTTGAGACTAATACTAAGAGTGGCCTCGACTAGCCATACAGTTGTAGTATTTCCATAATCGCCTTTCCTTCTTCAGTGTGAATGAAATAGTTTATCTGCAATGTGGAGGGAGATGGGAAAGTTAACAAGGTCAGGAGCAAAGGGAACCACAAGTCATGACTGTAAAATCAAACTTCACCATGGACCACAGAATACGTAGTTTGTTATTATTATTATTATTATTGCCATTACATTAATGTGTCCCTAAAAATACGTCGCCTAGAGTGGCGGTCTTAGGCTCGAGCAAACCGGACAGACGCCGGCATTATAGGGGAGGTGATTGGGCCATGTACAGACAAAATGGATGATGGATTTTTTTTGTTTGTTTGTTTGTTTTTTGTGCGCCAGCGCTACTGCCGCACGCATCAGCTGGTCAAGCGTGTTACTCAGGTGCAAGTGAAAGGCACAAATGTCACTCTAACTCGCTGTCATTGACTGTGGTTACTTGCAGATAGCCCGACTAAAGGCATAGCTGGATTAAGCCACTGAGTCCGATTTACATGCAATGGATATTACTGAGTAATGCACCTGGCACCGTGAGCTCTTCTGTCCTTCCGGTTCCTATGACCGTAGAGGAAGAACCATTGAAGCTGACATGTGACAAGAAGCTATTTCAGTCATATTGAACTCTGTAGCCAACGATCGTGCAGACAGAGTAACTAGTTTAACTAGTTTTAACTATGGAAGTCTAGAATCAACACGTCGGAGCCATGGTTCAACAACGTCACCATTATGATGCTGTCAAACACGCTCCCATATTTAAATATGCCAGAGACTGTTTTGTCTATGTTTTCAATGATGAGTTGTGCTTTTGATCACCATCGTGAGCCTCAACTAACTTAGCAACTATGTGCTATGTGGTAATGTTGTCTCCTTAAACCAGTGCTTTTCAATTATTTTCTGCAGCGTCCCGCAACGGAAGAAGTCAATGTTTTGCGACCCCCAAATCTCTAAAATTTTCATAAGTACACCTCTGCATAACATTAAAGAAAAGAAAAAAAAAAAGTAATATCGATCAACTTACAATTATTAATTGTATATTTGTCACAGAAAAGACTTGGAGTGCATCAATTTGCATGAAATGAAAATACAAAAATCTTGAGTGGTTGTGCTATGACACTTTATTGTGGTAGAGCAAGAAAGTATGTTCCGAGCTCACCTGCGCCCCCCTCTGGCATCGCTCCATGCCCCTGCAGGGGGGCCCGCCCCACTATTTGAGAAGGAGTGGCTTAAACCAACAAATCCGGTCTTCTAATCGTCTTGTGAGAACTAAGGGTCAAAACGAGTTGAAGACTCTACACATCTGCAGATCATCATTGTCCCAAGTTCCAAGACACAGCTAATATCACATTTGTTAGGTGTGCACCGCAGACATCGGCTAATACTGAGGAAGACACATCAGGTTACACACATGACTCCTCGATTGTAAAGTTATTAGACAGGAGTTTGTTTACTTCTGCCGCGCAGCTTATGCCACTGATCACCTAATCTCCTATTATTATTCTATAGTCAAGCTACTCGGCTACATGCTAGCATAGTCGAACTATTAACCGCATTATCCAGGTTGTGTTGTCCAACTCAGAGAAAGTCGAATTTCTCTCCAGCAGTCGTACGAAGCTGCTTATCTGCATTAGGTGTAATGCAATAATTCGGTTTTCTGGGCCTGCATGTAAACGTATTCACTGTGCCCAAGTAGAGAGGTGCTTCTCAAAACTGAAACTCATGAAAACATACCTGAGATCTTCCATGGGCCGTGCTGTCATCAACATAAACTTTCCAATTGGACTGAACATTTCTTTGCTCAAATAGTTGAGAAATTTGCATCAAGAAAAGCCAGGAAGGGTGCATCTTAGTTTGCGTTGAAGTACTTTGAAACACTGTAATTTAGAAAAGAGTGTTGACACTTTTTTTCTATTTGTTTGCAGCATAATTTGGAAAGAAGAGGTAATTTTTTTGGAGGGGTTGTAGTGACCAACAGCTCTAAGTGAAAGGGGAAGCACGGGCTAGTGTACCTGAGTTTGATCTAATTAACAATCATGTCGCTTGACTTAAAAGTGTCAACAGCTTGTTGATTTGGTTTCACAGTCACTATATGAGCGGTTTTTTTTTGTATTAGTTTACTTGTTTGTTTTTTCAGTTATGTTTTTCAGTTTGTCAGCTGTGAGTTTTTTTTGGAAGCCGTAAGCCATTTTTTTTGTTTTTACAAAGACAATTATATTTTCCGATCAACAGAAAAAACTTGTCAAGCCTATGAATGCTTGTTTACAAGAATGTTCTGTGTGGGGTCTGTTCACATGGAGAAAACAAAAGGTGAAAGAAAAGGTGCGTGCATGTGTAAGCAGCATGATGTTGTCGTCCCTCTAGAATGAAAGTTTATTTATCATTTGTAATAATAATAATAAGAATGTACGATTAAAAAAACATAATTACAAGACATTTTAAAGAGCGGAATTACTCTGAATTCATAGTGAATTCTATTAAGTGTCGGAATACATTGGTATAAGATCATTGTTTGTTGAACAAGTGCAAGTCTTAGTGCATGTTAAGCGTCTGTGCTCTGTTTGCTTTATACAGCAACAGTGTCAACGGTGGAGATACAGATGCAATGCAATATATTCATCAAGGAGACACTGATGAAAGTTTGGTGCTATTTGTTAGACTTTGTTAAGCTTTTGTGTTGTGGAGTCCGCTGATGGTGACTCGAGTTAACACACATAAGAAATTCTATTGTTGTTATGTGGTGCCACTAGAAGCCTAAAAAACAATGGCAAAGAAGCCCAAGTAGAATATGAATACACTCCGTTTTGAAATAAATCTACCAGTGTTGTGCCTTGAATGAAGCAGAACAGTATGTTGTAGCCAAGTTAGCATGTACATGACATATAATGAGCTTTACATATGTAATGGGCAGTTTTCTCATAAAAGTTGAACAAAATTGTTGCACAAACCTGCTCATTTCGGGGTGGAATGTCCTGTCGCCTGGGGTTCTGTGTACGGTGGGGCTTTTCATACTGGGGATGTCTCAGGTCGGCGCAAAATAGTGTGTGTGTGGCCCACAACAAGGCACGTCTCAAGTAAGTCGTCATCAGCCAGGCAACGCCCGAAGCTATTTATGACCATCGGCTTAACCACCTTATTTCTCTGTCACTTCTTATCAATATGAGTCATTGTCACCTCAGATATTAACTGCGATGGACCTCCACCATGGCTGTAACAGAATGTGGTGTTCCTCAGCCAAAAGTATACATGAACAAGTGAACAAATGAAACAAACTGAGTAATACGGACCGTCTTGATTTGTCCATGCCGCTCGCACAAGCTGAACAAAGAGAGACTGACGATCGAAAAGATTTTAATCAGGGAAGTACAGGTCCAGACGTCAAAAATGATCAGTGAATGGTCTGCCAATCTTCAGTAGCTTCACAACTTCACCGTCTTTCCTCCTCGCTGCTCTCCTCATGGAGACATCTGCGCAGCTGTGAGATCACAGCAGTTGCAACAGCACAGCAACAGTTTGATCCCAACATTATGCATTTAAGCTAATCTGTCTGTCAATAAAATCAGATGTTTATCATCCTAATAAAGGCGAAAACACGTGAGTTATCAAACACCTGCACATATAGCGAGTCCCGGACCAGTGCGCTCCTCCCCACCACACCTCAGTGTTCAGGGAGTTTGTTTTTGAACAATGCCGTCCACGCAGAGAGCGATCAGACCCTTTGCTGTCCGACATTTATCACGCTTGTGTGGAGTCACGCTGTACACATAGTTTCCGGCATGTAACACGGAGTCGCCTAAGGCGAGAAGGTCACACGCCACCGAGAGTTTCTCCAGCTCTCCAGACGGGATCAAGTCATTACCAACTCGCTTGTATTCATATGTCGAACCTTTGAGCCAAACGCACTTAGTCTTAAGACATTGTGCGCAGTGTCAAATGCACAAATATGGAGGAACCAGGTTCTGTGCCACGTGTTTCTGCACTTGTGACTTGAGGACCAACTATATTTCCAACTAGTGCTAGTCTTCATTGAAAAACTATTAGCCAAGTGCGTTGAGAGCAACGCTGAAATAGAATTCCTTCAGTATTAAAGCTTGGATTACATAGTTAACATAGAATATTTTGGCATCACCTACCTTATCAAGTGCACAAATGCAGGAGCGGCACTCACGTTGCACAAATGCCCTGACTCAGAGATTTCACATGCCATTTAATAGCAATCCACTGCTGTTCAGACTTGCTATATTTTCTCTGCTATAGACGACAAGGTCAATTTGCACCAACAGCTGATGGCCAATCAATAACAGATTTGAATTTAAAGCGCCGTGGCCTCAGGGGTGGTCAGCTTGTGCAGGATGTTACCAGTTGCAATTGAGGGGCAGGGGGATAAGCCCAGGGGCTCAGCAGAGACCTATATCCATTCATGGCCCCACCTCCCGAAGCTTGGTTAACGCTCAAGAACATGACTAATTCATGGAGGATTATGAACTGGAGACAGAGGCCAAGGCTGGGATTGCACCAGTCCTAAACCTCCATGCTAGGTGACGAAGGAACTGCACACCCCACTTCCATTTTTTATTTACTTATCAGCGCTTGCATTTTTTGATTATTATCACAGCTGACCCAGTTTTCTTGGCCTTAGCTGTTTGGCTGAAGTTTTGAGAAATATGGAGGAACCAAAATAAGGAGCAGGACAGCAACCGTCATGGCAATTTTATCATCGTCCTTCACAGTAGAAACGCGCGGGGCTTGTGATGAGTCGAAGACCTGTGTGAGGGAGCAAAGCATGTGAGGAGTCAGTGCAAATGCGGATAAGAAGTTGGGAACTCGCTCCCGCTTCCTGTCATTCTTCAGGAAGCTTGACCATGCAGGGATGAACTTCTGTCTTCTGTATTACGTGGCCCTGGTTTAAATAAAAAATCTGAAATATCTTCCCCAATACATTCCTACTCTGGAAAAAAAATCATTAATTTAAGCTAGGTTAGTTTCCTGGTCTGCACCAACCCTAGTCGTTTCATGTTTTCTTTTAAATAGGTCACTTTCTCCAGAGAAGATCAAGCGCATCCACTCACCAAAGGTTGCCATCAGACACACTGGGTCAAGAACAGAGATTAGCTTTGTCTTTCAGAGGCAAATGTCCCAAATTAAATGCATTAAAATAAAAGCAGGGATGCAATTTATTCGCAAAAGACGTTTTTCCTTTCTTTAAGATCGAATCAGAAATTCATTCAGACATTTTCATGACATAATGATGACTTATCTCTAGATTATATATTTTAATGTGATGGGGATTTTCACTTGGTACGGTGGCATATAAAGTGACAGATCACTTTCCTAATTTCAACATGGCGAAAAAAAAAGAAAAACATTTTGTGGAATGATACTCAGGGGGAGGGAGGATAAATAAATCAAAACAACAGTACAGCAGTTTTTACTCCATGACTGCATTCGTTGAATAGGCCTTTGGCTGACTTGCATTCTGCTGTTCAACTATACCTACATGTATCTTCGTTTAGTTTGTTTCGTACGTTAAACAGGATCATTATGAACAGTGGAATTTGTGAACTGCACACATCAAGAAACCAGAAGCAGATAAAACCTCTAATGGTCAGTAATGATTGAACACTTGATTTGTGGCACCGCCGTCAGATTGCTGATCCGCAAAATCTCTTCATACCTTCTGGTCTTCTAAGCAGATCATTTGTGGCTGCTGTGTGCAGTGAATGTTCTGGTATGCACTTGGGGTCACATAAGCTTCGGTTTATTGGAACAATTTAAGACAGACCATTTTGGCTTGAGAGCAACTACTCACTGCATATTTGACCATCAATTTTTAATAATTTGGATATCTTTCCTTCTTTGAAGACACAAAAATAAAACCTGTCTCAGTAATATTAACAATATTATGAACCTCATCAGACTAAAAAAAAATTGAGAAAAAAAACACTTACATTTTAGTCTGAACATGTTCTGAAGATGACGGTGCAAAGCACTTTTACAGTATTTGTGCTATATAGATATTTTTATTTGGCAACTACTCTGTTTTTGTTCATTTTATGCTTTTTATGTAAACAACAGTGTGTACAAACTAGCACAGTGAACCACAACCCCAGGAAATGTTTGTCATTTTTTATCTTCATACAATAAAAATGAAATCAATACAAAAGTTTGGTTGGTTGCTTGGAACGTTTTTATGTGGATTGAGGGGTTCTAAAAGATGGTCTTCTGGCCTCCTGAATTAAATAGAATACGTAAACAGTTGACTGTTCTAAGTCCCATTTAGAACCCCAATATAGAGCATTTTAGAAGGTAGACTTCATTGCAACAAGTTCAAGTTCCACTTTAAATAAAGGGTTTGCAATCCATTTTGCCTTTTGAAGGCGGTCTTCTTTAGACCTGGTGGAAAGTGATAAACTAAAAAAGACCCAAATATAAGAAATAAATATAGTCCAAATGGGAGGATGGATTGATTCCTCCTGCCTTCACAAATCAAATGTCCAAAAAAGAGTCAATATGGCAGCGCCTGGAGTGGCTGAGAGGTCTGAATAAATACACACATGTCCGGAGCGCAGCACACAGTCAAAAGGCCGCCTTTTTTAGTCCCGCAGTTTCTGGTCATCCCACTGTGCCAGGGCGTTTTGCGGTGATGGGTCAGTACAAACAACCCACTGACCTTCTTCCTTAATCTCTCTCTCTGTAAAGCTATCAATGTCTTTGACGGTATGCACTTTCGGTTTGGGGCATACCATGGGATATTTGGGTTGTTTCTTTCACTTGTCAGGAGGGATTAGCTGCTGGGCCGAGCCACCAAGAGGAATAGTATGGGGACAGAATGACCCCCAAGTCCAGTGAAAGTATGAGGAAGTGGCTGGTTCAGGGTCAGGCATTAGATTCAGGGTTTGGAGCAAAATGAACATCGCAAACACCAAAACACAACACAGAAGAGCATTTTAATGCCTGAAACTCTCTGCCAAATGAACACTACGAACAGAATAACTTAAAAAACGGTAGACCTAACCCTGTCGTTATCCATGTCAGCATTCCCAGTCCATCCATTTCTCACGTGAGGAGTTCCTTCATCCCAAAAGCTACCAGACAGTGCCTTCACTCATTTCCGAGGGTGGGTGGGACAGGTGGTTGTTGTATCCGCTGCCATTCAGAGACAGTGAGGTAAAGGGTGGACTCGGGCCAAATACTTCTGAAGAGATGCTGTGCAAGGGTCCGGGAATGCCGGGCTCGGGGCTGGGCGAGTCCCCGGGGTGGTGGGACATGATGTCAGAGAAGCGCTGCACCTCACTGGAGGGGTGGTGACCTGGCAGAGGGTGGTCCAAACCGCCGAGGGGTGTGCCAGTTGGGCCTGATGAGGGCACGAAAGGGAGATCAACGGGAGTTTGAGCCTGCGATGATGGCGGCCCCTGAGGGAAGAAGTCATAGTTTCCTCCCGGCCCATAGTACTCGCTTTGATAATCTGGAAAGCAAGGAAAAGGAATAGTCAGAACAGATGGGTCACACATTCTCTTAATGCGCTGTTGCTCTCTCTTTACTCTCTCTCTGTCACTGTTTCATTTTTGTTTTTTACCAACACTATAAAAATATTGCACTTTTAGAAAGACAAAAAAGGTAATTATTATTATTATTATTATTAATACATGTCATTGCATATTACTCAATGTCAATGAGCAATGTTTCCTTTCCAATTTCATATATATATATATATATATATATATATATATATATATATATATATATATATATAATGTTGACATGCCTTATACGGCAGCTCTTCACGCAAATATATCTTGGGGATTCTTTTTGTGATTGTTTGATCGATAATACAATTTGGCAGCAAAATTACACGTGACGCAGGGGTCGTTCTTGCTTTTACCTCCATAATAGGAGAAGGGGCCATTTGGAATAAGCTCTCCGGGCTCCAGCCGGTCCACCAATGTTCTCATCCGTCTCGGGCTGCGGAAGAACGCGTGTCTCCGGGCACCAAGTGCGCTCAGTTGCTTCATGCGTCTCTCCTTCGATCGACGGTTCTGGAACCAAACCTGGACACGCAGCACGAAGAAGGACAAAAATGCAATTTAGAACAAATGCCACCAAGCGGAGAGGCGCGTGTTCTCAGCAAGAACGCTCACAAACGCATCTCTGATCATTGTTGAATGATAAATGAATCATTATTATTGGTCATATTTCGATCTGCAAGGCTTCAGTTATCGAATATAAAAGGGAGTGTAATTAGATCCGTGTTTATCTTTGCATCATTTTCTCCGAGAAAATAAGTGTGCCCGATGAGCCGGTGCGTAAAATCTGCGAGGCTGCGCGCCGGAGGAGCCTGCGCCCAATTATCGTCCCGGAGCCACACGTCTAACCTCCCTGATGATCTTTTAACCCTCCATTTACTTCAGCCGGGCTGCGGGGCCAGCGGGGGCTTCAAATCTGCAATTAATACTTAATGAGCGGCTTGTTGGCCAGATATTAGCGGGCTGCGAGAGGTTATCATTTCCTAATCTATAGGCCGGATTCCTTTAATTGCGCCCGTGCCTTTTCCCCACTCACGCTCATGCATGTTAGATCATTTGCTGCTCTCGTTTTATCGCCATAAATCTGCTTTTCTTCCATTTTGAAGCGACAGGAGTTTAGCGAACCAATGGGCCAATATAAAAAAAAAAGTGATGACTGATACCACGCTTTGAACAAGCTATACCCCAACGATACTACTACTACTAATAATAATAATAATAATAATAATAATTGCAACCGGTATCTTGTTTGTATTTCGTTTCTGAAAGAAAGTAAGTTGCAACAGCATCGTCTCCATGGACGTTGCGAGTTTCTTTTTTTTTTCATATTTAACTTATATTCATCGTGATATGTCGTCCTAGATGGCATTTCCTGGATGGCATGCCAAGTGTTGTGGAAACCAAGTCCACATTAAACGTGGAGTGCACTTAATGCTGTCACCTACTCCGTGTTCTACTGAGAACGCGCAAAATTCAAGGTTTGGTGTGATTGTGATGCATTCGTATACTTTGGCATACATGCATTTCGGTATTTGCTGAAAACGCGTTTTTGAAACTTTCATATCACACGGGGAAGCCGAAATCGCGCAGATCACTGCCGCTCCCTGAGCTTCCATTGCGCTTCGCCGAGCGCCAAGGACGCACAAAAGGCATCACGTGCGAAAAGTCTGATGGTTGTTGGCCTTTCTGCGTTACATTCACGCTGTTACGTCGGATTTTTGGCACATGCTGAGATAAGTCAGTCGGAAAGGATGTCATGTTACCTGGATGACTCTCATGTTCAGTCCGGTCTCTTGAGCAAGCTGCTCCCGGATGTGTCTGGTGGGTTTCGGCGTGGCGGCGAAGGCTGCTTTCAGGGTCTCGAGCTGTTTGGCTTTGATGGTGGTCCTCGGTCCCCGTCGCTTTCCGCCTAAATTCTGATCGTCGTTCTCATTGTTGACCGTCTCCTTGTCGGACAGTGCGGCCATCTCCGTGTCCTTCAAAACCACGTCGTCCTGGAGGGGGTCCTGAGAATCCGGGGACAGACTGGGGTCGCTGCACGCCGTGACTGAAGAATGACATCATTTTGTCATCATTATTAGAGAGCATTAAAGTACATTAAAATCTGCGTCTGCAAAAACGGGACTAAACTTGTTGGGCAAAATGAAGGCAATTATGTAAAACCTATTATTTAATAGCGAATAACGAGCATTTTAGTGAGCAAAAATAAAACGTGCAATTTAGCGGACTAGATAAATAAACCTTCGACGTCTCAACACCTGTTTAAATGACAATGTCAGAACATGGAGTAAATATTTCATACTTCATCAGAAAATGAGAGAGGACTTCTTAATGGTGAGCAGAAAAATATTTTAAACACCGACTTCTTGTCCATTAATATATTCATACCAAATTATCCCATGTTGTTTGGCAAACGCTTAGCACAAGCAAAAACAAAATACATTTTTAAGAATTTACTCTAAAGAAAAAGATGATATTAATCATTATACTAACACATATATTTGTAAATTGCATTCCGTTACCTAAGGCTTGCGTAAACCCATATATATATATATATATATATATATATATATATATATATATATATATATATATATATATATATATATATATATATATATATATATATATATATCCACACTCACCAGAGAGTAAGTTGGTGTCTTTGACGCTGGCGTTGCTTAAATAGTCTTCCTTGCAAACAAACTTGTTCTCGTCGATGATGTAAAGCTCCTCTCCGGTGGAAAGTTGTTTGTTACACATCATACAGGTGAAACAGTTGAGGTGAAACACTTTACTCCGGGCTCGCCGGACCAGGTCGTTGGGTGAGATGCCTTGCGAACAACCGCCACACTTCGTCCCGAACCGCCTAAAAAGGGAGGAAAGATGTTAAATTAGAAAGGCGTCTGGGAAAAAAATAATGTCAAGATACGGTCAGTATAAAAGGAATGGGGTCACATATTTCGCTCACTGCGAGATGTGAATTAATAACAATAATAATAATAATAATAATAATAATAATAATAATAATAATAATACCCATTCGGGGCACTTTTCTAACTTTATATCAAACACGTGGATTGTGGATTAAACGTTGTTTGGGTGATTTCAAACATGCATTTCTATATATGTAGTGTCGGATATATTCTGATACAGCGCGTAACACATAACAAGAGGAATCGATTCACCTTTCCAAACATACTATGCGCCTGGGGGTTGCAGTTCAGCTCTTTAGGTCAAATGTTTAAATCAACAGTCTTCTCACCGCAGCCCATAATCAGCTATGTGTTAGAGAAATGTGTATTGGTGTTGCAGCAGTCGCTGCCTGCGCGTCTGCGATTGCTTTGTCTGTGAGCCTGATCTTGTGGACATATTTTAACTATTCAAATCCACTTATCACGTCCTCCTCAGCCGGACTCAGCAAACACACCAGGCCACGGCTCAGGCTTGATCCTGCGTGTGCAGCGCATAAAAAGCCCGCTCCCCTCCCTCTCACCCACCCAAGTGTGATTTTCCTCGATTTCCCAACAAGCCGCCCCCCGTGTGCGCTCGCTCCGCGCACTTCTTTTTGTTGTGGTTTTGCATGAGAATCCAAATTAACAAGCATTTAATTACTCGCGTCTAATCAAAGCTTCTCGCCTCTGCGCGTCCCACGCTGAGGCCTGCGGCCACGGCCACGCGAGCACACCGACACTATGGTGTGCACAAACACACCTGCTTACATAGGTAAACAACATCTCCACCTCAGACCAGTAAAACTTTTCTATTGAACTTGCAGGTTTTGATTATTTTTGTTTGCGTGTTTTGGTTTGGTTGTTCTTTTTTTAAACTATTTCCTAACTATTTCCTATTTAACTAAGAACGAAAAGAAAGCAAATGCATTTTTAAATCGGTCCCAACAGATACACTTGAACAAAACACAAGCACTCATCCAATCTTCTTGCGTCCTCTTACCTAAAGAAATCGTTTTTGCAGTACAGTCTTCCCTCGCGAGAAAAGCATTTCTCTGTCAAATTACATTTGCATTCGCAGCACTGGACACACTTGACGTGCCAGGCTCGGTCCAGCACGTTCAGAAGGAACCGGTCCAGGATAGGCCTTTCGCATCCGGCGCAGTGTACCATGGCTTTGGTTCGATAAAGACTCACAGGAAAATCAAACCTGACCTCTGACCGAAACTTCTTTCAGTCTTCCGGGTCAATGTGGTAAAGGTGTCTCCCAGCGAGCTTTAAAAAAAAAAAAAAATCCAAAAACAAGGGCGGTTGTCAGCGTCCTCTGTCTCTTGCGGTTTTAAAACCACAGGCGGCAAAATAACAGTCTTGTATGAATCCACTATTTGTGAGGACCTGCAAATCGGATCAGTTGAGAAGCGGGTCTGGCACTGAAGTAGTGAGATGCTGTGGAGACAAAACTGTCACAAAACATGGAGTCACGCCGAAGGATAACTCAGCGCACTCGAGCACAGCTGGATATCCATTCTTCCGTCCGCACCGTCAGCACATGCGCGCACAAAAAAATCTTCAGTCCACCGGCAGCTCCACCAACCTTCAGTTGGATGCGGTCTGGTGATCGTGTACAGACGCCCCTCTCCCTCTCACGAGCGTGTATGCCGGGATGCGCTGGTTCTCACTATAGACTGTGATGGTCTAAAAGGTTCAGCCTCAGCCTTATCCCCAGCCTGCTGACGTCATGCCGCCGCCGGGACCAATCAGAGGGCAGTGGGAACCGTCAAGTCTCTCCCATCAGAACCCGGCCAGGGCTGTTTGCCTTCTATTTATGCCGCACACCCAAGACACAGATCGTCAAGAATCCCCTTACAAACTGTCATTTGTTGGTGCGTGAAGGCGGAGGGCGAGCATCGCACACCATGAGGGGAGACACTTTTTCGGTCGCTGAGCGAGGCTTCTCCTGGTCATGGAGGGGAGCACGACGGAGAGCCGTAATGACAGGTAGATACTTAAAGATTCAGCACTGTTACAACGTGGGAAATAGCCAACAATGCAAACCTGAGGTCAGTAACTCGTGCAGTGAATCATCGTTTTTCCTTTGTACAAATTCCATATATATATATATATATATATATATATATATATATATATATATATATATATATATATATATATATATATATATATATATATATATATATATATATACATATATATATATATATACATATATATATATATATATATATATATATATATATATATATATATATATATATATATATATATATATATATATATATATATATATATATATATATATATATATGCCGCTTCCTCTAGCTCGGGGTCCTGGAGCCCTATTCCAGCTGTCATTGAGCGCGAAGCGCGAAGAGAGGAACCGATAGAAGTTCGGACGACTTCATTTTTACTGAGTTGATATAGTGGTAATATCAGGAGGGAAGCTATAGAAACATATAGAAACACGAGCACAGCAATCGTGTATTTATACCAGTCCAGAAGAAGTCATGTGTCCCTAAGGCGACTACAAGATTTTTCGTAAAATGAAGAAAGAAAGAAACAAGTATATCATAATTCATAAATGCTGTTGCTCAGAGGCAGACGCGGGGAAATTGAACCTGCTCACGCTTGGTTGTAATCAGACTGCTCATCTCACGGTCATTCATTTATGGTTAATTGGCGTCGTTTAACAACATCCAATAGAAACATATATTATGAATCTGTCATCGTATGGGACGTTTGGAAGCGTCCCACTGAACAGAGAGGCGCATTTCTCTCTTTGAAGCTTTATTGACCTCTGTGAAGGAAAACACGGGTTCACTTCTGCGTCATGACGCGAACGCTCCAAAACCGCTCTTTTCTTTTGTCACCTCAACACATTTTTTTTATCAGTCGCGTGAAAAAGTGAAAGACGGAGAGGCTCAAAAGTTGACAGCTCCATCAGCTCGACCAGGTCCAGACACCTCGGACGATTCATTAAGGGGGTCCAATTCACTTCTAGCCCACCTGAGAGCAAATAGCACAATCCATGACTTGTCGTTTCCTTCCTCCCGACACCTTTCCTCACACCTTCCACTTGCGCTAACTGGAGTATTACTGTAATGACGGCGAGCGTTTAAAATGCCGAGAAAATGAAACATAGATCATGTGAATCTTCCCGTCTCTGCTGCATGTCACGCGCAACGAAACCCCGCGCAGCTGCGTCTGATGCAGCCCTCCTCCCCCACCTCCACACCCCCGTCAGCAGGGACATGTGTCACCACCTTTCAGAAATCCACACCAGATAACGATTCCAAACATGCGCTTCGGTTTGCGCGTCACCACCTCCGTATTTTGTGTTTTAATTTCTACAGCCAGGTAAATCAGACGCTTGTGTCGCGGAGAGAACCCAGTGATCTCTACTATTCCTCAATGAATGGACGTCATCAGATGAATTTGTTTGAAATTCAGAGACTCAAGGAAATTTCATAAATCTGCAAGGAACAGGCCTCTGAGGGCACGGGCGTTAATTCATCATGTAAACAACACAAAAAGTTATTTCCCCTACTTTAAAGATACCATGATACTTTGTCGGGGGATAATCTCCTCCTGCTTCAGAATAAACCAGAGAGGGAGGAAAAGCCAGTACACTGTGGCAGATTAATCCACTGTATAAAAAGCAATATCAAAATATAGGCTTAAAATAGCCAGACTCCGCTTCTGGAGGGGAAAAACAAGATTTTAACCTCAGCAATGTAATCCTGCGTGAGCAATAGATTGGATTGTGAATGACATTAGAATTGGAAGGCGGGCAGAGATTTGAATTATTATTTTGCTGCACGTTTTTTCCAGGCGCAGAAACACTGAAGGCCTGAAAGATGGAGGCCTGATTCTCAAATCTAGATATGATTCTGGATGCTGCGTGGGGCGTCCTGCACTTCAGGTTCGATCAGAAATAGCGTGACAGTGAACAAGCCCAGGAGCTCTGAGCTTCATGAACTGGTTCAGTGTGAGATAATGAATGTGAGATAGTGAATGGGGATGCGTGAAATCATTAATTCTAATCATGGCACGCCTGCTTGTCTCTTCTCTCTCCCTCAGACGCACTGGTGTCGCCACAACAATTATTCGCAGGCCACACAAGGCATCCTTTTTATTGTTTGTTTTTTTAATTGGCGTTTTCCCGTATTTGACCTTGTTGCCGCGGGTGAAATCCTAGACAAGCGGCCGTTGAGAATCTCCGGGGCTCGGGTGCGGAGAGTTGTAGCATGCAGAAAGGGGAATGCGCCTTCGGATGGGTTGGGTTCTCCGCCGTGCTCCATTTATATGTAAATCAATCAAAATACCTCAACAGTCATGAATTTAATTCGTTTCATTTGTATAAACTTTAAAGGTAACTATTGAAAACTGGTAACACTTAAGTAAAATAGGCTACAATATCATTTTGTAGATCATTTTTTTTTATTTTTCTTTAGATGTTCAAATGTTTTTATTCTACAGCTAATGTAGTCCTATTTACGCTATTCCCCCAAACTCATAATAATAATTGTATATTTCATTTTTTATGCTGTAATAACAATGTATCATATAAATACACCTGTATTCTTTCGGATATATTCATTTCAGATTAATAAATAAAATGCAGTTTTTCTTTTCTAATTCTAAAAACGTTTTCTTTTTCTAATTCGCGTTGGAAGCTCGTTCGCTTCTCTTTTGCTAATTTCCACATGACCTCTTCACAAAGTATACATATCACGTAAACAATGACGGGGTGAGAGAACGAGGAGGGGAGCGAGCGAGAGCGTCAATCATCCCCAACTGTATTATCACGCAGTCTCAGGACCGAAATCCGAAACCTCCTTCCCGCCATCGCGCGCTCGTGTGTGAGAGAGATCGAGGAGAGGCAAGAAGACGCATCCCCAACAATTGACCTGACCAACCCATTCTCGCCCCCTCCTCTGGTCAGCCAAACATATGCCGATGAGAACTGGACATGGATTATTGAGCAACTCTGTGCACACATTTTTCCAGACTTTCCAACTACGGCCTCGGCCTGTGTTGAGAGAAATCCGATGGGATTTATAGATCATCTCTGTACAGCTGTCTCTCCCTCCCTCTCTCTCTCTCTCTGACTCTGTCCGTTACAATAGTTTTAAGGAGGTCACTAGGTTCCGCTCAAAGCTTACATGACATCAGCAGCTCCATCGCCATCGTCCTCAACCTGCAGGGGGCGAGTTGGGTCAAGAAACGGCTGGTAAAATAATGATCAACTATTATCGCAGAAAAAAAATGACGTTTTATGCAACTTTTATGTTGAAAGATATTGTGTGAGGAAGAAAGGAAAAGGCGGGAGAAAGTAGACGAGGGAGCAGTGTAAAAGCTGTTCACATGTAATTGTTAATTCTTTTATTCTTCACCGAGTCCGTTCTGTATAGATATTTATAGTTATTTTCAGTTGCTCACTTCAAAACAGTCTGGTTCTTTTTTGATCTGCATGTATAGGGCACGCACTTGAAGAAACTAAATACATTGCGCTTGAAAAAAAAAAAAAAACGGAAAAAAGAAAGTGACACACGACGCAGTGAGTATTATTGATTGTCGCACGCATGTCATGAACAGCACATCAATTAAGCGTTCAAGAACACTTGTGTTTACACAGCCAATGCGGGCTGCAGAAGAGGTCCTCGGCTGCCAGATCTCCAAAACTGCTCTTGCGGCCAAACACGCGGCACACACACAGGCAGCGCAGATTAATGGCCCCTCGCTGTTATTTTGTGGTTGGGGGTTGAAAGGGCCTGGATCAGTTATGATTAGTATATAATGTGCAGCAATAACCAATACCTCCTTCGAGAGATTCAGGGACGGGCGCACGTAGGTCCACACCGGCGCGTTCGCGCGCGCGCGCACGCGTTAACATTATTAGTCAGATTACACGGTCCCTTTTCTTACCTTATGGATAACCGTTATTTGAAGTCCAACAATAAGTAATGTTGGATTGCTTTCAACCCGCACATTATTTGCCATGGTATATAAGTGCAAATAGAACCGTCGAGAATGAATGAGGAATTATAAATTGAGACAGGACCCTTATCTAATGCAATGTACTCTCGACCAATGACATGCTTTAAATACCATTATCATTGAATATACACTGCGTGCAAAATATTTCCAATGTTTAACTAAATAAATAATTACCATTTACCTTATTAGAGGTACATCTCTTTTGTATACCTATTTGAAGAATACTAAATTATTTTCATTTTTGTTTACATCATGCTTGTGAATTTAGCAAATACGTTTTTATTTCATACTTAGAAAGACCAATATAACTGTATGCTATGTACTTTGTATGAGCATGTTTATAAATAATTGTCATTCAAAACGTCCGACCATTATCATTTAATTGGCAGTGATGTTTTTAAAAACTCGATATGGTATATTAGACTCTGATCTTATATGAGTGAGTGGTCTGACAGATAAGTCTGTTCAGATCATGCACATATACATGAAATGTAATCACGTTTGCAAGCACGGTTTGTGAACTGTGTTGTTGTGATAAAAACAGGTCGAATATATTAATGTATTTATGCAGATAAAGAACAAATGTCAATAATTATTGTTATAATAAATAGTATGCAGCATATACCTACAATGGCGGTGTTCATGTAATACATGCTCATGTAAAAAATGGACAAGAATGTTAAAGCAGGCCTTACACATAAGTATATATTGTTTTTTGAATTTCTGGCCCTTATTTAGAAAAATGTCAGAAACCCTATTGATGCAAAGAACATACAAATGAAAAAATCTAACGTTGATGGTTATATCTATGAAGCAACCCGCAAATGTCAACACAGCATGCCACACATGAGATTCTGTGCCACGGATCTGGAAGTTTGTCCTCAAAGCCGGAAATCTTTTGTCACCACACTAAGACGAAACAAAGAGGAAGCATTACAAACATCCAAAAATATTACCAGCATTGTTAAACTGGTTGGAATGAGGAAAATCTGTACTACAAAACAACAGGTACACAACTAGCAACTACAGTCGAAGTCACACAAGCCGTCCAGACGCTTGAAGAACCAGGTGTAGACAACAGATGGCAGTGAACGTAATAACTCAGACTTTAAAGCAAACAATTTATTGCCATTTATAATAATTGTCCCCAAACAAGTTCAGTCTTAACAAAAAAACAACTTTATTTCAAAATAAAGATCAGTTATTACTCCATCTAGGTAATTTCTATGTCAAATTGAAAAAAGTAAAATACAAAAAACGTTTGGAACTGAAAAGATTAAAGCATTTTTTAAAAAGATATTGTGCTCCATTAGATAAATTGGTCGGTTAACTGAACTAGAATTTGGGTTGCTGTATTTGGTCACTGGTGGCTTGTGGATTCAGTAAACCTTAAATAGTCACGTCTACCAGGCCCTCCTCATTCCCATTTCTATCAGGGAATACATGTATATACAACTTTTTAATATTCTGTGACTAAACAGATGATCGCACCCAATGGAATCACATTTGCCATCGTTCAGGTTTTCATTAACTTGTTTTATGTGTCAGGACACTGTGATGCGTGTGGCTCCGTAATGGAAAAGATAACATGAAATAATGGTACAGCAAGAATGATGTGATCAAATTCAAAGATACTCATTTTATCATTTTTCACAGCTCCAGTTCTGATGAACACAAGCTGAACTCTGCCTTTGCTTTGCAACACAGAGGGTGTGGTTGGGGCAAGGAGAGTATCACACTGAGCAAACTGAAGCTCCGAGTTTCATTCCTACCTGGGGCCATTTCTCTAAGTCAATAGTGTGTTTCATTATAGGGAAAACTAGACGGTCATTGGCTACATGCGGTGGCTGCGTCTCGCCTCCAGAAGTCATGGAAGTGGCGACTCAGTGATGACTGGCTGATCCCTCTCTAGCATTTTGATTGGCAGCTAGTTTGACAGAGTTTGCATTTCCAGGGTGAAATGGCTGAACACTGAGTGGTGTTTGCTTGGTGACACGGCTGAATTTCATTCGAGCACAATGAATGATAGATCCCTCACAGTTATTCAATAATTGGAAACAGAAAGTGAGAGAGAGGTTGAATTAAGGTAAATGAATATATGATATACTCCAGTACCATCTTATGCGTTGAAATCGATGAATTTTCTAATCTTGACCCAGGTAATAACCCTGATGTTTTTCTTCCTACAGATGTGCATGGACAGGAGGTTGTCACAGGGAACCTAGACGGCCGAGAGGTACGGTGCCTCTGAATGCAACCTTTCACCTTCTAGCCGTTCAGGCTGAACCCATTGGGCTGTGTTGTGTTTTAGTCTATATTCCTGAAATTGTTGCCACAGCTGCATTTAAATAATTGTTATCAAACTTTACCATGACCTGACAAAAGGTAGCTGCTTGCATCAGGCATCTGTCTGTTTTTACTAATACTATTTAGACTGCATGTGTATTGCGCAGGTGTGTTGCAGGCAGGCCTCTAGAATATGAGGTTTTGTCACACACAAGCTTTGAATCAGCCTGCAGTTGGCAAAATGAGTGCAGACTTTTCCAGCAGTGCACGTCTGTAATCTAAATATTTATTTCTGAACCATAAGCTGATCCAGCATGTTAGAGAATGTGGCGGAACAATAGAACGAACCGGCCTCACAACTGCAGACCAAGTGTAAGCACATCAGCCCAGGACCAGCACATCGATCACCTTCTCCAAGATGGTGTGAGACTATCCATGGACAGCTGCTCCAACAATAGGTCCGGCCAGCCAATTCATTTCTGCACTGGGACCAACTGTCTCAGGGAAGGTCATCTGCATGCTTGTCCCCATCAAGTTATCAACTTGACTGCTCTTCATCATCGTGACTGACTTGAGTCACTGGCACTTTGTAGTTTTTTTTTTTTTTTTTACCACGGAGGGAAGATTAGCTTGTTTGGCTTTGGGTGAGTGGTCTGCCTACGTTGACATCCTGAAACAAGTGGTCCACAGTTATGGTCGGGTTATGGCATGGGCAGGCCAATGTCATGGACAGTGAAATCAGGTACATTTCATTGTTAACATTTTGAATTCCCGGTGATACCATGGTGAGATCCTGAAGCCCATTGTTGTACCATTCGGCACAACCATTATCACATGGTGCAGCATGATAATGCACCGTCTCATGTTGGGTCTGCATATAAAAACAATGAGGAGTGGGCTGACGTTCCTCTGGTCTCAGTCAGCAACCTGACCGACTTCATTTGTTTCACGATGTGATGGAAATGACGGTCACTCCAGATAGTGGCTGTGTTTATAGCCTGGAATCTCACCAAATCCGGATATGGTTTGCCGCAGCTCAGGATCGCATCCCAGGTTGCGGTGACTCACTCCAGATCTGGTTTTGAATCTGGAATGTGGCAGAGGCTACATGTGTCCTTAGTCCAGTCAAGAGACAAGTGTCCCAGGAAAAGATCTCTTGACCAGTCATGACAGTGATGAGCTTTTTTCAGTCTATTGTTATTGTTTATATTTAAATTTTGATTTCGGATTTCACATTTGCTCGCACTGTTTGCAGCTTCTCTTTTTGAGCGAATGAACTTTCTGCTAGCTATGAAGAATCGTTGGCATGATCATCATCTCTTTTGCAGTTTCAATGCAGTTGTCATTTGACTGTGGAAAATCAATAAAAAAACATAAAAAAGGTTTTCATCTGTTTCACTTTTTCATGGCGACATAAAAAGAAAATCTGCTATGAAATTAAATGACTCCCATAGAAAAAGGAAAAACAAAGGAAAAGCAATCATTCCACATAAGAAGAGAAAAATATTTCCTAATTTAAATTCAGAATTTTTTTATTTTTTTATTTTCAACTTGTGGTGCTATGTATATAAGCTCTGCATTACGATAATATTTTCCTTGTTCTTTATCCACATAATTATATATATGTCTATATAATCAATAATGAAATAAGAAGATGAAATGTTTAAAATCAAATGCACAAATCACTTTTAAGACGGGCAATCCATAATTACCTACCTCCACTGATTGTAGCAGCCATCCCTGTGTGAGGGAGAGGAGGATGAAGAACAGCGATGAGTGATGCAACCTAGTGAACGCAACACGGATGGAACCACTCCATCCATCTTCATTGGACTTGTGTGTACGTAAAAAGCAAAGGCGTACAGACGGTAAAGCCTGCATGACAGCCGCGGATTTAGTTTTATATCCAATAGATCAGCAGGCAGACAAAGCTTTATTTTCACCTGGAGAGAGATATTTTACCTCCGCAGCACGGTTTTATGTTGGAGAGGTGTCAGCCGGCGGAAATAGATGGCTAATGCATAAGCAAAGTGCTGCTCGGCATGGCATGCTCCGTCAGAGCTGCAGCAGGGATTTAAGGCCCCTAGGGGCCCAACATGTATGAGGCTGAGGGCGTAAACCGAGACTTCCCCTGAACTGGATTATACGTCATGATAGGAAGGTGGAAACCACTGCCCAATAACAGGTAACAAGATAACAAGTAAAAATACTAATACATACATATAACATACACAAACGTGAAACATTCTTTACAAGAATAATGTATTAAAAAACACATATTATAATTATTATTGACTTATCCCATATGTTTTGGTTTGTCAGAGGAATGAGGAAATAAACAATATGCAGCTTGCATGCATGTTGTGAAGTGATGAATTTCGGGGGAAACAATGAGGCAGAAGAAGCAGTTACGTCATCATTTTCAAAAGATGCAGATCTGCTGTATATGGAAGCACAGATAGTATAGATAATTCAGATAGTATTGAAGACAGACACAGAAGTTGTGCAGATATGACCGTCTCTATGTGGGCAGGGGTTAACAAAATGTGAGTACCGGAATACAATACATTGCAACTTGAATATGGTGCAAACCACCTCAGAGAGTGGTTTTACAGATCTGATGTTAAAATATTTTGGGTGCATTTGAACTCATATTTTCACATTCTAGCAGTTAAGGTTCAGTTCATTTTATATTTCGTTCCAATCCTCATCCTCTTTTATCTGCACACACACCTTGCAGCATCTGAGTGTATTCACTTCACTTGAGACGTGAAGTGATAAGTAAAGAGAATATGCCCTTTTTTAATTGAAGAAAGTCACACCTTTTAAGTTTGTCATATATCTTATAATATCATATAATATAGTAATAATTTCTTGCTGATATTCATGACAAAATTTCGATAAAAAAAGCATAACTCTAATGATGCATGCTTTATTATAGTGTGCATTAAAACTTTTTTTTGTACATTGACTGAAAAAGATTCGGTAAGCAAAAGCCGAATAAGATAACTACAGACTCCATCGGAATTTTCTCACAAACATTAAAAGACCTATCTGTGCTTCTCTGTAAGAGCGGCAAGTCACATTACCACAACTGTCTAACTGGGACACATATTTACCATCTTCTTCTGCCTGACCCTCAACCTGGCTCTTAACTTATTGTTCTTTGGGAAAATGTCTCTCCTCTTGGCCATTGTTGGTGAACTGAGCTCTTCCATTGTAAAAGCAGGGATGAAAACAAGTCTAAGTGACAAGTGCAATAAATAAATAAATAATGTGTATCCGTGTTATTGCAGAAAAAGTCAGTTAATGAGACGAAGTATTAATAAACACTATATGTATGTATATAGTATGATATACTCCTAATAAATGCACAAAGCAGTTTGTGTAAAAAAAAAAAAACATGGTGCAAGAAAACCTTCATCCAGTAAAATCTTGGGACTCTGTTGTCATAATTATCCGTCATTGTTATGTCTTCTTTGTGTGTCATTAGAGCTACATGTTGAGAGGTAGCAGCAGCACTGGCCCATGGATTCCAAATCTCACCGCAGTTCTACACCTCAGTTTGATCCTCAACTATATTACTATGTTAATTCAGTGTTATAATACTATACTATATCTAATACTATAACCTGAGACCTGTGTACTACTGACAAGCAATTTGCTAACCATGTAGCTGATGCTCACCATGTCAGCATCAGCTACATGGATCCAGGGACCGAATCGTGGGTGTACATTTGACTCAAATTCTTGTTCAATCCTGGGTTGAAAATAAAAATTTACCTCAATTCGTGTGCCGTTATCGGTTATCGGTTATCAGTCTACTGAGTACTCGCACAGGTAGTCGTAAAATGGCCACCGATACCACAAAACCGCGACCACTTCACGGCAGTGCACATTTTTGAATGGCAGTTCATGACAATTGTGTACATTTTTTTATAACTGCAGCAAAACCTGTGACCGTCACCCATGTACAATATTAAAATCCTGAGGAATGTTGTTCATGAAACGATAGATGTGAAAACTCAAAGAAACTCTGAAATGGCTAGTGGTAGTGGTGAGTACTCCAATGCAAGTACTCGTACCTTGTATGTTTAGGGGAAAAAAGGGCATCGGTGCATCCCCAGCCTCAAATATAAAACTTTGTCCTACGTCCATGACACTTTCAATGGACTGGCCTGTGCTAGGGTCACCTTCTGTTGACGCAGAAAAGGATTTGACGTCATAACACTGCCAGCTGTCAAAACATGAAAAAAATATCACTAACATCCATTCTGGGGAAAATATCAATGTTTGATTATTTCATGAAAATAATTGCAATAGGCCATGTGCCCCATATCCTTGTTAGATGGATACAAAGGGGTTGGGGGTGGAGGGGAATTGGTTCACAGCATCTTTGCAGGCAGTAGGCTCATCTGTTTTTTTTCTATTGACTTTCCGCATGTTTTGAAATAAAAATCAAAACTTTCTTGCACTGTTTCAGCTTGTATGTCACCAGGGTCGTGGAGGAGCAGAAGGCAGAGACAGAGCACCTCACTGTCCTCATAGTTTAGCAGCTTTGAAGGGGAGCTCAGTTTTGGTTTAATAACGGTCCACACCATTCCTGATCTCCAGTAGGTGACCTTGTCCATCTTTTTGTCCTCCTCCCTGACATTCTCCACCGAAATGTATGTTTCTCTATGTTCAGAATGAACCTTCCCTCACTTGGCTGAGTTTCGTCTGGGGACCGCACCTCTATGTATCTATGAGAATTGAGCTTATTGCTGTGAGCTAGGTCGTGGTTATGTCTTGACATGTCATGCATGATGCTCAATAAATATACAAAACTATGTATCCAATGGAAAAAGGAATGAGCTGGAAGCTTTTCTCACACTGCCAATTTTCAAAGCATGTGGAAGTGCATGTTGGCATGTTTTTTTCTTGTTTGGCCTTCGGTGATGACTTTTTAAATCAGAGCATATAATCAATCAAATAAAACAACTTGTGCTCACGCAATTTTTTTGTCTGCTCAAACCAAATCCTAACCAATAATGCACTTTCCCACCTCGATAACCACTAAGTTTTCTGTCCCTGTCCTTTTATCAACAGTTACTCATACATTTGTTGAAATTCAATGAACTTTTCAAGCCACTGACAGACAGAATGCCTTAACACCAATTATCTATTGGAGATTATTCTGCATGCATTCATCAAACAGAGAACAAGATTTTAAAAGCTATTCAAAACACATAATTTCTGTCATGATTTCCACCTCATCCTCAGTTCGACTTCTTGTAACTGAGCTCATGAACTGGAATACAGTGGATCAAGGGGGTTCACTTTAATGCCTCTGTTATGAATGCCTAGGGGTGGGTGATATGGACTCTTGATGATAAATTTTGTCTTTCCTGCGATAATGATAATTAACAGGATAAATACATTCACATTCTGTAACATGTTGGACCCACTTCAGTCTGTCTTGAAACTGTTTTATGATGAAGCTTATTACTGCACTTTGTGTCCAACATCATCATTTGTTTATTTTTTAAATATAATAGTGAACTAAGTGTAGAGGAGAGAAATTCAAGGTTTCACATCTCTCATATAACCTGTGTCTGACAGACTACTCTGCCAGTTTTATTTAAGGATTAAATTGAGCCGCTTGTCCGCTGTATCTCATGTTTCTTAACCGTTGACTTTTACTATGGACCAGTCTGGACACATTTCCTAGATGCTATTGAAGAAATATTAGATACAATGTGAATAAATGATCATTTAGTCATATTATATTCTCAAAATCATTATAAAAACTGTGAGTTCTTTGTCTAGTGCAAGGATCTCAAACCGGTCAAAGGGCCACAGTGGGTCCAGGTTTTCATTCCAACCTTTCCCCTCACCTTTTCACCAACAGAGGTGTCTGAAGAAATCAGTTGATTGTGAGTCTGGTGTTGCTTGGTTCAGGTGACACCTGATTGGTTAACCTGTGTGAACGTGATGGGTTGGAACAAAAGCCTACACACACTGTGGCCCCATTGTGGATCACTTTGGGACCTCTGGTCTAGTCTGATGAAAAATATTTTCACGATTCTCTCCTCCTTTTTTTTTTTCATCGACAAGTATGAAGATTGCAATAGCACTTTGACCGAATCAGAATTTGTAGATGGTCCCTAACTGATGGCGGGTTGTAGCATTAGTGCTGCCGGTGAGAGTGCGTCCGCGATCAGTGAACCCTAATAGATGTCTCCAATACTGGAGTGGATGTCCGTCCAATATCCAACTATTTTCACCACGGTGTTTTGCTAAGGCGCCAACTCAGCGGGAGACCCTGCACGAGTTGATATGAAATAACTGCATCAGAAAACCAATCAGGAACACTCAATCCACATACTTTGCTGTGCTGTTATCAAACACTTACTGTATTAAAAATAACTTTGAAAGAATGATCATGAACCATTGTCCACCAAACACAGAGGAGCTGGAGAGCACGGTGAGCCGTCATGGTCAAGTCAATGAAGCAAGTGTCCTGTGTGTTAATAAAATATATCGTGAGATGCCAAATTCTCACTGCAGGGAGTTCTTTTGGCGGTATATTGTATATGTTAAGTATATAAGCTTTCTATTCCCTCAAAATATGGATGTATTCAAACAAGCTATTCAATCTAGCACTATAACAGGCTACATTTATTGTTGATATGATCATTTATCTGTGGGAAGGCAATATCAACTCGATACCAGTATACAAACGATATGATACTTATGAAGCAGAAGTCCCTCTTGACCCACAGCTTGTTCAGGCCCTCATTTTATCCTCCGAAAGGCAAGACTGCCTTGTTGACTTTGACCATGTCTCCCAGACAAATTCTTCAATTCTCAACACCTTTATGAGCCTGCATGTGCTTACTGAATTTGGTGGAGAAGGACACAAATCCTCCAGATGGGATTGGTGGTCATGCCCCGGGTCTCACGGCCCGACACGCTCAGGATGTAAAGTGCCAGTGATGCCGCAGCCCCCAGTTGAGAGGTCTCAGAGGATTTGGAGATAATGACATTCCCATCTCTATTAAGATTCACATTAACCATTTCAGTACACAACCGCTCTGCTTTTGTTCTAGCCTGTGTGTCGATGCAGGCGATGATATTCTGGGTAGACTGAACTCCCTGAGGTGCCTGGTGCTCATTTCCTGTGAGATGGGCAGACAGACAGAGAGAGACCCTATCCCTGGTACAGGGTTCAATTTAATAAACCATTCTTTGAAACATCATAATCTAAAACCATTTATGACTTCCAACATGTAAAATCATTGTTCCTGCTCTCACAGTAATAGTCTCACATACCAGCACTAGTTCTAACAGTGGATACATACTTGAGTTGATTCTTCTGTTGGAACGCATACAAAAATCAAATCTTCTCTTTAAAATCCCTGAGCATTGACTCCTGATTTTGACTTTGACGTGACTGAAACCTCATGAAGAAGTGCCCTCATGCTCAGAGGCGGGATCATAATGAAATGATTCAAGATTTCATGACAAAAAAAACCTGAACGAAAATCCGATACAAACAACCTCCCTCAAAAAACAAACAAAAACAAACAACAAAACTCTTTCTGACCACAGGTGTCAAACCTAGAGCCAAGCACAATGTGACATCACATTGTGACTGTGAAAGTGAACATTGCATCCAAGACGAAATGGGGGTGGATTTACAATTTCCATTCCTGTGCAAAGATCATTGAACCTATTTCACGTCATAACAGGTCAACAGCAATGTCACATTTAATGAACCAGAACACCGCTGTCATCTCCCTTGATTATATGTTCATTATTATGTAACTAAGTGTAAAGAGTTGAAGAGTGAAGAGTTTTCATGTGGAACACATTCATGACATTAGCTTTCAGCAGAGACAGGGCGGAAGGGCTCCTCCTGACTAATCACAGCGGAGTGGGCGTGGCTGGGGAGAACGTGATTTCAGCTCAAATGAAAAGAAACATTTTCAATGGGCAAGGCTTATGTACAGTTTGTAGAGCTTTTTTGCAACCCAAATCATACTGCTGGGTTCAACAGGGCTCTAATAATAATTTAGAAGACTTAAATCGCCAAGATAGGCTCTCTTTAACTGTTCACAATAACTTTATTTTATTTGATATAACAGCATTTTATGATGCTATTGTTATTACTATTGTGGTCTCAACAGAAAATGTAAGCCCACAGCATAGTACTTTCTTACCCTGTTCAGGTAATTTCCCTGCAAGAGATGATATCTTCTCTTCCCTTGCTCTGGCTCTGGATGCATTGAAAGGGTGAGGAGGACGCAACCTTTCGGAGGATATTTTACGACGCTACAGCTGAGGAAGTCTGATTTGTCTCCAGTGGAGCATGCCGCTGGCTTCATTTCCACACCACCAAAGAGGGAGATATAGAGAGGCAACAAATAGAGAGGCGGCGTGAGAGCTGTGAGAACGAGTTTGTCAGCTCCCGCACCGCAGGGGTCGTTTGCTTGGGGGTCGTAGCAGAATTTGCGGGTCGTGGTGGTTGTAAATTAGACGAATGGTCTGTGGTGGTTTAACCGCACACTAACCCACTTTGACCCCAGTTTTGGATGCCGGACTGAGTCCCAGTCGGAAAGGGAGTCAAACGGATTTACATAATGCGTTAACTAGTTACAGAAATCCAAAAACAATTTTTCTGGCCCTGATTTCAAAACTGAAAACCTCCGACTGGGTCAGAAACCCCCAGCATTACTGTCCAATGTAGCGAGAATACAAAGGTACTAACAAGTGGAGAGAGTATTTCCTTTTTCATTTCTATATTAATGACATGAAGGGACCAAAATTATTGATGGCTCAGACCCCAGTTTGTGTATACTCAATCATCACACTCTTGAATTAGAAAATACTATTCCAAATAACATGATTCAATCCTGTGGAACAGCACAACAAATCAGAGATGGAGCTGACTTCATAAACTTTTCCAGCGGTTTGGACCTCAAATTGCACTTCTGAAACACAAGAGAGTTGTTAATGCTATGCATGAGAAGAAAAAAAAAACAAAACAAGGCACCTCACTTTTACAACAACAAAGGACAAAAATAAACACCAAACAGACTCTTTTACATTCTACTCACCCTGGGATTCAAAAGACCACTAGCAGCTCACCAATATATAATGCATTAGTATTGAGATTGTCTGCTTCTCTTGGTCACAACCCACCACGAATCAAAGATTCACCGGAGACCACACAGGGAACATAGAACCACTCACAGGTTATTGGCATTGTAATAAATGCATTTTGCTCCTGACAAATATTCTGATCTGTTTTCAACAAAAAAGAAGGGGAGAAGAAGAGTCTCGAGCAGATGGGGGGGGACATAATTAGGAAGCGATGGGATCGCAGCGGAAGCTTGTGTTGCCCTGATTGTGAAGTCTAAGTCCTGTATAATGCCATTTAAATCCTGTGATCCGCGAATTGTATTTCAACTCAGATTATTGGAATCATCAGCCCGTGAATGCCTAAAATCAGTTTGTTTGTGCCTGTCTGTGTGTGTGTTCATGCTTAAGTGTGTATGTGGGGAGTAAGTGTTCTTCAACTTTGCAAGTATTTTGCTATGGCGACGATTATGCTTGTGGAAAGAAAACATAAAATCAATTTAAAGTTTAGTAAGAATAATGAAAGACGATGGATCAGTGAGGAAGTGATGGGAGTTTTCAAAGCTGCTCAGCGAGGACACAATACATCTGCTGAGCTGAGGAAATATCATTTAGACTTCTGGATTATAAACAAATCAGGGGAAGTAAAACTAGTTTTTGTGTCAGTAGGCAAGGTCAAAGCCAAGAAAGGGTGTAATAAAAAAAATAAATAGATTTTGTTATTTACTTACAACTAGGGTGGGATTCGATTAAAAAAAAAAAAACGAGTTAATCAGAGAATTTGTGATTAATTAATCTCAATTAATCGCAGTTTAGTGGTGTAGGAATATTTGCCACAAGAAGCCTCATTTTTCAAATTGAATGAATGTGGTACATTACTGAATCAAATGATGGAGCCGTACATATATTTAAACAACAAACTATTGTTTATTTTGCATCAGTTTGACAGTGGCACAATAAATCATGATGGTGGCTATATTCAAGTTTTTATATCACCTTATTTAAACTAAAGCTCTTTTAATGTATTGAAAATATTTGTATAAGAATTTCAATTTTATAACAATTTCAAGTACATTCAGAGAAGTGGAAACCCTGAAAAACATCCCTGAACAAAAGCAAACAGAAGCTTTTGTTTGCTTTTGTTCAGGGATTCCGCCGTGTTTGTTGTTGTTGTTCTCATCCTAGCTGCCACGTGTCTTGTGCATCAGTGTGATCAGTGGACCAGGAACTCCTGCACCTACAAAGGTTCCTTGTTATCTGGAGAGCAAACTATTAAAATAAATTACATTACATTACAAAAATTACATTTTTTGTAATTAATTCTAATAATGTTGTAATTAATTAATCATAATTAACTCATTAAAGTCCCATCACTACTTACAGCAGTTCACATTTATCATAATGACAGAAACAATTAATACCTATCTAAGGTTCAAGAAAATGGTTCCAAAATATATAAATACAAATGGCAGATGATCTAAGTTCATTGATTCAGTGTCTTCACGTTATAATGATCTTAACTTTGTGTGACATATTTTGTTTATTATTTATAAGCGATTGCTCAGGCTGATGCTACACGATACAGTGCATGGCCACGCATTCACTATATCGTGGCCATACATTTTTTTCCCCCAAATGTCAGCAGAGGGGCTCCACAGGAGTTACAGGGTATATTGCTGACTGAATTCAGAGGTTGTCTAATGATATTTTAACTAGTTCCTGCACCAAGGGGTCCTCTGGTTGACATCAGTGTTTGTCTGGCTGTGGCTCACATGTAAAAGCATGGAGCTGGGTACATCTCCAAAGTCACACACATCTCATTACTTTCCAACTTCTCCTTTTAACAAGTCTGATTTGACTCTATAGACACACTTATGACAATAGTGGGGTGACAGCAAATCCTTGACTCACTAAGAAGATCTGCTCTTTGGGGAGGAATGTTCATCCCCAAAGATGGTTTCTCACCTACCAAAGGTGGTGAGTGTGATTCAGTGCCTCTCCCCACTCCATCTACCTTCCATCCTTGTGATTGTTAGCTGGTAAATAAGCGGAAGAATCTGGCTGATTCCTGCTGCTAAAGCTAAATCCTAAGAGTGCTGGAGAGTAGCGAGAGCGAGAGAGAGAGAGACAGAGAGACATCTGTCAATGCAGCAAGCCCACATGCCTGAACCCCAGATTAGGCAACAGGATTTGAACAAAACATTTTCTTCTGTGTTTAGGTGAGCGATATGGCAGTGAGTTAATAGCACAAAAGGTAGTATAATCTCCATCTATTCACCGTTAAAGCGAGGAAAGTTGCTAATGTCACTGCGGGGTTGTCACTCATACCTCGGGGAAGAGATAATTGAAGTCCAGGCTCTTTCAAAAGACGGTGCGGGGAAGGAAAAGGGGCATGGGGGTTTAATGCCAAGGTGGAATGAAAGGATGCATGTTGTGTCTGCCAAACACCATAGTATTTTCTAGGCCTCTTTGAGAGCCAAGCACAGGGAACAGACAGTACCATTTTGCAGTTCTTTGGAGATTTCATTCTTCCTGACACAACCAGGATCCTAAGAGGAGGAGTTCCATTGACAGAGAGGATTCAAAGACTGTCTCACTGTTATGTTCCCTTTGCTGCGGGGAAAGGGACGCAACACAATACCAGGGCCTGGTGGTAAACAAGATTTATCAAATGAATGTGACAGTAACATCTAAAAATACTTGACACAACTGAAGCAAAGTGCCAGTGCAGACATGCTCTGCACATAGCACTGAGGGGTGCGTGGAAATTAACAGAATATTACGAGTGTCTCTGTCAGCAAAGGGCAAGCTGCCACCACAGACAAGCCACTGAAAGAGGAGCACAGATTTATTAGCCAGCATAATGGCAGCAATTGATTGGTGGTGGAGGTGCTCAGAAAGCAAATGGTAGCTGTTGAGAGTGGCAATTAGCGGAGGAGCAGACTGGTGACCTGGCAGAGGCGTGGTCAGCTGGAGGGGACATATCACTCACCGTCTGCACCTGTGCAGCCTTCACACTTTGTATTTCAGTGACTCTGATGGTGACATAGAAACACGGGACCTGATTCAGCAGAAACCTCACAGGGCTGACCATGAAAAGAGGCCGTTCATTTCCAAAACATCTGGACACGCTCGGACAACAGACAGCAGAAGTGGAGGAAGGCCCGACCACGTACCTGCACAGTTTGTTCTGGACTCACTGTTGGCTCATTTACACATGTTAATTGGAGCTAATTGCTTCTAATGGGATGAGCAGGAAACCCTCTGGGGGCACTCATACCTTTAATTTGAAGTAAATATCATTAATTAACATATGCAAATTGTAAGCCAATTAACATTGATTAAGAGATGGGTCAGGATAGAGGGGGGAAGCTCCCTACTATCAAGAAGTACACATCACCCAACAAGAGGAAACAAAGTCGGACGCCAGGCTAGATGGGCAGATGCTTAAGCATGGCCAACCTGGCCTCAGTCCTCTTTGTTGGATCATTCAGGGGCTGGGATCATGGTTGTACCCACTGTACCCAGTGTGCTCGCCATCTGCCCTGGACTGCTTCCATCACCATGGTCACCATACTTGTACCAACGATGCACCTGCCATTGTCGACTCCTGCATAACTGTCAGGAAACAAACATCGTTGCATCGACCAATTGAACTGTGCGTTGTTGAAGTGTGCTAGTACTGCATGGTGAACAGGTGGATTACTGTGAGGGTACAAAGATGTCAACTGTTTATGACTTTATCAACCTTTCATAACCAGCAACGGATCTTAGTCCATGACTAGTCTTCAAATGTCTTCATCCATCAGGAATTCAACATCATTTCAAATGATGTAAGTCTACATGGGGCATCACCAAAAGACTTTGTCATAACTAAGGTTAAGCAGAAAAAAGGAAAAAAAATGAGATTTTTTTTCCTAACTTGTGTGTGAAATGTCCAAACCCTTTAAGCACTACGCTGTAAATTAATCTCTCAAACAACGATGATGATTGTTATCATTTACGTTTACAGCCGGACCACAAACACCACTGCTGCCTCCACCACTACTCATAGTGTATTTCCTCCTGCAATTTCGTCCGCATCAAAGCATCAGCTCCAGTATATGCTGCTTGTTGACTGTCAGGGCAAACCGAAGTGCTGTCACTGTGCGTAGAAGCACAGACTCCCTGAACTGGAGAGTGTGAATATTCCTCTTCAGAGTCAGTCAAATTTACTCTCTTGCACCTACGACACAACGACAATCTCTCCTGTCGCATTTACTGATGGGTCGGTTTTCAATCTCTGTTTACTTCATAACATAGAATTGTGCGCACAGCTGTTGCAGATTATCTGCCACCTACTTGTGCAAACTAGTAACTACATCAGGCACTTGCAGCTTGGCTTGTTTAAATGCAGCAATGTTGCTATAGTTGAAAGGGTTAACTTTTATGGGTCAGATAATTTTATTTTAAATGCAATTTTGACAGGCACGCAGTTTTACACAGCCGCATATTTTGTCAATAACACCTGCCTACGTCAGCATTTTTCTTTTCAATAAATTGGCAGGAGGAGGCACTTGCTAGTCCAAATTTACAGAACAACACATTTACAAACTAGACAATGCTGTTTATGAATAAACAGTAGGTGGATGCACCGTGCTCAACTGCAGACATGATGAGCAGTCAGAGGCTATGTCTGAAGCTCAAAAGATGGCCGAGCCATGTTGGTGAGCGTGTGTCACAGCAGAATCTGCAGGGAGTGACCGTTTCACTACTCTCACTCTCATATCTCACTCTCACAGGCAGCGCAGTATTAAAGCGCTGAGTCATTGTGCTTTAGAGTGGCCTGATTTTGCTACCCCTGAACAAACGGCCATATCTAAAAAAACGGAGCTGAAAAAATGAGCACACCGTGAGAATCCTGAGGCTTTTGTCTCTAACTGATCACAATTTCATGTGTCTACAGTCTGCGGTTTGACCAGGATAGTGAATTGAGAGCACATTCTTCTGCGCGTCTTTCGCCGTAGAGACGCGGCTTCAACTTGTCTTGTCTCGAACAGAATAATATGAAAATATATACAAAGAGCAAAATCCATTCCAGGTGCAAGAAACAAAACATAATGGCACATGCTGCAGGGTCCATGCTCTCTTAAGCACAACATCTGTCTGAGAGTGTTATTAGCTGATTGCCAGCTGTGCACTCCCAACCAGAGTAAAGCTACAGACCAGAGTGGAGACAGGAAATGTGATGCATGCTCTCAGTGATCATGACAATAACATTTTCTTCATTGTCACGAGCATTATTATTATTATTATTATTATTATTATTACATCAACTTTGGCAACATGGCTCAACTGTCCATTTTAAAAATTAAAAAAACAAAACAAAATCCATTCAATATCCACAGCGACGCCCACTACACTTTCTGGGATTTCTGTGCAGTGTTTTCTATTTTTGCGAGGGGTTACACTGCATGTCCCACCCTCCCCATGGATGTGGACACCACTTCCCTGTCGGATGCCAGAATACCCACAGAACCATCTGACACACATTCACACGTCGGCCACCCTGCCACATGCACCACGCTGACAGTGTTGGCATCAGTTTCACAGAGTCTGTTATGCATATGATCCTAAACGCTATGTGTTGGGACTGTGCTTTGCCCACATATCAGTTGGAACAATGAGGAGACAGGAGCATTTCACCTCCAGTTTGGAGCTGTTAAGATGAAAAGACGTTATTGGAGTTCCCAATGCTAAAGTACCACTTTGCAACGCTGTTGGTTTGTGATTCACTCAAACATTTTGGGTGGTAGATGATTAATGAATGATGTGTGCGGAGATCAGGGTAGGGGTATCCATGCACCTGAAACCATTCCCTATCCCACGCATCCACGCCTTCAGGTTTACATTTTCTTTGCCAGTGATGATGTCCTGTGCATGTTAAATATTTCTGTAACATTTTCGGTAATTGCATTGCTCAAACACCAATCTCACAAGGCTCTGATCACTAACTATGTTGGGGTTACGGACATGTGCAGGCCATTTGCCGCGCATCATCCCATTACTGAATGAATGGCATGACAGATAGCGTTGCACAAAACATGAACAACATAATACTCTGAATGTATGCTCTTAATGGGTGACTGAAACAATGACATCAACAGCTTGTGCGTAGACTAAATATTTCAGAATGAACCATTTGTATCATTCAGAATATATATATATATATATATATATATATATATATATATATATATATATATATATATATATATATATATATATATAAAACATTTGAGAAACAACAGTGAAGAAAAAAAGTGGGAAAAAAAAGTCTTTCATCAAGGGTAGTTGCATGGAGTCAGGCTGCGTCACCATAACCTTGTTTGTGCAGCCTCACGTGTCATATCTATCCTCCTCATGAGCCACATTGGTTGTTAATTTTCTTTCTCAAACTCTCTTTTCCATGTGTCCAGATCTGAGAATGGCATCCCTCACTTTGTTTCCACACAGCTAGGAGGATTGGATGGAGCATCGCCGCTGCATCACTGTATAATAGTACTGCTGTCTTCAGTGTTAGAATACGACTCAAATCAAAGAGTGTCTTGTGTTTAATATTGGTTAAATAACGGTATAGACTACCGAGTACCGTGTGTGTGTGTGACGTCGGGGTCACTGCAGAGAAAGCACTTACTCTACATTTATTGCCATTTACCTCATTGCCACAATATGTTTATTTAGGCTTCCGATCAATTAACTAATACCATGAGAATGTGTCTGCAGTCTGTAGTGTTTCAGGTCGACCCTGTTGAATGGACATCACTTCACACTGATCAAGGACGAGTAAAACATAAATACATACATACATACATACACATACATACACATACATACGTGCTTGCACACATGCATACATATAACCATACATGGTACAAGTTTAGTTTAGGTCAAGACAACGTGAAACACTGAACTAACTAACTTTAAATCATGTTGATCATGAACGTGATGAACAGTCTGTGGACTGCAAATGGAAACTCTGGTCATGAATAAATCTATCATTACCCAGAGTCTCTGTCACTATTGTCATTATTGAGAATGTCACATATTAAAAACAGTGATGGCAGGAGGGCGGAGCCAGCCTTGAACAAAATGGCAGCCCAAGTCCACAGCTATTGAAAAAAAGCCCTAAAAGTCCTAATTCAATATTAGTATTTCTTAAAAAGAGAGATGAACGGGATGACAAAAACAAGGAGACGAACAAGCAAAACTCAACGGAAAATCCTGAACCTGAATGAGAAATCGTCATTAGGGAACAAGACGAGAAGAACACAGCAACAGTCAACAACATGCTTTAGTCCAGATCTGAAAGATATTTGCAAAGAGATCCAGATGTTTAAGTTAGATTTGATAAAGGATGAAGAAATATATCAAAACGGAAATTAGGACAGAACTCAAAGCCTTCAAGCACGACATTAGCGAAAAACTCACCAAAACTTCCAGAGCGCTAACTAGCCAAAGCGCTAGATTCGATGACGCGGGCCAGAGAATCGCCAAAATGAAAAGCTGGAAAAGACTCTTTACAACCGCAGAAAATATTTATGGACAAGGTGGCGGACCAAGAGGAAAGAAACAGGTGGAACAACATGGATTTTTGGAATTTTGAAATTTGACGCAGCATTTCATCGAGAACCTTCTAACCATGGAGCTAACACTGCCACCGGACTTGGAACTACACAACCAACATGCACACAGGGCCCTTGTTCCGAGACCAAGAGAAGATAAACCCCCAAGGTCAGTTATGGCGAATTGTTGTGGGTGTATTGGTTATTGTTCATGGCGTTTTCTTTTCATTGTTATGATATGTTGAAAAAAATCAACCTCCTTACAGTTGACAGATGAGGATAATCAAGCTGGTTTCAGTGAATGTGAACAGGCTTTACAACCAAATGAAAAGACGTAATGTCAAAAACAAAAAAACAATCCCACATATTATCTATGCACAAGAAACACATCTTTCACAAGCAGAACATGGGAAATAAACAGCATGGAAAGAAATACCTTTATACTTCAACTGAAAGAAGAGCTGTTCACAGAGACTTGGAGAAAATGCACTGGAGAAACTTGCTAATACCTAAGACTGGAGGATGTTATGTATAAAAACAATTAATGTAACTATCGCAACTTTTTCTTTTATTGCATTTTTGTTGCAAATTTTATTTTATGTTTATTTTTATGCGTTTTTTTTTATTTTCAAAATGTGTCAAAAAGCAATTGTCAATTGTGAATTATACTTTGAAAACTTATAAAAAATAAAATAAGTAAAAAAAAGAAAAATGCAACCATATTTTCATGCTTGCTCGCAATCATGCTGCTGACCGTTGTGCAGACAAAACAGCAAATGATGTAGGTATCGGGCGTGCCCGTGCCGCTCTAGAATAGTGTGACTTCAGGCCTCAGTGTGATCCCATCCTCTTACACACACTTATTCTATTATTATAAATCCAACTTTTGAGGCAAATTCTATGGTGAAGTCTCTCGCTAACCTCAGTGTACTCTCGTACTTCTCCTTCTATATTCATCTGTCATGACTGTGTATGGGATCAGACGAGGAAATAACTATAACGAGAGAATAGCAAAAGGTGAGTTATACAATAATAATAATAATAAGTTATACAAAGAACTCACACACAAGCTAATCGAGAGAAGTGAGACAGCAGAAAATGAAGCAAAGAGAACCAACTGAGGAGACAGCAGAAAGAAGATCAAGCACGCACATAATTTAGAAATATAGAACAGGAACACGAGAGTGAACAGAGAGTCGGGAGAGTTTACCGTGAGGACGTGTAGCAACCATCTGGCAGCGCAGACTGGAGGTGTAGAAATCAGTGGAGTCTGATCAGCGGAATTATGGAGCAAGATCTCTGCCACCAACTTGAGCGAACATGTTTTGGTTATTGTACCCTCAAGACATGTTTTCTGCACTCACAACCATCCCGTTGCTCGCTCAACATCGCATACGCGTGCTCAATATCACTGCCGCTTGCTCAGTATCTCAACTTCAGTCTGCTCTGCAGACTCAACTCAGGACTCCATGTGTACACAAGACTGCCAGCAAAGTCAGCCAATCACTGAGCTACCACTTGAAGTCCTCCGCTCTCATTGGCTGAACCTCTCCACCATTCGCAAGATGCAAACTGACTGACTGAACACAATCTGATTTATTTTTATATTAATGACACATCACATTTGATGATCAAATTGGCAAAATGGGAAAATACCTGGTCTGTCCAGTAACACTGTGGAGGTCCTCCCCTGAAAAAATTTTTTTGAGGCGAATGTAAACCAAAAAGCAAACCTGACTCCTCCAATCGTACATTTGGCTTAAAGGCGGCCTTATGCTAACTTGTTGCTGAATTCTCATGTCATCAACGGGGCAAAATAGCATAACGTAGAGTACCGTGTATATTTCTCGATTCATTTAATGTTTCCTAACAAATCCCTACGTTAAGAAAACCTTTAAGATTATGACTTGACCTCAGGCTGTTGTGCGCTGTTTCCACTGTCTTGCACCATTTTTATTAATTTAGGATTTAGTTCCAGCAGGACCTTTCCCATCCACTGAAACGTCTTGTGAATACTGGAGAGGTTTAGCCAATGAGAGCAGAGGACTTCAAGCGGCAGCTCAGTGATTGGCTGACTGTGGTGGAAGACTTGTGTACACATGGAGTTGTGCGTGCAGAGCAGACTGAAGTTGAGCACGAGCGTATGAGCGTGTATGCGACGTTGAGCAAGCAACAGGATGGTTGTGAGCGCAGAAAACATGTCTTGAGTGTACAACAACCAAAACACGTTTGCTCAAGTCGGTGGTAGAGATCTAGCTCCATACGGAATAGGATCCAGCTGCTCTGCTGTGAAGCTGACGAGAGAGAAAGAAAAGGAAACAGCACACGGAACACAGGAAATAACATAATAAAAGCACCAGAGAAACGAAACATGACATCACCAGCTATTTCCTAATTTGAATCCCACATCCCCCATTGCTGTATGAAATCTTCAATAAAAAAAAATCTCACTGTGCAAGTCACAGCAGGTTAAGAGCTAGTTGGTAGATTGAACCAAGGTGTACCAGGCTGTCATCAGATCTCCCTGGCAGGGTTCAAAGCTCTTTGGTATGATTCAAATCACTGTATATTAGAAGAAGTGGGTTGTGTGACTGTAGGTGAGTTTAGTGACTAAAATCATCAACAGAGCAGAGCAAAACATTCTTAGGTCTTTCAATGTGAGTGCTTGCTTCAAGGAGCAGGGACAGTTAGACGGCAGGATCAGCAGTGGAACATGAATATGCGTCTTTGTGTTTATGCAAAGATGATTAGCAGGTCAAACAAGCGGGGATGTGCGCGTGTGTGTAGGGGGAGAGAGGTCATGGAGAGGGAGCGGTGGGGGCTTGTCGGCATTTTGTCAAAGCACACTTGACAAAACAAAGACAACTCACTTTTCAGTTCCTCTGCTACACTTGGTATTCAGGAACAAGTCTAGGCTCTGGCTGCAAGAACCCGATAACGCCTTCGCTCTTTCTCACTCTTTCTCTCGGGTGTTGTGCCGGCGGTGATGGCGGTGGTGGGGGTCCCCTCATTCCAGACAGACCACGCAATTTGAATGCAAAGTCTCAGCTGCCACAAATCCTGCCATCCTGCACCCCACCTCGACCATTTGCCTCATTATTTTGTTGGATTTCAAAGCAATGTTTCCAGGCTAAGGTACTCCAGTGAAGGTGTCATCAAATGGGCCTTGTGATATTAACATAGAAATTAAATAATTATATGCAGAATAGATAGGAAGAGTGCAAATCAATGAGGAAATGAATGAATGACTGACTCGGTAAATCAACTAAAACCTAAATCTCTTTCCTGGCAGCCATCTCCTGTGATGTACCAACATCGGGAAATTGTAATGCCACTTAAATCTTAGTGGATTGTTTGTTTGGAGTTCAGTCCAAAGACTGGATGTTTATCAATGACTTACAGAAAATGGAGATGTAAACCAGAGGGAGATCTGACTGCAAGGATGCTGTTCCGTTTGTCGATGACTGCAAAGGTGGCCTGTATTTGGAGATTTATTTAAGTCATTATTGACATTTTAGAACAGTCTGAGCCTAAGATCCAGACATCTCCCAGACGTTGTATCCACACACAGAAATCCGAAATTCATGACTATTTTAACACGCTTACATAATCAGATTCACGTCTTACAGCAGCTGAGGATGGTGACTCTCATATAAACAGTTTCTGTTGTGGAAAAGGACAATGGACGCTTACACCACTCACAATACGTTTGGGATATTGTCATTTATGAGTGATTTTCCTATTTGAATTTTAATGACATAAGTAATGGTTCCCTTTCATGTTACTATCAATGAATGAGAAGAAAAAACATTTAATAATTTCAATATTTATGGCCTCAACTGTTTAGACACCGGCAAAGTTAGCTTTGAATATCCGAAATTGTCAGAAGTCAGTTGTGAGTATTTCCACCATTTGCCGTAATCACAGCTTGACAGTGATGTCTCATGCTCCTCACTAGTCGTTCGAAGTCGTTCTGAAGCAGCGTGTTCCACCCTTCCACAAGTGGTACATGCAGTTCCGCCAAGTCACGTTGACAAGTGATGCCTGCCCAGACTGTGGCACCTGCTTCACCAAAGCCAACCCTGGGGACCATGTTGACCTTGTCTTCTAGCTCAACTTGCCTTCTCCCGCAACAGTGACGCATCACTCATCAGTGCATAGGACCACTGGTAGACCACTGCTGCATTGCCCAGGTCACTTGGTCTTGTAACCCCTGGTAATGGTTATGGCACTGTCTTCGAGTCAATGGAGTCAACTGCAATGGTCGTCTGCCATGGAACCCAAAGTGGTTAGGTCGGTTGCAAATGGTTTGTCTAACCCTAATGGTTTGTTTAATCATAGTACCCCTAAATTCTTTTAAACAGATCTGCAGCTGTGTGGGAGTTGCATTGCAGTGTCTCAGTGCATAGCATAGATCCTTTGGTACTGGTCATCATTGCGGTGCCTGTGTCTGTCACAAACACTTCCTGCCGTTCTGTGTCTTGCTATAAGTCTACTGCTTTGAGACACACCAAGTTCAGGGGCAACGTCTGACTAGCTGCCACCATGACTTACTGACAGTCTCCACCTTGTTGAAATGTCACATTGAAAAAGGTTGACTTTTTGTATTTTTTGGTATTGGCCCCAATATGTAAGGTGCATTGTGTACAGTGAGCGCATTACGTGAAAAACACAAAATGTGTCACTCTAATACAATTGCGGTATGTATGAAATCCATAGAGGACCTCACGATATCCTTAACCTCAACATCACATGTGAATATCAGAGACTTTATTAAGCGTCAATGCTGAAAAAAGCCATATTTTTTATGTCAATTAAGTGTCATAACTGATATAGCTGCGATATAGCTCAAAGGTACTTCATACCATTGTCAATAGAAAATTAAAGATTGAGAAAAAAAGAACATTTGTGCACACAGGATTTTGTTTGCTCAGGAAAATCTGAATAAGACATATTGTCATTTGTCAAGTGACACAGAATGTGGAATACTCATTTACTAACAAAGTCATCGTGTGTGAGACAAATTCAGAAACTATGGACTGTGGAAGCTACTAGATGTGATGGGTGCCTACTGGTGTAAGCACATAAACAAGTCAGTCTCTGTGGTGTGTCATAAAGCACTTGAGCTTTTTTGCGTGTACGTGTGTTGGTGCAATCACGCTGTGGACGTTTCACCAATTGATAAATATTGGTCTTTTATATTGTGTCATTGATCTACTGTCCATCTACTACTGAAGCTACAGCTTTGTAAGCCATTTTTTTGCAGGTTTATAGGATTCATGAATCAGACTGTCAAAATATGCGAGGTCCATTTCATTTTATGAGTCATCTTTGGAAATAATCTGCACTTGTGGATGAATTACTTATTAATTAATAAGTAAGATTTTTGTGTTGTGTTCGAGATGCGGAGTGGGACCCAAGTGCAGCGGTGAAAGAGTCACAGGAGGCAGACGGTGGGTCGAATGCAATAATTAAATTACAACAATTACAACAAAGAGCGTCACAGAACCAGGAGAAATAAACAAAATTCCATTACATCACCGAACCAGGATGAGTCCACAATGGAATAAAGTCCAACAACAGGCGTCACCAAACCGAGAGAACGACTGTGAGGGGAGTCGGTAAATAGAGGAGACAAACACAATGAATAGTAAAACAATAACTACAGTGGTCAAAACAAACTCACAATTTGCACAATTAAAATTGTGTCACTAATATTTAAAACATTACAGTAAAAAGAGCCACTGCTTTTTTGTTGTAAGTTTTCCATTTGAAGGAACCATTTGAAGTTCCCTTAGCAATGTGTTTTCCAAGAATAAAAAGATTGGCACTGGTGCAGTTGTGTTTAACAAACGCTTTGTGAGTAGCTGACTGCTTTTTGTTGTCTCCCTTTTGTCCATGATTGTTTTTGATCTTGTTGTATTATGACGATCTTTACCTCCACCAATGTCCTGACACAAAATTCTGTGCAGACCTAGGACAAATAAAGGACATCAAATCTAATCTAATAAACAGGGGAGTTAAATTTTGAAGTACCCACAAGAACGAACAGTACTTGCAGAGTACATTTATTCAGTGGGGACGTGATGAGATCTTTTACTGAAGTGTGGTAGAACAATGTTCAGTCATTTCTGAGCAATGTACTAGTTCAAATTTGGTTTCACAGATTCTGAGTGCCTACAGATCACAATATGTCATCTGTGTAACCGGCAAAGGATCATGGCAGTGATGACACACCACATGGACAGCAGTACATACAACTGTGCAACCAAGAGAGCCATGGATGACTGTTGTCGTGCATGATGCAGAAGTGTGTTTTTTGCTTTATGTGTTTGCCTTCCCTAAAACCCCTGCAATGGAAGCTCAGTAGATGAAGCTTGTTTTTGAAGGCAGTGCAGCAGTGGCAGGAGTCTACCTCTCTACGTCTATGTAGCCAAACATGGACAATTTCAATGACATGACCTTCATTACAGATTTGACAGAGAATCACGCATGAACAATCAAGAAGCTTTTTCAAAGACTTAGTCCGAGATCTGAACTTTTATATCAAATATATAAAAATGACACTTGATGCAAACTTTTGAGAAAATTGGAAAAAAATTAATACAGTTATGAATAAAACCAATATAAGAAAACCATGTCTAAATATCATAAAACATTTTTTTTAAATTTAAACTCCAAAGAAGCTATACGTAAAGTGCAAAGGAAAGTATTGCCATAAAATGTTCTAATTAATTTTCAAAACTGCTTCAACAGGTGCTTCCATGAACAGTTTTTACTGTTCATCTATCACTATCAGATTTGCAGCTGTCAAGTCATTTCAGTGCCACCATACGTGGCTAATGTATTGAAACAGAGTGTCTTGGGTTCAAAGGTGTAAAACAAAAAGCCGGTGCTCGCAGCCCAACCATGAGGCCCAGCCCTATGGTAGAGAATCACTGCTTTAGACTATGAACTATTTTGGCTACATGCACTACAAAGAAGCCTTAACTCTACTACTTCGCAAAAGTGAATTCTGGTCATCTGCTCTCAATTCATTTCTTCTTCTGCAATTTGTAAATTCATTTATTGGCATGAATGTTTGCTCATATGGCACAGACTTCCATCTGTTAGCATCTACCGCAAGAGTGCCACTGAAAACTGAGGGGATCCCTACCACCAATGTACCCAGTCACCGTTTGTGGCCTTTGCTGCCCCATTACCAATATTCATTGAAGGTGGCTGCAACAGCAAGATGAACTGCACGTGTATCTATGCCAATTCTAAAGCTGCCACCGGCACCATCTAGACGACACCCCCCCATTCACATTTCCTCCCCTAGCCAAAGTGGGGCGGTTTAGCCTCCATATAATCCCTATTGACTGCCTCTTGCTTTGTCTGCCAATTCCCAGCATTGGATTTGTCTCACTCGATGATGCGCTCCACTCCACTTCTCCCACATTAATCCATACTGTTATTACATTTCAATACCAACGCTAATTATTGACCCCCCCGCCCCGTCCCGCTCTACTCACACAAACATACGCACACACCTACCCCATACTGACATTGCATACGCAGACTTCTGGGCAAAAAAACAACGACAAATTTAGAACAAATGACTTAAGAGCTATTGACAAAAGGCCAAGGATGACAGTGGTTGATTTAATTCCATCCGTTAGCTGCTGACGAATCAGCTGGAGGAAGCAAGTGAGTGTAAAATGCAACGTTGGACAAATCTGTGGCAGTTGGCACTGTGAGGACAGTTCTTCGCTGGCTTGATTGATGAGCATTATACATAAAATAGATAACTATAGGGACTTCTCAAGCTTGCTCTTTATCTATTCCTCATAGAAAGAATACACTTTTAGCGCACTGAAATGGGTCACAATATCAATACATCTTTTATCTGGTGCAGGAATAATGTTTCATGCATGTGTATGCGTGTATGATCAGTATGCACACGGGTACACCTGCTAAATCTTGAGATTACCTTGTAAGCTTCCTGGGGGATCTTTGGGGCTCTGACCAGGTTTACCTGTCACCTACAGTTCTGCTGGTGCCTAGGCCTCCAGGACAGGTTGTCCATCTGTCACTGATCCCAGTTAAGCAGCTTTGCATCTGGCCCAGCTAGCAGCCACCACAGTCACTGAACCAACAAAGATGCTGATGCCAAAGGCTGAACTTTTGCTTACGCCCATGCGCACGCCCGGTTTATAAGTTTGCTGCAGTCAGAATGATTTTGTTAGTTCACACTGCTGGAAGGCTTTTCGTCGTCTTAGCAGTGAACGCAGAACAAATGCCTCGGCTCAACAAATGAATAAATAATGCAACAATTCGGGTCATAGTTTTCGAGTTATGCCAACTTCCAACTACATACATTTTAGCCCCCAAACTATTTCAAGTTTTGGGAAATCCTACAGCAAATGTTTATAATCATCGACATATTAAACAAGTTTTAAGAAACAATCAAACAGTCCACACATGAATGTTATGTTATTTGCTCATTAAAATGAGAGAAATAGCTGGTTCAACCACTGCTCATTTCAATCAAACAAAACCAAAAAATGTGTTTCTCCTAATACTAATATCCAATGTTTGAAAAGCATAAATCACAGAAAATTACGACTTGGTCCCTTCAAACGAAGCACTTATTTTGTAATGCCTTTTTATGTTTCATGATGAAAAGCAATTGTGTATAAAATATGATTAGATTTGTGTTATGGGGTCAAGATATAAAAAATGAATTTCGGTTGAAAATAAATCTGTTCAGCATGAAAATATGTCAATGAACACAAAAATCACATTATTTGTGTTATGTTATTAATTGTGACAAGCACTAGCATTTGCAATTTTCATTTGAACACATTATTCGTATCAGAAATGACAATGGCTTCACACCGTTTCTAGGTTTGCTATCTTATAGACCACTCAAAGGCATGCAGTTATGCCACCTTTTTAAGAATCAGATATGGTTGGATAGCTGTCATTACAACAATATCTCAAAATACATAGACTCATTACGGACCTCTACGACATTTGACTGTCAGTCTGGGTGATACTATGAGCCTATTGTTTTTCCACAAGCCTATATCAATGTCACATGAGGAATGATCAGAGATGCAGGGGATACATAACTAGAGAAACCATTTTGGAAATATTCAGGAGCTCTGTCTTTGGATTACACAATGCATGTGGTGTACGGCTCTAGCGTTTCATCTCGACCAATGAATATCCCTTTGAACCATTGACATCGATCTGTGCTCATGGCAGGTTGGCTGTCTGAATGACATACAGTATATCAATCTGCCATCATTTTAAAATATACTCAATCGACTGTATTGATATTAGAAAATAATGCATTTTATTTCATCATGGCACTCTTTATATGAACGTGTCTATTGTCACTTCTATGATGATTTAGATGTCAAACGTCCCTCAGTTCAGTCGACCCGTCTGTGATGCAGACAACACAGCATGTGTAAAGCGAAGTGGAATATTAGTTATTTAGTCAAAATAACTAAAGTACATTTTAAAATGTTGTTCATAGTGTGTGAACATTAAACATACATTTTTAGTTTACATAAAACGTCATGCCTTGTCCAGAATCAAAGTCTGTGGGTTCACAGGAGGGTACTAGAAACATGATTCAACAGTTCAATAAAGATGTCGACGTGATGAGCATTTTGTTTTTTTTATGATTTTATCCCCAACTCCCGCGATTGGACCAGTCAATCAGCCACACTTGACGCCCCGGCTGAGTCGTGAGACTCAGCATCATGGTGGAAAAGTGGGGATATGTAAATGCTACTCAGTTGTGGGCACAGGTTGAGTGCGGTTTCATCCTGTTTATTACACTGAAGGGTAGCTCTTGCTCATGCAGTACTCGATGATGAGGGTCAACAGTAAAGATTTCTGTGCCATGAAACAGATATACGTCACTGATACAACACACTGATGTACTTATTGACAATATACTATTTATCTTTGCGCTCTAAAAGCATGAACACTATGTTCAGAATATTATTTTCGCTTTTGAACATATTTATTTATTCATTTTCTAATGTCTTCAAAATACTTTGGTGAGCGGTGGAGCAGCGCCTTGGTGCCCTCTACAAATGCAATGCCTCAAGCCATCAATGTGGTCCAGTGTTTGGAAACATTTTGCCGTTTGCTAGAACAAAGATTTTATAACTAGGTTGCTTGCAGTTTGTTGGATTAGTGAAGGTGAAGCAAAATACAAGGGTGTGACGTTCCTGCTTGGGAAAAGGGAAAACAACAACATGGTTGATCACGTGGTTGTTAATAAAGTTATTTAATTAAAATAAGCATAACAAAATATTTGACTGTAAATGCAACACACAGCAAAATAATCACATAAATTCAATAATAACAAATCTCTGTAACTGACCATCAAAGCAGGGCAAAAACAATTTCAACACTTGAACGCTGTGTTATTTGCTCATTAAAATGAGAGCAGTAGCTGGTTCAACCACTGCTCACTTAATCTGCAGAAATGGCGATTGTATCTTTGCATGGGAAAACAAACAAACAAAAGCATTTAATAGCTTCAATGAAAATGTGTATTAATCAACGTTTCAAGAAATAAGAGGAATCCAGGAAAATCCACATACCTAGCTTCACATATTTTACACAGGTTAGAATTTATGACGTTAAAGCGACTGAATCACTGTGAATTGTGTTGTTCTAAATGCACCAATATTGGCCCATAACTGTAGCAAAAGCCATCCTTCAAACAGCCTGAAACAATGATATAAATCAAAACCTTGTCGAATCGAATCACTCTACCCCGAATGCAGCAGCATATTATAAAAAAATGATGGAATTAAATACGGACATAAACACCTGAGGAAGACACCAGCAGACAATATAAAAGGAGCTCTAAATGATGCATCACTTCTTAAAGGAACAGCATGACTTTCCGACGTCATTTGTGTATACTTCTGTACCCCTGATGGGCTGTTATAATCTAACTCACCAGCTCTCTTGGAGCTGTGTTCCGCTGGTGAAAATGGATGGGGGAGGGGTGGGTGCAGGTACTCTGCGAGAGGGGCAAAGGGTGATGGGGAATTGTGTGAACAAGGTTGTGTGTCTGTGTTGGGGAGGAGGGGATTCAAGGTGCAGTGGAGCAGATAGCCCAGCTCTATGCATACTAAACTAGCATTGCCATCGGCTGCAAAGATAGAGCTGGGGGGTAGTGGCGGAGGAGGTAGGGGGGTATTGGTGTTGTTCGTTTAAGGTGGGGTGGCGGTGTTAGAGGGCTGGGGGAATGGGAGCAAAGGAAAGAAGGGACTAACAGAGCACCCCGGGGAGTCCCTTTCTCATCACACTCCTGGCCTGGTTTATCTGATTCTACTCCTTCATCCCGTAGACAGTGGAGAGCAGAGGCAGGAGAGAACCAGGGACAATGGCGGAATGAGAAAAATTCACTTTTCTGCTTAAACTCTTCAAATACAGTGGCCCAGCCAATTTACGGTCGCGGATTTCATTGTGCATAACATCACAGACTTTCAGATGTGAATAAAACAAGTTCAGTTCTCCATCTTTGTGGCTAGATGCTCAAAACAAAGACTGGACACTGAAATCATACATCAATAGTCATGGCCCTTCAACTGCTGGTCTTCCATTTACCTCTGCCTACCTGCAAACCAAACAGCTCAAGACCAGGTCGGCCTTGGGACGTCCACCTCTTTGGACATGACAGCCACACCTATTTGGGGAGAGCCAAGGAGGCACACTTGCAACATGCCAGATCCACAAAGAGGAGTTGCAGTTTCTCCTCCATTGCAAATTCAATGACTGACAACCATATACCTTTACCCCTTTACTGCTGTTAATACAGGGCTTGAACGAGTATCATCTACCTCAACATCTAACTGATGTTGCTTGGCTGGTCCCCCTATTTCCACTTCCCCTATATACGAGACAGGATGAATCCAAAACAATGCAAAACTCCTTAGCACTCTCCACTCATGTCGTGAATGCGTGCACATTGAGGCAGACCACAGTCCTCCAAGAAACCAATTATTTACATTTATTTAGTGTTCCAACTGACCCAAAACACAATGAAAATAAATGTATTAATTCACGGGTTAATTTTTATCGAGTGCTCTGTCAAGCCACACACACGCACACACACACATTCAGTTGCAATGCAGGAAACACACAAGGATTCCCCATCACTTCCCTTTAGCTTGCACTGTAAGGGCAATTGTAGTAGATCATGTGTAATGTGTCGTTCAAAAACTTCTGAACTGTTGCTCTCTTGCAGAGATGAGTTCGGCTTTACTTGTTCTTTTTATAGTTACTCGGCTCAGGAAGATATGTGTGAAAAAGCTGGCTTGCAACCCTCGCAGAAGCACACCGCAAGGAAACTATCATCGGTCAGGCAACACTGTGAACTCCAGCCCGAACACAATTTGCAAGCCAAACATCTGTGCCTGCTCCATCTTGATGTTTTGTGCTCACCCTATTTCTCTGTCAACATCAAGAGTCCTCATCAGTATTGGGACGGAAATGAAATCTTTCACATTGCAATCTAAAGAAGGTCAGTTGATAGAGAGACGTGCTGTAGATGAGAAGATGTGATGGACCTCTGTCATGGCTTTAACGAATAATAAAGTTGATGCAACACACCCTTTGCAGCCCAAACAGACACGACAGAGTGAGTTGTCATCTTTATTTTCATCAACAAGAAAGTAGCGGAAACAGTGAATTGACTTGCCTGAGATTTTGCACGGTCAACTTGTATCCTGGAAGTCTTCATAACCTTCAGTGAAATCAACGTCAGACCTTCATCCTTGATGAGAGCTGTGCAGCTGCAAGAGTGTATCAGTGAAAACATTTAGAATCCCATATATATATATATATATATATATATATATATATATATATATATATATATATATATATATATATATGGGATTCTAAATATATATATATATATATATATATATATATATATATATATATTAAAAGCAAATATAGAAGCATTGAGTTCTGATTGAGTTCTGCATCAAACAACTTGTTTCACTGGGAAATGCGTTTCAGAATAATGCACGCACTTCCACTGTGGCCAACAAATAGCAACGCGGACGCAACAGTAAAATATGAAGTCAAACACAACCGTTTATGAGCAGAGACGCGCTCTCTTGCTCCCTTAGTTCACATATTTACCCTCATTCTGGTGAACATCAAAATGTTCTGTTTCATTCATCCAGGAGGACTTGGGGTTGGGGTTAAGGTTTGCCAGGGGACGACACTCTTTTCGCTGTGTATAAAACAATGTGCCACTTGGTTCAGTATATAAAGCAGCATCCAGTCAAGATGACTCAACTACACGGTCCATGAGGGGGAGAGCCACGGAATGTGCTGTATATACCAAGTGACATCACCCCCCACTGCCCCCACACACCTGACAATTCTGCAGTTTCTCAAATTTTCACTGAAATACCAGTCACAGTAATTGACTCACAAGGCATTGAAATCAAAACTCCTGAAGATCCAGTTTAGAATTACAGCTGAACATTTGGGAACGATCCAAATCCAATTATCAAAGAATGAACCCAAAATGGAAATGAACATCTGCAATGCAAATACAAATTGGCATCCAGGCGAACATCGTACCAGAAGCCCAACCAAAGTGATTTCCACAGATTTAACATGCATACCTTCATGTATATCTAGCTTGATTTGGTTTTATTTTGGGTTGAATGTGATCATATTATTAGAAAATAAATCATAGTTGCTTCGCATCAACATTCTTACTCATTTCCCATCAATGTTCAATTTGCTGCCTATAGCCTGGAGGACACTACGTGCACTTGTGTGTGTGCATCTTCCAACCGATAACATCCTGGGTTCTCACAAACCGCTGTATAAAAGAGCTGCACAGACCGTGTGTGCGTGTACACACAGGGACATCCTCCTGGCTGAGAGGGCCCAGGGGACGTCCTGGCCTCCGTGGCCTCCTCATGATGATTGATGCTGGCAGGCCCCACACACCCCAGTCGCCCTGCTAAATTAAAAGCCTATTTTGTAAAGTTGTAAAGAGAACAGAATGCTTGGAGGGTTGCTGCGTGTATGTCTGTGTGTGTAGGTGGGTCACAGCCGTGGCACTCTCCAGTGTCTTTAGTATCATCAGCTCCTCTGAGAATAACCAGAAGGGGATCTCATTTTGGCCTGATGCAATTGCAGTCCCTCTATATATGACAGACACACACAATGAGAACACGACTGTGTCACGCTGTTGTGATTATTATTCGTAATATTCACATTTTTAAAGATTGAGTGCCCTGACACATGACTCTCATGTCGTAACAACAGATATGACAAATTCAGGACAAAAAAAAAAAATCTTGATTAATTTTAAACAAATAAACAGGTTTTTACACACGTTTAATTTAACATTTATATGCCAAAAATGAAGGGGAACAAATCAGTTTCTTTTTCAAAGGAATCACACAATGCTTCTGCAAAAACAATACCATAGACAATGTTCAGCTTACATGCATGTTGTATCCATGACATGCTATTTCAATTCTTTGACTGGACAATCATTGCTTCCCTCAGTGGTTGCTTAAAATTACAAATGACCCATTCTTCTCCATCCTCCACCATGTGAAAATGTTGACTGCGTTCTGAAGTCTCAGGTTTAGCAAGTAAGCAAGTTTGAAAGTAAATGTTGTTCTCCCGAAAGTTTTGTTTATTTAAAGGTTTCAAGCTGATTAGTGACAAGTGAAAGTGAAAAATGTGACAAAATTACAAGAAAATCCAAATCATGTCACACATAATACTCTCTTATGTTAAGAGGCATGTTAACATGCAGGAGTCTAGACAGGACACTGGGGGCAAGACAGTTGCACTGAGGGATCCTGACATTCTGTCACCCCTCCAACACCCCCACCTTCTCATTCAACGCCAAGCCTGATCCGGAGCCCAATGGGAACAGATGGGCTGCGAAGAAATGGACTGCTCTGCCTGTGAACGTATACCTAACACACCTGATTAAATATGAAAGTAAAGAATTGACACAATCAGAAGATGGCGATTTAAGAAGGGAGCTATTTCTATTTCGGCTGGGAGATGAGACATTTCGTCTGATCTATTCATTGTCTGCACAAAACAACCTATAAATGTCCCTTTTTTGGGTCATCATTCAGTCAGGTGGCCACTTGTCACTATGGCCGCTTTCGCACTGTATAAACCTTTTTAGTTCTTGGAAAGATTTGGAGGAACCACATTCTAAGAACCAGAAGAAGTGGCACTGCACACGATCCTTGAATCATTCAACTGGTTCCTACTTCCTGCTGTGCGCAATGGTTCTTCGAACTGAAAAAATTCCTACTCTGCGAAAGCGGCCAATAAGAATGTGGGAGGTTAGAGAGATTCATTAGTTAGGACCATGAGATCAGGGTTGACGTACTTCGACATTTTCATTATAATCACTATGTTCAGATGTACAGTGCAAGTGCAGCACACACACAGCAGGAACCAAAACAAGATAAATTTCAAAGAAGAATCACCCATGACACAATAGTGCGACTAAAGAATGGAAGAACACCACCACCAGGAAACTGGGCAGATGTCTGGGGAATCAGCATCTGTGAGAAAAACAGCAACCATGATATTAGAAGCCACAGCACACAGTTGGGCTAATATAAGGCATTCAAAATAAACATGCTGCATAAACATGCTGTCTGCATCAGTATAGGACACAAAAGTACACTTTAATGTCAATATAATACACCATGGGAGTGAGAATGGGTTCAGACAAAACATAAAACATAAAAAATAAATCAAATTAATCAATCGTAACACAGTAATTAATACAACAAATGAACCAAATGATATTTAAGGGTTAATTTGCAGCACTAAATTGAATTGCAAGACCAAAGATAATGGAGGAAATCTTTCAGCCAACACACACTACAGAGTCCTCAGATGTCTGCTGATCAGACTGAGCACAGTTCAAACACTGGCCAAACTTCCTGAAGGTCTGAACAGTGCAGAGAAGAGGCACAGACAGCGAAAGAGGAAACCCGCATTTCATGAGTGAACTTGTAGCCAATAGAAGACAATGTTCAATAAGCATGGAGCACCTAAGCCTGCTACATTCAGAATGGGTTCTCTTTATTTACCCTTTAGATCAAACTAAAAGAAAAAACAACAGCTTCAAATCTTAAATATTAATTAACATACAGTGTCAGTATCAGGTCACAATGCCGATATTCCTCCTGAATTTCTTTCTTCACCCATTTTATAAACACTGTTCATGGAAAGTGTCGTGAAGTCTCCACATTTGTCCCCGACAGTCTGCGTCTGCTTCTGTTTTCCAAATGAGACAAAGCATGCGGACAGCCAAAGTTGAAAATGAAATTGTCATGTATCCTTTTCCCCCCTCCTCTGATAACCCAATTTCCTTCCTGTCCCGTCTGCTAACAACCGTGAATGCCTTAACCCGAGCAACAGCTGATCTGTGATGATTTTCTTAGGCTGTATCCACTCGAAGATGGAGTTAGGGCCGATCCGTACGACTTCATACAACTGAATCGGGGTTTTTGGTCACTTGTACATATTAACACATCTTATGCCACCCTTTCATTATAATGACCTGCAAACCATCAGACATGCTGCACAGTGTGAGCACAGGTACACATTCCACAGAGGAGCCAGTCACTAGTTAAATATGTATATTAGGGCTGCCACAATATGCAATATGCATTTGTCCAGATACTTGGCTGCCGATTTGATTTATATAGCAATTGAAATAATAATAAAAATGCATATCATGGCTTCCCACATGGATTTGGTCAGTGGCGACTGTGGTTGTATTTATATTAAGTATTATTTATTCTTCATAAATACACAAAGCAGTTTATGCCAGAGATATTCTGTGCAGCGGTGTAACAAAATTGCGTGTGTAAACAAGAAATTATGAAAACAATCCAATGATATGGGATAAAACTATTTTCACAGCTCTTCCTTTAATTGTTTTACTCAAATAATTTTGACAAACCTATTTTCGCCATGATCGCTGACACCCCATTCGTCGTGCATGTGATAGTTTCTTCAAACCGATTTACTTCCGGGTCTGTGTGGGAGACTCGTGCACTCTGGTAGGCTTTTTCAGCACAATTACGATGACTCAGGAGTCTCTGCTCAGCTGTTTCTTTTCTTCAGTTTCAAGCTTTGGAACCGGTTGTGTCAGATCTTCCTTTTCTAGTGATACACCCTTAAATCTCCATTGTGCTGGAGCCCTGAGCAACAAGCATACGTGGACAAAATTGTTGGTACCTTTCATTTAATTGAAGAAAAACTCACAATGGTCACATAAATAACCTGTATCTGTAAAAAGTAAGTGAAAGTCAGACATTGTTTTTCAACAGCGGCGAAGCAGCCCAAGAACAAAACAGAGCCTCCTTCATGTTTCACAGAGCTGATGTGCCTTGGCAAAAAGTTTAAATTTTGTCTCATTTGTTCATGGGACATTCTCCCAGAAGCTGTGTGGCTTGTCAGCACGCAGGTTGGCAAATTCCAGTCTGGCTTTTTTTATGACTTGTTTTCAACAATGGTGTCCTCCTTGGTCGTCTCCCATTAAGTCCACTTTGGCTCGTACAACAAATGGACGGTGCGGTCTGACACTGATGCTACTTGAGCTCGATGTTCACCTTCAATCTCTTTAGCAGTTTTTCTGGGCTGTTTTTTTTTTTCAAAATTAATTGACTGTCAGTCAAAACGGATGATAAATTATCATAAAAATTGATAATTAAATATGAGTCAAAAGTATATATATATATATAGCTGAGGGACTGTGTTTATTCATTCACACATGCACACTTTTACACATTTGTTTTTTGTTGTTGTTGTTTTTTTGTATTTCATACATAGTTCAATGTCGATTTTTGGATTCCAATCATCCATTCTCCACTCTCCTATTTCTTACTGGTGGAGTTCATCGTATGTGCAGAAACTGCTCAGTTAAAGCTGCAGTGAATGTAGATTCCACGTTCAGGAAATATAAATACATTGCAGTCGCAATGCAGTCACAATACTGCACTGCACAGCTCAAACCTCTGGCACCTACCTCTTATATCTAGGTGGTGGGTGGTCAAACTAGGAAATGTCAGAGGCATCTGGAAATTGCTTGCGTGCATGTGCATGTGTGCATGTGTCTGCTTGTTGAGGCAGGGGACTTCAATTTGACAGGACAGACAAGCTGCTGTCTGTGATCAAGAATAAATGAGCCAATAAATATTCAATCAGGACAAAAAGAGGCATGATTACACAGAGAGATGTGAGGGGTTGAGGATCACCCCTGGCCTCTGTTGGTACAGCACAGAGACACAAATCACACAAGCACGTCTACTTCTGCTGTCCTTTTCATTTTATAATAACGCAATCAAAAAAAAGTAAATAAAAACAAACAAGAATTTTCCATATAAATGTGATATATGGCCATAATTTTGATCACAAATCTCACATTTCTCTTTTCTGACTGAATGTGTTTGTGTCCATGCATATTTAGACGCCTGGTTTGCTTTGCTTTTTAGGCAAAAAAGGCTAGGTTTTAACAAAAGGTGGAATGAAAAGAGACTCAACTGAAAGTGCGATGAAATGCATTGTTCAGCTGTGTTAAACCAATGGATTTAATGAAATTATGAAATATATGGTGTAGTACTGGTTCGAATTACAATTGAAGATGGGTTGGGATGGTTTTCATTCAAATGTATGAAATACTTCAATAGTTAAAAGCAGCACCTTCTCTCAGGTGGTGGGCTGAGCTAAGCCATGAGAGCATGAGCTGAACACGACTGCACAAGCTGATCCACGTAGACATGTGTCACATTGTCCACTTTCTATCAGAATGTGGATGGAATCAGAATTGTCCGACCTTCATGTGGATATGGGGTGTTGACAAATCACTGATGATCACTGATCTAAATGGCAAAGTAAACAAGCAAATATAAATTATATTACATATTTGTTTTGGGCGACACTGTCTGATGACAGAGTGATGTATCGTGGCTGAGCTACTCGTGACAAACTATAACCCCAGTATAGAAAGAGCTGGGATATGACACCTGTTGAGACTCTGCCAGTCCTGGTACGTGTGAGAGGAGATGTGCCAGGTGTGGTATTTGCCTTTCAAACTCTCTTGTGTAACTTCCTGAAAAAGTCTCCCCTCAATATCGGGTCAGCTTCTAAACAATCTCTATGGAAATGTTGACTTACACAATATGGACAATTAGCTCGAGTGCACCAAACATGGTCCATTATCATCTCAATTCATTGTTTTTACTGACTTGTTTTTTTTAATTGTTATTATTTAAGAGGGAGAGAATTAAGTCGTGATATTTGCACTATAATTCTACTCACCACTTATCTTCAAGTGTTTTGTGACGATCCTTTGGTATTACCTATGGTATTATGCCATATGTTGTCCAAAGCATCTGTTTCAACCCACCCACTTGACAGATATCATGTAGGTCATTGTTCACATGCCGGTTCACGTTGACCTGTTGTGTTATTAGGGATTGTCACTGAAAAATTGCACCTCGTAGGGTAGAAAAATCCAGCCAATTCATTGGTTACTGAGTGTAGATACCACTTCATCCTCATTTGAAGACTATCGTTCACACATTGTTTGACTTGCTGAATGAAAAGTTGGGAAAAGGCTGTTGAGACTATGGGACTGCATTGCATATTGCTAAAATGTAAAGGGTGAATGGCTTTGCTTGATTCCCTCACTCTTATGAGAGATCAGTAACACCATTACTTTTGAGTTGAGTTTAAACTCACCAGTTTCTTAAAGATAAAAAAAAATACATATAAAAATGTCACATGCACACACCTCTTGATGACGTTTGACTAATGCCACTGAGGGTCCCATAAAGTTGAGGGGGAGAGTCAACTTTAGGAGGATGGCCATTTTGAGATGTTTGACTGACTCAAAGACAGTCTCAGAGTAGTCCGAAGTTTGTCAATATCTAATAAAATACGCACCTTGTTTTTGCTAGTCACTTGTGCCTAGAACAACATCTCTAATCAACTCAGCGCCGGCCCTTTTCAACCAGCCCTAACCTCCTGCGCCCTTGGTCTCATGTGGCTCAAGACTCTTACTGTGAGTTCAAGTGGCAACAAGGTCATCCTGACAATGCTAGAATGTGTTGGTTAGTTTGAGAGACATCTGCTCATACGCAGTGTTTTTCTGCCTTGTGGCTGCATGATGACACTGTTTACAACTGCATGGGTGGGAGTGCAATGAGATCCAAATGATGAAAGACACGAAAGACTGAAATGCAGATTCGGAGCTTAAGTTCTTATTCAGATGCTGGTTGGCACTTTTAACTTGACCACTGGATTGTGAGTGTGGACTCCAGGGGTCAAAAAAGCAAAGTGTTGAATGGCATTAAATCCATATCGCCAAGGAGGTCCTGTTATGGATGAAGCAGACAGTACTTACCACACAAACACTAGTAATTAAGTAATTACTGCTAAGTGCATTTGTATGGTCTCCACCTGCCCTACGTTCACTTCTTTCACGAATCAAAGACACACTCTCTCCCACAACTTATTCATGTCTTTGCATAATAATTTACACTCATTCTTGATCATATCAGATACAAATTTTCAAAATTAGTGGTCACCATTGAGCTTCGGAGACCCACTGCCAAAACGCTCACTGTGTAACAAGCACAAAATTCACTAACTCAAGACAGTTTTGTTCCAAAATTAATTGTGTGTTTTCGGCTATTTTGTCCAAACTGAGACTGTTGGTAAACAAGGCACATGCCTCATTTGTTCGGCATCTTGCAAATTTGTAAAAGGTCAAAAAAAAAAAGAAAAAAAGATGCTGAGATGTTATAGCGATGATGTCCCACTAGACGCTTGTCCTTGTCAAAAAGGCCTCACAGAGTAAATTTGCTGAGGCACATGCAGGTAATATGTTATTGTCTCAGTGAAGCATACTGTACACTGCCAACACTTTGTGAGCATGGATGAGTCAATTAAAACATGGTAAAACTTTAAGGAGAAGTAGGCTCATTGTTGTGATGGATGTGATGCGGATTTGAGTGTTGATATGCACAAAATCCATCCGTGCCAGTCCCAGTTGCTGCGTTTACAAATCACTCGCGATGCACACAACCCATCGTCACTCCTATTGCACCATATATTGGTGTTGAGACTGAACTTTTGCGTCCTATACTGACGAAAAAGGCAACCTTCAGTGTTGAATGTTACATATAGGTGTTTCAATGGAATAAACATGTTCTTTTCGTAGCATTCCAGGCAGGACGGCATGGATTGTACGTTACAAGGGGCTGCATGGAGCATTGTGCATGAGTATATTGCACATCATACGAGGGGAAGAGGGAGTTTTTCTTCCATCAAAGCAGGGTTATGGATTGTGCATCTTTTTTTCTCATGTTTCGCGCTGCCAATGCGTCAACATGCAACCATGAAGGCTGCTTTTCTTGTCAGCGTAGGGCACAAATGTCAACTTTCCCAAAGTATATGACACCATGGACGTGAAGAAGGGTTGACGGATGTGAGATGTCACAAAACTTTCCTTTGGATTGAACTGGATTGAATGAGCACTATAACACCACCACTAACAAAGGTGAAGACTGACTGACTTAGAATGTTTAACCTATGTCAACATAAGTCTTATGTGAACGGTTCTGTTCAGTCAAAATAAAAGCACTCCTGTACCAACCGCTTCTAGATTGATGTACTGAGCTAAGACCCTAATCCACAATACATGAGAGAACATTGGCAGAAACACCTGATACAGACTCGGTGTAATCCATTTGAGTTTGTGTTGTGTGGCAGTGTAGTACATATATCTTACTGTCTGCTGCAGTGTCCTATCGGCATGCTTCTGCCAATATCACTACAGCAGACAGTATTTGACTAATGCATGGCAGCAGGGTAGTATATCCTTCACACTAGTGCGATGCATCACTTGCGCTCACCGTTGTGTACCACTCCATTCAATATAGACATGCTAAAGACCACTTATAACTATTTATTCATGGTAAAGAGAGGTGAGCTCTAGGTGCAGAAAAGGGCAACTTAAATGTAAAAAAATAATAATTACACATGCAGAAGAAATAATGCAACCAATGCCCCTGTAAGACACAAGCCAACCCTAATATGCAATGTCCAAAAGATCCCAACAGTCCAATAGATGAGTGAAAAAATGTCAGTGATCACTGTCTGGTCAGGAAAATCCCCAAAACACACTTGGTGGTTAAACCACATCGGAAAGGAGTTTATTCAGCCGTTTTCATTCAACAGCAAAATGACTGAGAAAAGTTGGTCACCCTTTTTGCATAGTTTGCATGGTTTGACCCAGTGTTTGGACATGGTCAAACAACCCTCCAATAAACATGGATATTAAATGGCACCAGCTTAGCACGACAGGGTGTGACAGCTCATTCCACTTTCATCACTTAATGTGTCTGATATCCCTGTTGTTGCACGTGTTCTGATTTTGTCACATAAATTTAGAGTTGGTTTACTTTGTAAAAATGGATCTAGCCTCTGTACAAGCAGTTTACCAGGTATTTTGGATTGAGGTAATAATCATACTGGTCTGTAGTTACTCAGCTTTTGTCTGTCACCTTCTTTGTGCATAGAGATGACCTTTGCAACTCTCATCCTTTCTGGAATTGTTGCAGGCTCACAGATGCAGTGGATTAACAATGCACTTGTTGATGCCATCACTGTCCTCATACATCTTGTATCATGGATTTGAGGCTCTGTCTTCTCCAACTCCAGCTTTCACACCTTTATTTAACACTTTTATTTCATGATTTTTATTTCAATGTTGATTGAAAAAATAGTTGAATTCCTCCATGATGTCCTGCTTTTCTTTGATCTTAGATCCTCTATTATTGATGACATTTGGAAGTGTTTTTATCTGTTATTCTTTTTTTTTTGCTTTACTATATTCTGTTGAGTATCTTCTCGGTCTCTTTCATGATGCTCGAGTTTAAGACATCATTATTCCTTCTTTGCTTTCTTCATTATGTCGGTTAGTTTGTTTTTATATCTTTTTTATATACATTTCTCGACTGTGTCTTCAGTTTCTTTGATCAAGTGGTGCCTTATTTTTAACTTATTTTTCTTCTTACATGGTGGGCCTCTACAGAATGCATGTACCAAAGAAGGGCATTGTAAAAATAGGTGAATAGAAATGAAAAAAAAAAACAAAAAAAAAAAACATTGTTGAAGTCCAAATGCAAAACACACCATACAGTAGTCCAAGTAACAGGAATGATCAATATAAATTGTCAATATCAGTTTCAGACACCTCACCAATCAGCCCCACCCGGTGATGGACTCTGCATGACTCTGGAAAAGCCATAGCAATAAGAATATAACTGGAAGTAAATATGAAAAATACTTGTAGGGTGCAGGACACCACTGTGCCAATGGTAATACAAAGGTCAGTCCTCCCTCGTAAATGAACTTGGCACTTCAGTTTCATTTTAAGCATTTTTTTAGACCTCCTGCACAGTTTCTACTTACCTGACTCATTTTCTGAAGCAAAAATGTACAAAAAGGAAACAAAATGTAGCTAAACCAGTTAAGTCTGATGTGTGCGTGGTTTTGTCTGCGTTGATGCGAGCTTGCTCCGTCCAGATACTCAACTGATGCCTGGTGTCAAAAAGAAGGTCTTCCATTTTTCTATGTCCTCTTTTATATCGGAGTGGAACAATTGAGAGCTTCACATGAGCTGTTTTCATAAGTGACACACTTCCATCTGCAAAGATGAGGACAGTGACGTGCACTCTACTTCCCCAGTCTTAAGGTCATCCTGCCTTCTGGACAAGGATTTGACTCCTGTACTGCTTAGAATAACTGGACCACATAAGTAACCCATGTGCACCTGTGTAATTGTTTGTTAGTTGTAAAACAGCCAGTCGATGTCCGTAAATGTGAATGGTGTGTGCGTCTGTGAGGCGGGATATCCTTCCAGTGGGCTCTCCACAGATGCATCCATCTCTGGTGTCTTTGTGTGGAGAGGAGCAGCCAAGGTCGGCGGCTGAGAAGCATCCCTTTGTGTGTGTGCGCATGTGCCCGCCTGCGTCCGTGGATGTGTGTTGGCTATTGCAGCAACTAGATCCTTGGCCTATTAATTGTCTGACAATGATAAAGGAAATGGGAGAAAATACCATTTTCTGTAATGCATCCATGGCCGTTTCAGCCCAAAGACAAATGGACATTGTTTTCCAATCTGGTGTAAAAGAAACAAAGAAAAAAATCTGAGTTCTTATGTATTTGTTTGTCTGTAGTCTCGTGTGGTGGGTTAGCATCTCACTATTATTGCATTGTTACAAATATCTGCGTGTGCGCACGTATGTTCTTGAGGGTTAACCGCCAAAGGAGAATGTAAAGGTAAATGCAACATTTATTGGTAAGTGAACTTTTGACACACACAAAATGCAGGCACTTCATCAGCGGTCTCACACTCGATTACGGATAGGACCACTGTGGCTGTGGTACAAAAGCATTATTTATTGGAGAATTATTTGATAGAAAAGGCTTCTCTGTGCTTGAAAATTCACAAATTACAACCTCCACCACAGTCTTTCTTCCTGGGGCACAAGCATTCTTCTGCTTTCCCATCCTATCAAATTCCCTTTTACCTGCATCAATTTGGAATTGTCCAGAAAAAATTCTCAGCATTGATAATTGCCATTTGCAGACCTGTCTTGTGCACAGTCTTTCAAGAGAGAGAGAGAGAGAGAGAGAGACTGTGGATTGACTATGAATTTGTAATCCAAATGATGAGACCTGGGTTCATTAAAAAATGTGAAAAAAAGCATTAAATCATTTTTATTCAAGTTTTCATATACATATAACTCTTCAAGGATGGGTAAAAATTTAAACACAAGGCAGAGTGTGGAAACTATTTTGTCAAAGGGACAATTGAAAAACTAACACAAAACATAAACCGTGGAATTCAAATTGAAACATGCATGCCAAAAAAGAAAAAATGTGCATGTCCATAAGAAGTGAGGCCTCTCCTCCCTGTGTGGGTATTTGAATGTGAGCAATGTGTCCAGAAATGGGATTCCATGTTTAAGTGTGTGTAAAGTGTGATAAGGCAGAGCTGAATCTGATAGGCCATGATAAAATACGTGGGTAATGTCGAGCTGGAATTTTATGTTTCCGCAGAAGAGCCTGTCTGTGTGAGGATGTTATCACCAGTTTGAGAAACCACGCATACACCTCCGCTTCCCACTGCCTCCTCCATTTTTCCCTCCTTCCCCCTAGGGAATCCCCACCTCAGCAAGGACACCACCCTCAAGTACTGCCCAGGCGTTTGTCTCCTCTCTATCCCGACTCAATCCCATTTACGCCATCATCCTGCAAGTCATTGTCCAAGTCATTTTTCAACGGACTGTCAGTAAACGCCGTTATCTCTGGGGATGTGGCTTATTCCTCTCAGCATTATCTACGCTGTCTTATCATCTCTCATTATCTTTTGGCTCAAAACCATATGGCACAAGATAGTGGGCTAGTATCTGTAGGAAGACAGTTTATACCATAAAATTGTAAAGAAATTGATAGCTGTGGTGTTGAGGTGGAGCTCTCACCAAACGTTTTGCAGGCTTTAGGATGTATTGGCTGGGATGGTGAGTAAAATGCAGCAATGTACATTTTTATTTATTTATTTTTTCTTTTTTTTTTCAAAAATTAATATGAAGAATTTGGCTATATTTTTGTATGTTAATCTTTGGTGGTCAGTTTTAAGTCTACATCTTGACGACTTGAAGCTGTATGTTTGTCAGATGCGGAACTGCGCTTCGTTCTGACGAATCTCTTTGCTGGGTGGTCATGTCCTGACATCAGTGTGGTGCCCCTGGCTACACCCCCATGCTCCCCGTTTGTCACTTTAGTGTGTGCCTCATTTGAATATATTGATTGGGCCATCTGTAAGCCATTTGTCTCCTTCAAAAGACCATTGAAGTCAGACTCGGCACCTCTTTGCCCGCCCACCACTGTTTACTTGTCAGAAAGAATGCACATGCACACAAAGACAGACTGTACACATAGGCACTCCGGCTGACTACGCGTCCCCAGCACCCTGAAATATTTCATTTTCTTCCTAAGACACAAACTTTAAAACAAATACAAGCAGCACACAAGGCAGCTGTGATTTGAGATAAGAAGGGGAACACACACCATGTAAACACAGGCACGTGGTGGGCGAGCTGATTGCACAACTGCAGCATGCACTGGAAACCTATCTGGTCCTTCATTCAGCATTGCTCAAATTCCCATCAAATAATAAAACCAATTATTGCATTCATATGGAGAAGAATGCCTCCTTCAAATAATCTGCTTATCTGGCCCTGCCTCTGTACCGTCTCGTGTGTGTGAGTATCTGCCTATCCTCATAAATTGCACCCTGGTGTTGTGCAACGAGTGTTCTGCAACATCTGCACTGCCTAGATATTCTCTGAACACGTTAGTGAGTCTGTGTGTGTGCGTGTGTGTGTCGTTAGCAAGTGGATGCATGGTGACTGACTCTTTCCTGACATTCCCTGCTGTGGTGCCTTGGTAAAGGATTAGCCTGCAGTTTTGGACAGCTGCCCACTATACAGTAAAGACCCTTGAATATGCACGAAGACACACGCACAAATGAAAAAAAAAACGGCTGCATATAATGTGTCATCGACAGATGCAAGTCTCTGTGCACACTGCTATCTACTGCTTCATTGTTTTTCTCGTCTGCATAGTTTTATTCAGAGACGATAGGAAGCCATTTGAAGCAAGTAGTCATGACTGGAAACAGGGAAGCAGGACCTGAAGCGGTAAGTTGCAATCTTCTTTTTGTAGGATGGGCACTTAGTTTATGTGCCAAGTTAGGAGTTTGCACACAAACATCACTCCTGCAGGTTGTAAGTTAACATTTGAGAATACCCTGCTCTACAAGGTGAAGGGTGGTGGACGCTTTCCGGTGGAGAGCTTGCCAATGTGTGTGAGAACAGGATAGAGGCAGATGGTGGAAAATTGGCGGTGGCACTAACATACGGACCATATGCACATTGGGGAGTTTGCAAAGACCCAGGGCATGGGGTGTAAGCTTAGACCAGACACCTGCCGAGGCTGGCATTATGCTGCGAGATTGGCATCGGTGAGGACTAAACGGATGTTGCACTTGGAGCTACAATTACACAAAGCAAATAAGCACATGACATGATTGAACCAAATGGAAAGTTTGTGAGGGCGTTTGTTTTATAGCGTAACAATCTGACAATAAATGGACGGAATTAGACAAACTGTTTTAAAGAGTGGCCCAAGTCAGTTAGTCTTGGCATTTTCACGTCATGTTCTTTAGACTATTTCTGCTGGTCATGGACAGTATTTGGATGGAAAGTCATGTAACAATTTTTTTTTAACTATTCAAAACGCTGCTTTACACAGCTTAAGTGCAAGGAGGACAATCATCACCTTCAAATCTGTGGCCATCTTTCTGAGCACAAAGTAGATTGAAGCCGACGTTCCACACCATCTCCTCACTTGCCCCTCATTCTATCAACCACTGTGTCCATATACACATGGCCTCACCCATTTATACGCCTCAAGATCATATAGCCCCCCTTCTCATTATTCAGCATTGAATCCCATTCAGTTTGGCCTCTGACCTGGCTGTCTGTGCTGTTACCTGCAAACTCAAGAGTAAGTGAACGAGTCTGGTGGTGGTTGTTTTTTTTGTTTTTGTTTTGCTTTTGTGTTTTTTAATGCCGCATTGGACAAATAACCTGTCTTTCACCATTCCCGGTATTGTTCAATAAAGAACTTGAAATTCTTCAATGTTTGAACCAGCTGTCTTTTTATATCTTCTCTGTCTTATGTTCTGTTGGATGCATTTCCCGCTTATACAAAACACAGAAGGGTGTATTGGTAACATAACTAAACAGACAGACCTAACCTTCAACACATTTTATCATTAGCTACAGACATTGAAATCCGAGGTCAGAAAGACATAAAATCAGTTAGTTATTCTATAATAATTCTGAAACCATCGATAGAAAAACTGTACTGTCTAATAGAGAGCAAGCCATCCATTCAGCAGAAGCGAATGAAATATTCTTGTTTTTGTACTCGAAAATAGGACTTCTGCAGGAGCATATTCACCACTCTCTCCAGACCAGACAGACATGTGCTCTGTGCTATAAAACTGAGTTGAACCCATTTGATAGCAGTGAGGTATATGGATGGTCCTGTGCACTGTTAGATGGAGGTGTTCTCATACATCTTCTTGAGCAGAGGCCTGTCATTGCAACAAAGGGTTTTGTCATGGAAGTATGCACCTGTTCACTATAGGCAAACCATTGGAGTGACATGTACCCTGGAACCACAGACATCCGTGCGGAGAAACCTTGATTTCTGTCTTGCTCCATCATCCAATCACTACAGTGTCACACCTTCCAAAAAACACTCACAAAACACCCTCCTGTCTCACTCACATGCACAATCTTTTTCTTTCTAGATGTGTCTGTACACGATTCCCTGGCCGCAAATCCTTCAGTGGGATGGATGAGTGTCTCCAGCCCATTCATCATCCGCCTTATCCGCCACCCTCACCACTGTTTTTATATCAGCCAGCAGTCACAATGACAACTGATGGCCCTCTCTCCCTCTGCCTTGCCCAAGTCTTTCTGAAGCCATTTCTCTTTTTTCTCACTCCCCAGTGCCCTACTTGCGCTGGGGCAATGTCTGACAGTGTGGATGTTTGTAGGCACATTCGTACACCTACCCACTCATAACCATCTCTTTTAACCACACCCCTTCCCGCTCACCTCAGTGGCTCTATTTGTCCCTCTCCATCTATCTATCTTTGCAGTGTTGCGACCGGAGTGGCACCCTTAGAGCAGGCCGTAAAAAGGCCCTATAAAACCCACAACACAGGGAAGAAAGGGTAATGATGAAATTTAACTGCTCCTCCTGATGCACCTGGGGTCTGGCAGTGTGTGTGCGTGAGTGTGCGTGTGTGTGCGTGTGTTTAGATATATGTGTGTTCAGGCACCATGAGGCCTGTGTACTGAACCGGAACTGGCCTGCCAGGGGGGTCAATGTCATTGCTCCGCCATGAGAGTTATCACTTTTTAAAGATGCACTATAGATTTTGTGGGAGAACTCATTTAGACCAGTATAAAATGTTGAGCGGCTGGGGAAGTTTAACGTCTGAAAAGGACAGTGGACTGGGACACAAGGAGGACAATGTGCTAGATGGCTTGAGTGGCCTCACTGGTGTTTTAGCGATTCAGCCCTTTGTGGAGCTGGATTTTTTTTTTTTCTCAGAGAAATCCTGACTACACATGGATTCAGAGTCTTTTTGAGTTATTGCTGGTCATTTCAGATGGGACTTTGACTTGATTGCCACACATTGTGTCGTTCTAATCTCTTTATTCTTGTAGTCTGTGTCAGTACAGACCAGACTACTGTGTACCTGCTCAGAAATGCAAGAAAACCCAGGACTGTGTGTCAGGACTATTTTCAATTCAGCTACTGGCTGCAGCCCAGAATCCTCTCTGTGCTCAGATGCTGGCCCACCGGCCTCCTTATCCTCTCTGTCTCCCACCTGTCCCTGGCTGGAGCTTCCCCGACTGGCCTGCCGGCGTGGAGAATCAGCCTTTTGATGGGCCTGTGGGGACTGAAAGAGCAGGAGGGCTGGTCTTCCATTCAAACCCTTGGATGAACAGCATGTAGTGGTTGACATGGCGGGACACCTTCATGCTTGGCACCTTTCCCTGCTAACAACTGGCCTTTTGGATCTGTAAGCGTCAGCATTTTATAATTTTTTTCATAAATATTAACATATTCTCAAAAAGTGCTTTCTTCAATAGGAGCCTATGCGATGGAGAACAGCACTGAAAATGGACTGTTTCAAAGAGAAATTAATTCCTAGGAGCATTTTACATAGCAACTTCAACATGATCATGGTCGGGTACCTGCATCCATCTTGCATCACACAGGCTTCAAATCACCATGTATTTGGTTCTCGGTTATAAATCAGTGATTACCACTGCAAAATAACAATTTCCATTGCATTACGTAAATCTCGCAGTTTAAATGTAGATGCATAGGTATCATAGATGTCATGTTTTGTTTTTCTTGAGTGAAAACTATCCACCTGTCAGATCATTGTATGCAATCTTTGGATGTAGTCTCATGTACCTTTGTTGTCGCACACAGATAACAAGCATCAATTCTTCTTATTTCTTGACATATCCAGGGCTGCCAACTCTCACACAATCAGTGTGAGATTCATGCAAATATGGCTTGTCACACACTCTCACTCCACATTTCCAATTTCTCACACATTTCAAGCCAAGTGACTTCCATCCACACAGGCCAGAGGCAGCCCCCTAGTCGGACATGATGTCTCACACATTACATTTCTCATAAGTTGGCAGCCCGGCATATCTTTGTCAAACTTTGGAAACTTGCTGCAATCTATGTGAAATGTCTATCTTGCCAATGTTCACGCCGATGAAGCATGTGCCATGAATAAATTACTCCCACTTCCTGTAAAACAGCTTATTGCTAAAAGGATTAGGGTGACACACATATAAACAACACAAACATGGTAATCCTCATTAGCGCTGCGAAAGCTCCTCTGATGCAGTGTTGGTGTGAGGTGGGGGGCCTGCAGCCAGACAGGCGGGTGGGAGACACAAATGATGGTTACTAATGCAGGAGGTGCTGAAACATGTGTTTCACACAAACTAACAAACCTGGTTGGTTGGAACAGACGGAAGCGAATCGATAGAAAAAGTATGTGTGAATGTAAGGAGGGGTCATGGAGGAGAGGCAGCGGCAGGCATCCAGCTCCAGCCAAAAGTGCTGGCACTGACGGCTGGTTGCCTCTTGTGTTTTAAATCTGACAATTCCGTTGTCATAACAAATAAATAGAGAGGGCTCATTGGGCCACAAAAGCAAACAGCTTGGGTTTGCCAAAAAGAACAGAGGGAGTCAATGTTGGAGGGCACATGTATGTATTTGTGCATGTCGAGTGAGGAGCGACAGCGAGAAGGAGCTAATAGCTGACATCTGGCATTGGTTGCCCCCATCTGAGTCCCGTGCTGGAGCCCCATACTGTCACGCTGAATGATGAAGCAGTGATATTGCCTCTGAATCTGCTCCCCTGCTGGTCATTCAGCCCACCCCGAGGGCATGGACCCGATAGTCTCTTCTAGTCACTCACTGGTTAATGCGCCAATTTGTTTTCTGGACTGCTCACAGGAAAATCTATGGCTTTTATATTTATTTATTAATTTTTTAACCGCCTGCTGGAAGGTACTAAAAAAAAAACTCATTTAACTGGCCAAAACTCAAGTGGGGCAACTTCCATATGAATATAATAGGTTATTTCATGTTGCGGTTTCAGTATACGGCTATAAAACTTATTGCCGAATGACATACATTTGGTATGTTGTGCACATTTGAACAAATAAGAGCATATTTTAAAGATGAACAACAACTGTATTGCTGCACCAGTCTCGGGGTAATGCTAAGGAGATTTTGTTTTTTTTCTGGCTCTGTATCGGAACCGTTTAAAAGATTCATTTAGAGAGCAATGACCTGGCCTGTGTTTGCTTAGCTAATGTGGGTGGCTGAGCTGAGAGCAGCAAGTGAGGTACCGCTAAACTGATCACTGTGAAAGCTAAATACATTATCATAATCAAAGGCACTGGATGAAAATATCAATATCTTGCTAAATACGATGATTTTACAGAACCGTTATTTCAAAACTGCAGACTGTGAACAAAGTGAACAAAGGGTTACCAAAGAAACTCATGCCTGAAGTCATAGTCAGATAAAGTTCAAAGCCAAGAAACAAAAGGAAGGAAGATGTCAAAATAAAGATGAAAAAAAAAAAAAACAGTGGTGATCTCATCACTGAAAGATGAAGTAAAACAATAGTGAAAGTTGTAGTTTATTTCTATATGTCCACAAGGAATTCAAAGAGAGAATTGGGACTTGGAGGCCAAAGCAAGAAGGAAGAGTATGACAATATATTCAGCTCAGTCAGTAATCCTGGTCCAATCTGGTCCAGTGTTGGACCAGGATTACTTTAGACCACTGTTACCCACAAAAGGTCTGTGCAGACAGGATGAAGCAAGTGGCAATGAGAAAGAAGTGGAATGAGGAAGACACATGCCTTCAGAGGCAACCGACCAATCCCAAGAAGCCATTCACGCTCACTGCCTCATAACCAAAGATGAACAATATGGATCATTCACTCATATTCTTAAAATGATCTGCATTTGTGCTCTTCCTGTATCTAACAATTAAAATTGTGTTTCTTCACTTCATTACTCATTTACTTATTTATTTTCCCCATGATATGGACACAGAGTTATTCCCTTCAATCAAATACTGTCTCTCTCACATATGTAAAAGCTATTTAACCATTTGCTCAAATTCAAATCCAATTCATAACTAAACCATTGATATAATAAAACATAGATCAGCACCAACAAACAACTAAGTGTAAAAGGTGGCACTGTTTATCAAAGCAGGATACAGGGTGGCATCGGGATGATCAACTGTTGTTAATCTTGCTGAAAGGATCATTTATTTCTAAATATAATTTCATTGTCCAAAGCAAAGGTTTTTGTACATGTTGCAATGTTAAAATTGGAAACGTTTCCCAACGGTTAGGCACAATAAAGAAGTTAAAAACATAAAAATAAATTATGATAAATATCCAACTAAAAGTCTAACTAGTATTGATTGTGTCTCGAGGCGACAGCAAAGTGGGACATTACAATAAAAACTCAATTAAAACAGACAGAAAGAAATCATTAGCCATGTAGTACAAAGTGCAAACACACAGAATAACGGCAAAAAAAAATCAGATCTTTGAGAGAACAAATTTGATTTTTACATCACTAGTATTAACAAGAAAGAATTTCACTTTTTCCTATGAACAAAGATCCATTTCATGTATTTAATGTTGCTTGTTACATCAATCAAACAAACTAAAGTATCACAAACGCAGTCCTCACACAAACTGGCAGAGTTTTAAAATAGTAGACATTTTTTGGTCAATTTTGAGTTGAGTTGATAACAATCATAACACAAGCAACTTGATAACAACTTGGCACACAATAACTGCTAAGTAAAGCTTCTGCTTTTAAAAGTCAGCCAACCAACCAGTCAGATTTATGAAATTCCAAACTAGCTGGCATTTCTGCTCAAGCAAAGAAAAAAGACAGAAAAAAATAGATAGTTAATGTCAGATACGTAGATGTTATGTCTGCACGGCAAGGAGCGGAGCGGAACCCAAGTGCAGCGGTGAGGAATTTACAGGAGGCAAGCAAAGCAAGTACAATCTTTAATATAACACAACAATAAAACCAGCACAGACAGCGTCACCGAACCGGGAGAAATAAAGCAAAGTCAAAATGTTCAAAAACCAAAGCGTCACCAAACCGGGAGAAGTCCATAAAAGAGAATAAGAGTCAGACAGAACGCGTCACCGAACGGAGATCAAACAAATGTAAATCTGGAAACAGAGAGGCAAAACACAATGAACAGAAATAATAACCAGGAAACCAACACAAAAAGGAAGTTACAAAAACATGTTCTAAAGACATATAATGGAAGCAGATCTGACTCAGAAAAGGTATTGTGTGCCAGGTGACACTTAAACTTTTAATAATCCTTTTATTTTTTTTATTATTTTCTATCTCAAACTATTTCAGTCATTTCTTCTGCATAGCATAATGAGTCCACTGGAACTTCAGGTGTCATCCTGCTTTTTATTTGCACATTAGATCTTGCAGTCAGCTTGGCAGACATCCTTCACTGACTAAGGTTTTCATAAAGGGACATGTCGAAGAGAGAAGATGAGGTGGTGTGCAGGATCTGAAGAAAACAATAAAAGGGTTCAAGGTTTTTGCGCAGCTAGCATTCAAACTTAACCATGGCCTGGTTCTACTGGGGGAATCTCCAGCAGAATCTGGTAATGCGCCAATTACTGCTGCTTTTTTGTTCTGGAAATTATCTCCACGTCCATTGCTGCATTTTCCGACAAATTAGCCGTGAAAATCCCCAAAACAATAAATAAAGCTTGGATTGTTCTTTGGGGTGTCTGCTGATTGTTCAGTTGGCTTTCTTTGTCCTCTCCTCTAATACCAGCGAAACTAAGAGCCACTCTCTTTATTTGGGAATTCTCCCTGTCCATTGAAAAGGCACAAATAAAGTCATTGTTTAGGTTGTGCTGCGAGCAAGTGATAAGCTGTCAGTATTGATGTACACACATCAAGAAAATGGAGTTCTGCTCCTCACACACTCAGCACAATGTAAACTGTAAAATCGGTCTCAGTGGTTGACAGCTCGCAGTTGAGCATGAATATGCAGGAAAACATAAATAGCTGTACAGAAATATCCATTCCACTCCCCTACTTATCACAGATCACAAGGCTCTCAGTCTACGCAATCCTTCATTTTACTGTTTGCGGCTCGCCATCATCACCAACTGGAAAGCAAAATGACAGAAGAAAGGACTCAAGAATAAAAAAGCCTTTTGATTAGGTTGCTGGGCGTACACATTGTAGACATTCAACATTGTAGTGTCCAGCAGCATTAAAACCTTCAATTAATTAGCTTCACCTGGCATTGGTCGACATAAGAAGACCAACAACAACAGTGAAATCCAGACCGTTTTACGGGTTTAGTGAATTTTCACTGGATCTGTACAAAATAAATCATATTACATTTTGCACACACATATCAACCACACACCATTTTTCTATCCTTGTGGGGACATTGTGAGGTTTCTCATTGACATAATGCTTTCTTCAGCCTCTCACCCTAAACCTAACCATCCAAAAAAAATGGCTAACCTTTATCATGATTCTGAACCGAACTTAAACCTAATTATAGTGACCTAGTTTTCATCAAGTCTTCATCCTCAGGGACAAGCCAAATGTCCGCACAATCTCATACAGTCCTCACAAGAATAGTGATTTGTCAAGAATTCATCCCCACAAAGTAGGATAAACAAAGTACACACACACACACAAAATGGCTTAGAACATTAAAACAACATTGACAGGGACATATTCTGCAATTCCAACCTATGCATGTTCAAAAGGTTGAACTCTTGTCTTCGATGAAGTGCCACATGATGAGTTTCCCCTGTCTAAACCATTGCCCCTGCAAGCCAGCCATTTTCACTCTGACCTGTCTTGATCACTCACATCTTCATGTTGTCATTTATCCTTGGTAGTCTTCACGTTGTGCCTTCCACTTCATCCAACATGTCTGTCTTCTCCATGAGTCAGAAAGTAGATTAGCTCTGAACAACATTGAAAAAAAAAAAAAAAAAAAGATCAATGGAAAGCTATTATGATTAATTCCTGATGACACTGGATGTTTTTATTGACACGGGTGACAAATAAAAACTACAAAAATGCAGTTTTTCAACGTATTTTTGCTTTAGCAACAAGTTGCTCATCCTGGATTGCACTATATACCAGGGCTCACCAACCTTTTAGCACTACTTGCACTACTTCACGGGCTACCATCATTTCAGTACACACTTCTGAAATCATGATAAACGATAAATTGATGATTCCATTTGATTATTATTAGTCACAGTGGGGAAATTCAACAAATGACAGTATACAGGTTTTGGTAATAATTACCAATGGTGTAACAAAAAAGAAACAAAAAAAAACAAAATCAAACATAATAAGTTGGTCATGACATGAAAGTTTAAATTATTATTATTATTATTATTATTATTGTTATTATTATTATTATTATTATTATTATTATTATTATTATTATTATTATTATTATTATTATTATTATTATTATTATTATTCAATGGCCCGTGGGCTACCCCCTTGGTCTCTACCCCATGTTGGTGACCCTTGCTCTATACTGTTAATGGACAAATGAAACATCAGTGCATGATCTACCCATGACTCTATGTTAAAAGTAAAATCCATTACTCACTTGTATACAAAATAGATCATAATTAAAATTGCACAAGCCAGTAGCTGTAGTGGATGGTTAGTATTGAATTTAATTTGCACCTCATTTTTGGATGAACATCAACGACATAGTCGGCAGGCATCGGTGTTGATCTTGCCAGCCTCATTGCACAACAAATGTATTAAAAAGAATTGCAAACCGCAGAGCAGTGGCAGCACAGACGCTATCAGAAAACACTTTAATGTCAAAGAGAAACAAAAGTTGTTTTACGAAAAAGTAATTTAATGGTTTGTTTACACATGGGATGCCTAGGGGATATTCATGTACAGTACCTCTCCGCAAGTCCAAATCACAACTGCAATCATTTGCAATGTGCATTATATGATTTGCTGCTAATGTTCAGCCTAGTTAGACCTTTGAAAATATTATATCTGAGGGAATCAAACCATGAACTGACATCATCATGAGGAGCCACACTGATATCATATCATACAACAGAAAAGTAACATATCTTTGAAAATGCAGAGTAGCGCTTTCCTTCAAGATTTAGCTTTTGTAAATAAATAAGAAAATTAAATTATTATTATTTAAGTGTCATTGTGCTTTGTCATTTCTGAGTGACAGTGGCACCCACCCAGATTTTGTTTGAGAAAATATTGAATGGCTTTGGTTTAACATCACATTAAAATAATAATAATGACAATATGTGGAACACCTTCAATATGACATCACAATTACGGAAACTATCAGTTGTATACAAAGGTGATGTATAACAAGGTCTTTACACGCCGGCACCACTACACTTCATTTCTGGATGATTTCTGGATTTCTGGATGGGAGCTCGGGGGTTGATGTGTGACATTCCCTCACTCTGTTCTCGGTGCACAATATGTTTCGTTCAGTTGTCTGATCTTGCAGAACAGACCACTGGCTACTCACACTGCTGCTTGGTGCAAAACATTGATTATATTTTGAATAATTGGTATATATTGGCTCAGTGTTGACGAAATTTGGTCAGTCCAATCTCAGTATATGAGTTTGTTTCAATGCTTTAATTTTAAGACAATTATTTTGATCATGGCCAACAATTAAACTTTGTTCAAGTATGGAAATAATCCATCGGCAGACAGGAATCACTTCTCATTTTAATTTCTGCTTAAGTATTTCACCGTTTCACTGTGTGAAAATTGGATTAGCTAGAAGTTCTTCCCTTTTCAGTGTATCTGTAGTTCTGAGGAGCACATTCATTATGAGTTTTTATCCTTCAGTGTTTACCAGCAATAGTAGATAATAGTGGTGTTGTTTGTTGGTTAATGTTGGAAGTGACAAACAAACCAATTCCTGGGCTGAGAAGGTTCACCTTCCTCACAAGATCTAGTTGAAAATGAATTAAGGAGATGAAGGATAGGACATGTATTTTATTGCTTAAAGTTCCCTTCACACAACTGTTTTTGCATCTGCGTCTCAGAGGAACTGTTCGCACTGTCTTCGTCTGACTGCAATTCTTTGTGAAATGCGTTGTTGTTTCTCTTGCCACTTCAATGCTACATGGATGTTTTTCTGCTAACTGAAATATTGAATTGTAATACATAACAGCGACATGGACTGGGAAGGAACAGAATGTGTATGTTGGTTTGGTACTGTGTCAATTATGGCTTTTAGTTTGATTAATATCGAGGACAGTGTGATTTTCTTTCGGCGTTTTTGCAGATTTTGTCTGCATTTTTAGTTTCACAATTTATACGAAACCACTTTTAGTTGTTTCCAACAATGAACTCCCTTGAGGCTTAAACACAGCCAAATACAGCTTGAATAGAACAACACAGATATCTCATGAGATGTCATTTACAGTTAGGTTCAGAGTTCTACCAGCAGCAGTCACGATTGATTCATTCGCTTGCTCAGCAATTATGGGACAAGGCTGGACTTATGCGATGCAGATTTCAAGTTTAGAAAACTATGCTCAACAGTGGTTTGTTTAAAAAACTATTTCTCTGACAATCCTCTTCACGCTCTTTTGTTTTTCTTCGCATTGGTTCTGTCAAATTCCAATTTTTAGAAATACATGAAATGTTATTTATTACACACAAAAAAAAATGGCAAAAATAAAATATAAATTGAATAGAGTTGCAGCTGTGTGACTAAATGCAACACACTTATAAACGTGACGTTCAATAGCTGTAGTTTTAATTTAGAAAAAAGACATACTAAATGAAATTTACCTTTTCGTTTACTTTGTCCTTATTTATATATTTTTACAGTGTTGATTCGAATTTAATTATATGTGAATTAAGGTCAGCTAGCACAAAAACATATGAGAACCTCGGCCCCATAGTAGCATGGAGTTAGAATGACAAATTTCCCTGTCGTCTCGATGACACATGTGACTGTCTGAACCCTGGAGGAGGAATCATCAGTTAGAGACGATATGTGGGTCAGCATGTGTTGCAGGGGCCAAGCGTGGGCGGTCCCCATGACCAGCCAAACCCTAACACATCAATGGACAAGAGAAGTGTGTGTATGTGGGACGGATAGAGGGCTAGTGAGAGTTTGGATGTAGTGGTACTATACTCAAATGATAAGCCCACTAGTCTTGTGGCCAACTACAATTAATGGCCCATGCCAACATTGCAGGATGAAAAATCCCCACTGTCCCAAGTTCGCCTGCCGAGCTGGGCAAATGGAATTATTCGAAAAGGGCAGTCTGGGAATCTTCTCTCAAATGCATCATTGAGAACAGGTAACATGTTCACATTTAGCAACATATAAATTTGACACAGTAAAAAAGGAACAAGGTGACCTTTTATTTGGGAACATGCTCACACCCGTGTCTGAAGGACAACATTGTGATCACCTTGCAGGCCATAGAACACACTGAGGTTCCTCCAAGGCAACCGGCTTGCCAAATATGAATATGAACAAAAACACATAATCTTTATTGAAATGTCCCAAGGCATCTTTTGCCTCAATTTGCTGAGATCATCAGCCAGCTTGCGAGCAAAAGTGCAAGACCACATGTATATGGCAATCTTGCTGGTGAATGTTGACAGTGCGACCAACTTCATACCCAGTGAAACTGATTTGGGCGAAAGAGGGTGATGTCAGTGTCGTAACAATGTCTGACAGAACCACAGCTTACATACATATTTAAATTGATGAAGTACTTTCTCAGCCGGAATGACTTTAAATAAGGACGCATCCACACAGAGTCGCTCATTTTCATATGTGATCATTCTATGTTCCAATTTCAAAAAAGTGCTCCCTGAAGACGAAGTAATTTCTGCCATCCTTGCCAAGGATCTAAAACAATGTAGTACAGATGCCAGACTGCAGAGGTGCTCTAATGCAGGGGTTCTTTGCAGCTGTCAAGTCAATTCAGTGACACGCTACTGCCACCATATGTGGCAAGTGTATTAACATTGAGCGTCTTGCGGCCCTCACGGTCCCGAGGTGCGAAACAAAAAACCTTTGGAGGCACTCGCGGCCCAACTTTGGGCCCCGGCCCTATGGTTAAGAATCACTGCTCTAATGCTCTAGCAATAAACAAGACGACCACCCAGTGTTTACATGAAGCTTCTGCACTAACATTAGCGCATCAGCATAGTTAATTGATTGTGTTAAGAAACACTGGTGTTTATACATGACACGGTTTGGCTTTTATCACGGGTCAACTGAGACATAGAACGACCGTGACCATGGTTCCCATGTTTTGAGCATTTTCATCCTTGTGGTCACCTGCTTTGTGCTTCAACACAAATGTCAGGGGGTAATCATCTTCAATTTCAAATGAATTCCGTTGTCCACACAGGTATTCACTCTGGAACCCGGCTTCAAAAATCAGACACAGTGACAGAGATCACTGCATTTGTGAGGACTAAAGGTTTATCTGACATAGAAGTTGTGCTGACGGGGTACTGCCTGTCAATAGGACATGCACAGACTCTGTGGCACCAGCACCATTTCCAGTGGAGTTTACACGGAGACTACATTTCCCACACTGGACAACATTCTCAAGAGTTGTCGGATTCAGGCGGTGATGATGCAGACGCGATCTAAACAAACACTGTATCCAACACATTTGAACGATTCTGTCTCTTTGTAATCTGTACTTTTCCAATGATCGACTTGTTTCACTGAACTGGTCCAGGAGCGACATTGAAGTGATTCCTTAACACTTTTACCACCCTGGTGGTCAAAATCGCAGAGCACTGTGACAGGTAACTACCCATGCACGTTCCAACCTCTCTTGAATATGTGGGAGGGGACAAAAATGTCTTCTACACCGATGCATTAACAGGTTAAAGGGAACATGAAATAGTCACTATCTGACACCTTGGGTGAGTAAGAATATATCATTTTTCTTTGAATGATTTAAACCGACGCATGGACATATGTTGATCACTTGACACACATTTCTACGTCAAGAGAGTTGAAATGACAAATTCATCTGGTTTAGTTTCAATGTAGAATAGTCCCACAGAGACATAGTTCAAAGAAGAGTGAGCTTCTTATTGATAGGATCCAGCTCATGAGAACAAATATGTGAAGGGGGTTGGAACCACGTCATTGAAGCTCACGCCATGGACGGGTGAACACGTTTTTTTCAGCATAGCCACTCACAAAGACCTGGGGACCAATGTATATACCTGTTTATTGACGGGTTTTTTTTGTTTGTTTTTGACACTTTCTAAACTTCACACTGACACTGAATATCTCGACAAAAACTATCCATAAAATATGACAGGAAGTCTTAGCTTGTGGATTGCAGTGTCCTCCTGAACTCTGCCATTCAAATAGAAGCTACAAAAGGTAGCCCTGAGGGGTGTCTCCTGTGGTGAGTCATTATCTGCGCTCAGTTTGTACGGACCTCAAGTAGCCAGTACAGGCAGATCAAATCAGTCAAGTCAGTGTAGGACTGGCCACAGTGCATCTGACTATCCAACCAGTGGTGATTTTGTTAGATGAACACACGTAGAAAAAGTGGTCAAGGTCTGCAATGACAGTTATAAAAACGTCCAGACTCTCGGAGAGACAGGCTCTTCAGTGTCTCCATGTTACATTCCTTTGACCAGAGCATCAATGTATGAATCTATGCAGTGATGAGTGGACCACTAGTACATCTGTCTAATTCTGAATAACCCTGGTGGTTTGGTCTGTGAAATATATTGGAGATATGTGTGGTACTGTGACATATTTGCGCATGCCTCAGTCAAGATATAGCGCAGGTTTGATTCTTCGACTACTTCAAGAGCTCTTCGACCCATTTTAATTTGGGGGCATATCGGCTAGGATTGGATATCTGAAAGTTACACCAATAACCACTAACATTATACTGAATATACCATCAAGTGTTCCATACTATAATGTCATGGTTCTGTCTCAGAAGTCTCCCTGTATGACTTAGTGAAGATCATATGACCCTATTTTGCTTTTAGGGAACCTATTTAAATTTGTGACGCACTGTGAACAAGGGAAGTTCAGCCTCATATAAAAGACACTGACAGAGTGAAAACAATACAATACAGCAATACAACAGACTGTATTTCCATGTCTTTGGGTTGCACAGCAATTCGCAGTAAGCTTTAACGGGACAGTAAACTAGTTATTAAAAAAAAAAGTTACCCAATATTCTTCTTCTTCTTATTATTATTATTAGTAGTAGTAGTTGTAGTAGAAGTAGTAGTAGTAGTAGTAGCATTGTTTTATTTTAGTAAATCAGTTTTTTAATAGCACAGCAAATGAGCAGTGCGACAAAATATTAGAATTTATAATAAATGGAAGCAATCTCACAGCAAGGAAATTGCTCTCCAAACAAGTGCAAATGTTGAAATTTATTATTTTCACCCTCCAAATCCAATTTATTTCATGCATATCTCACCATCTAAATTAAATACAGCATGTAGCTTGCGTGGGAAATCACTTTGAAAACACATCTTATCTGTAGTCTCTGTCTTATCAGGGCCATCTCGCTTTCTAACCGAGTACCAGTGAGGAGGGCTCTGCGAAGGGTTCACCCACCGTGATGTTACTGTCTGAATACAAAACTTTTGCACAGCCGTCCACAGACTGAAACATTCAAGGAAATTATGTTTCTGCTTTAAATTAATGGTAATGTTATAAGAACGCTTATTTCATTGTCAAAGTGGCCATTTTATTTGGTCAAAGGCGATATGTGAATGACCCTTAGCTGAAGGTGGACAAGAAAACAAGGCAAAACACTATTGGATTATGGAATAAGTAACAATTATGCAAATGAAAGGTTTCACTCATGTAAGAAGACAAGGATTATTTCATTGGATTTCCACTCTCATTGGTCAAATTGTCTCCAAAACATATCCATACAAGTATCATTCCTCAAGTATAACATGAGTGTGAAGTTTCATCTGTACACATTAAGAAGGGATGCAGGTGTGGGCGGGGGTGTTTTCCACGCTGGATGCTTCACAGCTTTCCTTGTCAAGTTGCTTACTGATCTACCAGGAGGCTTCCTCTCTCACACTCCCTGTGACCTTTCTGCTTCCTCCCACCGCAGCACATCCTCACTCCCCCACTTCCAAACGGAATGAGAAAATCAGTGCGCACTCATCATTTGGTGTCTTTTTCTTTTGTTTATAAAACATGCATATAGACTTTAAAAAAACTTCCAGTATCCTTCTCTGATGACTCTCCTCTAGTCTGATCCATCTTCCCTCATTTCCTTCCCCCACACACTCACCCAGAAAACCTTTTCAGGTTAAAGAAACTCAAGATTAAGTGTGTGTGACTTAAAGGACTTTCTGTTCCCAGCAAAAATGGCAGTCGTCCTCTAAAGAGACACAGCCAGGAAATGGGGTTTGGCCTTCTACAGGGTTGCTAATTAACAAAACAAATAAGCTTAGATGGCGTGTCTTCGACTTCAAGGGAAACATCTTTTCTTTATCTGAAGATCAGGATACACGTACAGAAATGTTAGGGATTAAAGAGAGAAAATAGGAGACACCTTGCTTTTAGTTTGTTGAACTGTAATAAACCACAACAGAACAAAACAGAAAATGGCTACATGAGCGAATTTGGATACAAATTCCCTTAAGAACAAACAGACTGGTGGATTAGGAGAAAAAAAATGTGTGGTGATGTGCCGCACTTGTCTCTCAGTGTTCTCAGTTCATATATGTTCGATATAATCTTGAATTTTAACCATTGAGATTTATTGATTAAGTATCATATTATGTCTTAACAATAACAAACAGCAACCTCAAACTAATATTGTAAGTTTTCTTAATGCAAATGTTACACCACTGAACAAAAATTCTCTAACTTTCAACATTGTCCAATGTCAATTTCATAGCATTTTATATTCATCTTAACTGTGAATGCCCTCTTATTGTGAGACCTTATTTCTTTCTTTATCATTTTTCATAGCCATGGTGGTCATATTGTATTGTGCATTCCAATGACATAAAATCATAGTGTCAAGTTCAGCACTGAAATATTTTTCTGTTGTTGTTGTTAAGATTATCAAAGCAATTTTCCTTCTTACTTTCCTGATGAGTAAGTGTAAAATACCAAATATTCTGGGATGATTTGACATGGTCATCTTTTTATCAGCCTTTCACTCTACAGAGTGGAGACTGCGAAATGATCTTATAATCACAATAAATTCCAACCCACACTGTGTTGACTGGTTGGTATAGCGGTGAACATGACATGACAAAATCAAACAAAAGCAAGGAATGAAACAAGTGTTTATTTGGTTCGAGAGATTTGTTAAAATATTGAGATTGACTGGTCTGTATGTCACATAAAAAGGGTCATCTTTAGTAGAGCGACTTGCACATCAAACACTGACAAGTAAGACGGACACAAAGGCCATGCCCACACTGCCCTCTACAGAGCAGGTGAACCATCCTACTGTATCTAGCCCTGCTAGTTGCTAGGCAACTCATTTCTTGTGTTGATACCCACCTGCCTTTAGGCCTCAACGCTCTCAATTTACTCTTAATTGCAAATTGAGTGGGAGAGCAGGCCGACGGCAGCTGAATAAGAAGCAGGCAGTGGAGGCTGCGGCCGCTGGTGACAGCGTGCAGACACTCTAGCATGCTGGCGACCAGGTGGAGACAGTAGATCCTCTGAAGGGTCCAATAGTCCGGCCATCAATGGTTTTGTCTACAAGCAATAATAGTACCATTTAGACAATGTAACAGAGGTCATCTTTTGTAGTTATGAAGGAGTATAGACAGTCAGATTTCATCATATCATCCATTTCATATCTGATGATGTTCTTCAGGAAACCCAGCTGGAATGACAAAAGAGCTCATCTACCATAGTGAACAAGGCCCTAGACCATCAAGACCAGGCCTGGCCAACCTGAGGCTTCCGAGCCGCATGCGGCTCTTTGGCCACTTTCATGCGGCTCTTTACAGAAGGAGCCATGAACTGGCTGCGATTTGGTCAAGTTGCTATTCAGATGATTGTTTATACAGGAAAGAAGACGAAAAAGTAAGCGCTATTCCAACAAAATATCAAATATCAAAGACTATGACATGAGTTTAACTTTGGAACACAAACAATAAACCTAGCCGCATGTGCTCCAAGCCCCCGCCCCCCGGCTCAGAGCACGTTTAATGCCGGTGTGAGCCGCGGTCCTAAGACCGTCATCAGATCCACGATCAACACGATTTAACATGACCTAGTTCCACGTTTCACTTTGTCATTCCTTTCCTTTGTCATTGATCATCGTGGAGTCTGTTTAATTCAGTGGAGTGAAGATGAGACTGTCCAGTCTGCAGCGTCGCTCACATAACACAGACTGGGGTGATGTTATTGGTGACATGAGGCATGTATAAAAAAATAAAAAATAAAAATAAAAAAAAAGAATATATATATATATATATATATATATATATATATATATATATATATATATATATATATATATATATATAAAATACATGTAAATAAATAAAAAAAATGAATGGCCCACGCATTTCTATCTACGCCACTTGATATTCTGATTTTAAAATGTATGAATTTTGCAACCTTGTGATACACAGGGATGTGCTTTAACCACTATACTCACGTGACCAGCTGTGTGAGGTGAGCCTTATAGCCTTACATATTTGTAGGATGTGGCTCTTTTCAGCAACACAGTGGCTCTAAGCCTCCGACTGGTTGGCCACCCCTGATCAAGACCATTCAGGTGCTGTAGTTCCTGTAGTGTAGGTTGTTTTGTTGGGAAACCAGTATGGTTGAACAGCAAAACCGAATTATCACAGTTAATAACTAGCCAACTTAAATAATAATAATAAAAGACAGCAAAGCAAAAAAGTAAAGATGTTCATGCAACTAGAGATGTTTTTTAAACTAAAATGAAATATATAAATAAACAAACATACTGAAATCAATGGTGACTATAAATGAGTAAATTATAATCTTGAAATGATCTTTTGCTATATTGAATAAAAAAGTTGAAGAATAATGGTGGGAAGACATAAAGACAAGATCGGGCTGATTTTGTCTTTGAAGTGTCTTGTAGCATCTGAGTCCTCCTCTTTTGGAATATCACAGAGAAACTTAGAGAGACAGAAAACTCTGATACAAGCACATATCGGAGAGGGGCCCTGTGCGCTCTATTCAATTACCACTGCGCTATACACAATCCACAGGAGACAGCGATGCTCCGGATGCTCATTTCAACTCCTCTTTCCCCAAATCCCCACAGAAATCTCCTCCAGTCGGACAATGCACTTTTTCCCATTTGGAAAAAAGAGAGAAATCAATATCTGGTTTCAATACATGTGGAAGCAGATCAATAGCGGCCCAGGCTCTCTTTTTCTCTCCCCCACGCTCTTTCTGCAGTTCTCTCTCCATCTCGAGCAAACGGTAAACAGAAACAATGCTCGATGGTCATAGGAAGGTCAGGAAGCAGCCGGAGGAGAGAATGGGGCTGTTGATGAGTGCTTGAGTCGGAATCAAGCGAGCCTTGATGACGTTAACCTTTCTGCGGCACAACATGGACCAAACAGATGGGAATGTTCGAGGAAAAGGCTCAGGAGCCTTGTACGTCCGCAGACATATACAAACATAAAGTGGTGCACATCACATTGACTGTATGATAAACATATGACTTCCCTTGTGAACTGTCATGGAGATTTTTGTCATTTTCACATACAGTGTATTAGTCAGTGAATGAAAAGAGTTTCTATGTGCTCATCTATATCTTGTTTTGTTCATGATGGTCCATTTAAGGAAGAAGAAACCTCATATTTTTGTAACCGGTTGCTTTACAGCCGCTTAAAAGCAGGAACATAAATAAATAAGGATTAACAGATCAACGGGGCAATGAAATGACTTGATAACTACCTAAATAAATAAATAAAATCCTGCGATCAAGAAAAAGACTCATGAACAAGCGCGACCATGAGGAGGATGGCTTTTGCCTTGAACGGCAACCGTAGCTTTGGGAGAGGAGCAGGGTGGCTGCCAACCAGCTGGAGCAACCCAACAAGGACCTCACTTCTGGCTGTTGCAGCAAAGAGAGCAGTCTTAGACTGGAGGGGAGTGGGTCACAGTGGGGGCCCTTTAAAGATCTATGGGACCCCATGGTGTTGTTGTGTCCCTAAAAGGAATTACAAACACATTGCTGAGGGCCAGAACATCATTTCAAGACTCATGGCAAGTTTATGACTTGCTAATGTTCCTAATTACATGGCTGTGAAAGACTTAATTAATTGAGGAGTGCATAGAGGACACTGGGGGTGAGTGGGTGGGGCACATAAAGGAGAGGGCAGCGAGAAGAAGAGGGGGATGGCCTCCAAAACTAAAGAAAATAAGAGTGATGAGAAAGAAAGTGTTTGTTATCATTGTTCCAGTGCATTGACTTTTACTGCCGGGGGAGAATTTAGTGGCAGTCACCATCGCATGCTCAGGAAAATGTGAGTCTCCGGGAAACACAACCATTACGATCAACCCCTTGCTGATATCTAATATGCCCCGTGTTCCTCGCATGACTTTGCCAAAGTGTCTGTAATCATATTATTGTAAATGTTGGCACAGTTAATTGCATGGAGAGGGAAATGGGCTTCGCTTGGCAGGTTATGGGGAATTCTTTGCAAGTTTGTTTGCCCTCTGGAGTATTGAAGCACTAATAATGGCGGATTGGAAGCAAGAACGTGAGTGAAGAAGATGATGAGAGAATGAGGTAGCAGGAGGAGGGCAGCACTTAAACCAGATTGTTTTTCCTCACATACCCCGATATGAACAGAACAAAGAAACAGTCTGCTACTGGTCATGACAAACAACAGAGCACCTTCAAGGAAAGATGCACAGTTTTACACTATATATATATATATATATATATATATATATATATATATATATATATATATATATATATATATATATATATATATATATATATATATATATATATATATAAAATCATCATGCACACACACATTAAAAAAAGAAAGTATTTACACTTATTACACTTGCCACATATGGTCACAGGATATATGCTGCAAATTTGTGATTATGAACTATGAAGAAGAAATGAAAAAATGTGATGGCGCCCCCAACAGTTTAAACTGTTCACCTGTTGGAGCGGTTTTTAAAATGTAAATTTTAAAATTAATTTGAACATTTTATGGGAATACTTTCATTTATGCTTTACTTATCTTCTTCAGAGTTAATTTATGAAAAAAAAGTTTTATGACATTGGGCGTTTTATATTTATTTTATTCTGAATTGTATTCATGACATACAGTTCTTCCAATTTTCTCAACAGTTTGCATCAAGGGTATTTTTTTCGGCTTTTTTTCTTTAGTAAGTAGTAGTTCTTTAGCTGATGAACATGACTTGCACCTGGTTCGGGTAGGGGTTGGACTTTTCAAGAGAAATAGCTTTGCACTGATCACATTGTTTGATGTCATTACATAAGGTTTTGGTTTGTTTATATGTATGGTTATTATTATTATTATTAACACAATGAAATAAGTCATTCTGAAATCAGTAATCACAGGAATGGATGGAGTTGAATTCCTTGAATGGGCCCCGGACCCATTTGGTCTGGAAACGGTGGGACCTGAGATCAGTAAGGTTAAGAACCCCTGGTTTAGATGACTGAACAATTTTCACGTTAATTTATTTTAGACTCCTTTTCAAAATCACAATACTAAGATAAGATTCAATAATAATAATAAGAATTACAATAACAAAACATACCAACATTTTTCATGATATAAAAGGCTGATAATGTAAACCGAAGGCTCCAGATAGTTTGGTTGATCAGTCATTGCAAACTGCATTTCTATTCTCTGATCTCCTATGTAGATTTACTTGGATGTGAGTTGCTATTTATAACTCCTTATGTGGCTGTCCTCCGCTCTGACAGTGCCATCACGAAGTCACCATGACTGAAAGTCATTGCCGTTTGAGGGTCTTTAAAAATCAATTGATATATTGTTACAGGTAGATCAAATGGAGCTCTGCCCCATGTATAATCTAACCCCAACATCCAACTTTGGTTTACGGGATGCGCTGCCCACAGTGACAGGATATGCCCTGGTAGGCATACCTGAAAAAAATGAATTTACTTATCCGCACAAATAACTGTGGCACAAAGCTTATTTTTATAATCTGTAATCTAATGTATATAACTGTATGTTTTTATTGTGTGCAAGCAGTTTTGAGTAAGAGTGAGAATGTGAATGTACCGTTTACTGTATGGGTGTAAAACTGAAAGCGAGATGCGCCGGATTACATTGGCTTTTTCACATCAATGTTCAGTTTCATTAAATTCCCATTCCAGTGTCTTTGCTTTTGCTTTCCCACATTTCACACCATTTGCATCAAATTATGAGGTAAATGATGCACTGATAATTTAGTCTGCGTTACCCTCAGCCTTTACACCATTAATTCTACACAAACTGGCTTTTCAAATGCCATAGTTTTTATCATTAGATCTGCATGCTTTTCTTTCATTCTAAAAAGATTTTTTTTCCCAAAAAGTGCGCCAAAATGCCATCACTTTGGATGGAAACAAGGAGCTTGAGCTTCTAGTACGACACACATGCAGAGGAAAAAAGGTCTGTCGTCAAGGTAATCCAGAAAACGTGCAGTTTTCTGTGCCTGCACAAATTTTTAGTCTGTTACAGTGAAGCATTGGTGAAGGCTGAGGGGAGGTTGAAAGTGCGAGTCATGTTTTTTATATTTTTCATCATATTGAGTTGGCAGACATGGGTCATCCATTGTGACCTCACCACCCTCTCACCTCGTATGCACTTGAACAGGCACAACAAGTGGTAGCAATTTTCCATTTTCATTTGCTGACCACTTGACCATGTGCTTCCCTCGGCTCCACCTGATGAGCACAAATTCATGCTCGACTTCTGGTCACACCAAACATTGTTGTGATGCAGATAAATAAAAATAATAAATAAAATAGTCACAAGACCAAGGACCTGGAGATGACAAGGGCACCGCCAGACATGTATATATATATATATATATATATATATATATATATATATATATATATTCGTACGAGCTTGATTGTTGATGACATGCTTTTGATGTTGTGACTGAAGCTCATGGTCACACAATGTGTTGTGCAAAGTAGCATCCCTAGTTATGCAAAGTAAGTGTTTATGACAGTCAATCCTCACCCTATGGAAGGCCCAATTCACCTGACGCTAACTCACCCGGACAGGAACAGTTTTGTTAAGAAAAGGTGGTGATGATACGTGTGACACAACTATAGACACTGCTCATTGGACGGGAGAGAGCAAGCAAAGCTGCTGTTGTTGTTTGCGAAAATGATTAAAATCAACCACGAGCGAAATGAAAACGTGGAAATGCAAATGTTCCTTGTACACTTAGGAGGGAAGTCTGATGTTCGTTCCAGTTGCATGAGTTGTGTCCTGTGTCTGTGGCAGTGTTATATGCGACATTCTTTCATCAGATCGATCTGAGCTGTGTGCCTGTGTATGGCATGTTGCAGACAAACAGTGGGACGAATTTTAATTTGTGAATACAGACCGAAACATTTGAGTCTTGTGAGCCAAAATACATGTGAGTCTCCAGCTAGACACCTCAGGGGAAGCTCGAGCTTCTCAAATACAGTGCTGTCATCATTATATCATTGAAATGTAGGATGAAAATATGCTTAAAAAAAGAAATCTGGGTCCATCCAATCAACAAAATGAAATAAAACCTAAAGTGAATGGTCCTTTGTTCTATATAGTGCACTCGCTTATCATCATTTATTTGACACAGAGCTGAACTGTGGCAACAATCCTCACACCTCACGTGTCTCACTACTTCTGTGCGCATCAGCGGTGCAAACATCAGTCAGTCCTTTATAAGAACCTTTCTGTGGGGTGTGTGGTCCCTTGTGATGCTGAGAGCCAGGTTGTAAGGAACTTAGTACTCTTGGTACGGTCTCTTGTGGCAAAAGCTGATATCCCACTGTAGAAGACTTTTTTATATCTCGGAACATTTAGGAGGGACCATTTAATTCTACAAACAATTCTCCACTACTGCGCTTTCGCATGGACATTCGAGCTGGCCGATCACTCCGAAGAGCACTTTTAGACATAATTCTTTCTGATTTACCACCGACACACAATGTTCAAGTTTTCAATGCCAATGGAAAGTTGTAATTTAATGTATTTCAGTCGTTGAGGGGAAGACACTGAAGATATTGGACAATTTATGAACAACATGAATTTGTCACATCGGACAACAGTTGGGTTCGGGGTCCTGGGTCAGACATTAAAACACCAAATGTCTTCCACAAAGGTCCTGTGCAAATTGATGCAAATATTACTCCAGGAAAGATTATTGAAATTGTTGAGTAACCTGTTCCTATCCTGATGCAGCCTGTGTGGACTTATAAGGACCCCTTACATAACCTTTTTTATTAAATTTGGAGGATATGTTTAAGTTAAGTTATGTATTTGAGATTTCATGGTGTAAACGTATCGAGCTGTTCCTCCAGCATATATCTATCTGCAGCTGCCTCCTCTGCTACTTCTTGGCTGCTTTAAAGGAACCACTTGCTGCTGCTACTCTTGGCCTCCTCCTCTGCCACTTCCTCGTCCTCGCTGGCTCTCTATTGCCTTTTTCTTTCTCTTGTGGCCCAGACAATGGGATCCTGAATGCAGCCAGCAACAAAGCCCCTCAGGCTTATTGAACGTTTTCACATTCAGCCGAAGGGCTCCAGGGTAAATCCTACAACTTGGCATGCTTGTGTGCCAGCGAAAGGCTCGCCAATGTCCGCCAGCATTGCTGCGCTCTTCATTTTCAGCAGCCTGTTTGTTCTTTGGCATTTCTCGAAGTCTATATTTATATATGTTGCTTTGGAGATTTTCTACTTTTGTATGCTTTTTTTTATTCTCTTGTCTCTTCCATATCACCAAGCAAAAAGTTGCACTTCTGAAGGTCTCTGCTCATTTTTGATTGAGATGATAGCAGATGAAAGGCAAATATTGCACCTGTAGGAGCCAGTGAGCTTGACTTGTGATGCTCCACAAAATAATAATCTCAGTGGCACTTTTTAGTTGTGTCAAATGTTTTAGTACAGGGGTGGGCAATCTGGTCCTCAAAGGGCCGGGGTGGTGCAGGTTTCTGCTCCAGCACCTGACTGACAATCTACTGACTATACTCCTAAGACACCTGTGCACTAGGACCTAGTGTTTTTTACCTGTGGGTGCATGGAAAGAGGAGGGGGAGTACGGAACCCCTAAGGGGACATGACAATAACAACAAAAAAAAGAGCGAGATCTCACAATACTGTGACGTTCTGGGTTTATGCTACTGTTCCTCTAAGAGTTCAATGGTGACAAGGGAGTGAGGGTGGAGCGAGATGCTGTGCTGGGGGTGAGAGAGAGTTCTGTTTTTTGGGGGTCGTTGAGAACTACGTAACGGCTGTTTTTGTCTACTACCAGCAGACGCTTTTGCAATATATCTAGAAAGAAATATTCAAATGTATTGATTCTGCAGTGAGAAGTGGAGGAGTCATGGAGGATGACCTGATACTGATTTAAAAAAACATGCTGGCGACGAAGCACAGACTGTATGTCCTCATATTTTATTCCAATTTTGAAATAAAATTCAATGAAACTTTTCCCAGAGGTGCTGACTCGCCATCGTTATTGTTGTTTGATCCAGAGGGAGTTCCGACATCACTTCAAACTGGTATTGTGAGACCTAGCGTAAAGTCTTGCAAGATCTCGCAAAACTTCTCTTTCTTTTTTTTCTTTTATTTGTTTTTGGTCATGTCCCCTTAGGGGCTACATAGTTTGCATCCTCCCATTGTTTTGATTACTACTTTGCCCACTCTTGGCATTGGCATTATCGCAATGAATTTCATGTTTTCCAACAGGTCACTACATCATGAAGCTCATTAAAAAGGCCTAGGGTGGAAACTTTGAGTCATCTAAAATGTTAAACATATTTAGAGTTATATAACCTTTTTTTTCTTCATACATAAATGCATATATCCTGGTTCACATATTGTTTTCAGTATGTATCTGCAATGTAGAATCTAGCTATATATATATATATATATATATATATATATATATATATATATATATATATATATATATATATATATATATATATATATATATATATATATATATATATATATATATATATATATATATATATATATATATTATCAATTTATTTCGTGACAAATTCATTGCTTATTGATAAGGTAACCTTTATCTTACTGATATAGGTAAACTGGTCGAACTTCCATGCATGACAGCGGTTGATCAGTTTTGGTTTCCCATCAGTGTCCCTGCAGTCTGCCCTTCCCTCCACCTCATATTTTCTTTGGATCACTGCCATAACTTTCCTAATCACTTTATCTGTGCTGCAGTGTGCACCTGAGATTTTCTCTGCCTCCCTTTCCCTGCCACCCCTGCCCAGCTTAGTACTGAACTGCAAACTGATCTCAGACAGCTGCTGTGCGGGATTAAGTCAGACTTTTAAACAAACACAATTCCGACACGAAGGGTGGGATGCGGGTGGGAATTGGAAGTCCCACTTTGAAATCTGAGGAGTTTGAGGCGCTTCATACTAGAGCTACGAATCTCTGAGATGAACACAAACACAAAAATAAATATTTTATCTCTAGTTGAACTAATGTGGCATCCTCATCTTCCATCGTGTCGTATGAGATGAGACAAAAGTTTGTGACTTCCCGGGTCATGGCATCTCAAAAAATTCCTTAACTTTGCTTTGACAGGCAGTTAAGGAACATTGAACATCTGAATTATACTTTCATATGCAGACATGGATAAAATCCGATAGTATATACACACGTTTGTGTTCCATTTCCGTAGCAGTTTGAATCAGTGGACGAGCTAATTTTGTGCTGGATCTGAATGCAGGTTGAACAACACTCCATTGGACAGTTATTCAATGTCATCCACTTACGTCCCCCATAGTGTGAAATCTCATTTCATTTTCAAGTGGAGCGCCTCTATTTACAATAAATTGCAAGCAATTAGAATCAGTTGTGCACATTCCAATGTGGGCACATGGTTCTGGGAACCGCACACAGGGCACCAAGAGGTTGGGCCACTTGATATTTTTGGTCTTGTGTATGGATGTTAGAATTCCCATAAATGACAAAGAGGTATGTTGAAACACAGATGCTCTAAAAGTTGACGTTATCTAAGGAGAGACACAACACAAACACAACCTACAGAGGTTACAGACTGTTAAAAAATCATTTTCTCAGTGTCTGGGGATAGACAGAACCCAAGTGCAGTTTTTGGTTTATCAATCCACACCATAAGACAGGCAGTAAGTGGAACCTGGAGCCAAAAAACATCAGAGAACATAGCTCACATAGCATAGGTATGTAATGTCTAAGATTCCTGTGGTTGACGGATCAGCACCGACCGCAGTGTTCAGTGTCTGCAGTTTTTGTTGTTATTTATCTCACTGACGAGTCTATTGAAGCCGGCGGAAGTGATGCTGTAAAACCTAATGTTAATTTCATGATTGCTCCCACCAAGCACAAAAACAACCCTTGATGTGGGTCATCAAACAGCTCAATAAACAATGAACGGCAAAAGACAGAGAAAGAAGCCCAGGTCCCTTTATAAACGCTCCTCTCCGCCATCAAAATATTGTATCAATAATGAGTGCAGAAAATCATAGCAAGTAAAACAATCCGATGGCCTCGGGCCGCTGCCTTCCTTTTCTAAATGAGTCTGTGCATTTTAGAAGAAGGTGACTGCCACCTCCTCCTGCACCCACTACCTATTTTCAGCCCCCGCCTCCCCCCTTCATCGGATCACTGACATGTTCACCAGCATGATGGCGCTGACCTGAGTTTGAATTTAGAGTGTTCATTAATAGGATATTATGCCATATGCTCAGCACACTGTCTTATTGTAATGTCTGCCACTGGTTCAAGAATTTGTAATTAGTGCTGTGATGATGAAAGAAGAGCAGGGGCTGATAGCTTTGGCAAAGGCAGAGATTTATGATTTTCAAGTTTAAGATTTAATGGAAACGGTCACCTAATGGGTTCGTGGGTCACATTTAACATACATGGATGTGAAAGTTTGAACATATTTGTTTAAGTCTGTGTCAATAGTAGCGTAGTTGCCAATGCCACAACCTCACAGCTGAGGATGCTGTTGTAGTTTGGCACGATCCGTTGTTTGATGGTCAGGATGGTTTTTATTTTTTGACTCTGTGGGACTGTTGACCTATCTAGGGCTTCTTTCTCTCACCCAAGGACAGAACGGAGAATCCAGTACGATGAAGCACAGGCCCACTAGAACTCATCTTTTGTTCATTGTCTAGAGTTTCTTGCCTTTTGAGGATTGCAGCAGGGTGGAGCCTATCCCAGACACTTGGGTGAGAGGTGAGGGACATTCTGAAAAGGTCATGCTATATGGAGAATACTGAACATTGTTTTTCAACCAGTGTGCCGTGAGAGCTCAGGTGTGCCATCGGAAATAATCTAATTCCACCTTATTGGGATTTTTATGTCGACAAAGTACATGCACACTTAAACATATTTTAGTATTTTATTGAAAGCATTATGCCAGATGTTTTTGACATGGTCTTTTACTTTGGCTTTATTTCATATGTGTTCTTGATTATTACTCTGATTATATTTCAACATGCTCAAATGACCTCTCGATTTATATCCTTGGTTTCCTCTCATGGCGCTGGAGCAATTCTTGGTTACATTTTCTTTGTTGACCACTGCAAGCTGGCATTTTTTTTTTATCTGTCCACATGTTTTGACCACCATATCTATTAATAAGTTGAGCAAGGCACTGAAAACTTCTGAAGTCAGGTGAATCTTTAATATCGTATAGAATATTGAAGTGCAAGTGAATACATCTACATTCCTACATTAAAGTGTTTTGACACTTTTTGGACTTTTGAAGGACACAAATAATGGGTTCGCCTGCACTTTAATGTGAATATGCTTTGCTGTTTGTGCGTGCAATATAAAGTTTGCTATTAATAGTTTTCCAAAACATCATTGTTGCTGAATAGTAATGTCACAGTGTTGCAAACTTCAGAATGTTTTATTTACAGTGTTATGTATGTATTTTATGCCAGACATCAACGGTGAACAGAGTGGTTCTGCTGTTTCCTGTGAATTAAAAAGGTAAACATATCAGTCATCATCAGCTGTCACCGGCGATGGCCAGCAACCCCGCCACAAGAAAATTTCACGAGCCGAGAAAATAATTTACTTGGACCTACACCAGCCAAGTGAGAGGCATCTGAAGATATTCCTCCAAGCATGGGGGCTTTCCCAGTGCAAGGAGAACTCCGAACTCAGTCATCTGCTGCAGCACCCTGGACAGCTCCATGGCACTATATGTAGCATAAAATTTCTGCAATAACAGTTACAGTTACATATTTATAGAAAATATAGTTTAAAATAATCATGGTTATCTGTGTTGTAAGTGATTTTAAACCTCCTGTATCAACACAAGTCCTACGCACCTTCGTGAGAGTTCTGTGTTCTTTGGCATCCCATAGTCTTCTCACTCACCGTCGTGGACGTTGCAGCAACCCAGAGCACAACGAAGTACACATGGGAGCCCCTTGACAGTGAAATGCACAGAGAGCAAGGCGATCTCAGAATCTCTCAATATAATTCCCCATCTCTTCATCGGTCATTATCTTAATGACATCAACATTCACCTATGAAACATGAATATCAAATAACATGACAAAAAGTGAACAGCAATAATGTATCCTTATTGTTCCTGAGCCAGTTAATTACACCTTGTCCTTACTTCTCAAAAAACACCATCGTAGTTTTGCAGATTTGGGGTGAATATGCTCAAATGTATTATTCACACATGTGCAGTGCAAGGTGCTTGATGACTTTGCCGGTCGTGACCCGTACAATCTAGTAAAGTAATCTGAAATAACTGCATGGATTCATTTAGTGTGCATAATCAACAAATGTGAATGTGTGAATGAAATGCAGAAAATGTAACTGTGCACGATTTATGTGTCAGTCGGTATCTCATGCGCACGACTTAGTGACTGTTTTTTTTTTCTCTTGTCCAAAAGGAACTTAGTTTACGACAACAACCTGAAAACACGCTAAAACATGCCACATCGAAACAGTGGGAGACTGAACAGCTCCCGAATGCAAGCGGGGTGGACTGCCAAAGGCAAATGTTTTACACAACTGTTTTCCTCAACTGTAGAGTATCTGTAGGAAAATGTAGGAGAATCTTGAAACTGAAGAAAAGACAAGGCTTAGAATCATGGCTTATTGTAGTTATGCAGAATGAGCTAAAAAAGAAATCAAACGCTTGTTCCCAACCAGCATCTGACACAGATGTGGAAATAAGACCACTGGAATTTATCACTGCCAAAGTAGTAGGTTCAGAGAAATTAAATTGTTGCATTTTATCTCACCGGGACCAGGTTTACTTTTGACCACGATTACCCACAAAAGGTCAATAATGACTGGAAAAAGCAAGTAGCAATGTGAATGAAGTGGAAATGTAGCCAAAGACACGCATACTCAAAGCTTTAGGTTTGGGTCTGAGATGTTACAAACCAAACCCCAGAGGAAACAAATCATGCCCATAGGAAAGGGCATTTCACATTGTTGAATAATTGTGTCACTTGGTACACACAGCCTCTCAAACAATTGTGGTTTACTCATATTGCCTTCTAGGGCCCAGCACTTGTCCATGCCCCCCCACCTGGTCCAAAATGAAATGTAGAATACAATCATTAAATAATTTTCCTGAACAACATTCACATTCTTAGATGACATTTTTAATTCCATATCTTCAAAAACACAATTTGTGACATGAAACTTAAATTTTCCTTTCCCTTTCTTCTCATCGAGCACATGTGTTGGGATAAATTCAGCAAGCTCTCCTGCTCATGACATTGCACATAAATATTCAATAAATTAGTGGCAGCCATTTAATAGATTGATCAGTCATTTCAGGCACACTGTGGCAGGCGATGGTGGGCCTGAAATATTAATGCTGACAAATGAAGGATTTCTGAGTAAATGATGTCACATTGCACCGCTTCACTCAAATTGACTCCATGGCACATTTTCCAGCTAGGTAATATACTCACCTCCCTCTTAACCCCTCCATCACCTCCCACCTTCTCACTCCTGTCTCAGAATGACATTCATTATTTCATCCATAATCAGGTGCCGCTCATTTTCATCCAGATCCTGAAGAAAAAGATTTGAGGTTGACAGACCAAATCTCCACTCAGACAGCTTCCAGGTGACAGTTGGGGTTCCTTATACTTGTGGCAGGGTGTAGTCGTCGAGCTCTGGGTCAAGATCCTGACAGTGTTTTTGGGGAAATGCTCAACACCAACTTCAGACTGGAGCTCTTTATCAAGCCCCATGATAGGGATACAATCATCATGAGGATGTTTGGGTGGTTTAGGTGTCTAGCAAATGAATACATTTGAGAAAAAAAAATGTATTCATGTTTTGGTCATGTTCCGGTCACTTTTTATTTACACAACGTAAAACAAATCTCCATACATTCGTCAAAATTATATGAATATTAAGTAGAAGACAAAAATGTCAGACCAAAAAAGAAATGCCACGAGTTGAAGAGTAATAAATGGAAATAAAGGTTTTCTTGCTTGTTGCCGCTGCGTGAAGTCACTCACACCACTTCACTGCGATCTTCCCCCAGTTATGCAGTTTTCTTGACAACAGTGCATCTTGAGAACAAAAAAGACAACCAAAAAGAACCCGGCTATTTCTGTCCATCACACTGAAAGTGGAATCTTGTTGGGACCGTTGACTGACAAGGAGGCACACATAGAGATTAAAAAAAACAAGATGGAGGGAGCATGATGGAGAAGAAAGGCGTATAGAATGGGAGAAGTGGTGTATAAGGGGGCGACAGGAAGCGGGTTGAGGTGATGGGGGGCGGCGGGTCTTCATCTCCCCTGGGTGTGGCAGTATCAAGTCCATCTGTTAGGCTAATTCATGTCAAGATTTGAATCCTATCTCCTTCAGAGGTGGCATTACGTTGATAAAGATTGAAGTGGATGGACAAGAGAATAGGCGGCACAACAATGAAGTGGGGGATGGGGTAGGTCACCATGCTACCTGACCTTATGCTGTAACAACAAAATCGCTCATCGGTTATGTTATATTTAGGTAGCCTTACTTGTACTTTATGTTAACGTGTTCTCATCCACTTCGTGTTTTATTTTGGTGGTTTTGTCTTGTCTTCCTGTGTCCAAGATGGAATATCGTGAAAAGGTTCTACATTTTTTTGTTAGTCATTACTACACAGATTCAATACATATAGACTGAAATATCGGTATATTACCTCATATGTCCATGAACTGGTCATATGAACACATGGTCAAACAAGATTCTAAGTAACGTCATGGCATATTGCTTGTTATATGAAGCACCACAAAAGCCCGCGTCACAGTGACACAGTGGATATATATATATACAGTGGCTTGAAAAAGTATTCATACCTCTTGAATCTTCCCACATTTTGTCACGTTCCGACCACAAACATAAATATATCTTTTTGGCATTTTAGACAAAAGATCAACATAAAGCGAGACACAATTGTAAAGTAGAAGGAAAAATATACAAGACTTTCAATTTTTTTTTTAAGTTAAAAGCTGAAAAATGTGGCGTGCAAAAGTATTCAGCCTCCTTGTGTCAATACTTGGTGGAACCACCTTTCGCTGCAATTACAGCTGCAAGTCTTTTTGGGGTATGTATGTGAAAAACATGCTGAAAACCGTCATGCTAGGGGCCGCCATGGACATTAGTCACAAGCGTTTAATGTCAGAGTTAATTCATTTTGCTAGCTATACCGTGATAAACACAATAAAATGAAACACAAAGAATGATGTAGAAGTGCGGTACAAACACTGTTTTTCGCTACAATATATTGACTAACATGACTAGAGTGATTATTAGCATCACATTTTGAGACACCCACAACTCATGACTAATGATGAAAGTTAACACTATTGATAGTGTTTCAACAGTGCTTTATTTATTTATTTAATTTTGGATTGATTTCCCATGTGAACGGTCATCTCAAATATAATTTGACCTTAAAACATGACACCGCTGTCAGGCTGGTAGGTGAACTGCAGCAGGTCCATCGAGGAGCTCACCAGCGGGCGTAGGCGGGCGAGGATGAGTCTCTTCAGAGTCTTCATCAGATGAGGTGTCAGCACCACCGGTCTGTAGTGGTTTTACTCCTTCAGGTGTGGGGGTCTTAGGCACCAGAACCAGGCAGGATGTCTTCCACAGCTGTGGTACGATGCCCAGCCTTAAGCTCAGGTACAACAATTCCACACAGCTGGTCCGTACAGGATTTGAGAACCGGTTAAAGAAAAGATTCTCGTCATTTCCCCATCCCACATGGCCCCCAATCACCAACCCCAGTCTTGGTCTTATTAAACCAATCTTGTCTTCCAGTGTAATCCAGGGTTTGTTGCTGGCAAAACACTGCACAGTCCTGGTGGGTAGTCTGTGACGGACAGTCAATATTCTCTCAATGGACAGCAGAGTCAAAACAGTCTTGTCCAGCCTATGCTGACCAATGGCTATACTCTGGTTTGAGGAAGACTAAGTTGTGGTCAGATTGTCCAGAGGAGGGAGAGATGATAAATATTCCACCTTGTGTTGAGATAAAGCAAAACCCTGGGGTTTTATTGTCTCTGGTTTTGCAGGTGTTGTACTGGTCGAATATACTGTATAACCGATGAGGGTGTAGCATTGTTAATGTCTCCAGAGATAAGAAGTAGGGCATTAGGGTTCAGGGTGTGGTAACATTTGACAGCAGAACCTCAAGAGCTGCTCACCATCCTCCTTTCCTCTTAGCGCTGTTTGCCGTCCTGTCCGCATGAGTTGGAAGGTACACCAGTTCTGTGACTTCTCCTCCTCAAGCAGCACTGCGACATCCCCTGTGTCCTCCTCCTTAGTTCTGGGGGAGCATTGGGTTGGTTCACTGACACAGAGTTAGCACAGAATGCTAACATCTCATCCTGAGTGTACACAACAGCACCACAATAGCAAACAGGGTCTCCTGACTCAAATGTGTTACGGTCCATTCGAACCTGGTGGTCCTCTGAGGTGGTGATAAATGGAGTTGTAGTTGGTGTTATTTACCGTTGTTAAACTTGAGTTTCAAAGGGTTTCTGCAAAGAAAGCCAAATGAGGATTAAAAGTCTTTACCCACAATGAAGAATACTGTCCCTGCTGTTTTTTAGCTCTCCTCACCGCTGGAAAAGACAATGCAGAGTACAATCATGACCCCGTCCTGTGGGCTAAAACTGAAATTCATTTAAACTGATCTTAACTAGCCTTATTACCAAAGGCCAAAGACGTTGCTTTTGTTTATTTATTTATTTTTTTGTCCCAGTAGCCCAGCCCAGGGTTCAAACCAGTGGTGACAAATGAGAAGCCAGTTTTTTTTGTCTATTTATGTGTGTTCAGAAATTGTGGTTTTTTTTGTTTGTCTGTTTTGTTTTGTTTTTTTCCAAATGTGTGATGCCATAATCATGTTCATACTGGATTCATATTTTGCTCCTTCAGTGTAAGATTTTGCTGACTGTGTAAAATGTCTGATTTTCGTGTTTTGGAATTGGAAATAAGGAACTGCAAGTCTGTCTCGTTCTTGTGCCCACATTTGTATATCACTAAATCCCTCTGAGACTTTCACTCATTTTATGCCCAGCACCAATCAGACAGCAGCACAATCCCTTTCTTTTAGGATATATGTTGTGCAAATACATCTTCCCTATTTTATGCTGTTAGCTTTTGATTTTGTTCTGGCACAGATGTGAGTCTGTGTGGAAATACAAGCAGTCTCGTGTTTTCCTTATTAATATCAGAAGATTAAGAGATTTGCTATTCGACGCTGAAGCCCACAACTGTCAAAACAGACAGATTTTTTTTTTTAACCTCCCTTGTAGAACGGCCCACCCTCCAAGAATTACTGAATGCAGAGGGGGTATATTTTGGAGAGAGATCATGCGTCATGCAGTCTGAGTGTACGTGCCTATGTGTGTGTGGGTCAAATTCTTTGCATATATTTTAAGATGAATATTGATATAAATCAGTTGCACACATTGATGGATGACACTGTGTTGAATTTCCCTCTCTCTACTAGTTGTGTTCAATGTCTCCTGAATTTTGATTGCTTCAGTAAAAGTGTCCATCTGCAGCTGTCTAAGTTGTTGATGCAGAAGAAGCACAAAGCTGCTTTCACAATGATGCCACGTGACCTTTGCAGGTCTGGGATGTCTTCAGCTGCCTATGTCACAAATAAGAACTGGCTCTGGTGTCCAAGCATCAGCCAAAGCCCAACAAAGCCAGACAAATTATTTATCCTCTGCTGTACATGGGAGACGTTATCAATACAATCCTCCAAATGATGTGAAGGATTTGTCAGTTACCCACCTCCACACACCCATCCCTTACCTGGCCATCTCCCTCACAAACCTATACTCCTTGTCTGTAGTCCAGGGAGATTGAGAGTCCAGGACACTTTATTGATTCATTTCTCTGCATCTCACCATGCCCCTCTTAAAAAGCAGATCAAGTTTGAAGGGCCGGAGCAGAATCTTTTGTGCGCTAAAATGTGGCTAAAAGCTTTGGGAAAGGTTGAGGGAAGGGATTGACTTGGATATTGCACCTAATTCTGCCTCTGGCAGATGGGCTTTACAACAGGCTGAAGGGAAGGCTGAATGTTTGACTGGCGGCTTGTTTGAGTGGCTGTCTGACACCTCCATATCCCTCCTTCCTTGAGCTCGCCTTGTTTGTGGAAAAGATCAGACGGATGCTGGGTAAACAGATCAACTTTGTGCCTCTGACAAGAGGGTGTTAAAATGTTTGAGGGTTGAGCTGATGGCATTGACAAGGAAGCTGACAGAAGGTTTGAAATGAGGAACATTATCTGACCAGCAAACAACGATGAAATGAAAAGAATAATTGAAATATATGGGCAGACATGGGGAATGAATGTATATATAGTCCAGTGTGTGTGTGTGTATATATATATATATATATATATATCAAAAAAATAAAGGGAACACTAAAGTTCATTCACAAAAATCTGAATGAATGCAATATTTTTATTTAATACTTTGTTCTTCCAATAGCTGAATGTGCTGACAACAAAATGACACAAAAATTATCAATTAAAATAAACTTACCAGCCCATGGAGGTCTGGACTTGGAGTTATACTGAAAATTAAAGTGGAAAAACACTACAGGCTGATCCAACTTTGATATAATGTCCTTTAAACAAGTCAAAATGAGGCTCAGTAGTGTGTGTAGCCTCCGCATGTTCTCCTGAAGGATCTCCTCCCAGACCTGGACTAAAGCATGCGCCAACTCATGGACAGTCTGTGGTGCAACTTGGTGTTGGTGGATGGAGCGAGACATGATGTCCCAGATGCAGGAACACACTCCAGCCACGTTAGGTCTAGCATTGTCTTGCATTAGGAAGAACCCAGGGCCAACCGCACAAGCATTTGACCTCACAAGTGGTCTGAGGATCTCATCTTGGTACCTAATAGCAGTCAGGCTACCTCTGGTGAGCACATGGAGGGCTGTGAGGCCCTCCAAAGAAATACCACCCCACACCATTACTGACCCACTGCCAAACCGGTCATGCTGCAGGATGTTGCAGGCAGCAGAACGTTCTCCATGGTGTCTCCAGACTCCAGACATGTCACGTCTGTCACAGGTGCTCGGTGTGAACCTGCTTCATCTGTGAAGAGCACAGGGCGCCAGTGGCGAATTTGCCAATCTTGGTGTTCTCCAGCAAATGCCAAATGTCCTGCACGGTGTTGGGCTGTAAGCACAACCCCCACCTGTGGACGTTGGGCCCTAATACCACCCCCTTGGAGTCTGTTTCTGACTGTTTGAGCAGACACATGCACATTTGTGTCCTGCTGGAGCTCATTTTGCAGGGCTCTGGCAGTGCTCCTCCTGTTGCTCCTTGCACAAAGAAGGAGGTAGCAGTCCTGCTGCTGGTTTGTTGCCCTCCCACAGCCTCCTCCACATCTGATGTCCTGGCCTGTCTCCTGGTAGCGCCTCCATGCTCTGGACACTACGCTGACAGCCACAGTAAACCTTCTTGCCACAGCTGGCACTGATGTGCCATCCTGGATGAGCTGCACTACTGGATGAGCCACTTGTGTGGGTCGTAGACTCTGTCTCATGCTACCACTAGAGTGAAAGCAGCGGCAGCATTCAAAAGTGACCAAAATATCAGCATCAGAACTGAGAAGTGGTCTGTGGTCACCACCTGCAGAACCACTCCATTTGTCTCTTTCTGTGTTTCAAAAAGGTACTGAACTAAGCCTTCAAACCAAAACTACCACTGATTTGGGCATGCTATCACACCCTGACCATACTGTAATTCACTCCTCAATATTACTATTTATTAGGAAAGAAAAACTGATTTTGTGCATTCATAAGCTGAGCTGGCCAATGGCAGCAAAGTCTACACCACAGAAAGATCAATGATTCCCTGTGGGCTTAAAAATATGTGAGGTGATGTAAAGTTGCATCTGAAGTTTTGAAAATGGAGGTGAGCATCAAGCCTGATTAGTGATGAAAACATGCACATCAGACCAGTGAAATTGGAGGCACAGCACTTGAGCACTTATTGTGCACATAATGTACATATGGCTGCTAACCATAAGGCGTTTGAGGGTTCTGTACAGTATCTTAGCTGTTCCTAGCCCTGTGCTCTGCTGGAGTGACGCTTCAGATGTCATTCCTGGGATTGGTTAGATCCTTTTTCCCAGTTTGGGGGTCACCGCTCCGAGTGCTCCTATTACCAGGGGGACTCCGCTGATCTTGACCTTCCACATCTGTTCCAGCTGTTCTTTCAACCCCTGGTACTTCGCAACCATATCGTGTTACTAGCAGACCATCAGACCACCAAACCATCGCCAAGCAGCTTCCACCGACTTTTTGACAAAAGTACCATTAATGTTTAAAAAGCAAGAACCACACACTCTGCCTCGCTTGTCCCTTCTGAGTACAAAGTTATAATGACTACATGAATAAACTATTTGACTGATGTTTATGCACAGACTAATCTAATATACTGTTTTCTTTCAGGAGAGGTCCAAGTCCAGTGTGCTTGTTTTGAAATGTGCCCAATAGATCAGCATTTACAAAAACAGAACACCATGGTGGTGCAAGGTAAAAATGTACTCTCCACAAACGTGGAACTGTGGGTGTTTGTGCGTTGACTTAACAGGTCGGAATTCTTGCTCAAGTCAGTAACAGATCCCAAGGTATCTGTGAAGGCTGTGAAATCGCCCTCCATTTTCTCATTCAGCTATAATTCAATTAGGCCTCTCTCCAAACCATTCTGACCCTGCACATTTGCTTGCTTTTTTTCTCCATCTGAGATAGGCATCAGGCAGCTCCCTTGGTGTCACAACTAAACTTTCACCTCATTGCTGAGGTATCCTCTTTGCTCTCTGATAAGCATCAGCTGCTGCAGCGGTCAGCCAGATGACATCAGGCAGCCGAGAACGCAGAGCAGTTATCACTGTGATGTTTTTCTGACAGTGTCATGGGGGTAGCAGACTCACAACCTGTGAAAGTGAACAAAACAGACACTGTCATGTCAGTGTCAGGAACCGCACCGAGTGGACAACATATGCAAAGAATGTAACAACCAAACAACAACCAAACAACTCTGAAAATAAGCTCTCGCACCATAAATGGTTGCTTTCAATATGTTGCTTTGAACAGAATCCTGTCTTTTGAACAGGATTTAAGTGCAGCAAAAAACAGACAAGCTTCATAAAAATGCACTTATAACTGATCTAATCTCTTATAGTGGAATGATTCTGAATAAAAAGGATCAAACTGCAATGTTTGATGACTGAAATTGATAACAAGTTCATAACCTATCTAGGACAGCAGTGTCGATTATCATTATTATTATTATTACGATTATTATTATCGTGATCTACCAGTCGAGCAGCACGGCAGAGTGGACTGTTTCATCGTTTTCACAAGTAATGAGTCAATATAGTGATCAGCATGTGAGGTGCCACCACTACACCAACAATAAACTCAGTTATGGTGACTTGACCTGAACAGTTCCCACAATCCCCTGCACCCCATCAGACCAATACAGTTAAAGGTGTTTGCATTACAGAGCTGTTTTTGCTCAGGTGTATAACACACCCCTGTTAACTCTCCAGTGGCGGGAAGCTCCGTGTGCAGAAACAGCACATTTGATAGCCTTCTAGTCAATAAATGCCACACAAAACAATTAATCTGTCTGAAATGATGAGTCTTATTATATAGGGGGAATGATGTGCGTCCTGAGTTTGGTTTCATCATCAATCTCGACACTGAAACCTGTTTTCGAAACTTATCAAAAATGATGATTCTTGCACATTTTTAAGGTGGTACACAGAAATCACTGACCTTTCTATGATTTAGACTGCGCTGCTGCTTATAGACCTGCAGAAAAAAATGTCCGATTTGCATTGTTTAGTATGGATTCATGCAGTAGCATCTGTGACCATGCACTCTCCTGTTTTGAAAGAGTTATGTGAAGAATTACAAAATGTGGAAAACAAGGGGACGAAAGTACACTCAGTTAAGATTACCACAGCTGGTCTCAAGAACAGTGATTCCCAAAGTCGTCCATAGGAATCTTTGATAGGGGAGATGCTCGACCACTCTAGTAGCTCCATCAGCGATAAACTACCAAAGCATTTGTACTTCTTTCATCGTTCATTTCTAGATAAATTCATAATATACACCAAAGAGATAAAAATGAAATGAGAAAACAATATTTCATGTAATGTGTAAAATGGTGTCAGATTTAGCCAAGGGTGAACTCCGATTTTCACACAAATCGGTACATAATGTAATGTGGCTCCTTTAAGGGGCAATATGTAGTTTTACCAATACTTGGTTTTGGTGGCACTGCTGGTCAATGAGTGTAATTGCAAGCTTATACTTGCAAAACGGAATGTCTCTCTAGAGACATGTTCCTCTTCCCTCTGGCAGGAGGCTACGGTCCATCCAGAGCAGAACCTCCCGTCACAGGAACAGCTTCTTCCCCTCGGCCATCAAACTGTTAAATTCGTGAACAGCCTTGTTGTTATGTTATCTATTTATTTTATTTTATTTTATTTTATTTTATTTGTTTTTTGTTGCACTTTATTCCAAGACACTTTCCTAGTCAGTGGCTCCCCACTGACCATGGCAATACATCTGATTCTGATTCTGATTCTGATTCTGATTCTGAAAACTCTAGAAATTCAATCATTCAACATCACGAAATCGAACTCCGTGATTCATCCTGTGAGGAGAGCCAGGGTCCAGCAAGAGGCTGAAGCAAATAATTTTTTTTTTTTTCAACTGCATATTTCAGAATGAAGAAAAGGGGACATTTGTGGCATTTACTGACTTGATGACAACAAAACGCTATCATTTAGCAATAAGAAATAAGTATAAGATGAAGCCAACATCACGGCTCCATCTCCTTCACATGTCCAGCTTGAATGCACCACTTGAGTTTGGTGAGCAACGGACATCAGACATTGTGATATTTCTTACAGGATTCTTGTGTGAAAAACATTCTGAAAACCGTCATGTTCATCTCCACCTGCATGATGGGTTATGTGCTATAAGTTTGTTTCGATGTTTCCACTTGGTTTAAATACGTTTGATTATGTGAGAGTACATCTCCAATAACAGATCATTTTTTGATGGCCTCAGAACGGCTCTCGTTTAAGGCGTGGCGGTGCGCCACCATCGTTTACAGTACAGTAGAATTACAAGGGCGAAGGTGCAGCTTTTTTCCACTCTTTTTCCTCTTGTTTATTAAATCCTGACAGCCATGTGTTTCAATAAGGAGCAGACAAACAGTGAACAGAGCGTGACCATCAAAAGGTTTGCACACGTTTATTTGGAGTTGACTGTGCATCAGAGAAACTATTCTTCTTCAACAAGTTCCAGAACAATTGCCAGGGATGATGAATGATGGGGATGATGTGTCTTGATGTCTTCGGTCGCATCTCCCACCAGCACCAAGCAGGTCTGCAGAACAGAGGACTCAACGGCAGCAGCTACAGATAGAACATGTTACACTTGTCCAAACCAGATGGACCATCAACACTGCTAAGGACAAGAAGAATTGAATATGTTGAATGCCAATGCAGTGAATTGTTTTGCAGTATTATGAGTAGTATATTATCTTGGTTGAACAAAATGTGTCAAAAATGCAGGGAGATGATTGGAATATAGCGGAAATTTTGAAGAAGACTTTACACAGGGTGTCATCATTGAAATGAATGATGACTCTGACAGTTTATTACTCAATCCTTGCTGAGTGCGAGACAGGAGAATTCACCCAAATATGGTCAAATAAACTCTTCCAATTCATTCTAAGGAAAAATGGAAAGTTTTCTTGTGCAAAAAAAACAAACAAAAAAAAACTATATTCGCATACTATTTCCCATAATAATGAAAAAGTCGAGTTCTTTGGCTGTCACACTCAAAGTTGTTGAAAATTGGAAAATATAATTTTGTGATCAAATGGTTTGAGAATTAGTCAGAGGCGACATATCTCAAATACATTCCAAGCTTGAGAACTACACACACATAAGACTTTGAGAAGACCTTGAGTGCTTACCCTGACAGCATGGGCGATTATGAGACAATTGAGAAAGACACCCATTCAATGGCATATGGGTCTCTTTCAAATGTATTTCAGCTGGCATTGTAAAGAAAATGTCACACAAAAAATAGTTGGCTTTGCTCATCCCTCCTCTTTCCCACTGCTGTCTGATGTCATGGCCATAAGCTTGGAATTGTCCCTGTTAAGTCCTGGACCTTTTGCCTCTGTGATAGTGATCTTTTTGGTAATCACCATAGGGACTGACAGCATCAGGAAAAGCCTCTGTGACCTTTGCTGACATCTTTTTTTGACCTTGCAGTGACTCCTCCTGAAGTCCCTTAGCTTTCTGGAGAACCCAGGATCCATGACACATTCTCCCATTCTTTCCTTTCCCCTCCCCTTCCTATTTTCATATTTTCAGAGGCTCATGAATAGGTACTATCGAGGACACATGGCTGCCGCGCTTCAGCTACCCAATCTGTCTGCCACTTATCTGGAGGATAAGTGAGGTGTGGGCCAGCTACTACAGATTAGAGACAAAGGCCAAATTAAAACAAGGCCTATCAACAAACACCAGGACAAGATGACAGCGAGGTGATCCAATTACACTGATAACCCAGCAATCCCCAGCATGCTGCTGGAGAGATGGGAACAGCAGCAAGCAGGTAAAAGCAGAGTCAATAAAGGTGACCACACATGTTACGCCGACACAGAGCTGCTCTTGACCAGGGAGACAGCATCATTTAGGGGTTTTTTTTTTTTTTATTCAGTCATCAAATGTCACATACTCATGGACAAACTCGTATCAAAACAAATGTAAATAATGTATCAACAATGTTTTTTTTTCCTGCTAAAAAAATAAAAAAATCCCTCTTTCAATTGATACAGTGGTATCAGTTTCTGTGGCAAATCCTGACGCCGTAGCCCATCATGTAAAATGAGAATTCTTTCACTCTGCTAACTGTAAAGTCTTGCTTGGTTTACAAAGCGCCTCAAATGACCCTTTGTTTCACTCAGGGCAGTGACCTGCGGTGAGGTTTGTTGCCATGACGGGTGAGGTCCTGCCTCAACTACCTTACTTGCCTCCCATGACTTCACTTCCCTGAGTCACGGTGACTTTGTGATTGGGGGAGATCTGGATGGGGTGCATATAAGGTGCTACATATACCACAAGACATCCGACGAAATATCCCAAATACACACAAATAGTGTGGCAGTGTATTTTTAAGGAGGTCTGGGAAAAAACTAAGACAGCACACCTGGCATGCAACGCTGGCGATGCTCCTCATTCTGAACAAAATGTTGTGTCTTGCATGTTTGTCTTTTGCTGCAAGAGATTTTACAGCACCAGAGATTTTAACTCACCAGTACAATATTACAAGGACCTACGCTGCACACAAGCTCCTCTGCTCTGTCACTGTCAGGGCTTCAACAGGGAACGCAGATTCCATCAATAGAACTCTGGTGTGTCATCCAATTAGTTCATGCTGTCACGAACATTGAATTTTTTGCATCATGCATGGGTGCACAAAAAACAGCTTTTTTTCGCTCCAAGGAGAAAAATGAATGGGCTCCAATTGTGGCGGATTCACATGCTATTATATTGCACTGCTGCAATTTGTTTGTGCTTCTCCGACCCCTGTTACAACATTATAGCCATATTAGTTCCTAAGTTCACCACTTCAGTGGGATTTTGGTTTTTTATTCACTGACTCCTGTTCCCGAGTGCGACCGTACTCCAATGGATCAGCAACAAGACAGACTGGAAACCAACTTCACTTCATTTTGAGCACGGATGTTTCCTCACAACTTCACAGAGCAAAATGAGCCCAGATTCATAATACGCACAAACGCACGGCCAACTCATTTTTCCACAGGCATAGTATTTAGTATTTCAGGAACAGACAATGATGGTGATTACCTGGATGCGTGGATGCACTTCTGACCCTTCTAACCCACATTTTGAAGGGAAATAACTTTAAACGATCAAAGTTATTATAATAAGATTTTCGCAAGATTAAGGTTAGATATTTAGTTTGGATTGTTAAAGCAGCTATAGGTAATTTGAGAATACAATGCCACAGGTAAATGAGTGTAATTGCAAGCTGTCGTAAAGCTGGGTCTTCCTGTGCAGTCTTAACATAGCCTTCTTCACCTTGTTATTTTTTTTTGCATGCTTGGATAAATAAATAAATAAAAACACACTGTTTTATAGAAAAGATCGTCACATTATAAATGCCATAAAGACCATTGCATGTAGGAATAGTACTGCATTATAGGCCCACATAGAAGCTCTCAGAGGTAAATATCTAGTTTGTTGGCCTTGGACTGTTTATGGTCTTTGCATTTCAGGAGTTAGTGCCATCGCCTGGTCAGACCTTGTAACTCTGTAACTTGGCCGATAGATCGTGTCCTAGGTCAAATATAATTCCACAAAGACAATAGGATTAATGTTAGATCCGGCAGAGGCGGTTTCCCCATTCCATTGTTCTATGAGTTTCTCAACAAATCAAGGACAACCGAGTGCCAGCAGAATTACATTAGATGAATAAAATAGTCTTGAGATAGCTGTTTTCTACTCCAAGACTGGCATAAACCTGCCTTATGACAAACTGAAGGTAATTTCTGATGGAAAAGCTTGAAAGCAGAGACTAACTAGGAAGTGAGGGACAAAAAAAAAACTCAGAAGATCAGAGTGAACCCGCCGCTGCCCTTGGCTCTGACGGTAGAGAGCTCTCCTCTTGCCAACGGCAGCCTAGCTCATTACAGCCACATTCCCATTGTGTTAATTGAAGCCACGCTCACTCTGATGTACCTTGCTCGCTATAAAAGCAGAAGACTTGTCACCCTCTCTGGCCACTTGTTCCCCGCAGCGACACAGGTAATTGAATTGTGGCAGGTCTCTCCATAAGCTGGCTTGTTTTAATAACTTCAGTAGATTATGTTTAATAAGTGTGCCTTGAACGTTCTTTTTGTGGGGGCAAGGCGGATGAGGAAGGTCAAATACCATAATAGAAATGTGAAAAAGGGGACTTTGTGTTTGCCCTGCCGGCAGGATAGATGTAATCACCTTCGCCTATCGCCTCCTCGTGCACAGAGGTTCACTTGTGGGTCATGGTGCCAGAGAACTGAAGAGCCATGACATTACCATCAGTGACTTAAGTGGTATGCTTTATTATTTTCCATTTCTCTAGCTTGGAGGATTCAGCAGGCATTTTTATTTCTTGATGTGGTCCTCAGTCATGCGTCCGCCACCAGGTAACAGTCCTTAATGTTGACTCCTCCATCACATGTTTTGTCTTTTCTATGTTTAGACCAGGGCTCAGGAACCGTTGGCTTACGAGTCAGTTGTGGCTCTTTTGATGACTGGATCTGACTCTGTGCCATTTACACAAAGACACAAAAATAAAATCAAAAACATAAATGAATAAAAATAAATAAGAAAAATAAAATAAAAAAATCACAGGCATTTTAACTGCACCTGTTCGGTGGGCAGTGGCGAGCCAACCAAGAGAGCCAGAACCCAATATGCAGGTTTCTGGCTCTCTCTCAGGCAAATAGGTTCCCAACCCCTGGTTTAGACTCTTGCATTCCAGCATTGGGAGTGTTACTCATTGATGGGGACAGGCAGGAGAGATGGTGGAGGTTGACCTGTGACAGAGTGGTTGCTGGTTTGATCCTATCTGCTGACGTGTTGTTGGTTTGTGTTGCTGTGTCTCTGAGCAAGAGCATCATTTGCTCCTGCAGCCGCCTGTTTGACATTGTGTGAATGGGTGACTTACTGTAAAGTACTGTGGTTACTGAATAAGCAATGGAAGCACCATATTAAAAAGAGACATTTACCATTTACTATGGGGACACCATTGGATATTGTTGCATGACAAACAGTGATCAAAGTAAAAATGAAACGTCATTATTAGAGCCCTTTGGATTGTGAATGAATGAATGAATGATTACATTTGACATTTTAATGACCTTCGCTGACCTGCACTTGTGCACTCTTGTTGTGTTGTGTGTTACTGTCATTCGTTTGCTTCTGAACTTTGACGTTTCTTCTCCAAGGTAATCCAGTCATTTCTGTGTAAATTGAACTTTGGAACAGCTGTCTGGGTGGCTGCTCTCACCTGATCCTAGAAGATGCTCAATATGCAGCATGTTGTGTTTAAGAAGGTTTTAACTGAGCAGAAGACAGGTCAGAAATTCACGCAGAAATATATTTGCAAAATAGTGTGTTGTCAAGACACCTGAAGCAGGCTGTTTTCCCTTATTGTATATCGATGATGCTGTTTGTGTGTTTTCCCGTCACCTTTGCTGGACAACTTGAAGCCCTGTGATTAGGGTGTCAGCATCTTAACATGTGGAGGGGAATACATCTGCAGGCGTCTCAATTCATATATAAATGTTAATTCCGATGCTGCCATCGCCCACATCTGCATCGCGAGTCCTCTGACAAGCCACCATTGATTTGACTGTTCTCTTCTCTGACACAGTGATGACACACGTTTGGGACTCTAAATGAAACAGCCAAACAACATATTGTGGTAATGAGAATGACATCAAGAGTGGTCAAATCAAGAAAGTTTGTATGAAATTGGTTTAGAGAATTGGTGACCTCCTATTACGGCTTTTCATATTCTAATGGCAGGTCTCCAGAGGCGAGCCCGCTCATCAGCAGGGAATGACAGGCCTCATCAGAATCACCGGGTGACCACACACTCGTACCCTGTCTGATTTCACTTTTGGTCGTGCTACCATGCACAGACATCTCTGAATGACGACGGGCATTCTGTCAACAATGGGACGAGGAGTGCTTCAGCAAAGGCAATATTCTTTTTCTAATTTTCAGAAATCAGCTGAGATTGTACACGATGCAGGTGAACAAAAAGACCCAGAGCAGGATGCACTTCTAGCGGCGACTACAATTGTATAGCCACAATAGCAGAGATGTTACAGAGATGATATATACTCGGCTTCCAAATTATTCATACCCCATGAAAAAAAACAACAACATTATATTTTAGATTCTTCATAACAAAAGCTATTGTACCGGTAATTATCTTATCTTCTTCTTGTTGCTAGACGCAAACCAACTCATAAAGTTTAGCCACTTATGAGTGGCAAAAGGTAAAGGTAAAATTCATACCTTTCTGTAGTTTATCTCAAGATTGTCATGATTCCGCCCTTATTTTGGTCCCTTGAGTCCTGTTTTGTTTTCTCCCTCTGTTCGTCCTGTTCCTGTGGCACACGGCTGGAGCCAGTCAACCCCTGATCACCTGTGTATAAGAGCATCTGGACTCCAGCAACGTGTGCCAGATCCACTCCTCTAGTTCCCTGTGGTAAATTGGTTCTCCTTGTTTGTTCTCTGTCTGTGCTCTTGTTTGCTCATTTTTGACTATACTCTCTGAAACCCTGGTGCCTGAGTTAGAGTTTAGTTCCTTCCGCTGTTTCCGTGTGTTTCCTGGTTTGTTATGTGATTTTACTATTTCTGTTCATCGTGTATTTGTCTCCCTGTTTACAGATTTAAGTTGGTTTGACTCTCCCGGTTCAGTGAAGCTTTCTGTTGTGGTTTTCTTGTTGCTAATAATTAAAATATTGTTTTTGACTCGCTCCTGCCTCCTGTGACTTTCATCACTGCACTTGGGTCCCACCCCATGTCTTGACTCGTGACAAAGATGTTCCGATGGAAATTGTTTAAGGGGGAAAATGTTGTGGTCATCATGGTCGAGAAGAAGGAGCTCAGTGAGGAACTGCCTCAACGTCTAGTGCCCACAGTAAAGGAAAAGGTTGAAAGGCCGTATCAAAGCAGTATGATGTCCCTGTGTCAGAGCATCATCACCAAGCACAAGATGTTCAACACCATTAAAAACCTGAGTGTGTAGCACACCATGATGATGTTTGTGTATTTTTTGTTATTTTTATTTCTTAACAGCATGTTGGAGGGGAGTGTTTCACTTTGCATGCTCTTATTTATTTATTTATTTATTTATTTTATCCTTGTGCCTGTTGTGATTAGTCAATGGTTTTGTGATGTGGATAAAGGTCACCGGTCAAGTTACAAATGCTATGATGGAAGGGGATACAGGTAGACAGTTGTATAGATTGAGGAGAAGACTCCACCTCCGTGCTAGAAGAATGACTACGGAGGAGCAACGGATGCAGTGGATGCTTTTTTGCCTTTCAATCGGATACGGATTAAGGACTGGGCACATGCAGCGGTGTTTGGATAAATGCTCCTTTACCTTTTTTTTCATTCTTTAAAATTGTCGTGAGTGTGTGTCGTTGGATGCAAGCTCACGGCAGCCTGGTAGCCCAGCTTGGCGTCTTCCTGGATTTCCTTTTATTCATTCATTCAACATTACTTTACATTGGAGTTATCACTGGAGGCAGTATTCGTTGAGAATTTGGACTTTTACGGTTCACACTGATCGAAGAGTGCTGGGCATTTGCATCCACTCTGTTTGAGTTGAATTTTGTTTGCCTTTTCTCCTTTTTTTCAACAGAGCACCTTTTGTTCATTCAGTAACTCTTGAACATTTGTTTCTGTTGTGTCATTTGAATATATTCTTGTTTATGATTAAATAGTTACCTGAATGTAACTTCAGATCTATGAATATGTGCAGAGCCCTCAAACAGGCTTCACTATTATCCACTTCAAGGCTCCTCCCCGAGTCTGAGAATTGATTTAATTGACTCTCCACCCAGGTAGGCTCCACCTCTCCCTATAAATCCCCCTGTTACATAACGCTCATCTCCTTTTCTGAAACTAAGGGTGAACAGGGCCTGCTGGACGGACCGTTAAAGGGCTCCGTGCATATTCATAGAACTGAAGTAACATTCAGGTAACTACTATTATAGCTATCTATCTCTGTCAATGTCATACGTGTTCGCCCTCTAACAGGATCCGCAATTGGTTCAACACCTCAAGTTCCCTCCCAGCATGGCCCTCATCCCAGGGGCAATGACGCGGCGGATCGCTCAAAGAGGTGCCCCACATCCTCCTCAGAGAAAACCCATATTTCGTCCTCCACTCCATGTTCGTAGCAGGGCTTCATCTTGGGCACTCTGCCTTTGGGCCAAGACGGTTAGAGGGTGAAAAGCACATGTGACGTAGATTGAGCGATTCTGATTATTGTATAGAGTCTATTCATGGCATGGGAGCTCTGTCCCATGAAAGAGTGTCAGGGCAACATCCCCTTTATAGTTAAGAAGGCAAATTGTTACAAGTAAGCATGGCAGGAAGCATAAGGTGTGACTTGCCAGGAAAATTTGTCGACTACAACCAAGGCCTAGATTGAATCACTTGATAATAATAATAATAATAATAATAATAATAATAATAATAATAATAATAATAATAATATTACAATTATTGTAACATTTAATATAATTTAATTTATTTATATTAATAATATAATAATAGACTTGCAAATACAACCAAAGAAAAAAAGGTTGCAGTCATTCAGGGTTCTTTGGTTAACACCTCGGGACTAGATAATTACAATGCAGATATCTTTCATACTAAATTCTCTGTAAGAAAGTGCAACACAAGGTGGTGGTGGGCAAAAGGAGACCCATGTGATTGGTCAAATTTGGGCGAGGGTCGCTGTGATCAGACAACAGTGGAGCACGTGTCAGAATTCACAGGGATTGAAATTGAGATTACAACATTCCTGGAAAGGTCGGAATGTAGAATATCAAAACAAAATAAAATAAACGGGCAGTTGATCTCAAATGTTTAGCTGCCAGTATACAGTCAGTGGGCATGTGTTGCCATACTTCTTACTACCAAGTCTTGACTTTTTATGAGAACATTTTGCTTTGTGGGGACATTTTGGCCTGTCCTCACAAGGTTTAGAGGGTTAAAACATCAGGAAAAGGAATTTGTGATAAGAGGGCCTAAGTTTGGTTCAGAGTCCTGGTTAAGGTTAGCAATTTGTTTTGGATGATTAAGTTAAGGCAGAGAAGCTGGGGAAAGCATTATGGTACTTAGAGGTCCTCACAAAAATAGCAAAACAAATATCTGGGTTTGTGTGTGTTGTCTGTGTGTGTTTGTGCTTGTGTGTGTGTATGTGCATGTGTGTAGCCACCTCAATTAAAAAACATGGACAGGCAAGAGCAGCTTTCTTCCCTTGAGAGACCTGAGTCAATACAAACACCAAATCCCACAGTGATGTCGGCGCTGGGCACACATGCACACTTAAACACACATCGTCTAATGTCCTCACACATACACATAGAAACGCAAACATAAACTTGTCTGAATAACAAGCTGGTCAGAATCCAGACAGAAATTGCATGTGTGCGTCTGAGTGTGTGTCGGGGTGTATTTAGTCTGCTCTTAAATGTTTCGCACGGCACACACTGAGAGCCAGAACATATTTAACAAAGGCAAAATGCCATAATTACAGAAGAAATTAAAAATGTTTGATGGAAAAAAGGGAGTGTGAACAAACATATTAGCTTCCCCCTGCAGGCGCATTGCAACAGTACACTACACTGCGTTTCATAATGATGTATTTAATGAGCTCTCCTTTCCATAGATACTTTGAACAAAATGCTTTCATTAGCGAATACTATGAAGACGCGTTTATTTGTGTTGGTGTTTTGTGAAGCAGTGTGTGCCTTCCGGGGTCAATAGTGATGGGAGCAGATGGCATTAGCAGGCTGTGTCAGTGACAGGCAGCCTGGTCAATGTAGCTGCTTCCAATTCATGAGCTCCTCACACTTTTGATGGTCAAGTGGATTATACCTAGTATTCAAACAGAGTTGACAGAAAGGAAAAGGGCCAGGACACAAAACGGAATTAGGCAACCGTTAGTGAGGCCTGATATATTTATTGTTAACTCCTTCCAGTTCATTAACCCTAATCCCCGTTGGCATGGTGTGTAAGCAAGAGCCTGAATGGGCTCTAGGCTGGTTGAGGAAGAGGAGGTGGCTCTTCTCTCCGGTTAATCCCGGTCCCTGTGGCGTGTGCTTGAAAGACCGGGAGACAAGGGAGTCAGTTGGGAGTTGTGTGAGACTTGGACAGTGCTCACAATCTCAGAAAACCACAACCTTCAAGGTGACAAACGTGTACCAGCTCTTTGGCTAATAAATCAATCCAGGCTCTGCTTTCTTTAAGATCTTGATCTTTCTGTCTTTTAAACATACACTGCATGGACTGTTGCCCAAAATAACACGGATGTACATGCCAATGAAACATCCTCGGGGACGAGGGGGATTGACTTTTACAGAAGACATTGAGGTTTTTTCTTTTTTTAACCAGCATTAATGCCCCTCTATATTATGTAGGATAGATAAGAGATTACAGTCTAAAATTAAAATGTATTTAAAAGCACAACCAATATCAACAGATTTCACATATGAAAAATTAAAATGACTCAAATATATCCAGAGATCAGTCCACTCACTGGCAGATGTCAAAATCGAGAAGGTTCCCTGGCTCATATGTTCTGGTCATGTACTAGTTTAAACGGATAGTGGGTAGAAGTGCAGCACTTTATCAAAGGGACAGGATATAGGGATCAAGCTCATTTGTGGATTCAATGGACAGATAAATACACTACCTCCTATTAAGCGACATATTATCTCGCTTGGCTCTCTCTTAGCCTGATGACAATTGGTTTTCTGGCATGTCCTGTAGCAAGTAGCAATAAACCTTTTTACATCATCTATGGCCCTCAAAATTTCTAACATGTTAGAACTATAGGATTTCAGTGGCTGTCTAATGGAAGGGGTTATTTTACTTCTTTTTTTTCATGAATTATATTTATTTTTATTTTCGGATGTGTACAGAATCTTCTTTTAATTGTGTTTATTCACTGTTTAGTGCTGCAAACGTTGTCCTTCTTAATAATCTTCATGATGTAATCACCGTTTGGAAAACCTTGTGAGGTGACTACATCATGAAGCCCATCGCGAGAGTGAGTACTGATGAGTAAAGTACTGGTCAAAGCACAGGGTGGCTGTTTTGAAGAACCTAAAATATAAAACATGTTTTGAGTAATTTCTTTGTTTACTACATATGTGTTCATTCACAGTTTTGATGGCCCCAGCGAGAAGCAATAATGTAAATAGTTGTTTTCTTGTCTGTATTATATAATATGAACATATATTTTTTATTTTTAACTCACTGTGATCAAATAGTGACTGACTCCTCCTGGAGCTAAAATGAGGGGTACAACTGTGTAGTGCCACTGTCCATTCTGATGTTCCACCTGTTTCCATTCACGTGATGGTCCACTTCTTAATGTTGGTGCTACACAGAATGATGTCAAGTTGGCTGCAGTTTTCTGTGATCAAACCTGAACCTGATCCTGAAGATATAAGGATCACACTTAACATTTCAGCCAGCTTTTATAATACCAAGTGCATTAAATAGGCACCTGAAAAAACACCTTGGACGATGACTAGAAAAACTGCTAGCAGATGGTCTGCATTATATGCAGATGCATTACATTTTATTTTTATTTTTTTTCAGGGCCATTACAGGCTATTACAACAAGGGTAATAACCAATGTCTGGAGAAGATATTCATATTCAAAGTGATGAGCATTCACACTCTTTTAGTATGAAACAATCCACACTTAACTTTAAATATGGGACATGGGAAATCAAGATGGACTTCATTAAGAAACTCTGACACCTTTTTGGAAAAATAAAACACAAAAGTGGCCAGAAATATTGAGAACTTTGCTTCCTTCGACTCATTACCCCACAGCTCAAGCTGAGATGAAAGAGAGTTGTTGCACAGTCAGAACTTTGTTTAAATATCTTTATTATCCGTCACATAACCACACAGAGCTGAGCCAAAAAGCGACACACTCTATTTATCGATCAATATTCATGCCAACCCTCACCGATGGTCATGAGCTGTGGGTCATGACTGAAAGAATAGTCGGGGGTGCTGAACTCGAGTTTTTTCACTTGGGAGAGAGTCGGAGTGGAGCCGCTACTTCTCCTCATTGAGAGGAGCCAGTTGAGGTGGTTAGATCATCTCCCACCTGGGAGGAGACAGAGTTGTGGACCCAGGACCAGGTGGAGGGATCATATCTCTTCACTGGCCTGGGAGCGCCTCAGGATCCCTGGATCGGAGCTGGTGGTGGTTGCCCTGGAGAAGGGCTTTTTTTTTTTTTTTTTTTTTTGCTTTAGTAGCTCCAATGCTGTTGAGCTGTTTCTAAAAAGTATGATTAGGAAAAATATACTGGAAAGTCCACTAGTAAAATGGATCAACATTTTTCATGCAGTGTCCTGCAGCAGTGAGCATGCTGAAGCTTCAGCTGAGGAGCAGTGAACACAGGTATCTGGGATGGCAAGTCCTCATGACAATTCATTACAATCCAGCAGTGGATACAAGTATCTGAGAGAATAACAAAGAACACCTGCGGCAAACATCAATCAAGAACCCTGAAACATAAATATAAGTTCTCCACAATAAACACAATAATTCATGAAGACAATAAGGCCACAACGGCAACCCAACGTGTTCCATTTCTCAGACCCATTGGTGCCCATATTATAGTCCTCATTTAACACTGATGGTGGGGCGTGGCAAAAATCCCCAAGTTTTTAAATTGGAATTTCATTCCCTCAGGTGCTTGTGCTCATATGAGAAAAGTTGGAATGCATTTGATCTGTCCTAATTTCAATTAATTAGTGACAATGGCTGCTCGGGGAGTCCCACAGGGCAGAGGGAGAAAAAATGGGCTAAAAGGAACCCAGCGTCACAAAAGTGATGGGAGAAGTGGCATCAATAAACTGTTAGAGACTCATTAGCAGGCTAAATGGCTCTCCCAAAGTCACGACACTTGAACATGGGACCTGCCGCCTAATTACTGGCCACAGTATCCATTACAAGCCCCTCCCTGGCCTCATTCCCTCTTTCCCATTCTTTTATTCCTCCCATTGCAGCCACAGAGGAACGGGCTTGTTAATGATTGTTCTACACAGCAGGATTAGTGGGCCATTGTGGTGGCAGACCAGAGAGGCTTGCCCGCAAACACCGACTGGGTGCGCGCGGGGATGCTTGTAATAAACCCTCGGTGATAGCAATGATGTGATGACCTCTTTTGTTGCAGTGGTGTCCAGCATTCACCGCACTTTCAAGAAATTCCAAGCGCAAGAATTCTCTTTGCTGTGAGCTCGAATACTTCCTCATTTCTGTTTTCTCCTAGTCTCAGTTTAAACAGGGGAAAAGCCAATGGTGAACAGTACTATTTAAGAAAGAGGTCAAATACCAGCAGAGAAAGACGGAGTTCATGTCAAACTTCACACACAAACTTTCATCTAGAAATACAATGGCAATAGAAATACAAAATACAAATCGAAATGACTTTTAAGCATGTGCAAGTATATTAGCTGAGAGCGGCGCCGGTTTGCTTTAGACTTGCTTTAACTTCACTTTTGATGTATTTGCTAATGCCAGACTTTAACCAGGAGGACTGTTAAAGTTATCAGACCTTGGGCATCAGTTATCAACAATGCATACAAGAGTTTCAGTTGGACGAATGGAATTTCGAATGCATGTTTGCATATATATCAACATACCTGTGGTACTCACATGTGAAAGAAATTATGAATCTGATACATCCAAAAGTAGCATGCTCATGTGTGGATAGGGTCATTTGCGTTGTCACATACCTCCAATTGATCATATTGTATGTGGTAGCAACAACATCTTGTAAGGTTCACTGTGTAACAATTTCAGTTGTTCAAAATCACAATTCACAAACATGTCCGTTTTCTATAAATGGTTATCCAACCATCAATGCCGAGTGTTCCAATTGATGGAAAAATCTTACATTTGTATATGCATGTTGGCGTAGATGCTCCATTGTTAGGTGGCATATTGAAATACAATGGCTCCCATTGTTCATGAAACTGTTCCGTCATTTGACGCATCGACCTCAGAGAGTCTTGGCTCTTCTACTACAGGTGTGGCAGTTAATCACACAGCATGTTTGCACCACAATCAAAGTTTAACAGATGAACTTCAACCAACAAACAGCACAGAGAGCTGGCGACTATGCTGACGCCAAAGGCAGCGTTCCACATTCCACGATGACACATTAGGCTTTCAACTTAAGCGTGTGTCATGGTATTTACACCCTAGCCTTGAATGATTTTTTGCTCCATTGAAACACCTATGTGTTATCATGGCAGGTGGGAAGGCTGCCTCTGGCATCTCTATAGGACGCAAAATCCACTTTCCTAAGTCAATATTTTATGACATGGGCATGAGGATGGGTTGCATGGAAGGCATCTTTGTGAAGGCTATCATCGTAGTTATACGTACTTACAACTGTGTGTGTCACATGAGTTGGCTGCAATAATATGGTCTCAACACTAGACGGGATCTATTGTCACCACTAGACCTTTAAGAATATTTCAATGGCTTTTATGTTTCCCTCATCCAAATTATGGCAAAGAGGGAGGAAAGTGCAACGTGACATAATCTCTGGTAAAATGAAAACTTGGCTCAGGTGTTCTTTAAACATGAGTAGCTGTAATGTAAGACAAAATTTAAAACGTTGACTGATGTTGAGATAATGTCCTCACACACACTTTTGATCAGCAATTCAAAACTGTACAAAGATTGGGAAACATACAGACCTTCAAACAATCTACGGTTTGTTTTCTGTGTTTTTGTGTGTATGCATGCTCAGATCTGTTCTTAAATTCTCGCCTAAGGACTAAACTAAGGAGGTGGAATAAAGACACACAGCACACACGGAATTTAGAATAATCACGGGAGTACGAGGGAGCAGAGTCAAGAGGCAGAGTTCACCGTAGGAACTCAAAGTAACCATCTGGCAACTCAGACAGACACTGGGAGTAGATATCCAAGAATGTTGATTAGCTGATCGACGCCAGCCGTGTTGCCCGGTAGCTGGAAAGAAACAAGGGAACGTAAACACACAAAAATGAGAAATAACAAAATAAAAGCACGAGGAAACTGAAACGTGACAATGGGACTGATTGATGACCATTTTAATTTGTCAATCATTTGTTTATTCATTATCAATCTATTTACACACACATGTTACACACACACACACAATGTATTATTTATAAAATTTGTTATTATCTATTTAAGTATTATCTATTTACTCTTTACTTGTATTTATTTATTTATTGATTTTTGGCATGATTTGTTCATACTATATATCATGGATATTTATTTACTTGCCTTGTGTTGTTTCACAACTTTTTTCGCTTTTTTAGTAGCTTTGCATGCTGATGCTTCGTCAATTTCTTTGATATTTGTTGAGCAACTTTAATGTCTTGTATATTTTCTGTGTCTTTGGCTGCGGTGACACATGGAATTTCCACACAGTTAGAAGAAGTTCTAAACAACCTGTAGTCTTAGTCTAATCTAAGTGAAGATTCATTTCATGGCTCTATCTCTCCAAACTCATCATGCTGTGATCACACCATCATTGGTTCGTCATAAAATCATTAAAAAAGGTTAGGGTGATAGAGTGCTTCAAAATGTAGCCGTTATTAAAGCATTACTTACTTGGATATGAAGATAGTATATGAAGATATTTAGGATTGGATATGGCTAGCACTTTTGCCTTGCAGCACGTTGCAGGTTGCGAGCACGAGTCCCGAGTTAGACTGGTGGCCTTCTACTTGGAGTTTGCATGTTCTGATAGTCTGCGCGTAGGTATTCCAGTTTCCACAGCTCTAGTTTAATTGGACACTCTAAAATTGCCCCGGGGTGTGTGTGTGTGCCCTGCACGATGGAGTGGCGACCTGTCCATTCCTGCCTCTCGCTCAGTGACCCCAGGGATATGCTCCAGCACTCCCCGCAACCGACTAAGCGGTGGTTACCTGACGACCCATGGATGTATGTATGACACAATATATAAGTCGTTGTTCGCAGACTATTTGTGCATCCTATTTCTCACTTTAACACTCAAACATGAATGGACGAACAAAAAACGTCCCTTTCTTTTTAACAATATCACAAGTGATTGTCTCACAACATTGACTTTTTAAGTTAAGTGATTTTCAAGTTGCAGTATAGCTGAATCAAAGAGCCCGATTGCAGACGTGGATGTGGAAATAAATAAATAATTCCAAAAAAAGTGGTGCTGATCATGGAGTAAATTGAAGGAGGTGAATACAAAGAGATATGGTTTAAAATCACACCATAGTTGCCATTGTGTGTGTGGGTGTGTCTGTGTGCGTGTGTGTGTGCGCGTGGTAACTGATCTCATCTCATGTTCGCTCTCATCCTCTCAGAATAGCTTCCTAATTGGCAGGACTGTGTGAATAGGCAGCTGGCCAAGGAGGCTGCATACAAAAGAGGTTGCGCCGAGACGAGGCCTTGCCTATTCACCACCTCTACCCTTCAACTCAAAAACGGGAGAAAGAAAGCCTGGGCATGGGATGGAGGGGATCAGGGTGGGACTGGGGGTGCAGTGGCGGCTGTGACACAACTGCGTGGAGTGGAAATCGACAAAATAAGCGAGAGAAAGAGAGAGAGAGAGGGAAAGAGAGAGAGCGAGAAATAGAAGATAATAATGGAAGATTATCTTCTTGTTTGGAGGCAGAGCTGCAAGGATAAGTAGGCTTTCCTGAGGACCCTGATCCCAGACCAGTCAATAAAGAGCCATGTCTGCACTACTGATAGGGGTGGCCTGTTGGGGTGGGCTGGTGCTTGAGGGGCAGTTAGGGCAGTGAGGGGCCAAAAGTGTCCTCATCATGTAAGGCCGTAACACTTCGGGAGGGGGTGTTAGGTTGGCTCAGATTTCACTGCATGTGTTCAAGTTCCCACAGAAACGACATCCATCCATGCGGCAAGTGCTCCCCCCTCTGTGCTCCACTGAAAGTGTGCGACCATGACACACAGACTGGACACATTTTAATGTACTCAGTGTAAGGCATGTTATTTTCACACAGTATGAAGTCAGTTCATCTCTGTAAATATGACACTCTCCCCTTCAACCTCCTCCAAATTGAAACTCAACCAAAATGAAGATGGAAATCTGTTTTTAGCTCCTAGAAAGATTAGTCCGTCCTTCTTCAACAAATAGTTTTCCAGCCTGTGTGTTTCATTTTTTAGAAAAATAAAATGCAGATAACAGTCCATGTGTATGTATGTGGATACCATGAACAAAAACAAGAGATAGTGAATTCTTTGAGCTTTTTTGTCAAAGATCTGATCTTTAAACTTTAGAATTTCCTTTTTATTTTTCTTTGAAAACCCAATTTGTTTCAATTAATTGGATACTGCCTCTGGAGGAAACGTAGTCCAGTTGAACAGGAGGAGTCAAAGTGACCGAATTATCAGTGAAGTGACGCCAAATGAATGTGGTGTCAGTATATGAAAAATATGAAAAATCACCAGAGCGTTGCAGATATATATTTTACCCCATCTTCCGTGGTGTTGCGGAGTTCCTCTTCCCACACACTCACAACGAAGAAGCCGGTCAAATCACAACTTCCAGCTGTTTTTAAACCTAATGCTTAACCATACACCCTCATGACAGAACCATGGAGTGTTCCTTGTCAGACCCGCAACACCAAAGACTGTCTGCGCTGCAGAGCTAACAGAGCTAAAGGCTAACGTGACTTCTCACTTCAAAACTTTATTGATAGACTGTCAAAGTTTGCTTTGCGGTATAAAAGTTGGCGAAAAATTAAATGCATAACAAAATAAATGTGCTCCAAAGTGTGAAGAGAGAAAGAAAAATTGTTTTTATGACTCAAGTTCATTCAAAGAATGCTATGGATTTGTCTGGAAGCTCAACACGACAATAAATCATCCAAAACAGAAGTGATAAAATCGAAACAGTTATTTAAAGTAAATAAATAAATCATGATATATTTTGCCACTTTGCCCACCTCTTATTGAGACATTTGAAACAATTACATTTTCTGCAATTTGTTTCTGCATATAGCATGGCAAAATAACAACCAAGTGTCAGTAGCTACAGTTTTTCACAAATGAATATCTATAGGACTTTAAGCACAAGTGCACTTCAGCCGAGGTTCCTTTGGTGGTGTGCCTCGGATGTTTTCAATGAACCGTGCCGTGGCTTGTCAAAGGTTGAAAAACACTGTCCTCGATAGTACATTATTACACTGGTCTAAAATAAAGTCAGTGTCCTCTAATCCTTCAACAATTGTTGACATTAAATAATAATCTCTTAGTGCAACATAGAAGTATTTGCCTCAGCATTCAAATGATCCCATCTGGAGTAGTGTCACCCTCTCCTCACTGGCATCAAGAAGAAATCTCTGTCATGCGTAGAACTGGTCCAGTTTAGGATCACTTCTAAGATTTTGTTGATTACATTTATGGCCCGTCTTGGCCTGCCCCAATCACATTGTAGAAACGCTGACCCCCTACAAGCCAGCCAGGACCCTCAGATCCCCAGGTGGGTCCCTGCAAGTGGTCGTGACCTCAAGATTTATATCTAGAGCCCTGACTGTCAGGATGCTATGTCTGTGAAACAGAGGAGTTGGATCATCTACAAGAGGAGACCTGAAACACTACAGCAGAGGTCTGGAACCTGACCTGAACCCGATAGAACACCTTTGGGATGAATTAGCGCGGAGACTGAGAGCCAGGCCTTCTCCACCAACATCAGTGACCTCACCAATGCGCTTTTGGAAGAATGGTGAAAAATTCCTCCTCGACCTTGTGGACAGCCTTCCCAGAAGAGTTGAAGCTGTAATAGCTGCAAATGGTGGACCGACATCATATTGAACCCAACGGGTTAGGAATATGATGGCACTTAGGTGCATGTGAGTCAAGGCAGGTGAGCAAATACTCATTGTTAAAATGCTGATTTTTTCTTGCACTTGCATTTACTTAATTTTGGCATAGACATATTGCAACCAGCACTGTCACCTTGCAGCGAGAAGGTTGCGAGTTAGATTCCCGGGTTGAACAGGAGTCCAAAAAGCTCAGAAGGTTAATATGGACACTCTAAAATTCCCCCTGGTGTGTGTGTGCGTGTGTGCGTGAATGGAATGTGCTCTCTACGATGGACTGACCGCTGAACAGGACTAAACGCTGGTTAACTGACAATTATTTTATTTTATTTTAGTTTATTTTAAAATTCATGGCATTGCATCAATCACATTGTTGTATGCCAGCTATTTGGCCCTGCAAGGCGAATGTGTGCAGATGGGCGGGTTCTTTTGTTGGGTGTGCATGTGTGTGCACCTCCTGCAGTTTCCATTATGTCTGTGACCATTCTGTAAAATAGAGGTCATACTAGGTGCACCACCTTCCCCTATCAGCCATTTGCCTCTGCGCCACATAATTTTCCCACAAATGACACACACTGTGTTTGGTGACTGATAGGTAGTGAAATAATTAAGTGACAGAAATTTTTAAAAACTTAATAACCACATTGAATATTGCAAACTATTAGTGTACATGCATGTTGAATAAATAGCAATACTCTAAATGGAAACAAAGGCGCAAACCCATGCATGTTAATGTTGAAAATTTAAACATTAATCTCACGTTCTACTTTTTTCTCCACCTACTTCACAATATAGCGGTGGGAGATGTGTCATTGTTATATGAAACCACACTCTTTTTAGTATATTGCAATGTGCGCAATGCGCAGACAATAAGCCTTAATAGGTGGGTTAAATTCACATTTACCATGGCAACAAATTGTCTACAGTGGGTATTACACATAGATTTAATTATTATTGTTTTATTATAATGCACTTTCTATGCTCCAGTACTGTAAACGGGTTGCATTTATGCAGACAGTCATACATAAACAGTAGAATGCTGCCATGCCGCCATGACCATATCCTGACCTTGAGTTCTCATTTTCTAGTTTCTGTTCCTCCTCGTGCCTGATCTGCCTTGTGAACTCTTTGGTTTGGACTTTGGACAATTCTGGACCTCGATCGTTTGGAGATTGCCTCCGTTGGAGACTCCTCTTGTTATTGTTTAGGACGTTTGTGTTGGCTCTGCCGTTTTTGTTTAATAACACTGTGTTCATCCGTGAACCGCCTCGCCTCTCTTGCTTCCTGCAGTTGGCTCTTCTCTCATGTCAGAGCCTCGTGACACAGTCTTTGCTGTACAACAGTCAACGGTGTGCTGACAGACAGTGAGAAGACATTCTTAGAGGGCTATGTTGGGCTTGGTACGCAGCGACCGTGTTACATGGCGTAGAGGTTCAGAATCTGCCCATCTCAGTGATGGTTCAATGCAGCCACCATCTGGGAGCAGTGAAAATTGTACCGGAGAGAAACCACTGTATTGGACTGCTTGGCTTCATTTTAGCTTGGACTAATGGCTAAATAAACTATTGTCTTGTCAGGCAATTCACTGTATGAAAACGTGATCACTTTGACAGACGGACTGTAGTCCCTTTTCGACATGCACCCTTCTGCTGCTGATCATAAACAGTCAGTTAGAATAAGATCTCCACCTTCTCCATGATAGAGGTGCTGGCGCTTCACTGGAAAGCTCCAAGCAGCTGCAGCACTCATCTGTGCAGTTGCTGCCATTGGCAGCACAGCAGGAAACATCTGTAAAGCACACAACAGATGTTTATGGATGTGTGTGTGTGTGATGTGTTGTGTGGATGTGTAAATAAGTGCCTGGATGTGTGTGCTTTTGCTGTCTTCTGCCATCTGGATAACTGATGGTTTGCCATAATGAAAATATGAACAGAGACAATGTGTGATAATGGCTCATTTTAAACGCTGCATTGTGAAAAGCCGTAAGTGGAAATGCTGAAAGAGTGAGAGGCTCTGAGTTGTCATGATTATTGAGGAGAAGTCATTATGGGCAGGAATTGGATGTTGAAAGAAGGTCTATGAAGCACATTGAAAGTGTTTGGTTTTGGTGAACGGTTTGTCACATGGCTGAGATTATTATATAATGGTGCACAGTGCTTGGTAAAGACAACTGGAGGTCTGATGTCCCATGTCGGTACAACTGTCTTTGGGGCCCTTTCTGGAGTGCAGCACACTCAAATCGACACAACTGGGCTACCATGACACTCACAGTAGTTCAACTTTTGGAACTACTTCTTGAGCTGCAGTTGTTTACATGCAGACTTTCCGCCTTCCTGTCACAACTGTCCATTTTTTAATTTATAGCACAAATAGGAAGAGTCTTGACCAGTGGGAAAGTTCCTGGTGAGTTGAGCGCATTATTGAGTTTTGTTTAGTTATATTTGCCTAAACACCGTGTCTACCAAGTTTATGTAGCGAATGTACTGCTGCGACTGTAGAAACTACGTATGCATGGCGACGGGATACATAATGACTTTCTGCTATATTTTAATTCGGATGTGATGTCTTGGACAAGTGGAGGAGTCTGAGGGGAGGAAGGTGACCGAGGAGCATAGTGTTCAGCGGCATCTAGTGACGTGAAGTGACCGTTCCTAACCGTCCTCTCTTTTCTGGAGCCCTTCATCTCCAGGAGAGATGGGACTGGAGATGCAGCAGCAAAAGGTGAATCATGAGATACATTATGTACGTTAGTTCATTGGTGACAATCTGAATGCTAAATAAAAAAATGAAAAATTAAAAAAAAACAGCTTTCTGTATAGCTTTTTTCTGTATAGCTAGTGCAACAATGTAATCACATTATGTTGACATTACTGAGAGGAGGAGGATGGACCTTCCACATTTTCTAGTATTATTCTGTTTCTTATAAAATGTTTTTGTATTACATCATTTTTGCACTGTCATAGTGACATAACTTGCTTTAGGTTAACTCTATTGCTGTCCTATTCAGATTATTAGTGCTACAAATCACAATGAGATATAATTGAACTCAACTTTCATTATGTACAGGACACAGAAGGAACGTCAACGCGAGTCCCGGTTTGAAAGAGTCTGACGTCAAAGACCGCTCCACCTCCCTGACCCGGTGTTCTTGAAGAGCCAGAGGAACCCATGCAGGTGGGAAGAACATGTCGCTCACCTGTGGAGCGTCAATACCGGTTAGCTTGTGGTGTAGCTGGTCACTTTCTTAGAACCTTCCCTGTAAGTCCCAAGAATCCCGGTTCTCCTCATGTGATGCGAGTCTTGGATCCCAGATACTATCCCCGAGTGTTTCCGCCCGCCTAGAGGGCTAGGTCACGAAAAGCTTCAGTGTGATAACGGGGACAATCAGGACCTTCAACATGCTATATTTGTTATATTGTTTATTTATTAAAAAATTGCTAAGTAGTCAATTGTCATATTGAGTTACTTATTTGTGTACTACTGAAAGTGAATACATCAAGTTTAGATGAATTTGATTAGTGGATGCAACCTCAGGTCACCAGCAGAAACCAATCTCTTTAAGCATGTAGCGACCTCTGCAGGAGGCGGTGGTGGGTTTTCACTTATGGCAATGTAATTGTTTAACTTGTTAGAATCAGATCATACTGAAGTTTTCAATTGTCGATCATTAGATTATTGGTATGCACAATCAAGGACTGAAAGTGGAAGCATCCTCCTGTTTTGGGCTCAACGTCTTCGTAAGGAGAGACGCTGTATGACTGTTAGCTTTATTCAGTGGGAAAAAAAAAAAAAAACATAAAAAAGAAATGAGTGCGGCATCACTGAATTAATATAAATACCTCGATCTTCTATACACATTCTGCATGCAGTGGATATGGGAAGAAGAAGGATCGTCCAAGAGGAAAAAGATTAAGGAATTTGTCATTGGTCGTTTCCCTTCTGTTCACAACAAGTCAAAGTAAAATGTTGCATTTTAGTAAAGGGGCTTTTCACACTGTGGATTTTGTCTCAGTTGGCCTGAGTTCGATCTGGCCCCTGCTGTGGAGCTTCATAACTCAGCGCCTCAGCTGGCAGAATGTGCCGTCTCACAGCAAAAAATGAAAGCGGATTACCGACGATCGAGAAGATTTTAATCAGTGAGGTACAGATCCAGACGTCAAAAATGATCAATGAATAGTCTGGTAATACTCAATAACTTGGGAAAAATCACCGTCTTTCCTCTTCGCTGTCTTTGTGCAGACAGCTCCGCAGCTGTGAGATCACAGCAGTGAAAACAGTTCCTGTAGAGCACAGCTTTATTCATTTAAGTAAAACTGTTGCGAGTCGCCTGAGGCGAGAAGCTCACACTCCATGGTTAACCTCCCGAGACAAGGTGCAGCTCTCCAGGTGGGATCAAGTCTGCCGTCGAAACCCGACTTGCTTTGTGTTCACGTCGGACTTTTTTGCCAATAGCACTTTATCTCGAGACAGATTGTGCAGTGTAAAAAAAACCCATAAAGTGCGAGCAACGAGTCTAAAATATCGAGAAGCAGACATCAAGTTCAAGTTGCTATTTTACATTTTTACATTTTATCTTAGTGAGAGGTCTGTTTTCGTGTTTGTGTTGTGCACTCTTTTTTTCTCTCTCAAATGAACACACGTGGACCGTGTTTTGTTTTTGTTTGGTTTTTTATGAGGGCCTTTGATACCTTCATGTACAAAAATGACCACATTGTAAGCTAGCAAGCTCAGCGTTTCGCATCGTAACGATTGCAACTATATGTCATGCATTCCATGCGTTATTTGTACTGTAGTCAAGCTTAACAATTCAGCATTGCAGTGAACAGAACATACATTTGCAATGCAAAAATGATCAGGTGAATGGGAAAATGTGCCCAGTGCAGTCCTCACAGTTCGCTGAGAATTGAGGGCTTGATCAAGACAGAGGTCTGTCTCAATCAAAAGTGACCAGCCTCCCTCTAAAGCCAGACATCCAGCTCTAGGCTGTTGTATCTTTGGCCATGACAATCGTGTGCAAATAAACAGATGTCAAAGGTCAAAGGTGTCAAATCCAGCTCCAAGCAAGGTAGAATGGCTTGCACCAGGGTTACACTGACAACCACAGGCTGCATGCAGGAAGAAAGCTTAGTTCAAATGATCATCTAACCGACTGTATATTTAGGGTGTTTACATTTTTGTGGTTCATGTGTGCTATTAAGTTCTTAAGCAAGGTCAAGCCGTCAACATTAGAGGAAGCCAGAAAATACAATTGTTTTCTACTTTGAGTCTAGTGTGTTCGGTGAACTTCTTTCTCTTGAGTTGGCTCAATGTTTTGTTGAGTCTGCTCTTTTAGTCAATACATTTGCCCGGCATTCTGTTTCTGTTGTGCTTTTTTAAGAAGACTGGTACTCAAATTATTTTTGAAAATTTGTCCTACAATGTATATGACGAAAAAATTCAAGACTGCAAGTCTGCTTTTTAGACACACACACCCCCACAGTCTTTCACATTAACATCCCCCCCTCTCCCCTTCTGCATTGCTCCTCTATAATTTTCCCTGACAGCTTCCTCCACCTTCCCCTGCCACTGTATTATTTAGATAACCTGGGGACACCATACATACACCGCAGTTCAAACGGAGGTCGCAATCACATTCTGTGACAGTGGCAGCCAATCCCAGTCCATCAATAGGAGGGGCAATGGGGCTCATTGTTCCACAATGTGTGTATTTATGGCATTTGCGTCAGCATCCACACAATAATGAGCGCACAATTTCAATCACCTAGTGGATGGAGACCAAGAAAGGATGAGGCCAAGCCGGAATGCTGCTACTTGCTACACATTTGTGATATGGATATTCATTCTTTTTGTCATCTATGATCTTTTGTTTGTTTGTCTACGTCAGAAAAGGTATAGTACTGTTTCGTCCCCGAAGATTATAGAGGTCTGAAAAGGTTTGCCCCCTCTGATTTTATTTGTTTATTTATTTTTTCTGTCTATCTTAAATGACTGAGTAAATCAGATAATGAAATTCAACTCAAAATATTAAATATGGCAAATGTATTTTTTTAAATGTTAGTTATTTATTTCATTAATATAGGGGAAATAAAATGCAAGCCTGTGTGGCCCTGTATGAAAAAGTGACCTAAATTACCCCAAGCGGGCTTTGACAGCGCATCAAAACCAGCACAACATCATGCACAGAACTGTGTGGGTCCCATTGCATGCGATGTAAAAGTAACGTGACATTTAAGAACAACAACATCATACAAACAAGATAATATGTTGGTGGTGTGATGGTCTGCAGATGCTGTGCTGTGTCAGGAACTGAAAGAATTGCACAGACAATGGATCCATGAATTCCTCTTTCCATTCTGAAACGCTCATGGAGAAGATCTGACCATTTGTTTGTGACATTATGCTGAAGTAAGTGTGACTTCTGCAGCTGGACTTTGATCCAAAACACACCAGCAAGTTCTCATCTGAATGGATGTTAAAAGACAAAGTGAAGACTTGCAAAACCTGAATCCTATTAAATTCTCTAGACCCTCCCATTTTGTTGAAATACAACAGCTGAGCAACAAACTTCATCCACAGCTCCACAAGCAACTTGACTCCAGTTGCTGCTGCCATGGGAGAAATGTACTTTGTCACATTGGTCACTGTAGGCTTGAATTTTAATTTTCCTTTATACAGTAAAAAATATTGATACGCAAAACCTGATTTTTTTGCTTCTGTCAATATTCAAATGTGTTTGCTGGTCTGGGATACTTAACTGTGGCAAGCATGCAAAAGAAAACTAGATAGAAAGGGCGCAAATACCTTTTTTTAGGGAGATGAATTAATTATGTGAATTCAACTTAAACACCTGTCTAGGAGCTAATGAGATTATATAACAATATCTGCATACTGCATACAAAAAGTTGAATCGCATTCAGTAGATTCAAAGATGAACTCATCCACAAGTTATTCATCTGTCAAACAAATTTCCTTCTAGATACAATGGGCATCATTAACGCGCAACCCTTCTTGATGGAAAAAAATTAAATGTAGACATTTTTAAATCCATCATTATATCATAAAATTATTTATTAAAAAAATAACAAACCAAAATCTCAGAATAGTCAGAAGTATTCAGACCCTTTGTTGTGGCACTGATACCCACGTGGACTCCATTTCCTCTGAGATTAGAGTGCAACTGTGTTTAATTCAACTGAATGGACTTGGTTAGAAAAAAGCACACACCTGCTATAAGACTTTACTACTCACGGTGCATGTGAGAGCAAATCATGATATCAAAGGAACTGCCCAAGTCACCGATCTGGCCATTAGGCCATTGTTACAAAATCATGTCTGCAGCACTCAAGGTTCCTAACGGTATGTTCACACCACCAGCTACTTCTGTGAGCTATACATACAAAGTCAATAGAGTGACGATTGACAACCATTAGCGACTCCGAACATGACATCAACACCACTGGAGTGGGTGACGCTACACGATTTGATCTACATAAGATGACTCCAGCTACTCAAGATGACGCAATTGAGGCCAGATCCCCAAGTCATGTATTACATGAGAGGGAAATTGCAATTCCAGCAAAAATGGCTGCATGCCCAGAACTATATGACCCACATTGTTCCTTTTACTGGGACCGAAACAGAAAAGAGCTTGCCTGCCGGGAAGTCAGCAAAACCGTTGACATCCTTGGTGAGTTCAGACATTTATCTTTTAGCCTAATAGATGTAGTGCATGCCATATAGTGGCTGTGGAAACTACTCATGTCATCATTTTCCTTCATTGGAGATATACAATGAAAAATGGGGGGATATATACATGAGAGAGATGAGGAAGTTCATGGCGAACAAGAATGGGTCAGTGGCGTCTAACTAGGTTAGACCTAGTTAGTTACTAGTTACTAGGTGACGTGGAGGAGGTTTACCATCCTCTCCTTCCTGGACCCCTTCATCACCCTGTGGGGGACGTCGGGGAACATAACGGGCAACAGCAGCACAAGCAGGTAAGAGCTCAATGGTAACAATCTATGCACTTGCTAAACATAAAAAATGTATTGAGCTTTCTGAATAGGGAATGGATTAATAGTAATAACACCATCTTCTCATTACTCACCTTCAGCCGCTGCTGACCCATCCACATCCTCTGCTGGTCCCCGAAATATTTAGAAAAATGTGTGTGTGTGTATACAATACAATTTATTCTTTTGTTATTAAAATGTTTACACTCCATCACATAAAACAATAATTGATTTATACAATGGAACTCAATGTGTCTCTTGCTTACAGAACAAAAAACGAAACGGTCATCTGGGGAACAGGAAGACAGAGAGTTGCGGCAGACCCACATCGTCTCTCTCCTAAAACCCGCTCCTCCACCCCCACCCTGCAGAGAAGTCTTCCCTATATTACTTGAGTATTTGTGTCTTTTTTAATACCGAGCACTTTGTATGCTTTGGCAAAGGAAAACAGGGTGCACTGAAGGTCCTCATCTGAGAGGGCTACAAGAGCGTTGTCGTCTGTATACCACAGCTCCATGATCAATATGGTGGTGGTTCAACCATTCGCTCTAAAGTAGTTGATGTGGAGAAGTGTTGGTTCTCGAGATAGAGGTTAGTGTTGGAGCGATGACACATCCCTGTTTGACTCCAGTGTCAACCCTGAAGGCTTCTGTTTCGTCTCTACTGCCACTGAGTACCATAGCAGACATATTGTCACGCAGCAGCATGAAGACTGGAGACCCTGCTCTGTTACAGCCTTGATCCCTCAAGTGCCATTGTGACTCATGGTGTCATCCTCCGCCACTCCCGCTGTTGAGGCCTGGTCTGGGACCTCCCCCTCGACCCTTCGGCTGTGGGTGACTCTGTCAGGAGCCAAAAGGCCCCCGATAGGATCGCTCTCAGGATTATTGAAACACACAAGGTTCTCCACGGCGACAAGGAGGCAATACATGGATACAGAAATTGTGTTCAGGAACTGATGACTGTTAAGAAAGCCTTAGCCACCGATCTGCGCCAACAGGTTCTCGAACGGTCTGCGATTCTGAAGAAAGTACTGCTGGAATCGCTTGTCAACTAGCTGCTTTCTGACCAACTGAAGCACGCTTTTTCAGCAAGTACAGCACAGGGCCAAAACACGGGACTGCCTCCACTCTGACCACCTGATGCAACAATGATGAAAGTTGTCATCTTAAGGCCACTGCGAATAGAGGTGGGGAAAAAAATGTATATTGCACTATATTGTTGCACTCTGTCGCAACAAATAACTGATAAGAGGAGGCCTTTGACCACAAGGCCCAAAATGGCGTCATTGTAGGAGCACCTCAAGAAGGAACCCCAGGGATACGTGCTCCAGTTCTAACGGAAAGCGCCTCCTTTTCTGGGGGTTCGCGTCTTGAACCCCCGCACGGCGCAGGACACATATTTCCATGTACCCATTCTAATGTGGCACAGAATGTACCTACGGTTTGCAATGGGGAACGAAGTGTTTCAGATCAACCGACTGCCGTTTGGTCTCGAGTTGGTCGACTCCGACTTGATGTCGGCACGCTTGTCAGACGAGCGCATTGCGAGATTGCTTGACCAGTGGTTCAGCAGCTTGAAGCTAGGCCCAGTTAGGGACAAGAATCGGCGACTGATGCTATCCTGCCAAGCATTTCAGGATCTGGTGTTCTAGGTCTCTCGTGTGCGTCTGATGAAGGGCGTGACAATTGGATGTGTCCCACAGTATCTTCACGTTTTCACGGATGCATCCCTGTCGGGCTGGGGCGGGATGCTGGACGAAAACGGCACAGGTTCTGGTACAACTAGTCTGCTGCAGCCTACCAGAACAGACAGGGGAGTGTCAACAATGACAGCAGTGCATTTTCTCCCTGTGCCTGCGTGGGTTTTCTCCAGGTACTCCTGTTTCCTCCCACAGCTCAAAGACATAGCCACTAGGCTAAGTGCCCCTTTGTGCGCTTGTGTGTGCGGATGGTGTGTGCGCTCTGTGATCGACTGGTGACCTGTCCACGGTGTATTCCTGCCTCTCGCCCAATGACTGCTGGGATGGACTCTAGCACTCCCTGCAACCCTGAACTGGACTAAGTGGTGGTTAACTGAAGACATGCAGTATGTGTGCATGGAATGAAAATTATAAATAATGTAGCACTATAAGGTGTAAATAATGTATACTGATGATTATGATTAATGTATATGTTTTAAACATGCTGTTCTCAAAGGTTATTGATCATGTTCTGGCATAGAAATCAAAATTTGCAGCAAAAAAATGATCAAATTCTCCATCACAGAATACAAATACAAAAATGGCGGCCGACTGCACTAGGGGTCAACCCCACCCTACACGCAAATTAACATCTGATCAATTTCTGACTGTCTGTGAGGAAAAGTGTCAACTCCAACTCCTTCATCACCTGTGCTTGTGGAAGGTCACAGACGATCATGCAGGTTCAGAGTCTGAATTTGATGATCTTGAACTCCACTGGTTACACGTGGGCAATGTGCATGTGGCTGGTTAGCTGTGCTTCCCAACTCACAGAAATAGTTCTGTAAACAGCTAACAGTCATATAGGGGACACCTACAATAGCAACACTTACAGCAACATATACCAATGATGTTATTCATATTCCTTACACGATGCAGTTTTTTTTTTTTTTTTAATGATGTCATTTGTCTGTATCACGAGACCGTGTTTGTATTGCTTACTTTTCCAGTAGTGTGTATGTGACCAAGTTCCCAGTGCCTTGGCCATCATCCAATTTGTCACGTGTCATGTGATTCATGGCAGTCACACACAGATTAATATTTAATGTTGGAGAGGGAAGACATGGCGAACAAATCTCCGCTGCTGTTTATTTAGGAAATTGAAGAAATATGAAGGAAATTTGCAATTTTATTGGTTTTCTGCAATCCAGTAGAGTCGTGGATGTGTCATCTGCGCAAAAACGTGTGGCGCACTGGGGACCTCCCGACCTACGGCCCACAATGTAAAGCTGCCACTATGTTGGATATGCTTTGCCCCTGTCATTGGCTTACCCTTCTCTGAAGTTTATTTGGCGCAAGCAGGGGGCAGTACAGCTTTGCCTCATATCACTTTGTCAGCAAAGTCTGCTAATACTGTTGTGGCTGTTGAAAATCTTTCATCTTTTTCTTCTGAGTGGAAGTGTGTGGAAAAAGCAGAGAGGAAGTGTGATCAATTGCGCTGATTTTCAGCCTTTTCTATTGTTCTTTGGTTAATCTGTCTCTGTAGTTGTATTGTGTTGTGTTTGGTCAGTTTCATTTTGTTTTAGGGCTTTAGTTATGTTTGTATGTATGTTTGCCGGCCAGTGCCTTCTGGTCAGCGGGTAGTGTGACCGTGTTCATCCCAAGCTACGTGTCTGCTGATCGTAACTTGCTACTTGTGGCTTAATTCGTTTGTGTGTTTTTCCTGGTTTATGCCCTGTGCCAGAGTATTTTGGTGGTTTCATTTCCTAATTTGTCTTCTCTTGTTCTCAGGTCCTGTTCCCCGTGCCTGGCCTGTCGAGTGAATTTTGGACATTGGGCCATGTCCCATTTGTGTTGGTTTTGCCTTGTTTGATTAAATTGTGCATTTTTTGACCCAACTTGCACTTTGCCAGTTCCTACTTCCTGCTCCTGGGTCTCCACCTTCTACTGAGCCTTCACAGTTTCTTGTTTGTGAGATGACCAGACATGGGAGAAGTGTCTCTCCCATGAAGAAGATCCTTATATGTAAATCTCTGCTGTTAAAGTATACATGATTTTTGTGCCATGATGTTGAAGAAAAAGAACAATCAATCTGTCTAAGTTGAAAACTTTGATTATCTGGCATCAACCACAACTTAATGACAGAAGAGGTGAGTGACAAGGAGGTACATGTTTGTGGTGTGTTGCATTAAATTAAAATGGACTGGATTGAAGAGACCCTCAAAGTATTCCTTCCACCGCCCGACAACATCACCAGTCGAGGTCAGCAGTCTCCCCCCTGCACTTTAAACAGTGCTGGTGAAGCACTGCTTCCCCCATCTGAGGCGACGGACGGTTTGCCAGAATTTCTTCGAGGCCGACCAATAGTCCTCCTCCATGGCCTCTCCGAACTCCTCCCAGACCCGGACCCCGGACTCTTTCTTCAGCCTGACAGCATCCCTTACTTTCGGTGTCCACCACCGGGTTCGGGGATTGCCGCCACGACAGCCACGAGAGACCTTCCAACCATAACTATGCACAGCTGCACTGACAATGGATGAGGAGAACATGGACCACTCAGACTCCAGGTCGCCTACCTCCCTCGGGATCTGGGAGAAACTCTCCCAGAGGTAGGAGTTAAAGAGTCCACTGACAGAGGGCTCCGCCAGGCGTTCCCAGCAGACCCTCACAATTCGTTTGGGCCTGCCCGGTCTGACTGGCTTCCTCCCCTGCCAGCGCATCGCACTCACCACTAGGTGGTGATCAGTTGACAGCTCTGCCCCTCTCTTCACCCGATTGTTCGAGACACGCAGCCGAAGGTCAGATGACACGACCACAAAGTCAATCGTAGACCTCCGGCCCAGGATGTCCTGGGGCCATATTCACTTATGGACACCCTTGTGCTCAAACATGGTGTTCGTTATGGGCAAACTGTGGGTGGCACAGCAATCCAGTAGTTGAGCGCGGTGTTCAACTCAGATCGGGTAGGCCGTTCTTCCCAATCACGCCCCTCCAAGTCTTGCTGTCATTGCCTACGTGGGCGTTGAAGTCTCCCAGTAGAACAATGGAGTCCCCGGTTGGGGCACTGTCAAGCACCCCTCCCAGTGATTCCAAGAATGCCGGGTAGTCTGCACTGCTGTTCGGCCCGTAAGCCGCAACCGCCGTGAGACACCTGTCCCCAACCTGACGGCGTAGGGACGCGACCCTCTCATTCGCTGGGGTAAACCCCAACACAAAGCTGCCGGGCTATGAGCAAGGCTACGCAAGCCCGCCGCCTTTCCCCACGGACAACCCCAGAAAAGTAGAGAGTCCAGCCTCTCTCAAGGAGTTGGGTTCCAGAGCCCAGGCTGCGCATGGAGGAGAGCCCGACCATATCTAGCTGGTACCTCTCAACCTCCCACACAAGCTCAGGCTCTTCCCCCCCAGCGAAGTGACATTCCATGTTCCGAAAGCCAGAGAATGTCCACACGAACCAGGTCGTCGGGTCCCCCGCCCTCGACTACCACCTAGTCCTTTTTGCACCCGACCCCTATGACTCCCTCTGCGGGTGGTGGGTCCGCAGGAGGTACCCAAGGGCAGAGGCCCGACAACCAGGCGCTCGCATTCGGGCCCCAACCCCAGGCCTGGCTCCAGGGTGGGGCCCCAGCTGCGCCATGCCGGGCGACGTCACAGTCCTTGTTTGTGTTTGTTTCATAAGGGCTTCTGAACTGCTCTTAGTCTGACCCGTCACCTAGGACCTGTTTGCCGCGGGAGACAACATAGCTCCTAGGATCATTCAAGGTACACAAAGTCCCCCACCACGGTAAGGTAGCAGTTCCAGGGGGAGAGCACTGAAACAATTTTATCATATTCGAACATTTCATTAATGTGCATTACAAAAACTAGGAAGAGATTTTGATAGTGAAACTTATTTGTCATAAAATACAACTTAGTACATGGACTAATGCAGTTCTCCTCTCCTGGTAGGGGCTATTGGTTGAAGGAATCCTGAGATCATGGTTGGAGTTTTTTTGGTGCTCCAGTTTTTGTTTCCAAAAGACCTTTTTAATTTGTGTCATTGTCCTTGTCATGTCAAAAATACTAAACTAGAGCTTTGCACAGTGACTCAGAATCAGACAAATCATAGAGATAGGACAAAATATATAAATATATATCAACAGCCTCTGGAGCAAAGACTTCATCCTGGTGATGTTCATGCTGTTCGACAGCTGGATCTGTCGCCTTACTGCTCCCAGCTGAAATAGAAATTAAATAGTTGATATCCTGATTTGAAAATCTATCCATCCTTTTAGCAGTATAGCATAACACCCCAAATCCCTCATCCAAACTGGTTGAAATACAAACTCCCTGGTACCACATTGATGTATGTTCTGCATAAATATAAGTGCCAGAAGTAAATGGAATTAAAATCTTAAATATTACAGAAAATACCAACCGTGACTAGACCGTTTCTGAAGTGAAAATTACACTTGGTACGAAGAACAGCATACATTATACAGCTCTCAGAGTTTCAGTCTTGGTGTGTTTCCAGTCATTCATGTCTCATCATAGTCAGTGCAGCCAAGAAATGACACTTAAAAATAAATGACTCATAGTTTCACTCTCTCCACAAAATCCAGCTTTTTTGTCTTGATCCCGCAAAGAGATAAAAAATAAAAATCAGTCGAGGCATTCTTTTTTTTTCTTGTTGTGACGTCACTGGGATGCCCAAACGCTCTTAGCAAACGTGTACATTTTCTGTTTGTACATTAAACCCCAGACAAATGTCACCACACATGGTCTCTGCCACTGGAACTGGAAGAATCAAAAGTGTATAAAGGTATCAGATGTCACCAGTTGCTGGTAGTAAATTTGAAAGCCGAGAAAATAATACAATTATAGTAGTAATCTACCGATACCTGCCCTTCATGTACCACAATAAAAAAGTCAGCATACTGAGAAGCAGGCATCCTGCTGTCCCACAATTTGAAATACTCACAGCCCCCCACCCCTCATGTAAATCTGAATGAATGAGGATGACTGAATTGAACATTTACAGAATAGGGTCATGTTCCGTGTTCTGTCATTGCGGGTGATTTTAAAGCCTGAATTGCCTTCAAATATTGCTGCACGCACCATTGTGTTTGATGTTGAGTTGAACTGTCAATATACTGTTGATCCCTTGCAATCACAACCAGCTTGAAAACTCCATGTTTGTTGAGTGGGTATGTACACTGTTGGCATTCTGGTGACCAGTTGAACCACCTGTTCCTCTGAAGTAAACAATACAGGGAAGCTTTTATGTAGGAGAAGCCACGCACAAACCATTTTTTAACCTGCTGCTACCACCCTTTGTAGGACCTGCTTTAATGTCTTCAGCACTGCATCAAAAGAACAACCATTCCTGATGGGAACACCTCTTAACACCTCATCTATAAGTCGTTCAAAAGTGGCAGGAGCATTGCAGAGGCCAAATCTCAGGGCCCGGAACTGACAGAGGCTCCTGTCTGCGCATAAGTCGGTATTTTGTTTCACTGATGGGCTTATTGACACTTGGCAATATCCACAGGTCCAGCGATGAAAACCAGATAGACCCACACACCATGTCCAATGAGTTATCCAATGGACAACAGTCTTTCATGGTCACATTGTTCAGCATTCTATAATCTACACAGATCCTCGTATTGGTGCTGTTCTTCTTTTGACACCATGACCGCTCCCAATGCCTGTGGATTAGCAGATGGTTCTATGATGCCAACCTCCTGCATTTCATCAACTTTGTGTTTTGACTGCCTGACCATCCCCATTGTGTATTTCATGCTGCACCAAATGAGTCAACCCACCTCCTTCACTGTCTGAAAATGCTGGCAAACTCTGCTTGCACTTTTCATTCTCTTCCTGCTAGCAAGGTTCAAAGTGGTCACAATTGTTCTTCCAAATTTCTTTCACTGCCACCAATCTGTCTACTCTGAGTGACTGCTGTGTTAGAAGGGCGCTACGCTAAGCAGGACAGGTGGGGGTAGAAATGAGTCTCTGTGGCTGTATGGACCATGGTTTGTTGCTCTGCTGCATCAATTTAACTTTAAATTAAATTAAATAAATAATAAAATTAAATTAAACATTCATATGTAGCGATCAACGACTGCGGTTGGTTGACTGGGCTGCACAGCATCATGGGACGTCAATGTATTTGTATTTATTGTTGAGCGTAGTGGAAGCTCAATTGCTATTGACCTTGCCTCATATGCTGGTGCAGTGAAACTGGCAGGTGCCTATGACTTGCTCAAGCATATGCCACCATGCTTAAGCCACGTAGAAGTAAACAATGCGTGGACCACGCAGTGTTTACTGTCTGTCTAATTAATTTGGTGGTGCATTGGTGGCTGTTGCATCACAACACAGGACTGTCTGAAGTTACGTCGTATCAGGGTTTGTTACTAATGGAGAGCCAGACTTTGTGATTTAGAACTGTTCTAAATTATTCTTACCATCACAGAAAGTACGAAAATGAAATTGAAATCCTACCATTTGCAGATTTCAGAAACTATTTGTTCATCTTACGTGTTCCCCCCCAGGACAGACAAACAAAGCATCATGTTTAGTGTGGCATCAGCCACCTATGGCAAATAAAAAGCACATTATTAGTGATGTAACAGTGTTCATAATCCACTCTTTTGGGCCCAGGCACGCAGCATGACTTCAGGCTGCATCATTTTTTTCATGGTGTCCATTACCCTGTGGGATAACTTGACCCGTCACCCCTGAGCATGTAGCTGCCACAGCATGAGACCAAATTGCCTACTGAACAGAATTCATGTACAGGTCATTGGCGTTTTCTACCCACTCACTGGACTGAAAACAAACCCCCCACGTGTCTCAGAAGCCAAATAAGAAGCTGAGAAAAAAAGCGAGATATGGAGCCAGCCTTGCAGGCAAACAGTAGGGTTGAGAGACTCGAGAGCAGGGAGGGCACAGGGAGGCTATTTCAACAACTCCAACTTCCACAGAATTACGGCTAAATGGAAAAATAATGGAAGTGGCATCGTTGGCCTTGTAGCATGCTGCTATTAGTATGCCAGTGTCATGGAGCGTGGAGACCAACAGCAGTTATGTATTTTTGCAAGTATGCATATAATTTATTGTGGGGAACACAATTTACACGGGTGCTCAATGCCTGTTTTATGGGCTCACAAATAGATGTATGAAGTGAAGCATATAATAGTGCACAGCAGCAGGCACAAATGCGTTCTAAATCTTCTGCATGTGTCGCACCAAAATTGTAACCAAATAATTTGACACATATTAATTCCTCAATTTCAATCTATTTATGTATGATGTACAATCCTCCATGAGAAAAATTTCAATTCAGGCCACTGTCTTGTTTGTGGGCCTCTGTGTGCTAGAATGTGCCTTATGTTTAATTATTTTTCATAAATTGCTCATGTAGCTTATCTGCCACAGAAGGTTTGGGCTGTAGCTTTGTGCAACATTTGTTTCCTTCTGTTCGGAGAGGTGTTGGTCAGCTGTGGAAGACAAGTGATTGATCGGAAATCCATTATTTATATTACCTTTTTGGAATTCTGACCCTTGATATGAACCTGTATGCCTACATAAAAAATGTCACATTGAAGGCGTGAATTCTGTATGACCCATCTGCAGTAAGCATAGGGAGGAGAATCAATAAAGGGGTTTGAAGGTACATTTTCCACTGGTGCTACCTGGTCAATGTTTAAAATGTTCTGAGTTCTTGTGAATGATAATGATATCACATCACCTATTTTTAAAATAATTTATGTACTTAACTCGGGCTTTTGAAATGCCCTCTTGAATTTATTTTAAATACAAATAACATCTTAAAATGAATAACAAGTAGTCCAAATATCAGCCATGAAAGTAAAAAGTACAATCAACTTTCTTTGTCCGAAATCATATTTCTATTGCCAAAAATCTTCATATTTAAGAACATGCCGTTTTTTTAAAGAGTGACAAGCCGAATGACCTTCAATTAATTTGAACACATTTGATATGCATTTTGTGTGGGCAAGACCGAGGGCGGTTTCACACTGCGGACTCTGTCTCGAGACAAAATGTGTTCGGCTCAAAAGTCTGAGATGTGAAAATGTCTGGTGAGTCTGGTGGCTGTCTGGGCGCACAAAAACAACTTTGCAAACTCCCTGAACACTGAGGTGTGCAGCCAGGAACTGCAGGTGGTGGTGCTGAATAGGTTGTCGCACGGCTGACGACGACTTCCTTGAGACGTGCTTCGTCCCAGGGTCACAAACCAGCTATTTTGTGCAGCGCGCCGCCAGCTGAGAAAAAAAAAGGACATCGGCAGAGGCACAGAATCCGCAGTGTGAAACCGCCCTGAGCGAGATGCGTTCTAGGACAGTAGTAAGACTTGCGATGATGTATGATTCAGAGACAAGCAGGGGAGGGGCAACGCCCGCTGAGTTTACTTGGGCCACCCTAACCAGAATAAGTCCCGCTTGGAAGTACTTATTTTGGAATAAATGTTTGATGCAAGAATATGATGATATATTCTATCTCTGAAAAAATTGCAAGACCGTGCCCCATTCTGGTGAAATGTCAACATTTGAGTCATTACTGTATCCAAAAATCTACACTTAAGCTTACTTAAAAGAAAAGGAGCAGAAAGTAGAATTCTTCTCTCTGCTCCTTTTCGTCAGACCAAGCTGATTATGATCGAGTCATGGTATGTATACTTGATGTGGGATTGAAATAAATCAGTAAATACATAGCATCACAGTGTAAATGAACACTGCTGTCATGGTTGGCTCAGATGAACAGACCAAAGTGCTAGATTGTAACTGGCACATAGAAGACTCGACACGGACAAGGTTAAATAGTAACAATATTTAATATACAATAAACAAAATAACAGGGCATAGACAGAAAAGGAAGAACTAAAGAATCCAAAACGCGGAGCAGGGGGAAATCACTCAAGGACGGGGAAAAAAACAGAAAACAGAAAACAGGTGAATTATTATCAAGCCAACTCACAGGGACAACCAAAACTGAACTTGGATATATCCACGAGGTCCAAACAACAAAGAACCCTCGGTGGTGGAACACTCAAACACGCACGTAATAAAGAAAAAGCCAACAAGAGAAAATAAGACACGAGTAACAAAAAACTCGCACAATGCACAGCGTGGCTTCAAAGGCAGAAAACAAACTAGAAGAAAGACTAGGAAGCGGCAGAAATGACACGCACAATAGAAAGTTTTCAAAGAATGGAAGAAACAGATTTCGAGGGGAACTTTACCAGAGGACGTGGAACAACCATCTGGCAGTGCAGACTGGAAGCCAGGTGTAGAAATCAGCGTGGCTTGATCATCAGACGAGCTCCAGCTGCACTGCCATGAAGCTGGGGTGAACAAAGAAAAAGGACAGGACACAGACAGGAAATAAAAAAATTAAAGTACAAGAAAAACACCACTGCCAATGAGACTTGCTCCATTGACCGGTTTGGCCGAGGCACCATTCTGTTTCAGAGACGGCATCTCAGTGGACACAGGACTGTCGTACAAATGGCATAAATAACACAATTACCACTGCATTAAAGTTTTACAACTCTTGCACAACGTGAGCATTACTAAACTCACAGAAAGAGAGGTGGATGCAGCCACATGAGCCACGGTAGATCTGAGAATATTGAAAAACATTGGGTCCATATGCTTCTCCCTCTCTCTCTTCTCTCTCTCTCTCTCTCTCTCTCTCTCTCTCTCTGCCAGCTGCAACAATTTCTTATCTCCTGTTCCCTCTTCTGCCTGAGAGATAACAGTAATTCTTCTCAATGCTGTACCCCCAATCGCCTCCCACTCTCACTCTCTCTCTCACACACACAGTAGTCTGTCCATATATCATCAAGAATTTCAGTACAGCACATACTACACACTAAATTTATATGACTTGTATGCGCACACAGCCAGTCACACTTGCACACAGCCAGTCACACACACACACATGTGCACACCCTGAACACAGACATAGATGCTGGTAACGTCTTTCTGCTCAGTCAAGATAAAGGGTTATGACAGCATTCGGACGCTCCTTCTTTGTGAGATTGGGGTTGATGAAAAGAGAGAGAATGCGGGGGGCAATCAAGCATTCAAACGCAGATTAGTTAACAGTCGTATAGTTACAGAAAAAAAAAAAGTAGCCGTTCTTGAATAAATGGAACAATATCCCCCTTTATTTTTTATCCCTATTCCTGGGCTTCCTTGGTATACTTTCTGCTTATATATATATATATATATATATATATATATATATATATATATATATATATATATATATATATATATATATATATATATATATATAAACGTGGCTAAGGCCCGGAGTGTTGGAGCCAGATAAAAGAATTAGTGGTTGCACACAGGGACCCCAGCGCTAAGTACAGGCACGAATTAGAATGTCTATCTCTGTCGCTCTTGGCTCATCCGCTCCAGCTAGCCGCGCTTCACACTCGTAAACAATTTAATCTTTTCACTACAGTTTGGGAGAAAAAAGACTACGGACTAGAGGGAGAGTTAGAAAAAGAAAGAAAGATAAAGCTGCGGGGTTTGAAGGGTACTGGACAGAACTCCCCCCCACCCCTGGCTGTACCACTGTCTGGCCTCCTCTTCATCTTTCCACCAACCTCTTCTTTTAAACAAGAAACCTGACGCAAATGCTTGCAAGGTGCTGGAAGATTGAATCAGTTCTCTTTCATTTTCCTTCTCCCTGCTGCAGTTACATTTGGGCCCTTCTCTCACTCTTCTCGCCACTATTCTTTTTTATTCCCTCCCTCCTCCTCCTTTTTGCTCTTCCTCTTCTCGCCATCGTCGTGAAATTGAAGATGTGTAGAGGTTTGGGCTTTGGGGGCAAAGACAATTTTGGAGCTGTAATAAAATTCATAGGCTGACACACTTGCATGCACGTCCACACACACACGCCTGCGTACACACACCTTGGTTGAGGGCATAATCATGACAGATAGATAGATAGATAGATAGATAGATAGATAGATAGATAGATAGATAGATAGATAGATAGATAGATAGATAGATAGATAGATAGATAGATAGATAGATAGATAGATGAAATGCTATTTATTTATATATTATATTATATATATCCATCCATATATTATATATATCCATTATATGTGCAGTGAACCCATTGAGTGACACTATATTTTGAAAGGGTTGCTGACTTTATTCATAGCAGTAATATAAATATGAAGTCATTGACGCTGGTACTCCAGCTGATGATTTGCGGCCCCTGAACTGTTATTGCTTAACCCCACATTACGTGAAATGCGCATTTTAAGTTACCCCTCGAAGGTTTAGCATCAATGGAGAATTCAAACACCATCTGGAACAAGAGAACCAGGGCTTTGCACTGACATGATGTCACATCACAAACAAAAAAAAGAAGAAATATTGACAGAATTTTCTGCAATATAACAATTAAGACATAACGTTTACATCAGAGAAGAATGAAATGAATATTCATTCATCCATTCAATGTGGTAGCCCCCTGCATGAATGCTCCAAGACTGCACAAACACAGACCAGATTTTCCGTTGTAGTAGATCAAGAGTTATACAGCTATCTTAAAGCTTTAGCCCCAGTTATGGTTAACATCATCGACATATTTATGCGCAAGCCTTATGACAAGGTTGTTGTCAGCTCTACACATCTCCACTACTACGGTGTAACATGTTATATAGAGAAGTGGATTTTTACTTCCTCCGCTGACACCAAAGTCAGTCTCTAGAACGTAGATATTTGCATGTTTCAGCACGTCTAAAACAACTACCGCGATCAGCACTAATCTCATTCAGCGCGCAAGCATGTCAAGTGCCATGACTCTCAACATGTTATAAAATTAGTAACAATTTTATTCTTGTCAAAAGGCTATGATGTCACTTTTATTTATTTTTACTAATTCTGTTTAAACTGTTGACCGCCAGGAAAAAAAAAAAATATATAATACATATAGTGTCAGTTCACCAGTGCTTGTGGTTGCTGGGAGTGCTGGAGCCTCTCCAAGAGATCATTGGACGAGAGGTGGGAATACACAAACTGACTAATAAATAGTAAATAACGAAATAAAATAAAAAAATAAAATAAAATAAATGCATTCATTATTACAAAATAATGACACAGTAACAATCGTTACTATAATCACATTTTTACATAGATTTATGATTAATTCATAATTTGAGTAATTTGCTCATTCATCCATGTGTTTTAAATGTAGTCATTTAAAAACAGGTATTTTTCTTTCCTATATTTGCATTATGTTTTTCAATATTACATTTCCACATTTACTCATTCATTAATTAATTAGTTTTTTTTTATAAATTGATTTTTTATATTAATAAATGTCTGTATTTTCAAATATGTTTATTACCGTGACCCATGCAAAGGAGGGCTGTCTGACGCACTCACATGGCACTTCCCATTTTATGGACCTCACAAGACAGGTGCTTGAAATCCTAATGCCACAGAAGACCACAATTACAAAAAAAAAACCTTGGACTTTTCTTGCTGCTCCCCACAAAACGGCAGTACTTGAAATAAGTAAATATTTTTTTGGAAGTTGACAAGACACACACTGCGTGAAAACAAACATTGAACATGCATCATGCCCCCAATATAATTAGACTAGTCTCATGTAATTACAGGTGTTGTGTTGGCATTAAAGAAAAAAAGTGTGTTTCTCGCCCCGGTCAGTTCTCTGCTGAGACACTAGCTTCCTCCACTGCTGAGCCAGTCTGTAGAGGTGGAGCTGCGGGAACACTGCAGTGTTGGTCGTCTTTGAGAAGTTTAATGTCAATAAAGTGCCGACAAGTCTTGTTTCCACCCAGACAACTGCAACCGACGTATTGGAGCCAGTTTAAACAACAATAGTTCTTCTATTATCTTAAAAAAAAAAATACACGCTGCCATCTTGCAGCCACTTCACAGAAGATGTTTTATCTAGAGTGTGCAATGAAACCAGTGTAGTCTGTCATATGAAGGGATAAATCTGCCACTGAGATTTGGATAGAAAAAAAAACCAAACTGAATTCGAAAATCGAAAATTTCTTTTGTTTTTTTGGTGACAATTTTTGAAAGTTTTGATGCCCTGTTATTAAGGTTTGAATACGAAAGAAAGATTTACACAGCATTTAAAAAAGTTTTCTATACAGCGTGAAAATTAAGCGCTCGTAATATGTAGAAGGGATTTTTTTGTTTCAAATTGTCATTAGGTACTTTTTTTTACCATTACGAGTATTTTTTTTATTAGCTCAAAACTAATGACACAGAAATGGCGTTAGGGGCGTGTCCTTGCTCTGTGGGGCGAAGCCGAATCAAGACTGACAACACTCCCAACCGCAGTTTGAGGTGTGATGTTTACAGGCAACACAGATATTGTGATGCTGTAAAAACACATTAATATGTGGATTAGTCACGTGGGTGTCGAAGAAAAAGTGCAGATACAACACACTGCTCCAATCTACATGCTATTTTAAGTGCAGCTTGCCATCAAACACAATATAAAAGAAGTAAATAATGCCATGCTGCATGATTCTGTGATCACATTTCAAATCTCTAATTTCCTCCAACAACATTGAATGGAACGTCACTAGCGGTTCACCACTGCAATGATGGACCAGAGTCAAACCTGCACCAAAACAAAACTCCGAAACTACTGAGTCTAGACCAGTGGTGGTCAACCTTAGGGATTCTCCTAAAAATCATTACTATCACCATCACTAGATGCCGGAAGCTAAGTGTACAGCGCGACTCCACACAAACACGACAAATGCCATGCAATAAAGGGTCTGGTCGCTGTCTGGGTGCTCAACCTCGTTCAGGAAAATAATGCTGGGGAACTGGAGCGCACCGTGGCGGTCTGGGACTCGTGATGTGTGCGGGTGTTTGATAACTCATGTATTTTCACCTTTATTAGGCTGAAAAACATCTGATTTTATTGACAGACAGATTTGCTCAAATGAATAAAGCTGCACAAGACAGTAACTATTTTCACTGCTGTGATCTCGCAGCTCTCTGCATGAGGACAGCGGGCAGGAAAGTCGCTGATTTTTCCCAAGTTACCTAAGATCACCAGACTTTTCATTGATCATTTCTGACGTCTCAATCTGTACCTCACTGAATAAAATCTTTCTTTTGTATCTCGATGGCAGGGATATCCCTCCCTACTGTACCAATGCTCAAGCAAGAGTAGTCAAAAGTGACCTGAGCTAGTAGAGAGACAGACACTCCTACCGGATCTTCTACAAAGAAACTAACTACAAGTAACATCCGACTTACGACCGGGATCAGTCCTACTGCAGTGGTAGATCGCTGTGTGAGAGTGAGATGCTGGGATACTGTGCTGCCGTAACTGGTGTACGCATTGCCGGGCTGCTACGTGCTGTGGTGCCAGACATTGAATGACAATAAAATAAAAAAAATAAGCATCTGCTGGCCGTGGTCGTAAGTACGGGTGGACGTAAGTCGAGTAGTTCGTATGTTGGATGTTACTTGTACTGAGGAGGAGCAGAGAAGAGGGAACTTCTATCCACCATACGCGACAACAGGGGTCACCAACCTTTTAACAACCGCAAGCTACTGTAAGGGCACTGTGTGACCCAAAGGGCTACTATTGGTTCAGTACATTCTGAAATCACGCTATATAATGGATGGTAAAATGATATTCATCTCAAATACTTGTCTCATTACTGAGTTTTCACAGTAATTACCAATGGTATAACAAAAGAGCAATCACAAAATCATCATCATTTTTGCATGAAAATGTAAATTATATTATCATTATTATTACTCCTTGTCTACTCCCTTGGTGACCCCTCTGCTGACAGAGAAAAATATACACTGCAATAGTGGGAGTTAACATGTGGAACTCATTGACACATAAAATGAAAAACTTAAACAATGAGGATTTTCAAGAAAATGGATCTGACACAGAAACTACTAAATTACTCTGGAGAAGTGACTTCAGAGAATAGATGGAAATTACTAGCAGAAACAAAAAAGAAAGGCGATGACACAGACACAAGTGTAGCACAGATACAAAACCAATCTTTGGGCAAAATGGAAATAAAGGGATAAATGATGATTGTCGAAAGCATGCCACTCCTACAGTACATGTGACCTATCAGAAGCAGTGTGATATCATGCAGAAAGTTGCATAAATGTTAAAAGTGATTACAGTCTAGGGTAATTGTACACATATAGCAGGCATTAATTCATGTAATATTCATTCAGTCTTAGTAATGCAAGTAGAAGCACATACACACACCGTTAAAACCATTCAAGAGAAGAGGGCTTTGACGTGCCAATTGTTTTAAACAAACGGACTTCTTAGCGTCGCAAATAGGTGGTATATATATTCACCACAGAACAGTAAAGTCCAACACCCTCACACATACTGTATGCCCAACTCTGCCCCTTAATCCTACCACAGCCCTGCTGTTAAGTGTACCTTTTAAACCTTCAGCTGTCATCAGTTGATCTGATCTCAAAGGTCACATTCCCTCCGATCTAGTACACAAGTACCCATCACACATAATCCAACACAATGCTGATGGCAGCACAATTTACAGAAAAGGGTCACAGATGAAGGAGGGAGATATGGTGTGGTGGAACAATGGGTGACGATGTGGAGGAGAGAAAGTGTTGGGGACTGAATTTTAAAAGCTGTGCTGGTGTAATAGCCCACCATGTCAAACAGCAAGGGCATTCCCCACGGCAATAGAGGTTAGTTTATTATTACCTTAAATATTTGTAGTGCATACATGCTTGCTTGCTTGTGTGCGAGTTCGTGTTTGCACACTTTGTGATTCCTTTTTCAATGTAGAATTAAGCTGGTGAACAGTACACGTGTGGTGAAGCTGGCCAGAATTATGCCAACACAATATTACACCTGGGTGTTAAGTACTGTCTGTTGATGAGAGAGCTTCATCATCCACGAGTGACACAGAAGTTCAATTCAGTTGAATTACATGTTGCCCCTCATGTGGCACACACTGACATTGTAGTAGCGCACATTAAAAAAAAAAAGGTCGTGGAAGGGGTTGAACCTTGGGGTGGCACTCAGTGAGGTTCAACTCTTGAAATTAAAATGTATCTCATTTGGCATAAATAGCACATCACAGATCTCAACCTCACTCCCATGGTGTGATATACAGACGTTGGGAAAGTTTCTAGTCGTATTGATGTTTTCAGTTGAACCACATGTTCCAACCTTCTACGGCGTATTCTGAAATCGTGGGCAGTACGTTACATAAAAGAAAGATGCAGGTGCTCCTTTCATTCTAGATGTAATAACGCAGCTCAAGCGACCAAGCATTTCAGTCAAGGTGACTTCCTGGCACCGTCAGTAAGGAGGTGAGCCATACCTGCACCTACGTTTTTAGTACAATTCTTCTTAGTGCAGATCTTACACATCGCATGTTCCCTGATGCGCTTGTGGTAGACATGAAGGTGTTGCACAGTCTGTGTGACAATGCCTCAACCAGCCTGTCATCATTTCAAGGAGTCACTGCTAACTTCACAGTAGCTGGAAATTAAACAGGGGCTCCCTTCACTGTCTGTGTCTGTCAGTCAGGAGGAACACGTGTGATTTAGAGAGGAAGACACATGAGCTGAGATGTTTGTGAGAGCTCACTTATCTGGGTCATCGCACAACAACGGGTTTGAACATAGAAAGAGGACCAGGTATTTGGGCTGTGATGTAGCTCCGTATTTGATCTAATGTGAGAGTTTCACAGAATGTTATGCACCACACAGAAAAGCTCAACTGTCTTGTCTTTGCTGACTCAGCTGTGTTTTTGTGCCCATACTGACCTTCAACACCAAACCGAGGAAACATACAACTCCTTTTGAAGAAACTGGTGTCCTGAAAGCACAAATACACTAACACCTCCATGTGTACACACTGCAGGCCTTCAGCCACACTTCACACCTGAGTTGGCACACATTTATTGGGTACTGCTCCCACTCGCAGACGTGGGGGATCCACACCTCACTGTATAGCTAAAACAATCGCACAGTGAGTGGGAGAGAACAAAAGCAGTAGCGCACAAAGGAAAGAAATGGCAATGGTATCTGCAAATTCCTGATGGTTAAATCTTAAGACTGAATCCCTAAGTGATGAGGAATTTTATTTCAACTACAATTGCTCAGTGTGAATGAGAGAAGAACAAGGTTTGTGAGATGAAACAGTTGCATGTTTACTTTGCCCTCATAACATTGACGGGGCTGTGCTAACATGAGGATGGAGAGGAGGTGGGGGTGGGAGATGCCGATTTCAAATGTTCACAGTTGAAGGCCATAAATGGTCAGTTATACAGGGGGTGTACCTGTTCCTATTAAAATGTTGCTCTGAATCAATAAAGGGCACAATTAGAGTTGTTAGAGGAAATTATAACAGCTATTATGTTGCTGTACATTGTGACTCCTCCAACTATTATTATTGGCCGTGTTCGTGCGTGTGGATAAGATGGGATAGTTTCTTCTATGACAATTACCACTCCCTTTTATTGATAGCCTTTTCTTTCCTTTTTGTCTAAACCACAATTTCCTCCATTCTACAGTAGTCATTTTAAAGTGTATGTCTGCACCTTTTTTGTCACTATCTTCACTTTTTGGACAAATATCGCTCTTTGTTGAAGCCTCACTCAGACTGAGGAGGAGACTCAGACTGGTGTGAATGTGCCATGAATCACCAGATGCACTTAAAGTGTGTGCCAAAGTGAGTGCAAGACGAGGATTTTGAGGGAATTGTGACTGTTGATGGGAATGTCAGTTAGGTTCTTTTCCTCTGTCCCCTGTGTGAATCAGGATTTTTATTTTATCACAATATAATGATTATTGAAAATAACAATAATAAATTAATGAAAATAAATAAATCAAAACAATAAATGTTAGTTTTTGGATGGTGGAACCAAACATTTTCTGTACTAGACAAATGAAGTGTCAATAAAAATACAAATTGCTTGTGGCAATACAGTATCTTTCAGTAGAACAGTTTTCACAAATTTTTTACAAAAAGATTATTTAATCGGATTATCAAAGCAATTTTGTCAGCTAGCTCTATGACAGTATTAATTATTTTAGTGGTCAACTTTTGGAGCACATTTATTTGATAATACATACAGTCAGTTTTAAGATGACAATAAGGCAAGTTTATTTTGATGTCCTGTGTATACAAATGAAGTTTGAAATGAAGCATCATGCCACTAGCTCAGAAGGTGTCTTTGGCATCAGGGGTCAAACAAAGAATACTCCATCATTCTGCATTGCAGGTGTGTGGTCTAGTTTCAGGAGTGGTCTAGTTTAAGGATGAAAAACTATTTAAAATGCACTTTTGACCAGCTTTTTTGCTGCAACTATGTAGAACAACTTGAGTGTGCAGATGAGTGTTTATTTAAAGAATGTGACCAGAAGATCTATTCTACGTCCTCACTTTAGCGCATTGTCAACACTTTCTATTCATTTACGATGTAATGGCATCATTTCCCAGACCCCTACTGAAGTACCAAGTGCATGTTCAAAAGCTTGCAGGAAATGATACCTGACCAAACAAAAACCCTCTTCCTCTTGCAGATTTAGTGAAGACCGTGGTGGTTGAGTTCTTTTGGTTTCACAAAGCAAGGTTCAACATAACGGTGGGTCAGTTTTCTGAACATCTCCATTGATGATGTTTAATCATACCGGAATTCTACCATTTCTCTCTGGTTAATGACGACCATTTAATCTGCTATGCATGCGATTTCACTGGAGGCATAAGAGCCAACCAATTGAAAGAGACTAGAGTAAAAGTATATTCATCATTGGTTGATCACCTACAGTACTGTCAGCACATCATTATGTTGTACTGTTACTTTTTAACTTAAAATTTGTGTTTAAATTAAAACTATCTTTCAGATTGTAGCTATTCTGGTTCGCAACAGTGTAGCGTCTGCTTATGTTTACAGTGTACAGTTCAGTGGCAGTGGCTGGCTGGGTCTTTCAATAATGAGTGGGTTGAGGGTTAAATTCCACTTTGTGGCAGTTTCAGTCGTGGTGTCTTTGAAAAGGCCATCAAGGAACACACTGGCAACCATGCTTCTGACAATCTGTTGGCTAATGGTTTGGGCAAAAGCGCTCTTTGGTTGTCCATATTGCATCTAATATGGTCCTCCACATTCAAAAGATCATTTGAAGGGCTACATATACCAAGTGACAGCGTGAAAGGAGTGCCACCCCATGGCTACCAGAGCATCAGTGTTTGCCGCAGAAGTTGGAATGTGCCTCAGTTCTAAGCCTATTGAGTCATGATGCAGCACAAAAGACTCTGAAGCGTTCAGTGGAAATGTTTTTTTTTTATTACCTGGGTTAATTGGTCTTGTCGCTGGATGAATGACATGTATATGTTTTTTAGAGTTCCATTATCATTGAACATGCAGGAGAATTTTGCTCGTCCCCGATTTCTTCTGTATACTCTTTGTGTACACCTAATTCACAGGTAGTTTGCATACACAACAAGAACTAAGAATCCCACGCAGCAGAATGTTTGTAAAAAGTATTACAAACATTACATTCTAATGCCTAGAGATCACTGCTTACTGCTTTACTTTAGATTTTGTGTGATACGTAGCAGCGAACTACAATGATCGTCGCAGGCACTGACTCGATCATCTGTTGGGCACTACAGGATCACAATAAGTCTATATTTTTTTATTTGATGTCCAACTAAGCACAACACATCTTCAATGACTTTGGAGGCAGATTCCAGCACGAATGCCACTATTTCTTGATGGCACACGCCTTCTCATTTGGACTGGCGAGAAAGAGGGGCTTTGGCTTCGAGTGATTTTACCTTACAGTGTGTTTCCCAAGCCTTGTATAATGGAGGCATATTCCTGACACCAATGGTGAGCTGACTGAAGGTTTTATCCTGACCAGTCACAGCAAAGTGACTATGCAATGGAGCATTGCATCGCGACACATTAGGTTTTCAAGTTTTCAATTGAAGCACAAGTTCCGCCTCTTGTGACACATCCTGACAGGATGGGATGGCGCTCCTTTTGGAAGAGACATCTTAGAGATAATTAATTCAATGACGAGATTCCAAATGTCTTCCCAGCATCTTGCGCCAGGGTTGCGCTACCCATTTTCAGGGGCTTATCACACAGGAGACTCTGTGTGAAGACATAGTGCATTCGGCTCAAAAGTCCAAACTCAAGCAAACCTGTTTTTGGCTGGATTGATCCTGCCTGGAGAGCTGGACCTCGTCCTGGGAAGCTTGTCACGGGGGCTGATCTTCTCTTGCTAGATACCGGATACTACGTGTACAGCGCGACTATCACAGACATGGTAATTGCAGAGCTGTAAAGGGTCTGATCGCTGTCTGGGCGGACAACATTGTCAAAAACACTTTGCGAACTCCAGGAACACTGAGGTGTGCATACGCAGCAGGAGGAGGCTGATGCTGGGGAACCAGAGTCATTGAACTGTCCAGCAGTGCAGGACTAACTGTGTGTTTAATACCTCTTGTGTTTTTGCCTTTGCTGATAAACATCTGATTTTATTGACAGATTTACTTAAAATGAATAATGTTGGGCTCCAACTGTTTTCACTGGCGTCATCGTGCAGCTGCACAGCTGTCTTATTGATGAACTGCAAGGAGGAAATATGTTTTTTCAGAAGTTTTACTGAACTGACTATTGATTGTTAATTTTTGACGTCTGGATCTGTACTTCACGGATTCAATTTGTTCAATCATCAGTAATCTCTCTCACTTTGTTCAAGGTGTTGTGTGAGTGGCATGGATAGATCAAGACGGTCCATATTACGCAGCTTGGTTAAAACGCGCTAACACCCTTTCATGTTTACCTTTGAAATCTTGCATTGTAACAGACAGAATTGTTACTGCAGGGACGACGGTCTGTCATCAGATATCTCCGTTGATGACGACTTGTTGCGTTAAGAAGTGACAGAGAAATAAAGCAGGCAAGCTGACGGTTGTAAAAAAAAGCTTTGGGCTTGTGTTTCCCGGCTGAGGCACAGAGGTGAAGGCTGCACAGCATCAGGCGAATCGGACTCAGGCCACCCGAGACAAAATCCGTAGTGTGAAAAGCCCCTCACTCCCACTCCCTGAAAATCATAAGAGGAGCACTGAATGCAGCGTATAATGATAGAGAATTATGACGTTTTGTCAATAAAGTTTAATATATATAATAACACAACAAGATGACGGCGACCTGGTGCATGCACAGTTGTGTCCAACTTCTGTTGCTGAAGATACACCACCAACACATGACCATGTGTAGGTACTGCATCAGTATCATCACTTATTGCCCCAGGCAGCCATCAATGCTGGAACCATGTAAACGCGGTTTCAGTAGGTGTGAATTTGTGCTTTTTGAACTCAACAGAAACATATTATTTATTTACCGCTCATTGAAAAAAGCTGTTTTCAGATAACTCAAGTTAGCACGCGTATGCCTTTGTCACAATAATCAACATATCATTTTGCACATCTGACTCAAACCGTCACCGCTTCTCTTCAAACAAACACATTTGTTGTGTGGAATCTTAACACTTTTTGTGACTGTGTGATGGAGAGCAGTGAGCACTCTCCCTCCAGGGGAGCTATATCGTAGTCAGCACATGAAGGCTCAGCACATATAGGATAAACAATGGCTCTGTCAAAGCCATCACTTGACTGCATCCCCAAATCAATTCCTCACTCGTCCTGGATTAGCTATGGATGACTTAATTGATTCAGCACAGTCAAGTGATCTTCAAACAAACACACGTCTCTGATCTAGAAAAGAGAGTGACACACACTCAAACCTCCTTTCTCTAGAGATGACAAATCATTGCTTCGGGCCAGACACCCAAATGTACCACATTCTTCTCCTGCAGATGAAGTCAGGGCAGTTTTCTTCCCTCCATTCATTTGTATCCACCCATCCGCCATTATTTAATTTATATATAATTTAATTTATGTATAATTTTATACATAATTTAATTTAATTTATCATTCTTTTGGCAGCCAATTAATGAGTTATAGTCCTGACATTCCAACCCACTTATTCAACAGGTGTGGGTCAGGATTACGTATCTTAGCATTTTGCTTTCCAGTGCTGTGCTTCTTCCAATAGAAATGTCTACACCAGGATAAAAACTCTTGCAAATTTGGACCAAAGGACCAGGAGCCTCATTTATAAAGCATGCTTTGGTTGATGTATGCAGGAAACATCGGAGATGTGTACACACAAATACATTCTGATATGTATGTACACCTTGTTTTAGTTTAAACCACTACCTATTCTGGAGCTGGCGCACGCAACAAAACACTTAACACCGCCCAAAGTAAGAATCCCTCCAGAGTGGTGTTGTGACGGAGGCAGATGGGACAAAGATGTACCAAATACACCCAGGGCACCACATAAAGGTAATTTTATGGTCTTGTTTGAAATTAAAATGTACATCGAGACACATTTAACCGTAGTTTTTTATCCATAGTCAAACAATATTTCGTTTTAGTCGGCAAATGTTCAAGCCAGGTCGGCAGTGCTGCAGCTGTGGCTGACTTCCATCAACGAGGTTATCAAGACGATGTAGGACAACAAAGCCGTCCCGACATCAGTGAAACAGAAACATGTGAAAATAAAATAAATATATAAATTCATGCTGTTCATGTCATTTATGTACATCACATCACATAGAGACACTGGGACACAGCAGCAGCATTTGGTACACACATGCAGGGATGAGTATCAGTCAGGTAAAGGGGAAACATTGGTTCCTTGTTGATTTAAGTTTATTTAGTGGGTATGACTTGTTGAGCTGTTTGTCTGTTGCGCTCCTGCACAAAGGCTGTTGGTTGCCAACTGACAGTTTCAGTTTCTTATCGACATGCTGTTAGTGACAGTTGTAAGTGTATTTGAGTAAGACTTGCAACACACCTGTGTTCTAGGGTAGCGAGGGTAGCACAAAGGGGACAAGCTAGATCCTCTCTCAGCTAAGTTGGATGGAACACTCTTTGTGTTACACCTAATTCAGGGGTAGTTTGCATACACAACAAGAACTAAGAATCCCATGCAGCAGAATGTTTGTAAAAAGTATTACAAACATTACATTCTAATGCCTAGAGATCACTGCTTACTGCTTTACTTTAGATTTTGTGTGATACGTAGTAGCACACTACAATGATCGTCACAGGCACTGACTCGATCATCACTTGGGCTCTACAGGATCACAAGTGTATTTTTTTATTTGATGTCCAACTAAACACAACATGTCTTCATTGACTTTGAAGGCAGATTCCAGCATGAATGCGACTATTTCTTCCCTCGCTCATGGTTATAAGTTTGTTTTGTGACCGGAAACACTCGGGTGATGTCAGTTGCCCTCCTGTTCTCTGGTCCATTAAAGCAGGGTCTCTGCGTGTGTTCAAGGATGGCGCACGCCTTCTCGTTTGGACTGGCGAGAAAGAGGGACTTTGGCTTCGAGTGATTTTACCTTACAGTGTGTTTCCCAAGTCTAGTATAATGGAGGCATATTCCTGACACCAATGGTGAGCTTGGATGGAAAAAGTTGAAGACTGACCTCAGCACCTCATGAGACACTGACCTAAGAGCATTGGCCAAATCTGGTGCCAGAGTGTGTTTGAGACATCCTGAGAAGCCCCTTATCCCTCCTCTGCAATGAGGTGTCAATATAGTGGTTTTTCATTAGGTATGCTGAGAGTCTGTGTCCCCCAATACCGAGTGGGCTTTTACACTATGGAGTTTGCCCTGGTGGGATCAAGTCCGATACGACCCCTGACATGCAGCCTCGCACCTCTAGTCCTCAGAGGTTTGTTTTTTTTGGTTGTTTGTTTGTGGCATTGCTTTAACAGTGTTGTCACATACATTTCAGTTTCCCCCATGAGCTGCACAGCTGTGAAAGCTGCATTCTGTTTTCAGTGAAAACACTTAGAATCCAACATTAAAGTAAATCAGGCAATCAAAACAGACATTTGCCAGTCAACCAAATCTGGGAGTTTTGCGAACAACATTGTCCGTTATCAGACAGTGATAACAAATCTCAACTACCTTCTGTATGTACCTGATCATTTTACTTGTACGTCACCATTGTTTTAGTCAAGCAACAGTCCATGACATGCCTCGTGTTTCGCCTATGCCTTTCAAAATAAAACAACTCTGACTGGCTGAAACTATCAGAACATGGGTTCATGGTCTGGACCATATACACAAAGTATTGTCAGGTTGCGGTGATTCTGTAGAGGGATGTTAATGATAACATGAACATCTGATCTCTGGATCAGAGATTACAAAGTTGAGTGAGAATTCAGTACTTTGCTTGATTCAACTTGTAGCACCTATTTGTCTGGAGTAACTCCCACAGGTATGAGGAAAAGTAGGCCATCTCACTAATGCACTTCTGAAGGTGAGTTTCTTCATAATGACACTGTTGTGATTCAAGACGCGGAGCAGGACCGAAATGTAGTGATGAGTAAATTACAGGAGGCAAAGGAGCGCAGCAAGGCACAATATTTCATAATTCACAACAAAAAAAAACAAACAAAGCGAAGTCAGAATGTCAGAATGTAAACAAGAAGAGTCCAACAGAAAGCGTCACCGAACCGGGATTAAAAAAAAAAAAAAAACGTAAATCTGTAAACAGAGAGAAAACACTATGAACAGAAATAGTAAATCACAGAACAAACCAGGAAACACGCAGAAACAGAGATAGGAACAAAACAAACTCAGGCACCGGGGTTTCAGAAAGAGTAATCAAAATAAGCAGTTCTGTTGCCAGAAGGCTCTTTATGGAAGTTTTCAATGACCTCCGTATAAGTGTGTGTTGTGCAGTGGAGGAGAGTCTGTTTTCTGAGAGTCTTAGTACCTTGGATATTCTGGAGAGCTCATCCATTCCATCATTCATATGAATTCTGGGACCTACTGGCACCTGCACAAGGGCTACAACCACCTGCCCTCTGGGGACGCTGCCAGGTTGCGGTGAGTAGATGAGGCTTCACAAAGCAGTATTGAAGCAACCTGGTTGATGAGGTATCATGAAACAGCGTCCTGGTTTTCAGAGTCAACCAGACGACACTGTCTTCTGCATGTTTGGGTTTGAGCATCTCATTCAATGAAACCCAAATCATTTCTAAACCATGAGCGCCATCATCTCTGAAAATGAGATGCTTCATCAACTCCACAATACTGTTTCATGATACCTCATCTACCCATTACTATCCTGACAGGCCTGATGCCACTTGTAATCTTAGGTTCATTGTCTAGCGGGGCTGGCAGTGACTCTGTATCCAACTCATCCTTTGTTTCCTATACTGACGACAAAGGCAGCCTTCAGCATTGCGTGTTGACGCATATGCTTCAATGGACCAAAAGAACACTCTTTTGCTCCCCACGATCATCCCCTCTTGATGCTCCCAACCTTCATTGCTTAGTGGAGAATGAATCAAATACATTCTCATGGCTTAACTAGCCCCAATCTCTTTCTTTTGTTGTCGCGCCGCAACGTGCAATGTTGAAGGCTGCCTTTGCTGTCAGTATAGGACGCAAAAGGCAACACTCCCAATATCAATATAGTACACCTTGGTGCACCAGGTGAGAATGGGTGTGAAGAAGCTGTCTATGTGGTGGGAGATTTGAACTATGGGAAACAGATATTTTAATGACGTCATAATGAAATCATGACTTGCTTTTGTGTTGGAGAAAGTGTTTTATACATGACACATAAACTCAATGATGCTGCTTCACTGAGTCATTCTGTGTATTAGATGGAGACAACATTAGGAAACAAGGCTGAGATGAACTGAGTAGGCGGGCAAAGTGACAAACTCATAACTGTGAGTGGGTAAATGCCAAAACTTAACTAAATGGAGCACATAGAAGGTAGAGAAAGTGACCCCAAGCATGCAGATTGACCGCAATGTGTGGTGACTGACTGCCAGTGTGTTGGTGAATAGTTTTATGCATGCTCATGATATACATTCACATTAAATAAACGGCATAGCTTTTGACACAAACAATCTTGTAAAGAACACACACTATTTGTCTAATGATTATATTCTGGTATCAATTATTGCTTTGGATATAACATATTTGCTGACAGTTGGTTGGGTTGTGTATGTTAAAAAGCCAGGTGTTCAGAAGCATAGAAACGTAAAAATTAGCATTTAGTTAGACGAAAATGTTTTCAGGATTGCCAGCCTCGTGATGAGAGAGGAAGCACAAGATGTGTGTTGGAAACAGAGTCAGCTGGAAAGGTGTAAGATGGGGTGAGGGAGACGATTGTGGTGGTGGTGTTAGTGTGAAAGGGGTTAATAGCAAAGTGGAAGCTCAGAGCTGATCGAAATGCAGAGTGCGTCCCCCTAGCCCTGTGCTCAGTGATGAGTTGGAGCTGAGATCTGGCGCACGCTATAAAGGAGCTCATTGAAAATAATTCAGAGTGACGGCTGTGCAACAAGGGAGACTGGGAAGGAGGTATGAGAATGGGGAGGGGGGCCGGGTTGCTTCGGAGGGAGCTAGATGTAGAGCGAATAGGGTAAAGACGGGAGAAAGAGAGGCAGAGATTGAAAGGCAAAGGGGGGTGGGCATGGACGACAATTGATAAGGTGAGAGGGGATATGGAATTACGAAGGAGATGGGATAGTTTAAAAAAAGCTAACAAAAAAATAAAAGCAGTATTCTGCCTTTGAGTTTATGGATTAAATTGTAAAAGATGGACACTTGCACTGAAGTCAAGACTGGTCCACTGTCTGTGTAGAGTACACCAGTTGAAAGTCACCCCTTCCCATTGTTTTTATGTGTGCATTCAGTAAGAATACGCATATGAAAAGAGAAAGATTACAAAAAAGAAAGGTTCACAGCTCGAATGTCTTGTTGAGATCATCCCAGACAATTCCACTCAGTGACTTCCCTTACAGCTGTAGCTTATCGATTTTTGAATCTGGAAAGGTGTGAACTTTAACACCTGATTTCTACTGAAACATACCATAATTTCCGGAATATAGAGCACCCACTAAATTTAAGAAGGAAAATATATCTCGTTCTTACATAAGCCAGTCTATAAGCCATGGGTGCAGTGGTGCTGTCTGTGCTGTAGAAAGGTCAGTAGTGCACCCGACTTAAAAACGCTGTTCAAGTCTAGTGCTAAACCTTTCCTGTCTCTGGGCTGGACCGAGGTCAAGTGTCAGAGGGGAGGTGCTTGGTCTTGACACCTCCAGGGCTGGAGCTCGCCCTCCAGGGTTGAATGTCCTGTTGTCGGTTGGAGCTTGGACTGGGACGAAACGAGACACGAACAAAGCATTACTTTGGTTTATTTTCCGTCTGTACAACTGTACAGGACCACGCATTTGGAGCTGGACACACACCGGGAAAACGTCTACACGCTCATTGTCACTTTTCTTGTAACCCCTTCCACATGCAGTGAACGGCACACCTACAGCAGACATGCTACATTCGCTCTTACAACACTAGTTTTGAAAACAGGGTCCAGCACCGAGACTGACTCATGAAACAAACTTGGCAATGTTCTGAACCTGCATCATGAACTCGTCATATCTTTTAGTGCCAAAATGCACAGTTTTCGCCCGCATGCCCAAAGTTCCGACACCACACCTAGTCTCAGCTGCTGCTTCAGACCTCCAGGAGATTGGCTCTGTTGGCGGAGCTGCGGACACATGGGCTTGCTGCCTGTCTGAGTCCTCAGTTACCTCAGGAAACGTTGTTTCTTTGCATGCATTGCATATGTATGTTACCTCTCACTATCTCTCTGTAGGTGTGTTGGCAAGAACTGGCACCCACAAATATGGCTGTGCACAGACATACACACAGTTGAAGTGATCAGATTGTTTAAAAAAAAAAAAAAGAAACTGTCAATGTGTATCATATTGTGTCTTTATTTTTCTCTGTCAGAGAACATGCACCGTCTTCCTGAGATAACGGACATAAATTAGGAGAGGTCAGTGCTCCAATAAGCAGCTCTCCAGCCACTATCTCACTCCTCAAGTTGGTTTGTAGCCACCAATGTTGCTTCACATGCATTTTTGAGCACTGCAGTCCAGTAACAGGGATGAGAGGAGCCAGTCCTCAGCCAGCTATGGGGTCAGAGTTTACATCGCACTGTAGGCGTGAGGACGGATATGTCACCAAACTGCCAAATGATAAAAGGGGATGATGATGGAATAAATGAGGGAGGGAGCCTGAGAGGGGTGTAAGCCCTGGCCTTATTATATCAATGCGGACTCCTCCAAGACCTCTATTAAACTGTGCAAAGCTCATCTGGAGGAGCAGACACATCTTTTACCTCAACAGCAGTGAGTTAAACACACAGATGACAGCCAAGGGGGCTCTAACAAGTTAATGGGGCTTGATGTTCCGTAGGGTGTGACGAGAGGGGTGGTCCCATTGTCTCACTCACTCTCTGGTTTCACTCTTCTTCATGCACAATAATTCACAACGGGTCATCACAGCTACATGTCACGCATAATATTTTCTGCGGTTTGAGGCTCAGAAGTCATCTTCCTAATTTTATATAATACTTTTTACTGTAAAAATTGTAGAATTTGGGGTAACCGTCTGAAAGTGTGTTATTGTGATATTTTTTATGGGTTTGGAATACACACACACACACACACACAACAAACCTGCATGCAGATAACACAGCTGATAAGGCAGAGCGAGAAATGATCAAGCCATCATTGCAGGCCAGAGTTTGGAAACATTTCGGCTATTGCAAGAATGGAGATGTTCTAAATAGGAGGCTTGAGGTTTGTCGAATTTATAAGGGTGAAGTAGAGGTGAACAGCAACGCAACAAATCTCTTCAACCAACAGCAAGGGCACCTTCAGCGTTAGGGTTGTTTTATTGTTTGTTCACTAAAATGAGAGGAGGAGTAGGTTTGGTATTAGTATTGTATTCCTAGGAAATACAGAAATTGAAGTATTGATTGCCTTCTACTTCAGTTTTTGTTTTTCAGTGTAGAAAAACAAAAGGCACAAGCAGCAAATCTTCAGTTTGAGGCAGAGGTGAACTTGCTGTTAATTAAATCTCTGGTGCTGGTTGCACTTTTTTTTTAATAAAATGTGAATGCATTTGCCATTGATTCTCAACCTTGTATCCAGAATCCATTTATAAGAGATTCCGTTAGAAGAAGCAACTTCTCATGCACTAGTGTAGAACCCAGGTCATTGTTTCACAGTTACACAGGTTAGAATAGAAAAGAAAATGCTCCTGAATCGATTTGAATCCCATCGTTCTTCATATCATCTTCATATCATTTGTGAATCGTATCAGGAACCTCAAACCATGATCCTAGTCGAATCACTGTTCAAAGTAATTATTACTCAACTACTGAGTAACAAGTTGTCATGGATTATGTCCAGTGCCCAGTGTTAAATTCTGAAGATATTCTTCATGGTCCCACAGTGGGGACATTTAGAAAATGATTGGTAACGAACTTGATTTCATTAAAAATATTTGACATGGAAGTGTAAAAAGCATCAATATCACAATCATTTCATTCATGAAATATTTAGGTCAGGAACACAAAAAATCTACAGTGGTAACTATAGTCATTTGAAACAAGATAATTCATTTTTTGACATTAAATGCAAATCTGCATTTACAACATCAACATCATCGGACAGACAGTCCATGAGTCTCAGCCTCCCGAGGGTCTCAGTAATGTGGAAGACATCATGCCTGGTCCCAGTCCCCCCATCCCGGGGGAAATAAGGACTATAGACCGGTGGCTTTGACATCACATGTCATGAAGACCCTGGAGCGCCTGATTCTAAATCAGCTCCAGCCCACGGTCACAGGATCTCTGGACCCCCTCCAGTTCGCCTACCAGACCCACCTGGGAGTAGATGATGCCTTCATCCTCCTGCTGAACCGGGTCTACATTCACCTGGACCAGCCTGCCAGCTTGGTGAGAATCATGTTCTTTGTTTTGTCCAGCGCCTTTGACACCATCGGGCCAGCTCTGCTGGAAGTGAAACTGGCGGAGATGCTGGTGGATGCCTTGCCCTTGTGTCCTGGATGAACTACCTGACGGGTAGACCAAGTATGTGCCACTGCGGGGCAGAGTGTCGGACACAGTAGTTAGTCATACCGGGGCACCACAGGGAACTGTTCCCTCTCCATTCCTCTTCACCATTTGCACTACGGACTTCAACTATCGGTCGGAGACTTGCCACCTTCAGAAGTTCTCTGACGACTCTGCCATAGTTGGATACATCAGCAAGGGTGAGGAGACTGAGTACAGGACTGTGGTGGAGGACGTTGTTTCTTGGTATTAGCTGAACCATCTGCAGCTCAATGTGGCAAAGGAACTGGTGGTGGACCTCAGGAGGACGAAGTCTCCTGTGACCCCCGTTTCCATCCGCGGGGGTCAATGTGGATGTGGTCGAGGACTATAAATATCTTGGGGTCCTCATAGACAATAAACTGGACTGGGCTCGGAACACTGAGGCCCTTTACAAAAAAGGACAGAGTCATCTCTATTTTTTGAGGAGGCTCAGGTTCTTCAACGACTGCGGGACAATGCTAAGGATGTTTTATGAGTTGGTGGTGTCCAGTGCAATTCTGTTCGCTGTGGTTTGCTACACTAACAGACTCAACAAACTCATCCACAAAGCTGGTGATGTGGTGGGGGTGAAACCGGACACCTTGGAGATGGTTATGGAGAGAAGGATGCGCCTGAAACTACGGAGTATCCTGGACAACATCACCACCCCCTCCATCAGCTCCTGGTCCTATACAAAAGCACATGGACCAATAGACTGAGACTACCCAACTAAGACCGAGTGCCACAGAAGGTCCTTTCTTCCTGTTGCAATAAAAACATACAATTCGTCCCTGAAATAAAATACAATGGACAAAGGATTTCTGGCACATTTTCTGTTCTTGAACTGCTGAACTTGTTGCACATTGTTTTCAAAGCTCTTTTGTATCACTTTTTTTTACACTTTATAGTATTATTTCTTTTTAATTTATTGTGATATGTTGTGGACAGAGCATGTTGCAAACACAATTTCCCTTGGGATTAGTAAAGTTTTTCTGATTCTGATTCTGAAAAGTTCTCTCTCCCCTTTCTTGTGACCAAGGTGAAGATGATGATGTTTTGTTGTTGTTTTACTTAATGTCAAGCAGGAATGGTGACAGCACAGTAAAATGTCTGTTTTTTTCTGTAGACAACTCACTGAGTGATCTATTCATATTCAATAAGATGTGCTTTCGAGGAAAAAAAAAAAAGCGGTACACAAACATGACAATACACAATCTGACAAATGCACACTTACCACCACATTTGTCTCTCTTGATCTGGTCTTTTTCACTTGTCTCCTAGGTAGCATGACCCCCTCCCCACACACCCCTCTTTGTGTATGAAAAATCAGCAAATAAAAAGTTACATTAACCCCACTGTGACCTCTTTCACATAATACACTGCGGCCTTATGGGGCAGCCTCGGAGCCCATCGAAAAGCTGTCACTCTCTGCTATCCCAAGCACTGCCTAGGGAACATTTACCGGATAATTAATATATTAAAAGCATGAAAAATAGTTACACAGGGGCGCTTTTGTCAGCACTTCCTCCACATGCGGGAAGAGGGATACAGCCTGTGAACCATCAATATACAAGCATCCTACTTCAATGGGCCATCATAAAAACTGCTCATAATTTTATGGCTTCATTCACAGCCCCCGCTGTAAAAGAAGGCCATATTTTCTCATAATTCACAGCAGCTCCCCATGCCTCTTTTATGATTTGGCGGTTTTAAGCCGTGCTACCGCTGCAATTATGGAGGAGCTCCTGGCCTTGCGTGAAGGACGAGCCGGGGTCAGAGATGAGCCGGGCCTTGACAGAATGCGCGAGAGCTGCCTCAAAACAGGTGACACACATACAAAACACGGCAGCTGTCACTCTCTGCTTTTTGCATTGATGGTGATGGTGTATATATATATATATATATATATATATATATATATATATATATATATATATATATATATATATATATATATATATATATATATATATATATATATATTAGTGGTGGGATTTTAACAAGTTAATTACGATTCATTAATTACAACATTATACTAATTTCAACAAAAAAAAATTATAATTTCATTGAACAGTTTGCTCTCCAGACAACCCAGAACCTTTGTAAGTGCAGGAGTTCCTGGTCCACTGATCACACTGATGCACAAGACACGTCGCAGCTAGGATGATAACAACAACAACAATAAACATGGAGGAATCCCTGAACAAAAGCAAACAAAAGCATCTGTTTGCTTTTGTTTAGGGATGTTTTTCACTACACAATGACCAGGGTTTCCACTACTCTGAATGTATTTGAAATTCTTATACAAATATATTTTATAAAATAAACAATATTTTGTTGTTTAAATCTATGAATGGGTCCAAAATGTGGCTTTCTTACATCATTAAACTGCGATTTCTGTTTTTTTTCTGCCTGTCCACCATCACTCACATCACCATAATCTTAGCGATCATCAGATAATAGGCAAAGATCAACATTATTAGGAACAAATAATAGCTAGCAGAGGAATATGCATATGCAGTGTATGGCTGGCGTGTGGGTGAGTATGTTTGTCAATTCTCAATGAGAATGAGCAAATATGTGCACAGCAACCGCGGCATGCCAGCAAACATACGCTGTGTGTGTGTGTGTGTGTGTGTGTCTGTACAGATGTTTGATTGTGTGTCTGTTTGAGGATTACATTCATGAGGGGGTTCCAGTTCCTTTCCCATGTAAATAAAACACAGTTTAATCAAAATTAATGATTCAAATAGGAAACTTGGGTTTGGTGTTTACGTAATGAAACCTTATTTGGGGTATCACTATGAAAAAAATATCATTTGTTGTTGTTCCTTTTTGATCCGACAATCTTTAAAGGCAAATGCAAGCTAAATCCTTCACTTTTAGTGAGGACTTCATAGCATGGATCATCGGAACCAAAGTTCCACTTAACTAATAACCCAACACTACACATCCCTCGTCATAGTTTTAGTCACATTCTGTAGACTTGTCATTTTAAGTTGCTAAGAGAGAGCACGAACTCGAAAAAGTAGATGACAATAAATGTATTTTAGTCTATCTAGTTTAAGACATGCCCCTTATTTTTTGGCCGCATATCCCATATTGTGGAATTAAATCATGACCTACTCTGATTTGCAGTGAAAGTGGAAGCACTGCGCCAAGCCACACGAGGTTTGCAACATCACATGCTACTTGGTGCACGATGGCCGTTTAACAGCAAACCAACTTTATTGGTTATTATACTAGGTGCCCACAAAGTCAGTCAAATACTTGTTGTTGCATAAATACGGGTGTTTGTGAGTTACATTACATCTGTTGACGGCAAGTGAAAGGCAATCTAATCTAAATATATGTTGCGAAACGTCACCTCTGTTAATTAGCATTTAAACTAACCAGCACATGAAGAAAGTCACCACCGTCTGATCATTCACACGGTCAGAGCACAAAACAGATTTCTCTATTGTTCTGGATTTGTTCTGTCACATCCTTCATCACACTGTTTTTCATTGTAATCATTAGTCCCAACCAGAGCAGGAATGCTAATAACTTTGTCGGGCTGTCACCGCCCACGTCCCAGTCCACTAAAAATCCTCATACGTCAATACGTCACAAAAAGCATCCCATACTCGATGGGGACGAAAGACGGACGCAGCAACAGTAATGGCGTCCCATTACAGATGTAGTGTGTCATACACCGCATACTAACAGCGACAAACACTGATTTGTGAAATGAAGAATCTGCTTGATACATCACCGAAACAATTAAATCAAGCCGTGTAATGCTCACGCAATCAACCAGCAGATTAAAACTCATTTTGTTGCCAGTGAGAAGACGCAGCACCAATGATGGTGATTACTTTCACTCGGCTTTCTGTGATGGTTGCCGACATTGAGATACATCAACAGAACAACAGACTTAACTTGCTTATTTATACTTGGTATTTAAAGAACAAAGCACATTAACACTGATCTCTTATTTAGGCTCGCTGACAATTGGCAGGTGTCATCGATTGTTGCAACTCAAGGGATTCCTATATTCATGTGCTCTGGAGAGGCGGGTGACAACTGCAGCCAAATTGGTGCACCAGCATTGTGAGGCTGCGATATGCATTATAGGTGATCCTAGGAAGCTCAGGCTAAGCACGTTTAATCCTGTTGACTAAGAATGGGCACAGGGACACATGCCAGCCAGCACTGACAGGGGAATTATAGCGAGGGTGGTCCTCCTTAGCATGAGTGGCTGCCAGTGGGCACCGACGCCGAGACAGGCTTACCAATGGGTTGGTCTTGTGCCACGAATCTCCACTTTCATTGACTGTAAGTGCTGCGAGCTAAGACTCAGTGTCTCTGTCTTGCAAAAAAAACAGAAACTGGTGTACGTGGGAAAAGGGAGGAGAAAACATTCACAAGTGGATGGCAAATACTATTGATAAATTGTAGACAGTAACGTGTTTATTTTTTGGAAGGGATGACAAATAAATCCCAGATGTCAAACTCCTGAATCCCGACAGCTCAAATACGATACTTTGAAATCCTACTCAAAATGCGTAGCAATTTTTTATCAGTAAAACACCCAGACCCATCATTTAGTCAGAACTGGGACTACGGTGTTTAGTTCATGTTTTTCATTTAACTGAGTGCTAAAATGTGGACATGCAAGTGTAATATTTATTTATGTATTTACTGTGTTTATAGTAATGATAGCCACATATCAAAGTGGCTAAAGGTTTATACTTTTTATGTTGCATCATGCAAGGAATTCTCTCATCTGAAACTGACAAGAAAATTATAAATAAGAACTGTGTGACACTTGCCAACAATAACGACTTTAAAGTGTTTTTCCTGCCCTGATAAATTTGTGTATCACTTTCTCTTACATAATTCCAGGACCCTTTTACACATGGCTTCATCCATTTTTGCTTTTGAAATTGTAAGACATGAGGAGGTACCCAAGAACTGAATATCCAAGTAGAGTTCAGAGGTATCAGAAGACCAGATTACGGTTGGATGTGTCAGTTGTTACATGACAATATGACTCGAAACATTTTTTTTACCTGAACTCTCACCTGCACAAGCTACAAAGTTCACTGTAGATGTAGCTTGCTATTTTCAGAATAGCATCTGCATCTTTTGTTTACACATGCACATTTGCATATAAACTGAACAGAACAGAGGAAAGGGACGACAGTAGCCATCACAGAACATGACTGATCTTGCACTCGCCTCAAAAGTGTGACCGCTATCACTTCCTTCAGAGTAGCAGCAGGATTCATGTTGGTGCAAGCCCTGCATGTCTGCATTTGCAGATACAGATGGTCTGCATATAACGATTTTTGAAAACAGAGAAGGTGAAATGTCAGTTTCTGAACATAGCACTTCTAAATATAGGCCAAAACGAAGCCGCAAATCTAATCCAACTATACACAAGACTTTAAATAGTGTTTTTTTGCTGCATTACTGACATTCAAGTAATTTCAGAGAACAGAGTGTATATTATCTATAAATGCTTATATGTGTAAATATTGATTTATGATAATGATTTATATATTATATTAGATAGGTTTAGCGAATTACTGGCATCTGTAAATAATTATGGTATTGTTAGAATAACTTTCAGTGACCATTCCTGGGAATATAAAACACAGTCAGGCTTAACAAAACACAAACTAGTGTTGCTAATAATAGTCCATCGTAGTCTTTTTTTATATGACGCCATCATTAATACTGTGATTCTTCTAAGATGTGCATATGACTAAAACAACAACAGAAAGGGTCACAATTCATGAGATGTTATTATACAGCAATACAAGAAAAACCAAGGACTTTCTACTGTACTCTTCTCTATTCTGCTTTACTGTACTGTACTGTACTGTACTCTACTCTACTCTACTCTACTGTTCTCTGATGTAATATAATCTCAACAACTGTGCTTTTCATGTACTGTATAAATGGGGCAGTTCTAACATGTAGTCTCAGAGACATTTGTCTGCGTGATTGGCAGAAAAGAGAAGCTAATTCAGCATTCCCTCCTCAGAAGGTTGAGATTTACCAGCTTAAACAGAGAAAATTCCTGAAATTCGTCTCCACAGCAGATTAACACTGTCTTGGCGATTAGCGCGTTTTCATGCATGTGGAGCCGAGAGGAGCAAAGACGATGTCACTTAAAAGCAGTATTGTTCTGCAGATTGAGCATGTCAGTCCCAATTCCTTTCGTCTGCTGGCTAACTGCCCGTCAGTAAGCTGTTAGGTACAGATTAGACACCAGTTGAATTATACACTGGTGACATTTTCACTTGCCTAACACAACCAGAGTTCACTGTTTGATTTCATTTGAGAAATGATTTACGGAGAGTATTTGCTTACATAGGTTCTAGATGCCGCATTCTTCACCAATATCAAAGTAAGAAAATCGGTCACATGCTGCTGTAGTCAACCGTCCCGTCCACTGTCCCCCCTGGTGATCCCTGATGCCTCCATGGTGATGAGGTGTGTGGTCAATGTGATCACCTGTCCTCGGTCTTCGTTCAGGAGCATCTTCATGAGTAAAACTATGCCACATTGATAATCCTAGAAGGTGAGCAAGCGACACAATAGCTTGATCTCATTTAACTCAGACTATACGTTTTCCCAAACTCAGAAGCTTCATTCTCCACATGGTGGAAGGACAGTGAGAACCACGACAGTGGTGTTTACCAGACACCAAACCTCCCTCTGTTTTGGGAAAAACACTTTCCTCAACCAGTCCATGGCTTCTTAGCAATTCATCCATCCAATACTCTTCAGTCTTGCAAATGAAAATACTTTACCTAACAGGAGACAGAAACACTGATCCACCACAGGTTTATAAGACACAATCAACTTGTTTGGAAATTCCACATCCATAAACATCAATTGAAATCAAGAGCATTTGGTGGCCACTGCCTTTTAAGATAAAGGAATCACTTCTCAATTGATGTTCCTACACATCAAAAGTTAAATAGCAATTTAAAAAATGGTGCATGTTCAAAGTTGATGGACCGATTTTAGAGCCTTTTGTACCATGTGTTTCATTAAAATGAGATTTACACAGCCAACAACTCCATCTTTGTACAGGTGCGTGCAACTCAGATTGGAGGGTCATACGGTATGTGGTGCAAATAAACTGTACAATAATATCTTCAGTCACTCTTTATATAGGTCTTATGGAGGGTTGCATCTATAATAAATTATTAGTTCATTCAAAAGACCTCAAAATTGAATTGGCTTTAAATAAGATGTTATGAATGTTTCTTAAGCAATATAAGGAGCAAATTTATTTAACATAATGTTATTATACAGTGTGGATAGGTTAATATTATGGTTAGGGGTTTTTAAGTCATCATCACTAGATTTAATTCAATCCACAACTTGCCATTCTTAATAAACATCAACAAATTCATCAAAGATATAAATTTCTCATAAATTCAAATACATGTTTATGAACGTTATTTACACACTGCACAAATATCGCAGTATAGATGAGCGCTTAAACAAAAGTCTAGAGGAGACTGAAATAAACAATAAAATAAACAGATATATAACAATAAATAAACTACTGTAGTCCCTCCTTTGTGGTGCTCACATTTACAGCACACAACAGCCCATGTTTCTCATTTAAACACATTATGAACCATCAATAACCATTACATCGATGTACACACATATATGTGCACTGTTTAAACACATTTCTAATGAATCCCAAGCATTAGCTTGATGCGGCCTGGGTGTTTCGTCAAGCCAATGCGTGGGATTCATGTGCTTGTCCTGCAAAAATGCATGACACAACGGTAGGCATCTGGAAAATAAGGCTGTGGGCTACCTGGTTGATCATACGAGTATCATATGCTTTTCTTAATGATTAAGTAGGTAATTTGTGTACTGAGCTGAGCTTGCCGAGATCTATACTAGTACTAGTACTAGTAGTACTAGTGAATTGCAGTAGTTGCACCACTTGCCACATGCAAGTAAGTTGTAGAATCTGCAGGAATCGGATTTTGCCTCTATGTACTGTACGTATGTTCTCTTTGACCTCTATTATGCAATGGAATATCACTGTTTATACAGTCCCTTTCTGACTAGTGATGAGTACTCAGGCCACTGGTGTGGACACAATATGTTATGGCCTTTTTTAAATCTTCATTTTTATTTTATTTAGTTCGTTTTCATTCGTCTCACCATGCATGATCATATGCATCAAATACGCTTCAGATCGCAGACCAGAACTAAACACACATCCTTAACATGGAATGTATCATCTTAGTTCTAGCCAGCCCAAACGGACACCGTTTATATCTGCAACTGTGGCTTTGATCAATTGGAGTTTTCACCCAAAAATAAACGCATCTGCAAACAAGAGATGTAGCAGAACTCATCACCTAGTTACAGTAAGCAACTGGACAGCGTTTGTGGGCTTGCGTGTGCCAGCGTCTGTGTGTTGCGTGTGCGTGCGTGTGTGCATGTATTGTGTATATTGGCCCAGCAGCTGTGACCAGATGTCAGTGTAAGTGAGCAAGGGACTTGGGAGAGAGGAAGAAATGTGGTTGGGCCAACCCTCTAATTTACGCATGAGTGCCGCTGCACCACAGATATTTACATTTAAATTGATGTTTCAGATACTTAATTAAAGACGAGGACCGGGCTCTTCTGGTCGGCAGCAACCTCTTCCTCATCTTCCTCCTCCTCAGCAGAATGCACAGACTGCTCACTGGAACCCGCTGCACTTCCCTGAGCCCTGTCAACAATATTTTACTGGAGGCCAGTAACTGACAATAGGCTCCGCTTTTTCTGTGGCACGTCGTCTGGGCATTATTGAATACACAATGCCCCCTGGTGGTTCAAAGTGCACCTCCAGCTTGAGTTCAGTTTTTTTATTTTTTATTTTTCCAAGAGATGATGGTCAAACATATGCATCAAGGTGAGGAATGTTTGGTGATTATTATTATTATTATTATTATGATTATTATTTTATTTTATTGAACGTTTTATTGATGATGATTATATATAACTGTCCCGTTTCAAAAATGCTCGAATCATCACTGGCTTTTCTTTGTGGAGAAGCCCAGCAAACAAGTGCTTCAGCCAATAATTGATCATTCAGACGCCACACTGAATCTCCATCCCAAAAATGTGGCCATTACAACCTTTCCCTTTGAAGTGGCAGCATTAACCAATGCCAGATTTTTTGAATGAATGAAAGAACATTTTTTCAATCTCTGAGAATATATTGCTATGTTTGACATTTTTTCTGACTTACACTTCCCTCCATCATGTAACATCATTTCCAATACATTACTTGCAGCACAGTGAACATTTCCTTTTCCATTGCTTGTCTGTTAATCAAGGACAGAAACTCAACCTTGAAAAACGGAAGTCTCTAGATTCAGAAATCAATATTCAGGTCGGAAGAGTTGACCGTTTACAGTATGACTAGTCAGCGTTTTTTCCTATTACAGTACTCAACAGTGGAGCAGAATGAAAAGCTTCTCAATAGTGATGACAGGCTTGAATGAATGTCAGTTCAGACGTTGCACTCTTTAGAACTATGATATTTTGGTGAAGCGTATCCAACTCACCCAAGGACTGAATAAAACCCATTTGAGCTTTGCGACACACATGATCACAAGCATACATTTGAAGAGCACTGGCATCAACATGGAGGCGATGATAGCACTGAAGAGACCACAATATGTGAAGTCAGTTTTTACGAAGACTTTTCCTAATTCAGTGGCTCTCGACTCCTGATAAACTGTCCTCCCAGCATGCACAGCGTGCCTCCATTGGAGCATCAGGGGGCTGCCTGCCTGCCCACAGGCCAACTCCTCTTCACCACTCAATTCCAAACAGCCTTTTAATAGCTTTTAAAAGAGGGTTATTAACATCACCTGCTAATTATGTTAAGGACATAATTAGGAAATGAAAAAAGAAAGTCTTTTTTGTCTAATTAGGTTTTCTTTCTAAGTGCAGCAACAACCGAGGGAATGCTGGGATCTCAGTAGAAATGAAAGTGCAATGAGCCAGTCAGAGGATGCATTTGAAAAAAAGAAGTATTAACTATTTCATCTTCAGAGCTTTGGCTGAAGAGTCGCGCAATTACCACAAATTGTTTAGTTGGAACGTGTTTATCAGGAGTGGGGGATGGCTTCATTTAGTGCATGATGAACTTTAGTGCACGGTCCCACTAACCATTATATTCTACCCCTGTAGCGGAACCAAGTCAGTTCTTCGGTGGCCTTGCCCATTTCAGGTTGTTAGTGCCACTCAAACACATGTCCAGACCTACAGAGAAGATAATGACAGCTTGAAAGCATCCAACTTTCTAGTCCCACGGCACACACACTCAAAAAGACAACTATATTTTTCTATAAATACACTGACACTTGTATTGTACTAGCTCTAACACCCAATCCTTGCATCCTCTAGTGTTAACATGACACAAGGATCTGTTGACTTAGATTCAGGGCATAGGGTGAATGGGTTCTGTGATAATATAATAAGTGTGTGGTGAGAAAAAATCTGGATGTAAGTGGTGGATGAACAGTGAACAAGATTTGTTTCTCACTCAGTCTCTCAAACAGTCTGTTTGATCATATTTTAGAAACAACCTTGTTGTTATAGTCTATTGTCATATTTTTTTTTAAATGTGAATATGACAGTGTATTTAAAATAAAATTAATTATTTATTCAAATGTAAATGTAATTTTAAATGCAAAACAATAAAGAAAAGACACAGTCTTCAACAAACAAGAAGTACTTTATTTATTTTGCACATTGTAGATTGGTACGTGTTAAAGGACCAGTTAAAAAGAGACAGTGTCTCCCTAATATGTGATGTCTACTGTTTCCAGACACTGGATTTTCCATCATCTTAAATTTATGTTTTGTAATGCAATATGTGTTGTCATATTCTGTTGTAAATTCTGCTCCGATTCAAATGTAAACTGAACGTCAGTGAATTTTCTGTAACAGGTGTCTCACTCTCCACATCAAACTACAGGATGGTCATATTCTGTTTATTTCCAACAGTGGTTTTCAAATATGCGTCTTTCAACACTGGTGCTGCTGATGAAGATTTGTCAACACTGCCAGCTAAAGTTTGCTGCTGCAGACAAGGTCAAGCTTCATTGTAGCAGTGCAGCACATGATCATTTTCTGTGTATAATTTTAGAATGTGGAGATGGTGTCGATAGGAGAGTAACAACGGAGGAAAATGAGATAGTGAGATTCCTTCAGCTGCTCGCTGACCAAGTCAAGTGTTGGGAACCTGCGGCAACGCTACCTGTGTGATTACATGTTTAATTTACTTCACATCTCAGAAATTGTCTGCTATGACAGAGCCAATTTACAGTGATCCCCATGTGAGTGTCAGGCAAACGAAAGAGAAGGCTGGAATGAAACTGCTGCCTGCAGCCTCTAATGGAATCTCAATGAACCTCCAAGCCGACAGGTCTGGGGAAGCAGACAGCCCCAGCATTAATGCCACAGACCGGCTTTGCCGAAACACGCCTTGTATCCACCCGGCTGTTATTATCGCTTCACTCTTGTAGGGCAAAACAGCGGCGGCTGAAAGGAGAGGGGTAGAATGATGTAGAAAGATGGAGGATGCGCCCATGTAGACCCGCGTACTTTTAGCTGAATGCAGTTGAGTCCGAGGTGACGTGGAGTGGCAAGGGGGGAGCAAAATAGCAGCTCTCTAAATTGATAGAGCTGGACACTGTGTTTAAAGCTGATCACAAGGTTGGCCCTGATGTCCAATCTTGATTCCAAATTGACAAGTATTCCTGGATATTGTGCTCTCCATTTGATAGCTGCGTTTTCGCAGTGACGGTTGTAAAATGAAAAATACACATGCAGAAATGCATTATTCAAATTATTTTAACGTCTGTGTAAAATTGCAGAGCTACGAATGAACATTTGTTTTTTTCTCATTTTGTGTTCGAGAACAGTTGACTTGCATTGGGAATCATGGGAGGTGCAAAAGCAAGAGTGCTGTTTTACACTCGCCTGATATTCTGTCAGCTCAAGATTGACATTTGCTTGTTCTAGACAGCTACCTTTGACAATATCTGAAGAAACTCATCATTCAATCTTCTAGCAAAGCCAAATTGAAAAGTAACCGAGTTTGTTCCCTGACTCTCTCTTTGAAAGAGCAATGAAATGAAACTACTTACCGACAACTGAATAAAGATCAACCAGATTCCTCTTTTCACACATTTTACACAAGTTGCCCTGGACAAACACAGGATGGTTGGAGAGAGCAAAAGTGTCACTGTAAGTAAAAATGATTTATGCTACTGTTAAACTAAATAAACTAAACTGATATTATAGCAAATTAAATTAAATTCCTCCAAATAAACTGAATTCAACTAAATTCTGAAATGGACATTCCCTCTGTTTTTAACAGCATGACGATTTTCTCCGAACTCAAGTCAAAAGGTCCCAGACAAATGTTTACGACTAAGAGAGTTGGAATCATTCTTCGAATTCAATTTGTGTCTCAGTTATTTAAAACATTATTTTTATTTATTTAAATCTACTTTAACAAAATGTTTGGGAAGGAAGTATATTCGTGGTGATGTGGTAAATTACATTTCTTATGCAGATGTTAACTAACCAAGGTAACTATTTATTCCACATATTTTAATAGAAGTGACACATGTCCGCCATCTGCTTGTGTAAAATTATAACCACATCAGGCATCATCTTTTGTTATGTGGCTCTCCTGCCTACTGACGGTGACTGTCAAGAAGTCAATGTATTTCACCATGGAAGTCTGTGGCTCCACCTTCCTGCGGCAAAGACATGATTTTGCCAGGTGTCCATTGGTGTTTTTCAGCGATGCCAGTAACGTTACTTTCAGTAAGAACTAGTCTAAAGTGTTATTATTTCCAACTCGGAAATCAGATTAAAGTTACTTATCAAAGTCAGTGTGCGTGGCATACTTTTTTTTTTTTCTGGAAGCAAAATACTTTTATTTGCCTTATTCTGCTGCGCCTTGGGGCATGACCTCATGTGTAGGTCATGTTTTCAGCTAACGTGTCGAGCTACCGGCAACATGGATATAAACAACAGGGATGTGGGGAGAGATTTGAGCATTTAGCAGAGCATTGAGCTGAAAATACAGCCTCTATTTAGAATTTGTGGTTGCTAAAGATGACAGTATTAACCCACAGGGTCCACAGATGCGCAGGTATGACCGATAAAAGAAAGAAAAAATGTGTCAAAAGTGCAGACCATATTGTCATTTTTAAATGATCTTGGTCGGTTGAGACTCTTAATAAAATTAAGCCATCCACACTTGTATGAATTGTTATTGTAATGTTTGGGTCAGGAAGAAACGGCACTGATTTTGTGTTCTGCCTTCTCTCAAAAGAGAAGAATAAGCACAATCAAATGCGAAAGTAGAGGATAAACTTCCAGTGCTTCGCTGTATGGAGACGACAGCCACTGCAGCAGTAACATAACTGCACCTACTGTTGCTACAGCTACCTTGTTGAGTATGCAAACTGTCTGGATTCCAGGGAGTGACTTGCAAGAGAGACACCATCAGGAGGGGTGAGGTGCAGTGCAACCTATGGAAATAAAGCATCCAAAATGAAATCACACAGTTAAAACAAATGTCCTCAATTTCAGCTCAGACGAGAGATCCACAAATTACTAAAATGTTGAATCATGTTTTAGGACTCATTCATCAGATAACCAGATAACCGAGGTTTCTAGAACCAGCCTCAACTCGCCCGTCTGCGCTACAGAGCCACAGCACACTGGAAACAAAGACCCTTCTGACGGTGAGGGGGTGGAGGGAAGTGGGGGGGGGCGGCTGTTTGCAGGCACCAAACCCCTGCTGCTGAGAGACAAGATGAATTTGACAGCAAATGTAAAAATAACAGACAATCATAAATCAAGGAAGCGGGTGTCGGGACTCGATGATGAGAGTTAATCAATAGTGGGCCGACTTTTCCATTGTATGAAATGGCACTCCATTTATTATTGGGGCTACATAGAGGAAAAACATTATTCTTATTATAGTATGCACACGTTACTGGGACACAAGATGAGGGTAGCTGAGGATGGGGGTGCTTAGTCATGCTTCAGCCTGTATGAAGTGTGTGTGTGCTTAGAATCCACAAAAGCATACTTCAATTACATGATCTAAAATTAGCCACCCTGACCACTGAGTATCAGGGAAAGGCTGCAGCTCCTTCTGCCCTTTTCGTCTATAACTGCAAGCAACAGAGTGAATGTCCATTGCACTTTTTTTGTCATAATGTTTTTATACAGGCCGAACCAATAGGGGTTGCACCAGGTCCAACCATACAATCGTAGCATGCTATTTGTCATTCATTCATTTCAGCAGGAGCAGCATGCATGTGTTGAGACATGATCAGGGAAGTGATGAGTTTTGAATAATAAACAAAATGTGTGACACAAGTTCCTCCAGAATCTCCTGATCCTGCCTCGTCTGTGTCTGTTTCTCTCCCAGCAGAGGTGGAGCGGGTCATAAATCAGCTGAGCAGACGTCCATCTGCAGTCTCGTCGGGACAGACACACGGGTGGATCTCACCAAATCTCTCAACTGTTGAGAGTTTCTTGTGTCAAAAGTACAATTAAAACTACAATTATGGAGTACCGTCATCCACACTTGAATGACCTGGTCCTGCGCTTAGGTGACACATTTTATGCAATGTGGCGCTGCAGCTCACGCTGTAAGTTCCCTTTTGTTCTCACAGTATTAATGTGAGTCATTTCTGCAGTTTTATTCCAAACTTTTCATCATTTATTAACATAATTATTAATTATTACTAACATTTCCTCTCCACTCTGGTATGAAGTGGTGGCGCATGTGGCTAAGGATTGTTACCAATTGGAAGTGGCTCAGTAGTGCTACTCTCCATTCCAAACAATACATATATAGATTTTTAAAACTACACTTGCAGTTACACATTAGAGTGAAGGTCAGCCAGGGAGGGCATGGAGTTGCGGCAGGGTTGGATCTGTTGGTTCTACATGAAGGACATTCTCCAAAAATTGCCTGTTCTTTTGCTTTATCCACTGCAAGTATGTGAGCTGTGCTTCCACTGAACAGTCCAGGTACCTTGTCTTGAAATGGGCCCCAGAACAGTAGGGCTGTAACTAACAATTATTTTCTTTGTTAATAATTGACTGTGCCATTATCTTGCCATTATCTAGCACTTATTTTGGATTTCTTTCTAACCTCTGGTTGTTTAAACCAGTGCTTTTCAAACCGGTGTCCCATGGCACACGAGTGTGCCCTGAGTCACTGACAGGGGTGCTGTGGCAAATGATCCAGTTTCACCTCATTTGTCCGCAGATAAAGGTAGGCGATACGATTGACAAGAAATCATAAACAATTTGAGCATTTTGGCGATCTACCAACATGAGCAGATTACATTGACATTCTTTCCATACACTATAGATCTATGTTGATGGGTCGACTCGTCCATTACCGCACATGGTGCACAGCGCCTCTTTCCCCACACAATCACAGCGAAGAAGCTGGTCAAATGCGTCACTTCGTGATGTTTTTAAACCTGATGCACCTCTTACTTGACCACACACGATAAAATGAAAGACTATTTCTTGTCTGCACCGCAGAGCAAACAGAGCTAACAGCTGTTGTGACATCTCACTTTAAAACTTTATTAACATTCATGGACAATCAAAGTTTGTGTTGTTGTTTAAAAGTTGGCTAAAAACTGAATGCAGAACCAAATAAATGTGCTCCAAAGAAAGAATAATTATTGTTATGAACCTGAGGCAAAAATGCTAAAGATTTGTCTGGAAATTCCCCGAACTAGAGTAACACCAGGCACAGTACAGTCACAAAAAGATACCTATATTGTTTTCTAATCATGTGTGGTAGAAATCTGTCAAGATATCTACTTTTTAGATGGAGTTGAACACCCTGAAGATGAAGAACTTCTACCAGACTTTCCACTAAGCACAATTGCGCTGTGGCCGGAGTTCCTCTGGGTGTGTGCCTTGTGCTTAAAAATGGTAGAAAGACACTGTCTTAAACCATCTCATCTGTGAAAGGGACACTTGGTTGTACTTGGATAGCATACATTATAAACAAATATATGAAAATTATCTCACGTAATAAGGCACTAAGGAATTGCTTTTACTTCACGCAATGAATGAACATATGAAATGAAATTTTTTTTCTTTTTTTTTTTTACGTGTGAGTGCTTATGTAACTCACCTTTTGTTTTATCTTGTTGGCTTTCTTTCTCGTGCGTGTGTGTTTATTCCACCACCGAGCGCTATTTGTTATTTGGGCCTCGTGAGATTATTCCAGTGCGTTTTTGTGATCTTTGTTGTGTCGCATCCTCTGTACACCAGCAGCGATTTTAGCATTTGGGTCTTTTCTCCTGGGCCATCATGACAGACACTCTGGTCTGATGTGATGTTTCCAGCTGCATATAAGAGACGTTCAGTTGCTATAGAGGTAGCTGTGATTAACCAGAATGACTTTGCTCAGCTGATACAGACAAAATCACCCCATTTAATGGAAGTTTTTTTATAGTATGCATCACCCATTCGATGAGCCAGTAGGCTCCTACTGTGCCTCCCAGTTGGTAGAGGAGGCCGTGATCACACCATTCAATGAGAGAGGGCTAAGTTTCATTATGCTGTTATGAAGTATGGATCGCAAAACTCATGGTTCTCCTTAATAACGCAGCTAGGGAATATATGGTCACGAAACATACACTGCTGCATTGGTGGTGTCTGAACAATTATGATTATGATCATGTATCAAAAACATTTTGGCCACCCTGACTGAATCTTATGGCTAAATGAGGTACCATATATATATATATATATATATATATATATATATATATATATATATATATACATTACAAGTGAGATGAACTTGGTATTATGGCACGAAAGACAGTCAGGCTACTTTGAACAGCCCCCTCATCTTGACACTAAGCCCATCCATAGACTCTTGAAAAGGGATGCTTGTAGGATATTGAACCAACGAGGAGGGCCTTATAGAATGGGTGGCACCACCCTTTCGTACCAACCAATAGGCACAGGAGGAGCCTACTTGTCCATATGAATGGGTCATATATACTCTGAAAACCACCCATTCAATGGGATGATTGCAGCCGTATTGGGTGCTTTGCTACTTATGCAAGTGTCGCATACTTTGTGGCATTTGCCTTCTACCAAGAAAGGCTCTGTCATGATCTGCTTTATTTTGGTTTTATTTTGTTAGTGCATCATGTTCTTCAATCTATGTCTTTGTTATTGTGTTTGTGTCCTGATTTGTCTTTGATTTGTTTATAGATTTATTACTCGGTTCAGTTCTTGTTAGCTCCCAGTTCAGCGACACCCTCGATCATTCCTTTTGTTCTGTGTTATTTTGTGAATTAATGAATTGTTAACTCGTATTCCATTTGTCGAGTCGCTTTGCTACTAGTTACTACTTGCACTTGGGTTCCATGCTCACACCATGCTCTCACTCCCAGTCTTCAAAAGAGGCTACTCTCTGAATTACATCAGCAAATACGTTATCCGAAAAAAGGTGTTTTGATCATTTCAGTACCTCAAATATATTGCCATACTGGCATTTCTTGAGGTAGTATGCCAGTGGATAGACTGCCAGGCGAGAGCTTGGACTTGAACAACAAAATCTCCACTAAAGACAGAAATTTCAGTTTCCTAAACCATGGACATAAGGCTGTGATGACCAGTGTGCATAAGTTATCAGGTGACTGTGACCTCTGAAGTCCAGCAGCAGCGGTCTCCTCTGAAGGACCTTTCTGAAAGGCCTGCACTGGAGCTGCATCGTATCTGGATTGAGCGGATTTCAAAAGCCCTTTGACCAGAGGAGGGAGCGCCAGAAACTGTAACACAGTTTTCACCTCTCAAGCAGACAGCGGCAGATTTCATGAGTTCAAGAGCTTTGGTTTAATGCAGGGCCCACTGATCTGCTTTCAGCACAAGGTATTGTTTCCCACTCTGTGACTGTTGGATCTGACTCTCGCGCACTCTGTGGACATCATTGTTCGAGCGAATAAGTGACCATGTAAAAAGTGATTTCTGGTTGCATCTTGGATTGCTCCACAGTACATATTGCTGCTCCCAGAGTTTTTGTGATTTGTGGGGGGGTAACTGACAACCAATTGTGTGTGACCTGCACAGTGATTGACTTCTACCCATTCTTTTCTTGCACAATATTTGCAGCCAAGACCGTCTTGCCAGCATGTTAATGGCCAACAGTCACAATCTTGGTTGAAGAGATACGAACCTCCTCAATCCATGCAGCAATGTTTGATCCAGTGTGTCGAACTTCTGGTGACATGGCTGTCAGAAGAAAGCTTTTGAGTTCCCAGTCATCACTTGTAAAGTGACAAGTGATGCCAAAAAATGCATCAGCAGTCAGGGCTTTTTTTTTTTTTTTTTGTAATATTAGTTGGCAGGGCATGCCCAGGATGAACTGCTTGAACTTATCATCCTCAACCATGGATATTGCTCTCCTGTCTAGTACTATCATATGCATGACTGTAGTACTGTTGTACTTGTTGTATGTGAGCTGAGCTTCACATAGATTACATCGAACGTGTTTTGCAGGTTTGTTATCCATTTAATGCTTCCAGACTTTGGGTGAGAGTTTTCTCTCATCTACCTCAGTTAGTGGCATCATAATTTGTGTTTTCTTCTGTTGTAATGCGGTCCGTGCTACGACCACTTGCGATAGCCAGTCACAGTCAAAAGTTCATGAAGTGGCTCAAGTGTGTTTACGCATACAATATCACAACCCAGTGACATACAGATATTCATCAGTGGTGTCGACTAATCGTTGCAGCCCTACACTTCAGGGACAGTGATGTAATTACGTTGCAACCTTTCGTTCATTGGTCGAAAAACGGTTTCTGCTGTTTATCATTAGTTTCAGTGTTCCTGCTAGTGTTGATCCTGGAAAAAATAATTAGCAGAGTTAAATGAAATTACAGGGAGGGTGTCTAAATTTGTAGACCTCAAATGAGGGCACAACTTATTCACAAGTTGCACGTGGGGCAACATGTCACACGCTTGGTTTATCCGCCGCTGCCACAGGTGTAATGCGAACAATTGATCTAAGGCACTTGTCCACTTCCAGGGTGAAATAACACAAGTGTCCAAATGCACAAACGAAAGGTAAAACCAGTGTCCAAGGCACTATAACCAGTCCAACACGTCCACAGGATTGGGGGACAATAGCAAACGAAGAGCAGGCAACAGACACACGCAAAACAAATGGGAACAATCAGAAAACTCACAAACTCAAAGCGCATGGAAAACGTGCACGGTTTAGAGAAGAATCATCCATGAGAAGCCCACAATATGAGTACAGGCACGGAGGGTCATACTCGGTTGACTGGCAGGCTTTTAAGTAGTGAGAGCAAATTGGGATCAGGTGTGTGTGTCTGTGGGGCCTGTTTGGCGGGAACAGAAGGAGACATCCCCCAATCCTGGAAGAGAAAGCGGCTTCGCTGTTACACAGATTTTTTTAGTGCAGTTTTTTTATTTTTTTATTTTTTTTAACAGTGCATTGTGTTCTGCATCGACAAAGGCACCTGAGGACGCAGCCAAAAGAGAAAGAAAGATGCTAAATGTCGCAGAAAAAGTTAAACTTCTGGACATGCTGAAGGAAGGTAGAAGCTATGCGGCTGTCGGGCGCCATTAAGGAATGAATGAATCTTTGGTTCGTTCCATAAAGAAGGAGGAGAATAACATAAGGAAGACGGCAGCAATAAGTTTTACCAAGGATGCAAAAAGGGTTGTAACTGTCCGCAACAAGACCATTGTAAGGATGGAGTCTGCTTTAGGATTGTGGATTAACGACTGCAGGAAAAAGAACATTCCGCTGGATACCAACGTTATCTGCGCAAAAGCTAAAAAACTTTATGAAACCTTTGCTGACAGCGATGACTTTCCTGACAGCGAAGAAGAGGAGACACCTGCACCACATCCTTCAGCAGAAAAAGACGCTACAGCAGAGCGGACCAACCTCGTACTGACTATTAAACATATTATTTTACAGTTTTTCCAAAAACTATCATAGTTATTTGTTGAAAACGTTTATGTTTTTATTTCTTTAAATGCTTGGGCCTGAAAACAGGTTGTGGTGTTTGGTTTCATTGTATACGTAGTTCAGTATTGTATAATAACCATAAAAAATAAAGCTGACTACTTCACGGTTTTCGCCTATCACGGGTTCTTTTTGGAACGTAAACCCCGTGATTAATGTTGGTCCACTGTGTGTGTATATATATATATATATATATATATATATATATTTTATATATATATATATATATATATATATATATATATATATATATATATATATATATATATATACACACACAGTGGACCAACATTAATCACGGGGTTTACGTTACGTTATATATATATATATATATATATATATATATATATATATATATATATATATATATATATATATATATATATTCAGTAGATTATTTATTTTCTAAGAATATATCTAGTCTTTGTCTTTGTACAAACAGTTTTTCTAATATTTGGAAGAATTGAGGCAATAGTGACAAATACATTTTAATTTACCAATCTCATTGGTTAGTTGCTTTTATTCTTTCCATTTCATAATGACAAATACCATGTAATCTCATTGCTCAGTCAAGAGTCCATCATTTACATAAATAAAGAAATTACACGGAAACAGAAATCTGCAAAAGGGAATCACTGCTTTCATTTATTCGAGTCGTGTTCTTCCGGACTTTTCTTCCACTGTGGTTCAGGTTGGTTGCAGCTATAGCCACTGGCATATGTGCTCGGCATTTTAGGGCTCCAGCACAATAGAGATTGATTATGGTATATGGCTTTAAAAACAAAGATCTGACACAACCATTTACAAAAACTGTAGTAAAGAGAAACTGCAGGTTAGAAATGGCTGATCAGAGATTCATGGATTATCATAATTCTGCTGAAAAGCTAACCACAGCACAGAGTCTCCAACACAGACGTAAAATTGGTTGAAACCAAATGCTTGACGGCAGGTGTGTCAGCCATAATAGTGAAAATAGGTTTGGTGGAATAAATTTAGCGTTATAATAAAGAAATAAGGTATTTTTTAATTGATTGATTTATTTTCATTTTGGGTGTTTTCAAATTTAGTTTCTTTTTTTTTTATATCTTTAAATTTTGTGCCACTGAATTTTGATAGTCCCCTAATAATTACACATTAAAATATTGGCCAGTTTGTTGCTCTGTCATATGACTGAAGCACCCATGGAGGACCCTTGAGTGTAGAGAAGAAATGCAGATCTTTTTTTTTTGTTTTTGTTTTTCTCACATGTTGACGTAAATAAGGCGACAAGACTCAGCGATTCTAGACAGCTCTCTCGCACACTGGCTGATCTGAGGGTCCATGGCCTCCTTGTTGTAGATGAAGCCTTAGTAGAGCTCTGTCTGATTTACTTCAGGCCCTGGCATGTGTCACTGATGAGCTCTGGCTGCTCCGGCCCCATGTGAGGATTGGCTCCAACCAATATGTTCCCTTCCTCTGAAAAGGACAGGGAAAATGTGTTAGCACCCCCTCCTCCATCTCCCCTTTCAGCCTTCATTTAAGCCTCTCTCTATCTCACCTGAGTCTATCGCTCTCTCATTTCTTCTGGTTGCTCATATCAGAGGCTCTCTATCTCCTGCCACCTCTCAGCCGTGCTCGTATCAGAACCAGGTTTCCCATCTACCCCCACATGCCTCTCGCTGCTGCTTCCTGGTGCCACAGTTATTTTCCCTCAGATGACACTCATTTCCAAGGAAATGTATAGCTATATTTGTGTGATGGCAGCTGTGCATTGAATTGGAATTGCATGAAAACAGAAGAACCAAACACAGTGTGGAATTGTTCGATGGCCAACTGGATTCAAAATTCATGAAGCGCAAATTCATCAAACTCTCTGTACGACTCTGTTTAGTCTTCACAGTGTCTCTTCTGTCTGCTTGGGAGACCAGTATTTTGCTCACTTTAAATTTTTCTAATGATTAATACGTACCTTCTCCTCATTATTTTTTGTAATGTATTTGTATTTTTGTAAATGCCTTGATTTACTTTTTTCACACAAGCAGAACCCCACCTGCGCAAGTCATTTTTCAAGGTCCAACAAAGTACATTACGTGGCCTTTACTCATGCATAACAGATAATACTTTCAAATTCCTCCTCTGTCAAGAATAACAAGGAATGTTTTATGTCTCTGACGAGTACGTTCATTGGAAACTACATGCATTGGAAGGTGAGATCCATTTTTGGGATTTTTATTGTCACATGACAACTTCCTTCAATAAAGTTAGTTGACAATGTGTGGAAACTATGTAACCTATGTCAGTCTTCATGCATCTCACATTAGAGAAAATATAAGTGAAGCAGAAAAATCTGGAAACAAAAAAAAAAGACTGAAGTCATAGAGTTATTGGCCGATTTGAATCTGACTGCTGTGCAGCATGTGCAGCATTGGAGGAACCTCAGCACCAAAATATTGGTTGGATGCTATATTCTGTGTTTTCCACCTCCATGCTAATAGGGCCAGAGTGATCATTTTCGGTGGTGCCTATGCTGGCGTGAGCTCCGTGTTGCATGAGGAAGGACAGTGATTGTTGATGTATGCACCTGCAATAATCTTGCATACACACAAGGCCGTATATTGAATTTGCTTGTTGATGTTCAGTAAAAAAAAATGGAGTTAATTTTCTCTCTTTCATGCTGACCTGTCATCCATTCCTGTTCATTTGTTTATGAATATGCAATTTTATTTGTTTATTTATGTTAATCTTTCAATAGTTAATTGCATCATCAAGCAGGCTCTGGGTGTCCAGAGGACAAACTTCTTGTTCCTCTCTGGGAGGGTCGAAGGGTCATTCAAAAAGCAAAAGCATTAATGTCACCATTATTCATGCAGGATAGTAATATTTAAAATGAATGATTTTAATCATTTATTTATATAGTGCCAGCTTTTCCTACGTATGTTTAAAGTGTCTAAATACTGCTTTACATGTATGTGCCACATAGTGAGGCCACTCATTTACATTTGGTGCAGAAATTTTGGTTTTCTTATGTGACCACTTCTGCTTTACATTTGGATGGAATGAAAATATTTTAGTACAATGAACTATCAATCATGATATTACTGACCAACAGGATTTGAGAGTAACAGACAAAGTAAGGACAAAGCTAAGCCTCAATGCCCTTTGTGACAAACATCAGCTTCAGTTAAAGCCAAAACAGTGGAAGCATGTTCTGCATGATAATTTTAACTCGTGTTTTTCTCAGTCTACATGATGAATTAAGTACGTAACATATTTGAAAAAGACAACTGTTGGGTCATTACTTTGTGTTGCTGTTTTGTTGCTATGACACAGAGTCAAGCGTTCGCAGCGCTCTTGACCCTCGGAGGCCACCATCTGGCTCTTTATCTCATCCGTTTCCTGAGATTCTGACACAGAAAAGACTATGTTGAAAACACAATCTCCCTGCACAGCAGAGGTTGCACCCAACACTAGAAGCCAATATGTTGCCATAATTGGGCCTGCAGCAGGGGCAAAGTCCAAGGCAATTAATCCTTTCCTCATGTTGTTTCGACCCTTGTTGGCAGTGACAGGGTGCAGTGTAATTGGACAGGAGTGCACTTGTCCTTTCCATTTTACATTAATATCCCTTCAACTCCAGACTCCAAATCATGGCCAGGTTGAGAATCCCTCTTCTGCCACCAATATCCACTCAGTCTCTCTTCTACGCTCTCCCACTCCTGGCTGTCAGCTATCCCCCACCGCCATGCTGGGCTAATCTACAGCCAGATAAAGTGAATGGTTAGTTGAGATTGAAGTTGGGGAAATGGGATAATGGGGTAGAGGTGTGTGTGCCAGTGTGAAGGAGTGTAAATGTGAGCATGTGCAGTAGGTACGGCAAACTTGTGTGTTGAAAATCTTTTGACAAAGACAAGTCAAGAAACAGATTTGTCAGTAATGTGTCGGGACGTTTCAATATTAACAAAAATTAAGTGAGATCTTGGGCTGCATGTATGATTGTGCAACAACTGGTCAAAAATTGACTGTAAGCCAACATAAATAAAATATGAACCAACAATTCTTGAAGACACCCCTACTGCTCTTCTGGACTGAAGACGAAGAATGGGTTGATCATGGTGGTTTTTTTTTTTGTTTTTTCAAACAAAAATTACATGTATCATTTATTATAGAGTTCAGCCGAGGGAAATAAAATAAAAAACACAAATCTTCTTTGTTCACTGTTATGTTTATGATGATGGTCGATGACATTATTATGCTCATTTGTTGGTGAAGTGCTTGATCTCAGTTATGCCTGCACAGTGCTTGGTGTTTGTGGACATTCAGTAAAACCTGAAATCACGCCAAACTGTAGCCTTTAGTAAAGACGACCAGGTACGGTCTCCTTCCACACCATATCTGCGTCACCATCAGTGTGTGCATTCCAGAACACCTCTTTTGTGTGTAATTTTCATTTTGACGTTGGGAAAGTGGACTTGATTCCTATATGAAAATGTGAGTTGCCATGTTGCAACCTATTACATGGCTCTCTTCCTTAATGAAAGTACTGATGGTAAACACACGGCTAGTTGATGGGCCTTAAATAGCAATTGACATGTTATTAAACGTAGAATGTATGAAGCGCCATCACATCCTAACCCCAACCTCTGTCTCTCAACGTATAACAGATGGATCACTATCCCGTAGCGCTGAAGGCTGCTTATTGTTATTATTATTTCTTTTGTCACACCCCTACTGGTTAGCAAGGTTATTTGAGTGAAAATGATAAATGCTTTAGTGAATTAATAGTAAAAAAAAATGCCAGCACAGTGATGACTTGATATAATATATAATATAATGTATAACAGCTTTACCTAAATATTATTATATATATATTTATATATAAATATATTTTGAAGGAAGATCATGTAACTGTCACAGAAAATATTTCCATCATATTGATGCGCAGATACAGATTACCTTTTTCTTCGTTTTCCTTCTTAAATTCATTTTCACCACTAGCCATGATGCTTAGATTATTTTCAAAATCTGTCAGTAGTGATGTCACATTGAAACCGGTACACAGACATCACTGAGCTTTCTACAATGTACGGCGGTACCTCGGTTCTCGACCACAATCCGTTCCAGAAGGCCGTTCGAGAAGCGATTTGTTAGAAATCTGACTCGATTTTTTGCATTACAATTAATGGTAAAGGAAATAATGCGTTCCAAACCTTAAAATAGGGTTTTGTCGGAGTGAAAGTAGAGTGTCTGCTGCAGGTGCGCTGTTCATCTATGTGTGTGGCCGCTGCATGTGGGAGGGGTTGCCGAGTGAGTGACGTCTCTCCAGAAGTGAAGAGGTGCCCGGTGCGTGTCCAGCTCTGAATATGCGCTTCTGTGCAGTTTGGCTGTGACAAAGTCATAAACCAAGTAACGCTCTGTCCCAGACTCGCCTCATCCCTGTCCGAGCTCCAGCCGACAACAGGACATAAAACCCTGGAGTGTCCGCTCCAGCCTCGGAGGCGTCTAGAGTGAGCACCTCCCCTGTGACACTCCACCACGGTCCAGTGCAGAGACAGGAACTGCCACTGTAGACGAGATTGCTGCTTACAAACCAGTGGGGAAAAAAAAAAAACATTCTTGCAGTGTTATAGGGATTAATGCAGTCGCAAGTGTGAAGAAATTATTAGACAAACAGCTTCGGTTTAATTACATTTCATTTCTCTGACATTTTCATTATTTGGTATTTTTCACAGTTTGAAGATGCTTTGCATATTGTGCCTGTGCCACCAAATTGTAGCCTCTTTTTCTGAACCTGCTGCAGAAAGAGAAAGAATTACAAACAAGAACAATATAGAATACTCAATGCATATATATATATATATATATATATATATATATATATATATATATATAAATATTTGTTTTGCATTTTTATGGAATGTTGAAGTGTGAAAAGAAAAGATGGGGGACAACATATATTTGAAATCCACATTTCAACAACCGGTGTTTCAACTCAGTTTTAAATGATTAAAGAAACACTTTTGTAGCTGATTCTAACCGCTTCTGAATGATGAGGCAAGTTATTCATGCAACAAAGGTTCAAAGCTAAAAATTCACTACTCATCATTCTTTCAGTTGTCCAGTCGCCTTTCCTCATACGTTCTGGGGTCTTTTCAAAATCTTTCAAGCGACTTTTCTGACGGAAGGTGTGCTTCAAAAATAAATCAATGAGAGTGTATTAGCGCTGTGCACACTCTGTAATTGTTGTGCCATTTTTGCCCGCCTTGGCTTGCTTCCTCCTCGTTCTAGGAATGAGAGGCGTCCAAAACCTAACTTGGCATTTTATGAATTCTTGATCAGTTTTGTTTTTTAATGACAGCAATGAAGTCGGCCAGTGGAGGGTGAAGATGTGTGGTGGAGGAAAATCAATAGAAGTAGCTCATTTTTCCTGGCACGGCACAGCGAGGGAATCTATTGTTGAGGGAATGATGATTTATATCAGAGGTGGAAAGGGCCGTCAGGGAGTGCTTGGGACGAAGGCATTCGCCAATAATGATTAATGCTGTCCCCCATTCAGGAAACAACCCCACCAGAACACTCGCACACCCCTCCTCCCCCCACTGTCGTGAACACAGCTGTTTTGACAAAGAGCGAGAAAGCAGGAAATATGAATATTCAAGTAATGATTTATTGTTGATGGTTTTCACGAGCCAGGACAGGCACATTGCTGGGGTGCTGTAAAATAATCAATAATTGCTCAATAATGAATATTATGGACAAGCATGAAACTATTAGGCAAAGCCTAAATGTTTGGTTTTTAAAAAAAGTTGCAAAAAGAGAGACCAGATTAGATTTCATCGCCACAAGCATTGACAAAATGCACACCAGTCATGGCCTTAATTAACGTGTTAACAAATGCCATCCTGAAACGTCATAACCTCTCCTGCTCATGTTGTTTCATGTTTTCATGTGGGGACATTTCTGACTGCAGCGGGGAGAAGAGACCGGCTAAATGTTTTCTCCTGACCAGTCACAGCTGGTGTGGTTGGGGAAACAAGAGTTCAATTACTGTAGAACTAGGCGTCTTCGGTAGGTTGGGCTTCGGCACATTTTCAATATTTCAAAATACGACGAGGTCGGTACAGGGAAATATACTGGGCTGATCCAGAGGAGTCCAATATGTTGGCATAGTAGTCCCAGAAGGAAGCCTCATCTAAAGGTGATGCAGAGGAAACTGTTGTGCTGTTCGCTTGGTGACAATACACAAACTTTATGATGTTGCGAATTGTTGCTTATGATTCGGTATGCCACATTATACAATGATCTGCATCTTGGTATTAAAAGCAAAGAAACCACTGACCGATGAGAAGAAGAAGAATTATGGACTTTTTACGTAATTCGTTTTCATTTTTAATATCTCACTGTCATGAAGTGGGTGTTTTAAACATTAATGTACCGAGAGCTGGGCTTATCACTGTTGTCTGCTGCACTTATACCCTTTGTCGTTGAACAATTTAAAGTTTAGCCTATTGTTTCTATCTTTCAGCTGTCAGCCGCGCTGTAGCGGTTAGCGTCAGCTCCTTGCATCCGCTCTTTGCTTCAGTCGTAGGAGTGCTGGTGTGGCTGCATTGCAGTTGGATGGCCGCTTCATCGAACCACTGCATGCTGAAGTTCTGATTGAGATACTGTCCCCCCATCTTGGCTTTTCTCGCGGAGGCTGTCCCCTGCTACATTCAACAACAAAGGATCTTATCTGGGTGATGAGTAGTCAGACCTGCACGTGGTGTTCACCTGTGCTTCTTCTTTCGATTGGTTTGACTTCATTTACCGATTTTGTTTATTTGGTGGTTTTGTTTGCAGTGTGCTTATTTTAAAGCACAGTCGTCCCATTCCTGTTGAGTGTTTTGTTTCCTGCCACTTGTGTTACTTTGGTGTGTGTGTGTAATTGAGTGTGTGTGGGGGGGCGTGTAGTGGGCAGCGGTGTGTGTGTAGCGCCAAGTAACTTCTGGCTTCTTTTGTTCAGGCCGGTGGGCTGTGTCGGCTGTGGACCACTGGGCACTGCTGGTGCTCGTCCCTCTCCCTCTCTCTGCAGCTTAGATGATCCAGGAGGGGTGACGGGTTCACTAGCAGTGATTAGTGTAGGGCCTCCTTCTCCCCTTTCCCCAGCAGCTGCTCCGGACCGGTAAGTCTACTTGTACTCTAGTATGTTGCAATTCATTTTTTGGACAATGTGAAAAGATTTTATGCGGCTGAATAACCCAATTGTAACTTGTGTAAACCTGGGTCTGTCTAGTGTCACTAACTTAGGTGTGTATTCCTGGGGTGAGAGTCTGCAGATGACGTTATTGAGACCTCTGAATCCAGATTTCTAACCTGCTTTGCCGCCCATCCCGCCACATGAAGAAATGCAAAATGCCGGTGCCATGCCACAACAGTGTAGATAGGATGTAACACATTATTCTTTTTCCACCAGCAGCCAGGGCCACTGAGAGAGTGGCCATGTTTCATGCTCTAGAGATGACACTCATGACACCACGGTTCCTCATGACTCAATTCAGCAAGTATACCATCATCAGGCAATATAGTTCAAACATCCAGAATTTGTCACAATCTTGTGGTCAAGTCTTGTGGGCCTGCCACTCCGCTACAGTGTCTAGCTGTCTCCAGTGTAAGTTTCTATTTAATGTGTTCACACTTTGAATAATTTGATGCCAAGCGAGACAAAGCAATGCAATGCGATAGTAAGTGATGCCAAGCGATGATACGATGTTATGCTGATTCTGATCTGGAATAAACCAAAGCTTGCATCCCACTACTTCTGTGGTTCTTTCTGCTCCCGAGTCTACGCCCTGAGAATTGTATAACCCGCTGGCCGAACAACATAATTAGCGCCCAATCCACGTGGGGACATAATTGGTGCCCTAACATTCGCACCGAAGGCTGAGGACCACCTGACTTGATCACCGCAGAGCAAGGTCCCTTGAAGTGAGATACCGTTCTCTTTCTCAATGTGCTGCTGGGTGAAAGCTGGATGCAGAATTGACCTCACAGTGAAATAACCAAATTTAGACAGTGAGGAGAAAAAGTAGTGCCAAATTGATGAAAAAAAAAAACAGAAGCAATACGATATTGAGAAGTGCTTGTGAACTGAGATGCACTGGTGACTTGCAACAGTATTGAGAAGCGCTTGTGCATTGAGAAGCGCTGTGAACTGAGAAATGTGTGTGTTAAGAGTTTACTGCAGTCTCTTGATGCCCAAGAGTTGTTTTTTTTCCGGTGAATAAAAGGCGCAGGAGTGTGGCTCGATAGATAAGGAACGAAATGGGTCTGTGGTCTCGAGTTCCTGAAAAAAAAAGACACCCACACGTTCCCATGACTAATGCTGTCAGGGTCCTGTCAATTAACGTTTAAGACATCCATACCCACAACCTAGCTAAATATTTTATATTTTCTACTTTGCTTTGGAGAGTTTGACCCCTCTGTGTCAAAATCTGGTGTCTGACAAGTAATAGAACTATGTGTTACAGTAGGAGCAGTTCAATGTTCCCCTCCCAGCACAGTCCCAGCCGCAACCCCCCTCTTCTTGTGGGAGTGTCTTTGAATAATGTAGACTCCACCTACTCATTGCACTACGGGGGGCGAACTGAAGGTGGCACTTTCTCTTCATACACAAAGCCCAGAGTGATGAGTGAAAGCTGGGCTCACACCAACTTCAGTTGTGTTTTGAGACAACTCCAGTGTGATTAGGGTTCCACACATCATCCCTCCACTCAATGAAGAGGCCCAGGTCTCAGGAATAGGTTACTTGAGGAGCCAGTGTGTGGCAAGCTAGGGTTCATGAGATAACTTCTTCATGTTATTTACATTCTTAAATTTTGTAAATGGTGGTGTGCCATTGTATCAGTACCTTTTAATTTTAATACAAAAGCTTTTTTTATTTTAATCAATCTACTCATTCAAGTCTGGCGTCCCCTGTGGAGTTTTCACACACTTGATCCCTTCGGATGCCATGCATGCTCCAGCAGCAGTGTGTTTTGGATCAATATCCTGTACAAAGCGATGGTCTGATCCCAAAGTCTCCTACCCAGCCGACACTGGTTGTTAACATCGAGCAACAGCCACATGGACAATGTGATCAAGCAAGGAAGGCCTGGACACTTCAAGAGAACTTTCAAGGATCAAAACAGCGCCAGACAACCATCAAGATGCAAGCGAGCCTAAATTGTGGGTTCTTATGGGTATTGTATTGTATGTGTCAATTGCATCATGACATAAAAAGCTGACTGCTCTAATGGCAGTCACCACCGCAAACAGTACAAGTTTAGTTGACAGGATGTGATCATAAGGATGTTGAAATCTATGTGTATGAAATATAAATAAATAAAAAACTAACTACTTGACCTAAGACTTGTTTACATTACACTTTGCATTAGAGTAGAGCCAAGGGTATTAAGAGAAGAAGCAAGTACACATTTGGATTCTGACGTTCAAAATGAGGGTCATTGTGCAAGGGGGGAGTTTGTCAAATGAATAAAAAAAAATAAATAGTGATGAAAAGCCATTATCAACATCGACTGCAATCCAAGTCACAGGCAACATGAGCGTACAACATCTGAATCATAGCACCAAAGGCAACAAAACAAAAATGAGAGACAAAGATGAAAACCAGGGCAGTGAAGTCGAAATATTTAAGAATCAAGATTAAACACTGAAACATTTGTCGTAATGAGTGTCTGGTTTGGCTTCCACCAGGAGACGAGCTCGTGGCGAGGCAAACAGGAACCACAGGCGCACCAATCGAGACGTTCGGCGAGTCAACCAAGGGACTTAATGACAGCAATATTTCTGTGAAGTACAATGCAAACATGCCTGTTTTTGGTCCATGCTGACAATATAAATAGAGCAAATGAAAAGTTTAGGTTCGACAACTGTTTTAGAGAATAGACAACCGAAATGGCAACAGAGCAACCACATCTCAACCACATCAGTTTTTGTCAGCCCCTGAATCAATAAGGAGTTGGACTGGTCGACACATCACCGGAAAACTCAGATCGCAGCAGATCCCATGAAGCCTGATGTGATGACTTCCTGGCTTGCTCTCGCCAGGTTGGCGATCCTTTGTGCCTCAAGAGCCCGACCTTTATTTACACAACACAGAGTGCAGGGTAATCCAATAAAAAAACAATAATCCTGAATGGCAGCAAGAGGCTTGCACACCAGCGGTACTAAACAAAGAGAAAACAAGAGTCACTTACTCAACAAAAACCATTGAGTGAGAGGCAGGAATACACCCTGGACAGGTCACCAGTCTATCGCAGGGCACCCACACCATTCACACATACACACACGCAATTATAGTGTCCATTTAACCTATTTATTGAGCATGTCTTTAGGCTGTGGGAGGAAACCAGAGTATCCGCAGAAAACCCATGCAGGAACAGAGAGCAGATGCAAACTCCAACCAGAAAGGTCCACGGCTGGATTCAAACCAGGAACCTTCTTGCTGAGAGGCAGCAGTGCTGATGTTTGTATGCTGTTGTAAGACCCCAAATTTCTCAATTGTGGGAAGAATTATCTAATCTAACCATTGTTTCACCACGCAGCCCTGGAATCACTACATTTAGCAGTGATATGTTTCACTACTCATTCTGAAACAGTCGTTCGACTTGGTGGAATAACATCAACCATTTAACCCTAACGCCAAACGTATCATGTATGATACATGAGTTTTTAAGCCCTCCACATGAGCAGTGTGACATTTTTTTCCCTGAAAAACCTACTGTATACAATTAGGTACATGCAATGCATGGATAATCCACCACGGGGCAGTAATTCCCGCATTGTTCCAGTTCCGAAGAAGAACCGGCCCAGCGAGCTGAATGACTTCCGACCAGTGGCACTCACTTCACACCTGATGAAGACGCTGGAACGGCTCTTCCTCAGCCTCCTCAGACCTCAGGTACAGCACGCCCAGGATCGCCTGCAGTTTGCATACCAGCCAGATGTTGCCGTGGAGGATGCCATCCTCTACCTACTCCATCGAGCCCACTCCCATCTGGACAAGGGAAGCGGCACAGTGAGGATTCTCTTCCTAGACTTCTCTAGTGCCTTTAACACCATCCAGCCTTCTCTGCTTCGGGACAAACTGGGCAGGATGGGAGTGGACCCCCACCTGGTGGACTGGATCTCCGACTACCTCACTGGCAGACCACAGTACGTCGGGCTGAAGGACATCACGTCTGACACTGTGGTCAGCAGCACAGGAGCCCCCCAGGGCACAGTGCTGGCCCCTGTTCTCTTCACCCTGTACACATCAGACTTCTGCTACAACTCAGAGCTGTGTCACATTCAGAAGTACGCAGACGACACAGCCATTGTCGGGTGCATACGGGATGACAGGGAGGAGGAGTATCGGAGACTGGTCAGGGACTTTGCTGCATGGTGCCGCACCAACCACCTACAGCTCAATACCTCTAAAACGAAGGAGCTGGTTATTGACTTCGGGAGGTCCAAACCAAGACCGCGACCAGTCCTGTTAGAGGGAGCTGAGGTGGAGACTGTGGACTGTTACAAGTACCTTGGGCTGTGGCTGGACAATAAACTGGACTGGACAACACACACCAGCCACCTGTATAGGAAGACACAGAGCAGGATGTACTTCCTGAGGAGACTGCGGTCCTTCAACATCTGCAGTAAACTGCTGCAGATGTTCTACCAGTCTGTGGTTGCCAGCGTCCTTTTCTACACCGTGGTGTGCTGGGGGGGCAGCATATCCAAGAAGGACACTTCCAGACTGGACAAACTGATCAGGCGGGCCGGCTCTGTGGTCGGCATGAAGCTGGACTCTCTGACGACCGTGGCAGAGTTGAGGACTCTGGACAAACTGCTGGATATTATGGACAACACCAGCCACCCTCTGCACACCGTCATCAGCAACCAGAGGAGCTTGTTCAGTGAAAGGCTGCTGCTCCCCAAGTGTCGGACCAACAGACTTAAGAACTCCTTTGTACACCACGCCATCGTACTCTACAACTCCTCACTTGGGGGGAGGAAGTAGTAGGGTACACCACGCTTTACCACATAGAAATGGACACCTGCTCTTACAATGTGCAACACCCATCTCAATGTGCAATAACCATCCCTACGGTGCAATAACCCTTTTTAACCTAGTTTAATTTTTAACTTTTTCATTTTTTATTTTTATTTTTTTATTTTTTTTATTTATATATATATATATATATTTTTTTTTTTATTTTTTTTTTTTTTATTATATATATATATATTTTAATCTTATTTTATTTTCAATTGTATTTTTACTTCCAGGTTATTAGTATCATTATTTTTATTTCATTCGTATTTTCTTTCTTATTCTCTGTGTGATGCTCTTCCTAACTGCATGCCTCTATTGTTACTGGAAACGTAAATTTCCTGGAGGGAGTCATCCCAAAGGGATCAATAAAGTCAAGTCTAAGTCTAAGTCTAAGTCTAATTAACTCACTAGATGGGGTTCCAGTGATGCTACAAGATCGCCATGACTAAGGAATGAGACACAGGTGTTTTTTGAAGAAGAACTTTGAAAAGTTTAAGGTAAGCAAAAAAAAAAAAATTGGGAAACATCAATAGGAAACAGTTACCGGGTTGATGCAATTTGAAATTACTGAAAATTTCATCATTTATGTTTTAGTAAAACCGTGTTGAAAATGACGTATCAAATTTGATACAGCAGATATATAAGGTCATACAACTCTAAATCAGTCAATTGTCATTTTATTGCAATCTTGGGTTATACATAACATCAAGCAACATTTTTTTTTTTTTAATTATTTCTCAAGTAAACTAATGAAATATTTAAATTACATAATTTGGTAAATTTAGAACAAAAAATTAGATATACAGTGGTACCTCGGTTTTCGAACGTTCCAGACTTCGAACAAACCGGAGTTTGAACAAAAATTTCGCGTTTTTTGCTTCGGATTTCGAACGAAAATCCAGAACTCGAACACCATAAAACATAACGAGCGCAGACCGATCAGCTGGCCCATGATGCGCTTTGTTATTGTATACAATGCAGCCTCTGTATGCAGACGTGTCCCGTTAGCTACATTTACTGACTGTTTTCTCTTCATATAGAGGTGTTAAACCTTTCCTGTCTCCACACTGGACCGTGGTAGAGTGTCACAGGGGAGGTGCTCGCTCTCCACACCTCCGAGGCTGGTGCACGCACTCGAGGGTTTGATGTCCTGTTGTCGGCTGGAGCTCGGACAGGGATGAGGCGAGTCTCAGACAGAGCGTTACTTGGTTTATGACTTTGTCACAGCCAAACTGCACAGAACCGCACATTCAGAGCTGGACACGCACCGGGCACCTCTTCACTTCTGGAGAGACGTCACTCACTCTGCAACCCCTCCCACATGCAGCGGCCACACACATAGATGAACAGCGCACCTGCAGCTGACACACTACATTCACACAGAAAATGTTTTCAAGCCTACCACCATGTAAAATAAAAAGGTTGTGAACAGCAGAATGAGTAAAAATAACCGAAATGTTATGTCTTCCAGACTTCCTCCCTGCCAGTTCCATTGGTGGATTATCTCATTGCTGCATTGTAGGCTGCATTGTAGTAGCACTTTCTATGTTTGGAATTACCAATTTGTTGGATTTGTTTGTGTTTTATTATGTTTTTGTTTGTTCAAGAAAAAGAAAATTGAAAAATTGAAACTCCTATATGGAAATTGATATGTGACAAAAAGTTGGTTGTTCAGAAGGACCAATAAAGGCTCCAGTTTCAAAGAACTGGAATTTTCTGTCAATTATTTAATGGTTTGGGCTTTACCAGGGTTAAAGGGCCCCCCAAAAAGGACGTCAGCGATCGACCACTGTGAAATCTATTTATTTATTCATTTTAAAACATAGATTCCATTTGGTGCAATGCTACTAATCTTAGTTAAACTTATTTTTAGCTTTTAGCTAACCTACTCCCCCTGGCCTTTACCCACTAGCTCCTTCCCGCCTGCCTTCTGGATCTGAACCCACAGACCATAGCAAAATGTATTCACACTGTAATTTGTAGGTATGTTTTGGCTGTGTTGTCATTCTACAGTGGTAGGTAGAGACCAACAACCAAAACGATTGTTTGCAGAATACATCATTAATAGGGCGGAAGTCTGGAGTAGATAGAGAAGCGCACACACAATATTCCCCGCAGATTTGTACGGATGTACATGCTGCTCCTCCATCACCTCTCCTTCCATTCACGCATTATAATAGTTCACTGGGAGCTGGCTGCTTCACAGGTAATAATAAGGCCTGTTCCAGCGGCTGCCTTACTCATCAAGCTTCTTCTTCAATAGCCATCACAAAATGAGAATATGGCTCGGCTATGAATGACCCCCTGGGTTCACGGTATCATTGGCAGAAATCCAATCTCTCTGCTCGTTCTTTAAGTGGACCAGAGGTGATATTGAAAATGCTTCATAGTGTGTTAGTCGTTTTCTGCATGCTCTGTTTCCTTGTTCAGGATTTCTCACTGCTTTTTAGATATTATGTTTCTGTTTTTACATCGAACTTGAATATTATTAAACTTGATTGAAGCAGTTTTGTATCACTGAAGGAGATGAAGCCATTGTACTATAATTTGTCCAAACATTGGTATTTCCTCTGCACGGTAGTCTGCTATGCAAATTGTCAAAATGTTGATTTTGATGCTCTTCTCACCTCTTTACTCATACTTTACTCATTAGGCAACATTTTAAGAAGACACTGTGTTTAATTCAGTTTCAATTTTAAGCATCATATTTTCCAAACAGTAAGTCAAACCTTTTCACTTAATTTCACTGGTCCTGCCACTGATACTCAGGTGCAAGTTATGTGTATTAAAATAATTTCACATGTTCTTAAATTACATTTAGGAATAGATATTAGATACATGAACAATGCGCCCCAGTAATCATGATTCTGTCCCATTACCAGTTGACTCAGTCATGCTTCATGCCAGAATACTTGCGTGGTCATGTGATCGAGCATCACAAGAAAAACACCACACTGATCATTGAAATTGACAGTATTGTGTTGGTTTTTGGAGTCCTCGAATGGGAAAAAAACAACACAGTAATGTGATAACAACATTTGCAGAACGAAAGCCTGTGCGTACAGCCTGGACACCTGAAGAGACGGACAGGGTGAGAGCGGCCACAGATGAGTGGTATTCAGTCATAAGCTCGTATTTTTACAGTCATTAGTGCGATGAATGTCCAAATTTCCCCCCTTTGCTTATTCAGTCGGGTCAAACACAACAAAAGTTTAGAGTAATAAAGGGTGTGCTTTTGTAACTGAGCTGCATCTCTGTGTGTTTTTAGCATTTAGTCATTATCAACTGCCGGTATCGGATTACACTATAAGACACACCGTGTTTGAACGCAAAAACAACAAAATCCTCAGAGGCCTGATCTAGCAGCTGTCAAGATGCCATCATGAACAGTTTGATGATCTAAATCCCCAAGGCAATTCGTTTATGCTGTCACGAACATTTAATCAATTGCATCATGCATGGCGGCTCGAAAAACGCCATTTTTTCGTTCTGAGGAAAAAAATTTACCACTCTAGTACGACTGTTGTGTTGTGTAGTAGGCATGATGAACTCTGGTTTAAGTTTCATTTAGTGCCAGTTAAGGGTTTTTTTTTTTTTTTTTTATGTCTGCTGAGGACTTTTTGCTAAGTGACATTTTGGCCGGACTTCACTTCTTCAACCCTCATTTTGGAGGGAAATAACTTTGAAAGAAGTAGCTTATGAAATAAGCTACTAATAATTCTAATAATTGTAGAAAGATGAAGGTTATCCATTTGTTTTGGATGGTTAAGTTAATGATGAGAAGCTGAGGAAAGCATTGCGTCATTGACGGTCCTCACTAAGATGGAAATACTAATGTGTGTGGGTGTGTGTGCGCGTGTGTGTGTTTTTTTTTAAACATGGGCCAGTTGAAGCACCTTTCTACAACTGATGCAGACTATGTGAGCAATAATGGAGAGGCCTTCAAAGACTACCTTGGGACATGCCTAAAACATTGGCCTCTAGAATGTCATTGACAAAAGCAATATCAGACGTTCAGACTTGGGTGACAATGAGGTGGAAGACATTCAGGTATTCCTGAATATTTGCAAAAAGGTGAGGTCCCCATCGGGGAGCAGTAGTATAGTTTCATGACAGAGCACCACATATGTGGTGTTTATGCTAGAAGAAGCATGTGAGGACCACTATGAGGACAGCAAGAGGTGAGATGTGCAGTAGGTGTTAGGGAAGGTTTCAAGTGGAGCCTAAGATTTCACCAGGAATGACATAGTGAGAGAAGAAGCTGTGGAAGTACAAGCTAGAAAGGAGAAGAATGAAGCTCTGCACATGCACAACAATAAATGTGTGTACATGAAAGAGAGAGAGAGAGAGAGAGAGGCAGGAGGACTGGTGAGCGAGCAGAGAAAGTGAAAACAATTAGTTACGGTTTTAGACACCGGCCATAGAGATTGATGGACAGATTAAAAGAGGCGACTAGGAAAGTGCAGGCAAGTGACAGGGAAGCTCTGTCGGACAGTAGTGAGACCTGCCTATGGGTTGGAGACAGTAGCTCTGATACAGACAGGAAGCACTATCAGAAGTGGCAGAGTTAAAGGTGATCAGGTTTTCATTGGGAGTGACATCTTGAAGGACAAGATGACAAACCAGTATACTAGAACACAGAGAAGTTTGGAGACAAGATGGTTTGGTCACATGAACAGGAAAGACAGGGGACATGTTGAAATATATTCCTATATACTTTGATAAATCACAGGACACATGTCCGTTCATAATTTTTAAATATTAAATTGTGATTTTTTTCTCTTTATTTCACAGGTTTATGCAGCAGTTGGTGCAACAGATCTTCAGTCCAAGAGAACGTCCGAGGTTATATCACATGTGACTTCTGGAGAGATCTGCTGTTTTTCATCGCCAAGCGTAAATAAGGGACTTTCTTTACTGATCTTATATGATAAAATCACAAATAAGAGAATTCTCTGCTCCTTTTGTATATCTGAGAAATCTAAGTTAGATTAAATACTGACTGAAGAGTAAGTAATGTGACAAGAACAAGCCATGCTATGTAATGGTCTTACAATTTGTTGTGTAAGGGAATTACAATATGTTTGAGGAGATTGAGATGAACATTCATTCGTTCGTGATGGAGTTAGCATTTGTCAAATCAAGATCACAACACAATTCCAGGCGTACATTCTGTGAAGACTGAAAGCAGCTCTCAATGCTTCCTTTAATGTTTAAACCCTAACTCTGAAAGCATCTCTTGATGTTTTGTTTGCGAGTGAGGGTCCATCAGATGTTGAAATGGCTGTTCATAGCCAGCAGCTCTTAGCAGTCCTGTTAAATGATGCGTCTCTGACAAGGTATGTGTGTAATGTATGGATAATGCTAACTTCATCATAGAGCTAATAATGCATTGTTTGAAAGGTCTCGTCCTGCTCATTGACCTCTGTAAGTATGAAGGTCAAATGTGAATCCCCTACAGAAGGAGTGACCTTTGAACCTCGATTAATGTACACCTTTGAATGCCCACAGTCGGTCAACACTTGGGTGTTTGGACATGAGACCAGGTGTTCTAGGATGCACTGAGAGTCCACTGTGCTGTGGGCTTCACTTCCAACACAGGCTGCTCTTTCATGTAGAATTATGAATCATACCTGATCAAATGATACAATACTTTAAATGTTCTCTCATGAATCTTTCTCTTGTGTCCTCAAAGCTCCAGAGTTAGACTCAGTTGCATATTGTTAGTGTTTGTTTACCTTTGAATGAAGAGAATTTGATGTTTGAGGCATTTTCCTCAAGATCCACCGTGTTTTGTGTGCTGGCTGCTGTGAAACATGACATTCCTTGATGATGGCAGAGTGGTGTTGTTATGGACGTCCTTGAAGGTGAAGACATCCTTGTAGTCCACACCCATACCTGACAGACAGTGGAGGGTCAGTGAGGAGAAGTAACGCGGCAATGGAAGTGGCCTGGACAACAGTGATGCTGGTGTCCAGGTCCAGATCAGCTGCAGACCAAACACACTCACACCAGGGTGGAATCCCGACGAGTGCAGTGATAAACACTTCAGGAACATATCCAGGGAAGCTGGAAGTGTTTTATTCAGAGTGAAACAAAAATACATGGCCACACTATTGATGTACAAAACTGAAAGACATGTGCAGTAATTACTAAACTAAATAACTTGGTCTGTTTTCATGAAATTTCATTACAAACGAATGAATGTTTATCTCAGACTCCTCTAATACATTGTAAAGACCATTACATAACATGGCTTCATTCTTGTTACATTACTTACAATTGAGCCAGTATTTCTTCGGTCTCAGGGATTGAAAAGGAGCAGAGAGAAGAAAAAGTCTCAGCATTCCAGAGCCTCAATACCACTTTTCCCAAATTTTCAAATTCTCGATTTTATCCCCCCAAAAAACAGACGGAAAACAAACGGAACTCACCATAAGTCGCATGTGATATAACCTCACATGCGAGGTTTTCTTGGACCGAAGATCTGTTGCTCCAACTGCTTCATCCACCTGTGAAATAAAGACAAACAAAATCACAAAGAGTGAATATTTAAAAATGATGAACAGTAATGTGTCTGTGGTTTATGAAAGTAAACAGCAATATATTTCAATGTGTCCCCTGTCTTTCCAGTCCACGTGACCAAACCGTCTTGTCTCCAAACTTCTATGTGTTTCTCTCGTACTGTATATGGGTTTCTCATCTTGTCCTTCCCGGTCTCTCCAAATGAAAACCTGCTTCCCTTCCCAGATCACCGCAGATAACTGTCCTCACCTGGTCCCACCTGCCTGCACTTTCCTAGTCACCTCTTTTAATCTGTCCATCACTCTCTATGACGGGTCTCTAAAACCAATTTGTTTTCACTTCTTCTTCTCCCTCACCTTCACCAGTCCTCCTCACATTTATTGTTGTGCATCTTCATTTCTCTGATTTCCAGCTCATACATCCACAGCTTCTCCTCTCACTACGCCATTCCCGGTCTAATCTAATCTAATCCTCTTGAAACCTTCCCTAACTCCAGCTGCTCACCTCACCACTTGCTGTCCTCATAGTGGTCCTCACATGCTTAATCTATTAACCACACTTGCGATCTTGGAACTCCAGGAAGCTTCTTCTTGAACTAAAACGCCAGTGTAATTCCTGACCTTCTCTCTACTATTATTTCTCTTCAAAATGAGGGTTGAAGAAGTGAGTACTGGCAAAAACGGGAACGGGAGTCTGTGAATAAAGAATCAAACCAAATCCAGGTGGTGAATTTAGTCACCTGTGTGGCTGTAATGTTGCAACATGGGTCGTCGAAGCATGGGTCGTTTTTCGTGGCCCCATGCACCATGCAATAGATTAAATGTCCGTGACAGCATGAACGAATTGCTTTGAGACTGGGTTGAAATCCCAATCAGACATTATTTACTGCTTGTTTTAGTTTGGCTCTAAGGAGGCACTGGGCCTTTCCTCATTCACCATGGCATCCCAACTCTCATTTCATAAGTGTCATGCCACATTATCATCAAGTGAGCTCACATGCACTCCCTACTGACACATTAACCATGGACCTCTCGAGAAATACCAGGTCTTCCTTCCTCTCTATTGCTATATGCTGCAATCACACCTGCAGCTATGGTCTTCCCTTTTCGCCGTGTTGCATGGATGATTGTTGAAACACTGTACGGAATTTGTCATTAATTTGGCACACATTCTTGGTGGTTATGAAACACCAGGAAGGAAGATATTTGGAAATCAATGAGGAAATCCTGTAGAAGCACAGCAGCATTGGTGCATGTCAGCGACATCACAAACAATTCATTGTCGGGAGAGAAAAGACGGCCAGACACAGTGTGCACTGATGAAGTGCGGAAAGTATAGTAAAGAATATTTGAAAAACTGAAAAAAGAAAAACAACGTGAATGACTGGATGAGATCTTAGGGAGGAGATGACTCAAAGGCATTCTACCGAAGTATGTAATACATGCTCACCATGGAATTTTACCACAATGAATACTTTAAATAATACAGTATGTACTATACTAATACAGTGTATTAGTATACTTGTATTTTAGGGCTGTCACAATTTACGTGTGAACTTGACGCAGCTAATATTTTTTTAGATGTAGTAATGCACATGTTTGACCATCCCATTGTTCCCGTACGTGTTTTGAATTTTTCCGTCTGTCCCATACAATGAAAATCAGGAAGCCGAGCACCTGTCTATGAGGGGCCGTATGGGACAAAATTCATTCTGGACCTCTCACACTCATATATTCTACCTTTCACAGAGATATATTTACCTCTCACAACCCACACTTTTCCACTGGTTATCAAGCCGACGTCGACAGCAACTTGGGATTCATCATTTTCCATGTGTTTTTAAGAGAAAAATCCCACAAGAGACATCAGAACTGAGTACATTAAGTCTCGCGGCGTGTTTACATGGGGAGGAATCTGCCATCACGAAAGGTTCTGACTCTGTACTTCGTATGCAAAACAAGTTGGATTGAAGCAGTTCCTTCGCTCTCGCTATGAAGAAACATTGCATTTGACAAGGAAGTATGGTGGATGTTGGAAACACAAGCACCCTCTGTGAGGTTTCAGCACATTTGTTTACCTGTGGAAGGAAAGCCAAGAAACTAAAATTGTAAGTATTTATTCCCTGACTGAGGAGTCTCATACAAATGCAGAATTCTAAGCAGCTACGCCTGATCTTAGCAATAGTCCAGAAGATTGACAAAAACTATCTGAAAACTTGTCCCTTTTGTATACACCAGTTGTGATTGGCTCTCTTGTGGGATTATAGGTGTCAGTCTCTTGCCATTGCTGTCTGTTTCCTAAACGATGGGGGTGCAATGACGCTGTTCGTCTTTTTGGTCTCCAAAAAAACGGTCCAAACTGGTGTCATATTTGCTGATTCTTGTTGATTTTCTTCTACATTTTCTTTGGATGGTCCTTGTTTCGTGCCTCCTCATGAGTTGTAACACCCAGTTTAATGAAGAGTAGAGATGCTTCTCATCTCTTGTAGAACCTGGTGGTGTCTGACAGACTGCCAGTTTTATTCAGGGGTTAAATTGAGCTGCCTGTCTGCTGTCCCAGTTACTTTAACTATGGACCCATCTGGACACATTTCTTAGATGCAATTGGAGAAATATTAGATATAACGTGAATAAATGTAAATGTATTAAATAAAATGTAGTCATATTCTATTGACTGTTTTCATTGCTCAAAAATCATTTTACTATTCTCTTTGCTAAAATGTGTTTTTTTTTTTCATTGGCATGTTTGAAGATTTCATGAATACTTGCACCTAATTACAATTTGTTGATGGTCCCAAACAAATTCCGGGTTGTAGCATCATCACTGCCTGTGAGAGTGCGACTGCGATCAGTGAAATGTAATAGGGGATGCACAAGAGGACACTGCCGCCAATACCCGAGTGCATGTCCAGCGATTATCCAACTATTTCAACACAGTGTTTCACCGAGGCGCCAGTGCAGCGGGAGACGGTGCATGTGTTGATATGAACCAAGACCGATCAGGACCACTTGATCTAATAAAACAGAGTCGACCAATGTTACTGAATTATGAATTTTCCTGTATTAAAATATGTTTAAAACTACGATCGTGAAACAAAGTCCACCAAGCTCTCCACAACTGTCACACGCCAGTGTTGGCTGTCAAACGCTGCAGAGGGGGAGATCATGGTCTTGTTGTATTCAAGTATGCAAGTCCAATGCAGCGAGTGTGGCATGTGTTTATCGAAATTTGATGCAAAATTCTCATTGATGGGATTGTTTTTGGCGGTATATCGTGTACATTATCACCCATCCCTACTCACCATTGGGAAGCACCACACGCTTATCTAGACCAAAACACAGGCCTGAGTCATGGTTCTTGTGGGCCCCTTGCTTAAACAATTCAATTTCTGCTCAGGGGAAGCAGAGTTCTGAATATCCATCATAATGCCATTCGTGACATAAAAGATCCATTAATTGTTTGTTCTTTCTTACCAAAAACATGTTCTTTTTACTTGCATCATAGCCAGGTGCTGCCTTTGCTGCAAAGTCAGCAGCTGCATTACCTTCAGCCACAGGACATGACTTGCTTTTGTCATGTCCTTTACACTTCTCCACTGCTATTGCTTTGGGATCTGGGAAGTACCGCTGCCACACTCAACCGTTCCATCAGGTCCAGATGAGCCACTGGACTACCTGTTTCTCTCAGAAACCCTTATCTCTTCCAGGCTGCCAAATACACAAACAACTGGCAAAATATGCCGAATCCGTGTAAATTGTCACCATCTCGTCTTTGGCCAGTTCTAGAGCCACACACATTGTTAGCGTTTTGGCCCCTTGGGTACAAGCTAAGAAGAACTCATTAGTTAACCATATCGTTGTAAACTGTGCATGTCCTTGAAACCAAGCTCTCCGAGGTGAAGCGGCAACATCTCTGTGACCTGCAAACACAGTGAGCTGTGTCCTGCAGCTTCTGAACTCGAGAGATATATACAAAAGGGTCGTCAGAAAAGCCCAATCAAGGCCTGGAGTGAGTTGACTTTGGCAATGGTGCGTATCCGGGACCGGGAGAGGCGGCCTGATCGTGATGTCATTTGGGTGTGTTCCAACGAGAGGTTAAAAGCTCCAAGACACCTGCATCCTACAGTCAAAGGTGACTGGTTTCACAGATTCACAAAGGCCGATATTCGCTGTTCCGCTCGACCAGCGCTCCTCCATTCCGCATGGATTCAGTGTGGTCATGGTCTGAAAGTTCTCTTCCGTGAAAACAGGTTAAAATGGCGTGTGCAAGTTCACCTTCAACAGTCATGTAGCACTCAATGCAATACGCTTTTGCACTTGGTGAATTCATTCATACTTGTGCTTGTTGCCCATCTGTAAATGCCAGCAGCCATTTGACCATTGGAGTCGCTGTCTCAGTCATCATTTACCACTCCTCCTGATCATGTGTCAGCTGCGATGCCGCTGCTACTCCTTCCTGTCCAATCATAATTTTGTTGCTCACCAGAACGTGCTCAAATGCTCCTCAACAACAGATGTTGTCATTTTGATCTTAGTATAACGTGAGGTACAGGGGATCCACCGGTGGGACAAAAGAGCCATTTGTGGCGGGAGTCCATGACCGCCTATGGAGGTACCTGTAGATCGAGTACACCTCACCTCCTCTTTTGGACTAACCGGCAGGCCCAGTAGATGTCAGCATGTTGCCATCAACAGTTGAATCTGGTTGTACTGCCCATGTGTGTTGCAGTTCATGGTTTCCCCATTCGGAAATCTGAGAATGATACCCGCAATTTACTGGAGTGTTCTTGGTCACCACAAATGGGTCACAGTGAGTCTGTCCATCAATCAGAGTCTGTAAAGGCTTTGTGATAAGCAGATGGACGGGTACTCCAGCAAATCACATCAGAGGTGTCATTCTTCTGAAGAGTGCAGTGGAAGGAACCCGCAGTTAAATTTATGGCATAGTGGCTCTGGTGTGGACCAACATCTAGATACGCTGTGTGAAAACAACGGCTTGGATCTGAGGCTCTGCCTTACCTCCGTCTAGCCCCGGGCATAACTATTCAGTGTATTTGTCTCACTCCTCTCCTTCCACAGGTAATACTGGGGTGCAGGAGGTGTTTAAGATCGCCAGGATGTTCTTCCTGGGCCAGGCGCTTGTCCTCATCCTCTCCCTCATCCACATGGCTCTTCCTCGTGGGGCTACTGCTGTGAAAAGGTGGGCACTGCATTGGACGTGGAGGTGGGTACGGATGCGGTGGGTACTCGTCATGTCCATAGCCCTTCTGTGGGCAGTGAACCCTGTGGAGCATCGGATCCTGTGCACTCCACAACATTTTTGTCTTTGCCATCTTTTTTCGACATCAGTTGCTTTTTGACACACTTCTATTTTCTCTGCAGCTGCTGCTTCTGGATGGTCTGAATGTTTTCAGGAAATGAATCACATGTTGACAATAATTCACCGTGATCTTTCTCCATCAGGTCGGAGAATCTTTTCAGCTCCCCTCTGACACTTACACTTAGTGGAAGGACATCCATAAGAGCCAGCCTAAATACTGCTTGCATTCCATTCAAACCAACCCTCAGCAAAATGTGCAAACAAAGTGTCAGGTGTAACATTAATCAATCCTGCTTTGGCGAGCACCTCATCTGCCTGATAATCAGGACCACATGCCCTCATGATCTGAACCACATCACCAGTTGCCAGAATCACTCCATCCGTTTTGCTCTTCAGTCCCTGTCTGGAGCAATTGTCTGCGTCGGGACGCAGCTGGTTGCTGTTCATACAGCGGCAGGGAATGGGAAGCCTAAGTTGCTGTGGGTTCTGAAGTCAACAATGGGTATCAACACATTCTTGTGTTTATACTCTTTGCATTGTCTGTACTTTTGCCATTGCAGTCACAGTCACAGCCATCTGATGGTACCAACCCCTGTTATCTCCAACACTTCAGTCGCTGTGTCGTATCTAACTGCCTTCTCAGAGACCAACCTGCCAATTGCATTTCCGCCTTCTTACCGTTCTGATCCTTCGTTAAATATCTGTCTTTATTCTGGAAAAAAAAAATAGAATAGAATGGATGAATGAATGAATGCACCTGAAGACCTCCTTAATCCAAACATGAGCATTCTTTCAGAGTGCATTCCACCGCTGGTGTGCTGCTCTTTAGGGCATGAGTTTATAATGTTGTGCTTTTTTTTGGTTGAGCATTCACTATTGAAAATTTTAATCGACTGACAGCCTTAATATAAGCTCTCATGCTGATACAGCCCTGGCAGCTATCTCTGTCCCATCCTCACTCCCGTACCATAATGTATTGATTGGGAAAATTGACTTTTGTGTCCCATAATGACACCGAAGGTAGCCTTGAGTGCTGCATGTTGACACGTTGCATTGACTGAAGTATAACCGGATGCCATAGGCAGTGCTACACGTACAGTTAAAGAGGTTGGGCTAAGGTAAGTCATGGCATGGCTATTCATAATTTATGTTCAATGTTAAGTCACATGTTCTTATGCTGCAGTTTTATTACTTTACACCACATTACATTACTCCAGGACTGAATGGCAAAAGAAATACATGATTCAGTTTAAGGATATCTATCGTAACAACAATATCATGTCTTTTGAGCCATTAAGTAAAAAAATTGATCTCCCCAAATCACACTTTTTCCGCAACCTGTAAGTAAGACACCATGCTTTGTCCCAGTTATCAAAGTCAGCATTTACAAAGGGAGAAATATTAAATCAAATTCTTGCTTCAGACCCCACCAGAAAGAATTTCATTTCAGTAATATATACCAGTGTCTCTGAACTGCAATGTAACTGTACCCAAACAATAAAACAAGCCTGGGAAGAGGACTTGCAAATTTCTGTCACGAAAAACAACTAGAACTCCATATTAAAATTAAATAACAAGATGACTTTCTGTGCACATCATGGTTTAATCCACTTCAAAATTGTGCGCAGAGTTCACATATCAAAAGTCAAACTATCAGAGATGACACATGTGAGAGATATGAAAATAGAGACCAGTTATGCAGTGGTCTAAGCAGGTATTGTTTGGAAGTTTTTCCCACTTTATCCAAGATACTACAATGGCGATAAAGCAGAGTCCATTCATTGCTAAACTGATACAGCTAGGAAGATAAAGTGAGCATTACAGCCCAAGCAATCCTAACATGCTCAAGTGTGCTGACTAGCATGGATGTTTTATTTTCTTTATTCTGCTTACACAATTACACGTTTCTATAAAAAGAATTATAATTTTAAAAAACATTACCATTGGGAAAAGTAAGGGACAGTAAGTATTCAGCACTTAAATTTCATCCTTAGAGAGCGTTTTCTGGTTGATGTTTGTTTGTTATTTCAAACAGTTTCGTAAAGTGCGTAGTACAATTTAAAATCAATAAAAACAGGACAGGGAAACTCCCCTCAGTTTCACTGTCAACCTCCCAGATTCCGCAGTGTCACGTGGACGTGTGTGAGTCATGTCCGAGGGAGCAGGTGCGCGCTCTCCTGTCAAGGAAAGTCATCGTGCCCGTGCCAAAGTGATTGTCCATAATCAGGTTTTGCTCCAGGTGCTTTCTGGTGTCCAAGAAGACAGGAAAGTGGACACTAATTCTGGACCTCATTTTCGGAACAATTTCATGACCAGACGTCGGGTTCTGTTAGTTGACGACCAAGAGACTCGTGGACTGAAATAATTTCAGTAATTTGTCACAGTTACGGTTCTCGGAGTAAGAGTTTGTGACCAATTCTGTGTGTTGCACTAGGTGGGGTTTCACCGCAAAGCCCTCTAGTCTGGACACCCTCCAGCAATGAGTGCGGAAGACGAATGGAGGGTTAGGCATTATTATGACAACGATCTTCAGACGAACCTGGCTCCTAACGCCTTCCCCGGTCCTTTTCGACGAGCTGAACTATGACGCAAGTTGGCTTTGAGTGACATTGGCACTTTTTTCATTATTAGATGTCAGTAATGAAGACATAAATTGGGGAGGAAGCCCACGTTGTAAATCGATCCTGACGTAATTCCAAATTTTTTTATTTTTTTTTTTTGATCACACTAAACCATTAGCTTGTACTAAACAACAACAACAAAGCTTTTAGCTTAGCATCATGTTGCTTTAGCCGCAGCATGCTGCCTTCCACCAATGACTGTAAGAATGCAACAATGTTTGCAAGCTCGTGAATGAATAACCATTTTCACTTCTGCGCTGGCCTCATGACAGATTTAGTATAAAATGAAGCTCAGGTGCTCCTGTGTGTGAGGCAAATTGTACAGCAATGCAGGCATCCAATAAAAAAATATATAAATAAATAATTCTTATTTCACCCCAAATAAACCACAGGTTCCAATGATTGTGAACCGCCACTGTTTTCATATCAAGCACATCTACAGATATGGCAGCCCCCCCTCCTCTCACTTACAACCAGAACACAGTATGGCATCTGAGTTAATAGGCCCAGTTCATACATTTCAGCATGTAATGCAAATTAGAGGAGGGAGGAAGGAGATAGGCCAGCAATCCCTCTGCAGCTGTTCCTAGCTTCATTTCAGGCTAGTGCCTAATGAGAGCCAATCACTTTAGCGTATTTTCTTGCAGACCGAGAAACATTGTCTCCACTCGTTTGAGATGAGCCATATCAGCAGGGTGGCCAGTGAGAGACCCCACCTCTCCTTAAGTATTTATATCCCAAAGAAAACAAAGTAGACATATTACAATGAAGGAAACGGAACATAAGTGATAAAAGTAGAAAATGACTAACAATGGGACGGTACGATGTAAAGAGCCTTTGTAAACAGAGAAAGACGCTTCTTTATTTTCAGAATCAGAATCAAATTCATTGCCAACTAGGAAAGTGCTTCGGAATAAAGTGCTGGCAATAAAATAAATTTTTAAAAAAGGGTCGGCTCTCATCCGACCTGCACGTCTCTGGGTCCTGGAGACATACAGGTCCTGAAGAGGTGGCAGGCTGCAACCGATCACCTTCTCAGCAGAACGTATGATGCGCTGCAGTCTGCTTTTGTCCCTGGAGGTGGCGCTGCTGTACCAGACGGTGATGGAGGAGCTGATGGTTAGCTCCCATTTGAGGTCCTCAGGGATGGTGGTTACTAGGAAGCAGAAGTAGTCCACAATGGGAATGGGTAAACCAGCCAACATGAGAGGGGACGGAGGAACTGTGACTCTCCTGAAGTACTGATCATCTCCACTGTCTTCTGGGTGTTCAGCTCCAGGTTGTTGTGGCTGCACCAGGACAAGCCGCTCTACCTCCCTCCTGTAAGCAGACTCATCTCCATCTGAGATGAGCCCGATGATGGTGGTGTCATCCGCAAACTTGATCAGCTTCACGGACTCATGGCTGGAGGTGCAGCAGTTGGTGTACTGGGAGAAGAGCCATGGAGAGAGAACACAGCCCTGAGGAGACTTGATGTTGAGGGTTCAAGTGTTGTAGACAGTCGTCCCCAGCCGCACACCCTGACTCCGGCTGGTTGGGAAATGTTTAATCCATCTGCAGAGGGAGTCAGGCACGTTGAGCTGGCGAAGGTTGTCTTCATGCAGAGCTGGAAGAATTGTGTTGAAAGCAGAGCTGAAGTCTTCCCCTCTTACGAGACGACAATATACATTTTGGGAAATGGCCAATACAAAGTAAACATGACATAGCTAGTATTGAAACCCCCACCAAATTGCCTATTGCTAGTCTACTTACTTATTCCTGATAATTTTGTTTTAATTTAGTTTAAATCTGTTTCCACTGCCAGTGATGGTGATATTATTCACTTAGACTTTGGCTTATTTCACAATGAGTACACATACTGTGTTTAAGTGGAGCTCAACCTAAAATTTGGTTGCATCACACCAACATTGACCACGGGTGACTTACAGAGAGTAGCCAAAGTCAATAGCTCGATTAAGCCGCCAGGTTGATTTACCTATTCCAGAACCCCTCATGTGGCTTGACATTCACATTGATGATACACGAGTCTGAAAACATATACATACCTAGTACACTTTCCAGGCTTGCTGAGAATGAACCTAGTGCCGTAGATCAATTATTTAAAAAAAGACATATGAACAGCCGCCAATGCAGACAGCAGTACCACAGAATAAATTAGAATGGTGTGTATCTAAGTCAGGGGTGTCACTTTTTACAGAGAGGGCCAGATTTGGTGAGGTGAAAATGTGAGGGGGGGGGCGACCATTCCACCAGACATTCTTTGAAACAATAACATTAAATACAAATGAACTATTTTATAATTATTTTATTGCAAATGGCATACGTTTTGGCACACAACTTTTTACCAAATTCAATTTTGAAGACCACAAAAAATTGAGAAAAAGTCAGTCTGGAAAAAAAACACTTTGTACTTAGATAAAACATATCTAAGTACATGAGCAACATTACATATTATTCACAGTCATTTAGTCTCGCTCTCACGCGGCTCTTGGTAATAGTCATACCTGAGAATGTCTTCTCGCACAAGTAAGACGAGCCAAACAAGCTCAGCATTTTCTGAGCAAATGTGCGAATCTCTTGGAACCTGCCTTGATCCAGCTGGTGGTAGAAGGTGACAAGAGGGAGCTGTTGGTGCCCACTGCGCCACTCGGCGTCACACTGCAGCTCAATGAGCTCCAGCTGCAGGTGGTCTGATTTAGATGTGGAGTTATGTCAACTAAAAATCCCAAATCAGCCAGCCAAACAGGAACGGATAGTTCTGGCATCAGATGTCCCTTTTTTGCCAAGAATTGTCCAATATCCTTCCTGAGAGAGTAGAAGGCTGTAGTGCAGACCCCCGACTGAGCCATCTTACGTCCGTCGTTGTGATACACTACATGTCCGTATTCAGCCTGGAGGCCCAGCAGAAACTGTTGACACTGGCAGTGTCCCAGGGTTTGGAGCGAATATGACAAATAGCCTTTAAATAGCCGGTTTCATAACATGATCATATTTCAGATGTTTGGCACAGAGATCTTCTTGATGAATAATACGGTGGAGTTTGGTAGCTATGCCTCCTCTTTCACTGTCTTTGTTACAGACAAGGGTTGATAATCCACTTCGCCCACCAGCCATGGCAGGTGCGCCATCCGTAATCATCCCAGTGACTATATTCCACTGTAGTTCCATCATCTGCGGTGGAACAAACAGAAACAAATAAATCTGTTCCACATGTCCTTCATACTCTGGTCATGGTCCTTCAGGCTCTGGAGGTTGAGAAGCCCTTCACTCACGATCATGGCATTGTCCACTTCACTCAAAAAAATCTGAAACTGAGCGGAGTTTGTGTTTTTATTGCGGGCTAACGGAAAAAGTTAAATTCCGCTGTCTCTTAATATCTAACACTGTGGTGCGGAGAATTCAAGACGAAACATCTTCAATTCTCAGTACCACAGTGTTACGAGCCAGTTGGTAAACTTTTGCTTCTTCTCAGGACAAATTTTCTGCACCATTTTCATCACACAGTCTTTAATAAATTCATCAACAAGGAAAGGTTTGCGGTGCTTGGCAATCAGCGTAGCCACCTCATAGCTCGCCTTTGTGGCATTTTACTTTGACTCACAGACTCATTGAAACAGCTTCCAGTTGCTTCAATGTTTCACTGCGTTTGTCCCCAGTTAGATTGTCATAGTTAGCATGCTTTGTCTGGTAGTGCCACAGTCTCTTAGAGAATTAGGCAGCCGCAGTTGTTTCGTATTTCAGTGAAAAAAGAAACGTCGGCCAATTACACGGGCTGCAATTTGACTGCCGTGCCGGACTTTGGTCAAGATGATCAAAGTAGTATGTGTGTTAGTTACTCGTCCTACGTACACAAATGCACATACATGCAGGTACAAAATGCAAAATCACACTGGAGCACTTCAATATATAGACAAAAAACATAACCAAACACCACAATCTGTTTTTATATGACAGTTTATTATTATTATTATTACAAAGTATAATTCATGGATACAGTCATGGCCAAGGAGAAGCACGTAACATTTGGACAATTACTTTGACCACTGCTATTTGTGGTGCTGCCTGAAGCTGTTCTTTGATTGGAAAATTGCATAGTAATAATTGGAAATTAGAACCATTGGTTAGAAATAACAGGCTTCATTTGCTTGATGTTTTCCATAGCATGTTAGTTTTCCACAAAGCAGGTGCGCAGCTTCCTACTGAACTGCTACATAAGGAACCTGGGTTATTTTGATTATACATGATGGAGAAGCTGCTGTCCAAATGCAGGTCAGCAGGGAGACTACTGAAGGAATGAAAATGGGTGAGTAAAATGTGGAATTTTACTGTGATGTAGCATGTTTACTGTGTAGAAGTGCATAACATTTACAAATGTTTAGAAAATAGATGATGCCAGACATGTACAAGATGTTGTGAATCATATTTGGTCATAAAATAGGCGACATGCATTAAAGAGAATGGAATGCAGTCGTACAATACAAAAGAGGAAATGACCGGCACTAAAGTAATTCAGAAAAGTGTTGCACATTTACGTGCACCATCGCGTTCGCACGGTTGTTTGTTTAGAGATGAAAACACGAAGGAGCTTCTGCTTTGGTTCAGGATTGGAGAATGGCAACGTCACTGAAGTGTCTTCAACCTGAAAATAATCTTGACTATAGGACAGGAAAGAGACGACACAAAAATAATAGTCTGTCTCCAAAATCAATAAAGACCACTTTTGAGTTTAGTACTGGTTATATGACATATGGCTTGCTCACGCTCACTTCTGTGTCTGACTGTAATGAGAGACATATCGCAGACATATCAGAGACGACCGAGTGTGTTTGTTCATGATGTAGTGATGTTGATGTCATTTACATATCGAGCCACTAGGTGTCAATACTGACTATGGTTGACTGAACAGTGAGGTCACAAGCTATCAGACAACACAAGACAAATAAATACCCATAATACATAAACAAATATCATGATGAAATAAATTAAATATATATAAAGATAAGTAAATAAATAATGATAGATGATATAAATAATGAATTGTATAAATAGATAATGAAAGAAATACTCAACCTTGGTCATCAATCAGATTTTATTGTTGTTCAATCTGGCAGCAATGGGCAGAAAGAAGCTTTGAAATCGCTCCACAAATTACATTAAGTGAAGACTCTTCAAGGACCGTAGTCTGCCAAAACAGTGTGCCTCAGGTAACTCATTCAAACAGCCAGTGTTGCTTGAGGCTGATATTGGAGATGAGTAAAATAATCTTTTATAAAACGTCAAATTAACACTCACTAAAATAATCACATAAATGCAAACTGGGATCATAATTAATTTTCATAATTAGATTTGTTCTTCAGTGTTGAAACAGACAGTAAGTTCATTGCCGTGGCAATACATGGTAGTGGTAGTTGATGACAAACTCATTTTAAATGCTTGCCATTCATAAAAACATCATTCATTGAATGTGTTTTGTGTTCTGGAAAATTTCCCCAGTTTGGATGGAGGCAGAGAGCAGGGCGGGAACGATGTCAATATGTTGCGGCAGTCTGACATGGTGTACGGCAGAAAAAGGTATCTGACTCGATAACAAACTGTTTTCGAAGCACCAACAACCAAACCAACAAGCCAAAACCAATCATTCAAAGTTCAGGAATGACACGCTTTTACCAGCAAGAGTGTGCTGGAGCCTATTAGCAATTATTGGGCAAAAGGCAGTAATACACCCTGGACAGGGCGCCAGTCCATCGCAGGGCACGCACATTTGGACGCTCAGGGGAAATTTTAGAGTGTCCAATTAACCTAGTGAGCATGTCTTTGGGCTGTGGGAGAAAACCCATGCAGGCACGCGTATCAAGCTTCCATGATTTCTACACCCGGGTCCCAGTCTGCGTGGCCACATGGTTGCCTTGCTTCCTACGGTAAATTCCTTTGATTCCTTGCGTCTCCTGTTGCCCTGTTTCTCCAGATTATGTGTGTGCTTGACGACTTTTCTCAGCCGCCTCCTTAGTTTCTCTTGTGATCCGCTGTTGTTGCACGTGTGAGTGTTATTGGCTTTGCTCATTTTTCTGTTTCCCCGCTTTAGAGTTTATTCCTTGTGTGTGTGTGATTTTGATCCACCTCCGAGCGCTTTCTGTTTACTCCGCCTCGTGAGCTTAACTCTGAGTGCGTTTTTTGTTGTCCCCCTTAGTCAGGTCTGTTATTAATCGCCTGTTGACTGTTTTCAGGTATTCCCCTGCCCTGGTTCGTGTTTCCTCACTCCATGTTTGGTCCAACTTCCGAGACGAGCCATGACACATCTGCCAATAACTAACAGTGGCTTGGCCACCAACTGCTGCTGTAGGAATAATAACATTGTCCCTTCAGTCTCAGATCTTTCCCACAAAGTTGTCCCACAGCATTGATATGAGACTAAAGAATGACATCATACATGACATCTTTTGAAAGGTTAATAATAAAATTAGTAAGGCTCCTGATGATGATGGTGGTGATGATGTTATCACAAAATAGTCTAGAAACATTTTATTTAATAAATCTGTCATGGCTGTCTGTGAGATCAGAACCAGCTGCTGGCTTGTCGCAGGCCGACAGAAGACTTGGGAGATCAAGGGTAGATTTATCAAGGTTTATTAACAATTACGGGAGAACACAATAGACGAACAGGAACGCTGAACCAAAGGCACCAACACCAGAACACGGAACAGGAAATACACTTAAGGGCAGGGGAAAAACCTGAAAACAGAAAGGAGGCGAATTATAATCAGATAAACTAAAGAACAACGCAAATGCACATGGAAATTTACTCACAAGGCCCAATTAACAGACAGCGATCAGTGGTGGAATTAAACACACACACACACACACAAGGTATAACAATGATGAAAGGAAAAACAAAATTGTGAGTTAAACAAAGCACTCACACACGATCTAATGCAGACAAGAATTTAGAATTCAGAACTATATAACAGTAGTATGAGAGAATGGAGGGTCAAGAGAGACTTTACCGTGAGGACGCAAAGCAACCATCTGGCAGCACAGACTGGAACTCAGGTGTAGAAATCAGTGAAGTCTGTTCAGCGGAATGGGATCCAGCTGCGCAGCTGTGAAGCTGACGAAAGAGAAGGAAAGGGAAATGACAAGAACACAGGGAATAACAAAGGCACAAGAGAAGCAAAACATGACAAAATCCAAGACCTAGTCTGTCTGTCTGTTGTCACGTCTAATGTACTCGTGAAAAATGGCTGCTGCGTTAATATTGAACATAAGAGCACTTACAGTATAGTCATGCTCGTTGATTTTTTTTGTAGTAGAAGGAAGCAAGAGTGGATTTTCCCATTGAAATTACCTATGTTGAGGCACCAGTATATTAAGAGACATTTGCCATTTCAAACTGCTGTCAAGTAAATTATTTTGTCATTGGTCATGTAAAAACTTTGTCAAGCTATGTTCCCCTGTAAAATCTGTTTTGAAAAATGTCTTTATCTGTCAAGGGTATTTGCAATTTGGCAGCTTTTGGTACTTATCCATCTGGTGAATGCAAAGGACACTGTAAAAACCTGTATTGTTCTTTTCTTCATATCATTTATTAACTTGGTGTCTACTCGGATAAGCTGACTCCGCTGGCCATAGATCAAAGTGCACAATGATCGTCGATGGGCAAGTAGACGTTTGATAAAATGAATAATTCACTCCATATGTTGATAATCTGAATTTTCTTTTGCTCTGCTTTCACACCAAAAACATCACACATGAAAACCTCCACAAAAAAGATACACCAAAAGCAGGTGTTTGATGGTTGAAAATCAAATAATTCCATGCGAGCGAACACCTGCTGATGTCACATTTATCATGGCAGAAGCGATGATATCAAAAAAGCTCTTTCTCTCTTGAACAGAACAAAGAAGAACAAAAGATACACAGAAGGAGAATGAAATTGAGAAGCAGATAGTTCAATAAACGTAGGATGGAACATAAAGAGGGAATATAGGTGTGATATTTTTTGCCTTTGCTCAGTCTGATGACACCCTAGGAAATCATAGTGACCGGTGAGCCTGACTTTTCAGCGCAAAAATCCCTGTCCCCCACCAAGACATGACTCATTTATGATATGAACGGCTTCACTGGTAATTTTCCAGCTGTGTCACTCTTCAGAATGAATTCTAATTACCATTGGCTCTCTTTGATTTGGGGCTGCTTTACTGCTTCACATCATGTGTCATCAGGCCACTATTTCTTTTCAACAGTTGTTCTTTCTGCAATGGCGGATACACTGGATGGATGGTGGAGTTAGACGGGGGTAGTGTTAATAGAACTAAGCACTGAGGTGATAGCAGACAGTGGCGTTTTCTCAGAATCTCTCCAATGTGGCTGTATAATGACAATAACCTCTGGGAATAAGGGAACGGTGAGGTTTGAATTGGAACTCATTAAAAGTTGAAACTTCAGCTCATCAAAGTTTCTTAGCATGTTTTATTTTCTTCTTCAAGATTCATTTGCTGCCAGACTACTTGAGCATTATGAGCAAATGACTAGAGCATGTGCTGTCCTGAAGAAAACTGATCAGAGGCAGGCACGCGCCACAGTCAGTCTGAACAAGAGCAGAGCACAAATGCAGAGATAAACAAAGTATGTAGACTATATATATATATATATATATATATATATATATGTGTGTGTGTGTGTGTATGTGTGTGTGTGTGTGTGTGTACAAATTTCCAGTTTCCCCATCAATACGTTGAAACAACCATTTCAACCTGTCTTGGTTTTTCTGCAGTTGGTGAAAACCTCCACCAAACCTGATTGCTTCAGTCATGATTCTTTTGAACCCAGAGTATGTACAAAGGTGTGTTACTGGAAATGTAATGGTTTGAGTACATGCACTCACAATGGGGTAGCACACTTAAAAAAAAAAACCCCAAAAAAACAAATTTAATTTCAGGCATTCCCCATGATGGAAATGTTGCCACATTACAAGATGTATTTCTTCCTTGGTACAATGAGGGGACACAATCAGTGACACTGGTGCATAACACCAGCCATAGTCCTTTGATTTTCACCATGTGATTGATGAAATTGTCATCTTTCTCATTTTTTTAAATAAAGGGGCACTTCATAGTTTTTATTTTGTAAACCATTGCTTTGTACACATGACTTCACACTTCAATGCTGAGTGCAATATTTCGCTGACAAAATCACTGTCGTTGACGAAAGCAACACTACCACCAAAGGCAGCCTTCAGTGTTGCATGTAGACACACTGGCACGCACCCGGCACGCAGGTAAGACTTGAATGAAGACATTCATTTTACATGCAACAACATATCAAGTGCTATTTTAATTACTGTGACTTTTAGCAACCCCACTCTCCACCCACATCGGTCTTGCTGTGCAGCCGTCAAAGCAGAGTTTATTAAATGAACTCATTGCCACCACAGGGTAGAAGAGGTCCCCTCACACATTGGCGTTCTGGACATACAGTCAGGGCTGGCACTCACTCTTTAATGCCACACACGGGAGGTCAGAGAGGTCTTCTCCTTCATGCCATGAAAGTCCAAACTGGAAGCTCAACTCAAGTCCTCTGGTGGGTGGGAAACAACACTTCTACAGGTGTGAGTGATTCAGCTCTGTGACCCCATACAAGTCGTCAGATAAGCAATTCCACCTCTACCTGTTGTGATCCCATTACCCGGCTGCCTTTTCCAGTCCTGCAATGTTTCTGGAGAATATTAAACAGATTAATAGAACAATGCTCCGGGGGCGGGGAGGCAGCAGCCTGTCAATCTCAGCTAAAAACACAGAAGCATAAAATTAAAAAGGCCCATGGCTGAACACCAGTATTGATAACAACGAATAATTGTTAAAAAAATATATAAATAAATAAAAAAATAATATATATAAATAGAATTGACTGAGCACAGGAGTTATGCGCGCCAAAAAGAAAATGGGTGCAGGGGGATACAACACAAATGGCCAATATTTATCTTTCTCTCCTACGTAGAGAAACACAACCAACACACCCATGGCAACAAGAGAGACAGAAAACAGAAAAGTCAACATGGTCCCATGTTTCTTCTGTGTGACGATCTTGCACTATTGGAAGATCTCAAATGTAGACAACGTCCGTGTTTGTATTCTCTGGGGAAAGGATTTCACAATAGACTGACTGCCATTTGTTTATCAGTAAATTCCCACAAGTGATACAATGTAGAATGGAATGGAGAGCAGCACAAAATCACTTCAGTCTGAGAAATAAAATCAGTGGCAATCATCTATGGGAGACATTGTAGCGGGGTAAGTATTCTCCAGTGACACTGGCCTTCATCCTAGGAGACTCCTCAGAAAAATTCAATCTGGTCTGCTCTGAGCACAAATATTATGAGATTGAGTCAAGTTCTGCTGATGGTGGTGCTGAAGCTTGCTTCCATACTCGACAGGAGATTGAAAAAGCAAAAGATACAGAAAGTTAAATTTATAACTGCTATCACTTAAGAGCAAAAGCTCTTAAATTAGCAGCTTTACTACGTAATTCCATACATTCTGGTAAATATATTTGATTTTTCCAGTAAGTATCTACAATCCAGAAAATAGGAAAAATAAAGAAAAAGCACTGAATCAGAAGCCGTACATCAGCCGCGTTGCCTTGTTTATCGCCGGGCTTAAGTTCCTCAACCACACACTATAGCGGCAACATAACATAACCTGAATGCGTGGGGTAGCGCAGCTCATCAAATAATATCAGAGTTTCCGTCGCTACTAATGTCTTTATTGAGCCTTTTCCTGAATTAAACATGATTAAAACTACGATCAATGAAGAAAACATCCTCCAGAATCTGAGCTGTTTCTCTTGCAGCAGCTGGATCAGGTCATAAATCATCTGATTGTAGACAGCAAGTCTGCAGTCTCATCCCGGCAGACACATGGTGGATTTAATCGGCAGTGTGAACCGTTTCTGGTGTTAAAACTACGATTAAAACTACAATCATGAACTCTCGCAGGCTAGGCTTTGGTGTCGGTTTTCACACAGCACGGAGCTGCATTCCATGTCAGAAGGTTCCAGTTGCTCCTTTACAGTTAAATGTGAACAATGTCTACGTGCAGCAGTGGAGCTCAGTCAAAAATAGAGTATGAGTTCAGTGAAATAGGCCAGTATCTGTGCGAGTACCGATACTGGAGCTGTTCAAATACAATGTTTGTGTTGCTACGTCACCCAACAAAACACTTGTGTATATTGATGTGGGAGCTAATTAAAACACTGTTTTTCGACATACAGGGACGAGTGAACAATTGTTCAGAAATCTATCGAAAACAAAACTTACCGAGGTGACAACTTTAGAGACGTTGCGATCAAATGGCTACGTTCTGTCGACAAACGTTGTTATTGCACATTTTCAGTGAGACTGGGTTTTCAGATCAGAATCAGAATCAGAATCAAATTTATTGCCATGGTCAGTGGGGATCCCACCAACTAGGAAAGTGTTTTGGAATAAAGTGCTGACAATAAAATAAAATAAAATAAAACAATAAAGGCTGATCACGAATTCAACAGTCTGACGGCCGAGGGGAAGAAGCTGCTCCTGTGACGGGAGGTTCTGGTCTGGATGGACCGTAGCCTCCTGCCAGAGGGAAGAGAAACAAACAGTCCATGTCCAGGGTGAGAAGGGTCGGCTCTGATCCGACCTGAACATTTCTGGGTCCTGGTGACATACAGGTCATGAAGAGGTGGCAGGCTGCAACCGATCACCTTCTCAGCAGAACGTACGATGCGCTGCAGTCTGCTCTTGTCCCTAGAGGTGGCGCTGTGCTACCAGACGGTGAAAAATGAGATATGTAAAATAAATCTTTCATTTTTACATGTGTCAAGTGCTTGAGAGGAATAAATGGCAAGAAGCTGCAGAAGAGTAAATACGAAAATCGAGTCTTTTGACCTTTTGACCAGTAACGCGTTGCTCTTATATCACAGCTTTTTTTCAGTAACAAGTAATCTAACGCGTGTCTATTTCAATCAAAGTAATCCAAATAAAGTTACTTATCTAAGTCACTGTGGCGTTACTATTGTTGCCATTGTCGGGAAGCAAAATATTACCATTCGCTTTTTACAACTGCGTCTTTGGGATGGCGTCATGTTTTCAACATGCGGGCAGGTCACATGTCAACCTGCCGGCAACACAGCAGTAAATAACAGGCGTGAGGAGAGAGATGCACGTTTCTAGCTGAAAATACAGCCACTACTTTGAATCAGTGTTTGCTACAGATGACGGTATTAACGCTGCAGGGTCCACCAACCCGCAGAAATCACCGGTTAAAGAAAGCGAAATAAAGTAGCCTCTCGAATGTATTGAAAGTGTGGACTCAAAAAACTATGGAACAGTTTTGATAGAATTTTTTCTTTTAGTGCAGGAAGAAATGGCACTGATGTGATGTACTGATGTATTTTCTCTCGAAAGTCTGAAGTAAAATGATCCTCGGCACGACGGAACATATAGGTGAGTAACAGCAGCCACTTTAGTGCAACTACTGCCTCTAGGTGGCCAACAGGAGACGTGACACACTGAGACTTAGTAAACTTCTGTCTTGTAGTTTAAATAAATCCAAAAAGTAAAATAATAAAATTGACAATATATCACATTGTTTTGTTTCTCATTCTTCTAGCTTTTTGTGTGTGATTTTCGCGAAGGGTTAGAGTGTGTCCAAGCAAAACATTGACTGTACATTCATATAACTTGGATTGTGCTAAAAAATGTCCCCAAACATGGAAAAGCACTGGACCCCCAAGAACTCCAACCTCAAAATTGACATAAAAAATATTGTTTAGGCAATGAGAGCTATAGTCGGCTGCCAAATGTAACTTGACAGGTAACTTCCCGCGTAAGGTGATTTTCAGTTATTGTTCTTGTTACCATTTTTGGAGTTCCATTGATCACGTGTGAGTGTTATTTTGTACTTTTCTATTTCTCTGCATTATTGTCTTCTTCGTGAGCGTGTGTGTAGAACCACCACCAAGCGCTTTAAGTTGTTTGGCCTCATGAGTTTAGTATCCGAGTGTGTTTCAGTTGTCCTGGTTTTCAGGTTAGATCTTAGTTCACCTGTGCTTTTTGTTTTCACCCTTCCCTGCGTGTGTGTCCTCCTCGCTCCGCTTCTGGTGTAGACGTCTCCTGTTTATCCTTATTGTTTGTGATTTATGTGTGTTATTTGTATTAAAGCATTTTTAATTATTAATGAAGCATTCAATTAGCAATTGGGTCAGACTGCTATCACAACCATGACACTTGCAATCTAACTTGGTTACTTTTAAATTCAAGTAATCAGAAAAGTAACTACGTTACTTTTTAGGGAGTAATCAGTAGTCAGATTACTTTTTAGTAACTGAGGCAACACTATGGACGATTACCTCTGTAGTATTGATCATTGGTTACTTCATCCGAGCTGCGCTCTTCCCAGTATCCAGTGGAGGGAATTAGAAATCCTATTGAGGCTTGAGGATTGTGAGTTTTTCTTGACAATAAAACATTGTCTCAAGTGTGGGTTTGCTCACTATCTGTCAATTTAAGGTTTCAAACAAAACTAAACTATTCTTAAACACAGTGAAGCATAATAACATGACAATGGACCAGTCACTTAAACCTTCAGAATCACATGTAAAATGACATTGTTGCTTGCATGACTGTCTCGTGGGATCACGGGTTCTTGTACTTTTCTTTTCAGAGAAATATGCATTTGATCCACATCAAAGTCTCTTGTTCCTTCTGAGGCATGTGGGAGCCTCAGTGAAGGTGAAGCACGGTGAGGTCAGGTCAGCTTGTTTTCACATCAAACTCTTATTGGTCTGGCCCAAAATCTACCAGTGTCCACCCACTGCCCGTGAATAGAGGGGGCGGCCCTCTCGCTGACAGGCAGAGCTCCATGCAGCTGTCAGTGTATCAGGCTCTCTATTCCTTCATGAGTAACTTCCCTACTCACAATTTTACCTAAACACACGTCCCTCTTCCACTCAAAAACATTTTTATCAGTCTCAAACATATCAGCGATATTTCACATAAATTCCATAATCAACCAAATCCACACTTCCATCTGTGATTCCGTGACCACGGCAAATCATATGCCATTGCTGTGACATACATTGTTGTCATTATTTATAAAGTTGTATTTAATGTCGCCCCCGATATGCAAAGACAGGCTCATCTGATATTCACATCAGATTTTTCCTCAACACCGAGCCATTTGTTCGTGTCACTGTCTGTGTGCAGGGACCTTAAAGCAGTCGAGAACAAATCACTGAACCTTCTCCAATCGACAGCACACTGAAGCAGATGCAAGGTAACAAAGCGTGTCTGTACACTGAAGAGACAAGTTGCTGTCTCACTCAAGGTCTGTGCATATATTCTGCTCTTGAGGGACACACGCTCCCCCTGTGCCACTAAATCAAGCAACAAAGTTTTACAACGTAAGATGTGGGAAGATGCTCAGATGCTCCTTATTGACAGTGTCAAACAGAGTGACAGAATTGCTCAGACTCTTGAGTTGCTTTCAATAGCAAATTACCCATTGCTACCATAGAACAGCAGCATCAGGATCATGCCACGGATGGCAGAACCTGTGCTTCAATTGAAAGCCTAAATTGTCAATATGCAACACTGAAGGCTGGCTTTGCTGTCTGTATGGAACAAAGAAAGTCAACTTTCCCAGCATTAGTATATTATGCCATGGGTGTGAGGATGTGTTGACCCAATATGTCTCCTCATTATTATTACTTTCCTGCTGCAGCTATCAACTGCCAAGTAGCTGTGTACACTGTAATGTGTCACTTGGTATGTAAAGCCTCTCAAATGACGCTAATATTAATAACTGTTGAATGAATGGTATGACCACCAAATGACTCCCAATGATAAGAAAAATCGAAACATATAAAAAAATATATAACTATTGCTTTAAAGATCCTCAAACCAAACGGCCATGCATTTTCCGCATTTCTGTGAAGGCGCACAAAGACCTAAAAAAAAAAAAAAAAAACATATTGTGGTTTGCTGCCACGATTTAAATGCGGGACAAAATCTCACATAATCAAACATATGAGATCCATCCATCAGGTGGTTGTGCTTGAGGCTGATGGAAAGCTAATCCTTCAGGGGTACAATTATTAGGACATGACAAATGGATTCAATATTTTCAGGAAGTAAAAAGTAAATAAAGCTTTGTGTTAGGTTCATAAGGCATGGGCAGCAGTTTGCATTTTGGACAGAGGCGGCCGTTGCCATCTTGGGGCCACTTTGGCAACACTTATCAGACTTCACTACAAAGCTACCTGCAGTACAAGTCATAATGTAAATATTGTAAATAAGTGTAAATATCAAAACAGTGACCACATATGGTGTGTGTTAGTGCATGCATGTTTAGTTAGTTGTAGACAATAGTGTGTTTTTTCCAGCCCAGATCACGCAAGTCAGCGCTTGTCAATGGTATTGTTCAACATTGTTTTTGTTATTTCTAGTTGCTGTAATTGTTATTTCTAGTTGCTGTAATCAAAACACCATCTGATACTTTGCCTGTGTTGTTAAAACAAAGCAAAGTCAATATGTCTTTGGAAGTGGGGTGATCGGACTTAGGACTGATTTGAATGTGCGTCTTTATGTGGAAGGGGATTGTGGAGAGTTCTGAGGTGTTTATTCAGGCAATCCACATCCAGGCTTCTCAGACATTCACATTTGGTAATGTGTTCAATTGAAATGCAAATTAAAATATAAGTAATTCATGGTTTTATTTATGCTATACTGCTAAATATGGATAATGTGTTTGTTCAGTTGTATTCAATCCCTTCTTTGTCAGCACGACTGAAAGTCATCCAAGGGCTTACTCCCATTCATTTCCTGATGATGATCGGAGTGTTGAGGTTGGATTAAGAGAAGTGAGCTAAACATCTTCGACTTATATGGATATAATATCTCTCTGGAAATTATTTTGTTCCTGATGTACTTGACTTTTTATCATGTTGTATATTTAGGTTTGTCTTGCTTTTCTTTGTCTCTTTCTAGCTAACTTGTAAACCACTAGTACACTAACTTCACTGCTTGAAATCAAGGTAAAGAAATTACAGTAAATGTATCTACAGATAAATAATATAACATGTTGCATTGAATGAGTTCCTGGTTCACATCAGGATGCAATGACTGTGATTGGAGAGGCAATTTTTATGTTGTTTGTTTACTTTTGTTGACTATGCCAATGTGAAAGGCTTTGATAGTGGTGACGCGGTGCCGTTGTGAATTGCAGAGGGAGAGGTTATTGCTCACTAATGATACCACTTTTTTTTCCTGTTGTTAGTTGCAGTGTCACATCTTGACTTCTGATCACTTTTTCGAGACAATAAAAGTCTAAGTGATTTGTGTCTTGCTTTGACCATTGTTGATGAGCACAACATATTCATGATATGCATGAAGGTCAAAGGGCATATATATATATATATATATATATATATATATATATATAGCATCCGCAAGCTCACCCCTTTGATTTGTGATAAACTCATGTACTATGTAAGGGGCGACCAAGTTACTTGCTGCTGAAGATGTAGCACGGAGGCGACCAATCTGTCACAGGCAAAGCTACAAATATGTTGGTATGGCAAACAAGGCAGTAAGGCTACATGAACAGCAAGTCACATGACTTAGCTTACAGAATGACATAGTGAAGCGCAGAACTAAGTCATGTTAAATTGTGTTGCTCGTGGTTCTGATGACGATCCAAGTCTGATCAACACTACTCTCATCGGCAGTGGATGGGGGACTTGGTCCACATGAGGAAGGGTGTATTGTTTATGTTTCAAAGTGAAACGCGATTCAAAGTCTTCAACCAATATTTTTTAAATTTTGACGGAATAGCTCTTACTTTTTCAACAAATATTTCCTGTATAAACAATCATATCAACAGCAACTTGACCAAAATCACAGCCGGGTCAGTGGCTCAGGAGCCACAGGTTGGCCAGGCCAGATGTGTGTCATCTGTATTTATCTGATTTTGTTCTCAAATTTGTGTCATTATTTTAAATAAATACTCGCCCCATGACTGCTGGGATAGGCTCCAGCACTCCCCGCAATTCTGAACAGGACGAAGCGGTTAACTGAAGATGTATGTATGTATTAATTCAGTCAGTAATTGTAATGCAAAGTTTTCTTGTTTTGCCAAAGCATGCAAAAAACATTTTCTTCAAGTTAATATTTAATGGTTAAATTGTTAGTTCAGCATTGCTTGTTTATTTATTAATTTTAATGTCTTTAGTTTTTATCATTCTGAAAATATCAATAGATCGGTCATCAGTGTCAAATACCAGGTTAAACAGTCAAAGAAAAACTAAATGTCATTTGAAAAATATTTTCGGGACGCTACCTACCAATAGATAATTTTATGTGCATAGAAATATTCAGCAATAAAAGAAGAAGGCACTGCACTTGGGAAGATAATAAATAAATATCCACAACCACCCTTTGTCCGAGATCATGGGTCACTCTTGACACTGAAAGGACTGCTTTTAGATCGCATTACATTTGAGAAATTCATCCCATTTAGTTCTCGAATTTCAAGCTGTTTTAAGTTAAAAGACATTGTTTAAGATGTGTTTTACAGATTATGCACTGAGCAATAGCCATGCTCAGACTGAGAATGAGAAGCCTTCAAGGCATCACCAGGCCCAGCAAAGAAGATCTCTAATTGTCGAATTGTGATCCTGCCCACAACAAGAGAGTCTGGAGGTAGCATTATGGGCGCGCTGAACTCTAGTCGGGTATTCTCCACTCTGAAACACTGCAAATCATCTTTAATAGTCTTCATCTTGATGCTTCATTACGTTAAACTAGCGCAGTTAGAGTCCTCTAATCCAATGGATTTCCTGTGGCCTGAGGCTCTACCAGCAGCAGGAGGTGTGTGTGTGTGCTGTGTGTGTTATTAGCAGGTTAATTGTCCCTGCTGCTGGACGGCAATAGGACGCACTTTTAGTTTAATTGCCATTCTTCCAGTCCTGAGAAAGCCCAGATCTGCATGAGCAGCACCTCAGGGTACTCACGCACCAACCCCTGACTGGCAGAAGTGCCCTACTGTATGTGAAGTGAGAGGGACTATATGGAACAAAGTCATGATCATACAGTGCCATCTCATGGAGGAATGTGTGCACACCAAATCACTATTCTTACTTCACGGTCACGTATCATTTACCAAAACAACCTGACTACTACGGTGCGTTCTTTTTTTATCACCCCAGTGGAGTATGTATTCTATGCTGAGATTTGTCAACAGAACAATCCTGCCTACAGCGTTCAACTCGACAGTGGTAACTTACGATTTCATGATCCCATGTGTAGTTCGATCAGACCACTGACAGAAGCTCCAATCTGCAACTGTCGTCAACACATTGCAACTATGCTCATGTTGAGATTGGTGATGTGCCATGAGTACAGTGTGTGTTGATACAGGTGACAGGGTAACAGGAAGCAGACTTAAATGTGCGACAGAGGGGACGAGGGTGAGCAGATCAGAGGAGGCAGGATCACGATATTCTTTTGCTCCAGCTGGTGTATGACAGGACACAGAACTGTGAAAGAGTCAGGACAGGGCACACCTTGTGTACATGCTTCATACAGAAATTGTAAAAAGAGATCAAAACCTGAATCCCCAGTTTTCCAAAACGTAAAATAGTTTACTGACAGTGATGTGAAACCAAAATGGTATTGAATACCTGTAATTTAAAATGCAACAAAACAAAGTGAGAGAACCAGCTAAGTGGGTCAGTTTCGGTTCTGCCTGGACACCTTGACGACCTTGAGACGTACAGATGGAAAGGGGCAGCTTATCATCTTCTCTGCAGAATGGCTAATCTGCTGCTCTCGGGTTCCAGTCAGTTACAGTTATAGAGTACCATATGGTGATGGAGAAGGTGCCGGTGGAGGTGAGGGTTGCTCCACCATGGCAGTCTTGAACTGATTGCCAAGGAAGGTAGACTTTCCTCAGTTGACACAGGTAGAACCTCCGCTTTCTTCACAATGAGACCCGTGTCCACGGCTAGGAGTGAGTGTTACGTGACAACGCCAGGACGATGGCTCGTGTGGACGGTGGAATCCTGCCCCGCACAGGCTTCCACACCATTACTTAAATTAAGTACTTCTGCATTCATGGGTTAATTTGGCATAACCTGAAGTCGTCAATAATTTGAACAAGAAACAAGTTGATTTACAGTACAGCTATAGTATATTGTCTTTTAGTCTTGACAGTGGATGCTACTTTGTGGACGAAGCAGTTATTAAGTGAATATATTGCAAAATGCACTCTGTGGTTGATCAATGATTCTGGTAAAAATGTCACCTGCGTATAGGTTTATTCTGAAGATATCTTGCAACAGGAGACTCATTCCCGACCACCACCAACTGCTTCAGTGTTGGTGCGACAGCCCACTACCTGGAACTGACCACAGAGGACCACAGCCATATGTTTTTTGGCTTGGATGAGACTTTTCCCCTGTGGAAACAGTTATCAGTGCACGGCAATAGCTCATGTAAAGCCATCCACCTATTTCAACACAGCACAAGTTCGTAGCACATAAACATTCATATCTGCCATAAAATGAAGTTGTATCTCTTTGTTCAACTCTATTTGTTGCCATTTGCATGGTGTTTTTGGTCTTGTTTTTTTTTTTGTTTTGTTTGTTTGTTTGTTGAAACCATTTTCTACAAAAACAAATCATGCTGGATTGCAATGCACCTGCGTGGTAAAAAAAAAAACTGAAGACCACTGAGGATCATTGATGTCTACTGTGTTTTGTTTTTTTTTCTTTGTCTTGCAGTGAAAGAGTTTCCCACCTCAGTGGGTGTCAAAGGCAGCACCAAAAAAAATGAGAAACATTCATTTGTTATTCATTGTCTCATATGTCATTGACGTTCTGTTGCTTTTGTTGTTCTTGACATTCTGTGTAATAATAATAATAATAATAATAAACATTTGTTACTGTATGATTACAGTGTTGTCATGCAATACATACATGTGTACAAACAGATAATAAATAATTTGTCCCTGAAGCAGTCATAGCAAATTGTCATAGCAGAATGCAACCAGGATGATTAAAATATATATAATGTATCTGGATAATCTGGATTTTGTAGATCGTTAATTATTTGAGTAAATTCCCTTTATCTTGACTTGTGTTTTGTGTGCTTGTGTTTTATAAATGCTTGGTGTTTTCCTGGAGAAAAGTTGCTATCCACCAGTGAGGGGAAAATAAAGCAATCTCACGAAACAGTGACCACAAATTACGTAAAACTACCATAATATATGAAGCGGAAATCAATTATATGTTGTACGAGCTCATATTTCTAGACCTTCTTTTGATGACGATGATGATGACTGTTATTGTTCTTAGTAGAAGAAGCAGTAGTAGGGATTGGCGATAACGTATCGTACACAATATACCGCCAAACACAATCTCCATGATGACAATTCTGCCTCTCACGATAAATTCGATAAACATGCGACACACTCGCTGCATTGGACTTGCACACGTGAACAAGACGAGACTGCGACGGCGAGGCAGCACTCTCCAGCTCTGCGACGTTTGACAGCAGAGATAGTGGTGGACTTTGGTTCACGTAGTTTTAAACTTATTTTCAATACAGGGAACCTTTGATAATGACATTAGTCGACTCTGAGTCTCTGGATCTGTGTTCATTTTATTAGATGGAGTTGTCCTCATAGGTTCTCTGACGCGGTCGTCTGCCTCGGTTCACATCAACACATGCAGGTTGCCCACTGCTATGGCGCCTCTGCGAAACACGTGGTGAAAATAGTTGGATATAGATATTGGACGGACCTCCGCTCCAGTATTGGCGCCTGCATCCTCTTCCGCGTCCCCATTAGGGTTCACTGATCGCGGACATACTCACGCAGGCGGCGCTAATACTATGACCCGGCATCAGTTAGGGACCATCAACAAATTCTAAAACGTTCAAAGTATTTGTGAAATATTAAATAAGGCAAAGAAAAAACATTTTAGGAGAGAGAATTGTGAAAATGTTTTTCATCACACAAGAGAAAGGACTGACAGTTTGTATCATGATTTTGAGAATACAATATGACTAAATAGTCAATTATTGAGAATTTAACCCCTAAATAAAACGACCGGGTTCTACGAGAGACATGAAACATTGAATTTCTCATCTCTACATTTGGTTAACTATTATATTTAGACATAAACAAACAATGATACTGGAGACAAACTCCAGTAATAATTTTCATCATGACAGTTTCAAGAGAGACTGTAGTGTGTACAACACATGGAATAGAATTAAAATGGATTTATCGTGATATATTATTATCGTTATTGCCGATGTTATATATTATCGTTATCGCTGAAATTACTACTTTTATCGTGATAACTGTTTTTGTCCATATCGCCCAACCATAAGCAGTAGTAATATTTGTAAACCAAAAATGTATTTTTAAATATATACAGAGTACGTGGTTAAATATAACTTCCTATGTAAAGCAGCATGCCTTGTACACACACATCTATACATACATTTTTATTTTGTCTGAGTGTATGTGATGTCATCATGGCATCAGGCTTTAAGTAATGTATGTACCAGAGAATATATGTACATATAGACGGTTAGACTGGTTAGGTATATTGCAGGTGCATGACCAAACACATAGATTCATAAATTACAGAACTTCCTTCTTTCAAAATATTTTATATGCCATTGCGTTTGAAATACAATAATATTGTTATAAGGAGATGTGGAAATGTATTCTATACAGATAATGAATTAGTAATTACACAGTATTCAGTCTGTGATATAACTGCAACTTTCTTCCGGTTCATAGTTGTCACCAAAAAGTAAGGATTGTGAACATAACCAAGTGGATAATATGAAAATAAAGACTATATTTAGTCATGATAGAAACAATCTGGGTCCAAACGAAAAATGTAATGGTCATACAACATACATACAACCTCCGGACTTCAACAACAGAACTCGACTGCTAGTCTATAACAATCAACTCCATTAGCATTGGTTTTGCCTGCGGTTAGCTCCGGTTAGCCTTGGTTCAGTAGCAGCTCCACAGCACGGCTCATTTGATGAAGAGCCACCGGTTGGCCAGGCCTGTAATATCCACTCTCTTTGATGTTCAGCTAAGTGTGTCTACAATGGTGAGAAGAGTGTCGGCCAGGTCCGCTGACATGGTTGAACCGTGATCTGGCGAGATGTGGTTCAGCATCCAGTGTGATGTGTCGGTGGACAGCAGCAGTACAGTGCAGCTGATAGTCTTTATCAGTTGCAGCCAGGAAGCAGAGTCCACATTCGTAACTTCGCTGAACAAGGAGGCCCGGGAAAGATCTGGTCATTGGAGGACAAGGTCTACATAATCACAGAAAGACAGACTGAGGACTGGCCGGTATATGAAGTGAGACCAGAGGGAGGTGGAGGCAGAAGGCAGGCCCTCTGAAATCTCTGCCCTGCGACTTTCTTCCTGTTGAACCAAGCCATGAGATGCCAAAAATAACAATGAAACAATGCAAGAACAACCACTAATAAATTAAATATTATGATTAAGATCAATCTCGAGAGCAATTGAGAACAACAGGAGACAAGCAGGACAGTTCAGGTGATGAGGATGATTGGAAGATCATCGCGACCCCATCTACACAAGGTCAGAGATCTACTACAAGCAGAGGCAGATGAGTTTGTGCCACAAGCTAGAATTCAAGAGGCAGCACCAGTTTCTGATGAAGAGGATCACCATGTGAACATAGAGGATGGCGTCTGTGAGCCAGAGCTTGAGGGTGAGGAAGGGAGGATACAAATATTTCCGCTACAGAGTGCTGATTAATGGCAGATATTCATAGTGCACGATGACTTCTGTTGTTGACACCTTACGTGAGACAGGGAGGCACATGTAATGGTGATAAACTGTGTCCTGGAAGAACGCCGACTCCATTCATCTCTGACTGTTATTTGTATGTTGTACACAACAAGTACTCTGGAAGATATGGAATGTCGGGTCGACAATTGTTTTGGAGGGGAGACTGTGAGATACATGAGGGTGAAATGGGTCCCCCACCCCTCCCAATTCGTTTGATTTTGAGTTGGTTATTTTATTTATGTTGGTATTAGCTGGTAACTGTTGGAGGCTCAACATTCACAGTCATGGATGGGGAAAAAACGCTATTATATGCAGGTATGCGGGTTGATGAGCGCTCCTGCTGTGGGGTCCTCAGCAGTTGAAGGACCCGAGCGAAGTTACATCGTGACTGCATCGGATCATATCAGGTGTTGTTTTCTGTGTTTGCAGAAATAAAGACACCACACACTGAGGATTTCTTGCGTCTCATCTAAGTGTCTTACACTTGGAGCCTTGTTGACACAAAAATGTTCAGTGGTGTATACACAGGTTGTTACAAGTTACATATCAGAGTACAACATGCGCGTGGACAGCGTGTGATGCCAGGCTTCCCACTAACTGGGATACCTGATTTGATGCGCAGTTCAAAACGTGCCATTCATGATTTGTTAAATGCATTTGTGAAATGAAACATTTGGTAGCACAACTGATAAGTGTATTTTTTCTTCGGCTTGTGCAGGGTGTTTGTTAAAAATGCTGCAGAGGTACATTGTGATTTCCTTGGACTGTTGTAGAAGTTGAAAATGTTCAATTTGAACTTGAAAATATAGAAATAAAGTGTTGTAAGTGTTGTTATTGTGGATATTATTATAATACATCATCTTTAGCATGATCAGTGTCTTCACTTAGCTAAGCACAACATTAATCATTATTCACAACATATATTTAAAAGAGTGTTGTTTCAGAAGCGTGTGTGTGTGTGTGTGTGTGGTAGTACTTTGCTTTGATCAACACTGTGGAACTGCCCTTGATTTGAAAAAGGTTGGTGACCTGGGACTAGGTCATCTAATAGATAAGGGTTGATTTAGTTCTAATAATGTACAGTATATATTGAATGGTTTGGTTTGTGTTTTGAGTGTTTGTGTATGAGTTTTGGAAAAAATTCTTTTGCTGGATTGATCACATACAACGCAAAACACCTTGAAAGTTTTTTAAAAATGGAAAATGTAGTAAAATTATGAAACACGCAACATGTATGTTGGTATGTAGGTAAAAGAATTTAAAAAACATGGAATGGTGAGGTCTATTATAAAAATGGAGGAAAATGAGGAAAAGGTGTGGTGATTTGTATTAGAACGAGTGTGTCTGAAAAAGTGAAAAAGATAAGGGTGGAAAAATTATTGTGATAGAAATTGGTGAAGAAGAAACAAAATGGAAACTGTTTTCAATATATGCGCCTAAATAATAAAAAAAAAAAATAATGTTTTTCAAGATGTATAGGAAAGTGTGGTATTGCAGGTGATTTCAGAGTCAAAGAATGGACTCTGTGGCGAACATGATGTATAATAATGATGTCTCGAGGAATGCCACTTTCAAAGTAATGGAAAGAAAAAGATGGCTGGACGTGTAGAGAGTAAAACATCCAGGAAATAGGGGACATATGAGATTTCAAGTGGTTTGTGTAATTTTAAGACCAAGAAGTATTGATTTGATAAAGACTTATTGAATGATCTAAAGGACATTTTCTTTATTCAATCTAAAGTGAATGATCATGTCTCAGTGAAATGCAAAATAGGGAAAGAAAAGATAATAAGGGAGGAGGCGTATGGTGCATGAACGAAGATATTTCAAAAGATGATGAATCTTGAAATTCAATAGAAAATGTGTGAAATAGCAATGAGCAAAGAAACAACAAATGGAATGGTAAGACAAAGACAAATGGAACTGCGTAGAAGTTTGGAGATGAAAGTAATAGAGAAGAAGAGATAGAACTTGATGATGTGGGGAAATATTTAGAATTACAGAGTCAGAGAGGAAAAATTGAAGATGCAAACTGTAAGGGAGCAATCCTAAGATATAAAGCTCGATACGTGGTTGAAGGTGAAAAAGGTCCACAAGATTTTTATGAATGGAGAAAGAGAAACAGGCAAGAAAATAAATGAGGGAGAAAAAGAGGGTTGTGATAAAGAACTCAATATAATGGAATTATAGAATGCGACAGATAGGCTAAATAAGAATAAATGTCCAGCAATTGATCAAATAGGTAGTCAATTCTATGCGACTTTTAAGGACATTATGGTTCAGAGTTTTAAAAATGTTAATGGAAATGGAAATGAAAGATGTTCTGGCTGAAGTACAGATACACTTTATTTTTAAAAAAGGGAAGAGGAAAAATAACAGAACTGGAGACCAAACACTTATTTACATAACGATTATAAAATATACCCACAACAAAAATTCTGGTAAATATACTAAAAATGTGATATATAAAATAATAGGACATTAACGAGCAGATAGGATTCCAGGGAGGGACCTCGGTGACACCATCCAAAATACAAGGGATGTGATTGAAATCATGAAATAGAGAAATTGAGGGAATTTCAATGAGCCTTGGACACGGTTAGTCATGATTAATTGATTTAAACTATACAAAAAAGTAAATTTGGAAGATAAATTTATCAATGGCTCAAAAGAATTTATAGAACAGCTAAGAGCAAAATTAAAATAAACGGAAGCAAGCGTTTTGAAATCAAAAGATAAATAAGAGAGAGATGCGCGCTGTCTGAGATTAATTAAAAACAAGTTTAGCTACCAAATATTTATTATTTCCAGTCAAACTTAAACTGTTAAATGAACTGTTATATTAATACATGTAGCTTGAATTAATAATTTGTGTTAATTTAATAGTGCAATTATTGTGGCACTATTTTGTTTAAATATTTTACTAGCAATTTCAGTTTTGAGTTGTCATTATAATAATTGTTTGTACCCCCTTTTTCTCAATAGTTGAACCTAATAACAATTCAAATAAGTATTCAGTGCTGAGTAGTACCTGTAATTTGTTCAGTGAGATACCTGGGAATTACTGGCGCTTCTGTACCGATAGAGAGAAGCTGGGTCTCCCGTCCCGCCCCCATCCCACGTTTGTTTATGAGGAAAGACTGTGGCAAAACAGCGAAAAATGTAAACACAGATGGCAATACACAACGCTCTCCAGCTTATACTTGCAAAGGCAACTCTAGAAGCATCTATCATTCAACATCAGAGATCAAACTCTGTCATGCAGCCAGTGAGGAGAGGCAGGATCCAGCGAGAGGTGGAAGTAGCTGCAAGACCGACAGACCCAGATTATAAAACTTTATTTCGACTGCACGTTTCAGAATGAAGTAAAGGGGAAAGTTGGAACATTTACTGATATAGGTGACAACAAGCCGCTATGTTTTAGCTATGAGAAATAAATCCGTAAGAGTCATCACGGGTCTGTGTCCTTCACATGTCCCGCTGGAATGCATGGAATGCACACTTGAGTTCTGCGAGCAACAGACATCAGTAATTGTGATTTTTCTTATGGGATTCTTTTGTGAAAACATGCTGAAAACCTTCATGTTCATGTCATCAGCTCTCATCTAAGCGGTGACGGTGCGCCACCGTGGTTTACAGCAATATAGAATAATAAAAACCAAGGAGCAGCGTTTTTCCTCTGGCTTTATTACATCATGACTGTCATGTGTTTCAATAAGCTGCAGACAAACAGCTTTCGAGTTGACTGTGGACACAGACGTCAGAGTTAGAAACTCTTCAGTCAGTTCCAGAACAACCGTCAGGAATGATGAAATGTGGCGCTGGCCGCGTCTCTCCGCAGCTCCGATCGGGTCTGCAGATGAGAGGACTCAACTGCAGCAGCTACAGATCGAACACGAGATATAACATGTTACACTTGTCCAAACCAGATGGACCATAAACACTGCAAATGACAGCGAATTGACTATTTTTCTGTTTGATAAATGCTTAGCGGACGTTAGCCGCTAGCGGCTATTGTCGGAGCTAATCCGTTTTGCTGGCTGTATTGACTAACATGACTGGCGCAGTTATTAGCATCGTGGCTAATGGGTTTGCCCACCTCTTTTTTCACTGTACGCTTTGACAGTGCAATATGGCAAACAGCAGACATCCATGATTGTGTTAGAACATGACCAAGTCATTTTCGCTGGCAACCAATTCATTGAACTACTTTCACCATACACAAAGTATATCTATCCTGTTTCAGTGGTTTGCCAACACAACAGAGACAGCAGTGAACACAAAATTTACTTAGTCGAGTAGATACACTGCCACTTCAGGATCAGATGAAAAGCCTTTTGTAGCTCTCAGTTATTGCCAGGCTGTAAATGCATCTCCTATATTGACACTCTGGGATCTTGCTCTGTCATTCCATTCATCTGCCATGATGTAAACAAGGAACTCAGCTCCCTGTGGAGGTCACTCTGCCCTTTTGCCGTAAAGATGCCACTCACAGAACACGCCTCGGGGCGGCTTGCCCAGGGAAAGTTACATACTCCAAGGGCGCGTTTAACAGAGCGCTGGAGAGTCTGACTTCGGGATTTTGGACTGTTCAAAATGAAACCTGTCATCGCAGGAAAATATTCTATTTATGTCTCAGTATTACACTTTGTTGCTTTAAGGAAGCTATAAATAGGTGTTGTCACTTACATGGCAATAAATCTGATTCTGATTCTGATTCTGATTCTGATTCTGATTCTGATGTAGGTAGCCTGAATATCCGGAAGTTTTCCATTGTGTCCAACAAAAAAGCAGGAAAAATACAGTTGTTTTTCATTTTCACCTCACCATCTATCGCAAACCATTTACTGTTGAAATCTGGAAATCCGGTGAGTCATGTAACACAATATTTGGAATCTCACGGTCCACTCATTTTCTGTTACGGTTGCTGAGATATCCTCGTTTGTTCTTGACGTAGTTGAATTCACCATGAAATTTCATGCACTTATGTTCTTTCGTATGATGTTTCCTTCTCCATTGACATAAAATCATTATTAAAAAAAAATCAATAACAAAAATTCAATATAAAATTCTATATAAGAAATTCCCAAAAAGCTGCGACACCAACCATTAACACGCAATTTCTTCATAAACTGCATCGTTTAGTTTGTTTTGAGACATAACCACCATCTCCAGTTGTTTGTGTAGAGGACAGAGATGATGTCATGTGAAGTGTACATGTGTTGGAGAGAAAACAGAAATTGACTGGACAAGACAGGACATTGTAGGGCAGTGTATGGTTTCGACTGATATCAAGGTAGGTTTCCCAGTATGTCATGAAAAGTTTATTATTTGTTATTTATTTTTTATTTGTTATTCTGCTGTATTCTGCTGAGGGGTGAATGACATTTGAATAGGAGAAAGCGCCTTTTTTTCTCTCCCACCACCTTCTGCTCCTCTCAGGAGTGATTCACTTTAATATGGTTTTCCACATAAACAAAGATATGAGGCTGGGAATGAGCTGCAAACCGATGAAGTGTGTCGGCCATAGAAATCCATATCACCATGGTACACACAAATGTCTCCGCAGAAATGGACTTCTTATAATGATGATGGCAGTTATTACTTACATTACACAAGGAAAATGGCTATGTTGACAACTCAGTGTGTGACACGAGCTGTAGAAGGGGAGCTGTGATTGTCTGTGTTTACTGAGTTGTGTGTGTGTGTGTTATATTCAGGCTGATTAGTTTTAAACTTCTTTATCCATCTTTTTTTTAAGAAATGAATGATTTCAACCCCTAATTCAGAGGTGGCATATGTACTGTATTGGTGACATACCAATGAAGACTGACATTCAATTGTCATTCAGATGCTACTCATAAATGACTCATATATGTTATCAACTTGCTTAAGGCTGCTGAAATATGTTTTTCAGAGCTTTAGGCTCCATAGTGAAGAAGGATTTAGGGGTAACCTTTGTTTTAAAGTTTCAATACAGCAGACTCTTCAACTGTTTATCATATCATGATAAAATTAAAAACATACTTTCTAAAAAGTGCCACCTCTGTGACAGCCGTACACACTGATCCCTGCTTGTGAACCAATGTTTCTTTGGCCTGGCTGAATTTCCACTTAATTGGTGGCTGGCTGCTTGTAGAACTTGTAGAAGTTTTGTTCTCTATGTAGATGTGTGTAAACATGTGTGCTCGACCAAAAGACAAGGCTCTCCTGATATCTATATGGTCCACAGTTCCCTCACTGCCACATCCTGTTTTGGTTGTCATAACCCTAACCCTTCCTCTCCAGCTTCTACTTGTGTTCTTACCCTGATTTAGGCAGTTGACTCGCGCTCTGCCACCCTTATCAGCTTAACATTGCCACGCTGAAACACCCTGTTCTTCTTCCCAACAGACACAAACATAAATAATCAGTTAAACACCCCACTGCCTCCTTGAGGTCCTCACCACGAGTTCACCAGCACATTCCCATCCGTTTGTTCTGTGCTTCGGGGGACCATTGACCTGACCTGCCTACTTGTGACAGTCTGCCTTCTTACAAGGGGTATATGGGGTGTATATGGGCTTCAGGGGGACAAGGTTGTCATCAGATAGAGGAAGGGGAAAGACTGAATATGCATTCATGGCGTTACATACAAGTCAATCTATGTTTCATTGTGGGACAAGTGACATATTGGAAGGAGGCAAGAATATTATCCAAAGTGACATGATTATTAATTTGACCTTCAAGTGGCCATGCTTGTGGGCAAACAGGATAAGACCCCCTCCTTTGCTCTTCCCGCTGGACTTGGGATCACGGTCAGCGCTCACGGTAGAAAAAGCCAGGCAGGTAAAGAAACCAGTGTCCATGGTCATGGGGAGTACATCTATCCATGAGTCTTGGATTGGTTTTTAACCATTGCGCAAGACCGAGGGGAGATCACACATGGAGTGGAAACCCAAGTTTACGGATGTAACCCCAGTTCTACAAATGTTGGCCTGTCTTCTAATTGTGCTGCTCAGTTGACTCACTTTCAATAAATCAATTGAGAAAAGTGGGCCCCTGTTATAGGGGAAGACTTCCCCCCTATTGGGTGGCGTGCGCAATGATCTTTCCCTGGCCAAGGAATACACATAGCAAAGTCTGTTAGAGGGTGTCATACATTTGAAGTACCAGGATGGCATCTGTAACCTTAATATAAGCACTATAAGCGCTTGTCTCCATGATTTTTTCTTTCTTTTTTCCTAGCTGATTTCAGCCAGCAAATTGTGGTCTAATCTGGCATATGCCTCCGCTCTATAAAGCTTGGTTTTCACTGAGAGTTGATGGTACACCCGAGAGCTACTGCGCGATTCACTCTTGACCTGACTTTGATTGATAGAGCTCTTTATTCAGGCGAATGACCAGGAGGAAGCAAGGGTGTGAGAAAGGCTGGGATATCAGCAAAGTCTGAAGAACAAAGAGGAGGCAGTGTCATTGCTGAGGTGAAGGGGTTTTCTTGAGCATGCACAATAGCCTATCAAAGACAAGCTGGTGCTGCAACAATCAAGCTGGAGGAGAGATGGTGCACGGCGAGATGGAAGCATATAAAACGCTGCAGCCAGTGCTATCAGACAATGGTAATAAAGCCCAATAGTCTGATAGCGCCTCCACTCTCATTCTCCAGCAATAAAAGTCACAATTGAAAGCTGCAACCATTGTTGGGAATTTATGTCATACTATTTATTTGTCATTCCACACACTGGATGAAGAATCCTACTCAGCACTCAGAGAGAAAGGTGGCTGCAGACTGAGCAGTGTTGTGAAGAAAATCCTCTATATTCAATTTTGTTAACTCAGGAATAAATAAACACAGTTGGTTACAACAGAGAACACACAATTTGTAAAAATGGTTAAGGTTTAAACTTTGACAAAGGAACAGTAATAGAAATAATGGTAACATGTGCATAGTGAAACAGACAAAGATCTGTGGTGTTCCTCAAGGTTATTTTTTAGGTCCCATTCTAATTTTTCAAATTACATGCTACTGTACCTCTTACATCACCTTACATCACCACTTTCCACTGCTATGCAGATGACTCACAGATTTACCGATCCATCATGGATTCTCAAGGCATTGCTGCATCAAGACCTTCTGTATGAGAGTACAAGAAGGAATACTCCCAGGGAGGGGAACAGATTTTTGAGGGAAAAAAAATTACTCTCTCATCAGTTATACCCAAATGTATCATAGTTTCAGTCAAGGTATTTAGAGTTCTTGTGAGAATGATTCCCCAACGTACAGAGGTTGCAACCCAGTCTCACTCAAAATGGTGTAATACCAACATTTGCCCTCAGGGGAAGATGTAGCCGCTCATGCCTCAGAATTTCTGCAGGCGTACGATCAGATCTCGTCATGCCTGTTTCCTCGTCCTGAACATGCTGGACATCCTGTCCATTTTCGGTGGAAATGCCATGTATCTTGCACCACCTCTGGAAAATGGCCAGACTGCTCTTTCATATCGAAAGCTGAATGTGGTACTTGTTGCTCATGGTTCAGTTGTTTTATAGAAACTTGGATGACAATGTCTATCAAAATGTCTATCTTGTTCACGTTCAGATAGTTCAGCGAACACCTTCCGAAGTGAAAGTAACTAGCTTCTCTCATCTGAGTAAAATTAACTTGGTCATGGTAACTTGGTCATGATGGTCAGTTTGCTATTCTCCGAGGCCCTGGCAGTGAGTATGTGAGTCTGGTGAATGTTGAGGTCGATCAGGTCAGCCGATGTGTCTGTCAAGCTCGGAGCTTGGTTGTCTGTCACTGTCGACCCCTGATATGTGTACTCTTTCACGACATCAAGCTCATAGTTGGTGATTGTGATTGAAGAAGGGTGCTTGGTGTCCTGGCTACTGATGTTGGTCTTCTTCAGGCTGATCATGAATTTGAAGTCCTTGCACGCCCTGGAGAAGTGTTCCGTTAGAATCTGACGGTAGTCATTCTGGTGGGCAGCCAGGGGAGCCTCATCTGCAAACAGCATGTCATGGATGCAGACTTTGTGGATCTTGGTCTTTGTCATCTTGCCATCTGAGAATGTGTGGATGTAGATCCCTTCCATGGAATTCCAAGTGGCCGGCTTGAGCATGACGGCAAAGTAGATACTGAGCAGGACTGGGGCAAGCACAAAGCCCTGCTTTTGGTCGCTCTTCATATCAAAGTGCGTAATTGTTGCTCCATCAGACTTGGATGACGCCCTTCATACCGATGTGGAATGACTTTATGAGCTTTCTTGGACACCGAATTCGGTCCAGGACCTTGACTAGGCCATTTCTGAATGTAAGGTTGAAGACCTTGATGAGATCGATGATCGGTTTTCAGCACACCGCAGCTGGACAGGCTTACTCAGGTGTAAGTGAAACACACTACTGTATTTGTGTCGTTCACTTGTCGATCGAACACATTATACACAGAAGCTCGCTTTTCTTCTTCTTCTCCCCAGGTGGACTTATCCACTTCTCCACCCCATGTCAGTTGGTGGACTGTCCGAACTGAATATTCACTGTATACTGCACAGTTACACCACCTTAAGCATTTTCTATAATCTAGAACATCATAGCTATTAACTCTGATCAATTTTCAACAACAGTGTGACTAAATCTTTCTAAATGCAACTCAAAATCTCTAAGACAACTGGGCAATCTTGTTTCCGTCCTTGACTGGCTCTTTACTGGAGTTGTTTTTATTACGGTCTTTTGTTTCGTCTCTGAGTTTAGTTGAATAGCAGCTGCTTGTCAGCTATTGCTGCCATGTTGAGGTGTCTGGAAGCAAGAGTGGATGTGATCTACTTATCTCCTCAATACTCTACCATCTCCCAGCATCACTTTATAGGAAACAGGTCCTGTCACTGATTCACTCCACTTAGGTCAGAGACTGAAGTTCAGAGTCTCCTTGTTTCAACCCGAACTCAAGGCAATTTTGTTCATGCAGTCACGAACATTGAATCTATTGCATTGTGCAGTGGGGAAAAGAAAAAAATGAATGAGGCTCCAATTATGGCTCACTCTGTTCTAGCACACACACTGAGTCCATCTCAAATTTTGAGTCCATCTCCACACCCTGAGTCCGTCCTTTAATAACTTGACTAGTTCATCAAATGTCGTTTTTCAAGACTTGGCGACGCTTACCAGGTTGCTTTGTTTGCTTCACAAAATGGTGGAGCGGTGTTTCCTACCATCACTGCAGCCGTGATTTCTGTTTTTGTTGGTTCTGACGTCCAGATGCTAACTTGGCAACGTAGCAGTGCTTACTTTTTCTTTTGTCTTCTTGATTACTACGATGCAGCGCTGAACATTATCCTTGTCACCAATTATGTAGTAACTTCAATCGGAGACTTACAGTATATATATATATATATATATATATATATATATATATATATATATATATATATATATATATATATATATATATATATATATATGAAACTATAAACTATATATGAAAACAAAGCAGACTGGAGAGGGAGAGTCATTTTAAGTTACAATTCTTCTCTTAGTGGAGGAGTGGGCTTCCTCTTCCCCCAGGCTTTTCAGTCCAACTCACTGGAAGTCCAGATTATCATCAAGGGGAGGTTGCTTCAAATCAAAGCAAGATTCTACCATTTAAATGATGTTTTTATCATCATGCACCTTCATGCACCTTCCATGTACTACAGAGGAATTTTTTTTAATTCTTTAACAGTACTAAAAATACTATTTCAGACCGTCATCATGCAGAGCCTTACCTTGTCGCACACCTTAAAGCAGCTTGTCCGCTCCCACAGCCTGTTGGTCGCGTGGAGAAGAATGCACCCTGACTGTCGACTGTTGATGTTTTTACTGTAAGTCTTTGCACATCTTATCTGTTGCTTTTACTGACCATTGGCTGCTTTCATGTGACATTTTTATCAAAAATGTTTTACAGAGAAGTGTATAATGGCATTTTAACTCTTTTTTAACCCATGACAACAGTTTTAAAGATGCATTGATCTTGATATTTTTAGACAGCGAAAGAGTGATTTTAGTAGTCTGAGGCAAGTGACCAGTGATGTGCGGCGAGGTTCATGGCTGGGGAGGCGCTGACGTCATCAGTCAGGTTTACAAACATCATATGAACCTTCCAGAGCAGTGTATTCACCATTTCATTGGCAGCAGTTAACTGTTTAGGTTTAAAATCTCACATCTGTATTCTTTACGTATACAAAATGTTGCCCACAAAAAGCAGATTTCATTTTAAAACATGTCATTACCGTCTTACCTTTACTTATAAATAAAGTCCTGTGTTCTATTTGATTAGCCAGAAAATACAGGGGATGTCTCCAAATGTCTCGCTAGCCTGGTGTCTTTCTCCGCAAAAGCATGTAAAAGTTCAACATAGTTGCCATGATTGGCAGAGCTTGTGCTTTCATCATTTTCACAAAATGCTTGCTGCTGTTTGGCGAGGAAACAGGTGGCATTAATGAGATCTTTTAAAATCTCTTGGTTCTCCCTTATCTTAGCATTGTCGATGCTGAGGTGGATTCTTCGCTTTTTGACCCAAGCCAGGTCAATATTGGACATCCCAAACGTTTTTAGCGCAATCTGGCTTTGAATGTGAGTGGTCAACTGCTTGTCTCTACTGATGCATCCCTGTAAATTCTCAAGGTCACAATATCCCATTTGGGTGCAGATACTGTCACGACTTGGTGAGAAAAGAAGGTAAGAAAGCCAAAAAGATGCTTTCTCAGTGGACATCCACACAGTCTTTTCTTGTGCACCGAACCGTTTTATAAGCTTCCGAACTGTGCTCTGAAGCAAATCTCTCAGCTCAGGCATATTTTAATGGTAAACATGAAAATCACTGGAAACATACGACCATTTAATGTATTTTTTCATTTCATTTTTTTCATGACAGCCTCCAACGCAAGCGGAGAGTTTCTTCTCGTCTTTGTACACCAGCGACCATATTCAGGGGCTCACACATGTGGAGGGTTCTGGAAAGAACTACCAGGGCTTGGAAACACACCTGCCCACTTTCAAAAGTGAAGGAGCAAAAACATCAAACGTCTAACTAAAACCGGCAACAGCAACTGCGGGAAGGTCATCCACAGGGTTGCACTGAGCAACAGCATCCACCATGAGGTCCAAGAAAAGGAGGAGAGTACGGTGGACGACACTTTAGACACAGAAGACTTTATTTCAGCACTTTCTGTTCAATGTATTGACCACCGTGTGCACAGACTCATGAGCAACAGAAGTCAATCCTGAACTGGTGATTGCGAATGATCGTCTCTAGTGTGTTCAAATGCAAATTGTCGGTTGCAAGGTTTGTCAGAGAAGTGCAAAGCTGGAGCCTTCAACCTGTTCCATGAACACCAGGAGCTATGTGGTTATGGTATCAGTGATTATAGCGTTGAAGATAATAAAATCCTTGATGCTCACAGACACTTCTCAAATGGCCAGGTGCAGGATCACTTCTCATTTTGACCAGAGGCCCATGTAATGCAAAACTGCAAAGCACAGAAACGCAGGAAAAAGAAACCTATGAGTTTTGTTGTCTAATTGTGGTGGTACAACAGTGAGCGGCTGACTTTTCCTCTTCTATCACATTTTCTCTACACATTAACCAAATCTCAAGATCCCAGTGCAGGCAGAGGAAGAAGAGACTTCTCATATGTAGCAGAATCATCTATATGAGAAAAGTGACTGCTAAACCTCCCCTTCTGCTCCAACTCGCCACCCACCTTCCTCAATGCGACTGACATTTATGAATTACCTGCCCCAGAGTGCTAGGTTCCCTGACCCACCCATAGACTCACCAGCATTTTGTCACATGATGACTGCAAGTCCCTTGAAAGCGTCACCCTTCTCTTGTAATCCTCACACACACTCACATGCCACAAGTGTCATCGTAAAATACATGCTGCTGAATGTATGCATTCTTTCTTCAGCTTGCCATCACGGTCGCATGTTTTTCTCTTTTCATAAACTGTGGTTCAAGAGTGTTAAGGGACGGGGAGACGTAAGAAGTCACCGTGACTGATATGCTGAGCTGTCCGCAGGCTTTAAACGGCAAATGACATGTTGCGTACCTCACCCCAACCTCCATCTTTTTTTTTCGTGTTGAGCTACCAAGGAAGATGGAAAGTGTGGAAACCTAATGCATCAGTATGCAACGTTGAAGGCAGCCTTTTTTGTCAGTACAGGACGCAAACGTCCACTTTCCCGACGTCACTTTATTACACTATGGGAGTGAGGATGTGTCGTAAAAAGCACAGCGGCAACATCCGTGAATTGAAAAGAAAGGTCAAAGAGGTACTGTCAGTCTATATTCTTGATTTAATCCGCATCTCCTGCTCTTTTTTTTTCATAAACCTTTTTTTTTCTTGTTAAAGCAACAATGCATAACATTTAGACATAAACAGATTATTTTCATATTTCCTGACATGACAGATTTCAGTTCGAACAGTCCAAATTTGCACAGTTGGACTTTCGATCTCTGTGTTAAACGCTCCCTTGGACTATGTAACTTTCATGTTCTGTGAGTGAGTGGCAACACGGCCCCAACTCCACCAACCCCACCGCAACACTTACGGCCAAAGGGCAGAGTGTCCTGGGCAGCGAGTTGAGTTCCTTTGTTTACATGATGGCAGAAGAATGGAATGACAAGATCCCGGACAAGTGTCAATATAGGAGATGCATTTACAGCCTGGCAATAACTGAGAACTATGAAAGGCTTGTCTTCTGATCCTGAAGCGACGATGTTTGAACTGCGAACTGTGAACTGTTGAACTGCTGTGCCACAACTCGTGGTAGATATAAAAACAGTTTTTCAATGAATTGATTGCCAGCGAAAATGATTTGCTCATGTTCTAACACAGTTAGGGATGTCTGCTGTTTGTCGTATTGCAAAATGCGAAAGGTGTCTCATGAGTCTCATGTCGCTTAACCAACCAACCTATTTCAATATGTGACTTTGGAGCGTCCGCCTCAGTACATACATATACAAATGGAAGATTTCAAGTGAATAGGAACTCTAGGAATTGATGTTAAACATTCATTAAAAAAAGGACGTTGTGAATGGGAAATACATATTTTGATTTTGAACAACTGAAATCACAGTATACAGTAGACTGCGACTGTATACAGTAGACTGTGACTTTTAGAGCTGTTGACCAGAAACATTATTAAATATAACAATATAAATTAATATAGTGTGCTTAATTTCAACTGAAAAAGGCTTCAAAACAGGGGTGGTTCGATTTGGCCCACGACAATGATAATATCACAATACACAATATCTGCAATATCTGATTTATTGCAAGAAATTTCATCAGTGATATTTTATGATGTATGTGAGAAAAAGATGCCTGTTATAATTTACTCAATGTACAATGTGCAAAGAAAATTGACCCCAAAGAAAGATAAGAAATGTACAGCTGGCCAAGTTGAAGTGCATGAACATAATAATAGTTTTCCCATGTAGTGTTGATTGCATACATTGCAATCGACTCTCATGCACCATGTGGTTCAAAGAATGTATATCAGCTTTCATATTTCCAGGAGCCAAGGCGTCATCCATGTAATTTTACCACGATGGCAATAGGACTTGAACGAATGAGGCAACGATAGAAAAGACACAATGCATTGTAGGTCTACTGGAAAGTTTGCTGACGCCCTTCCCTTCTTGTCTGTCTTATATTCTCACATACATTCTTTCTTTTCAAAATTGCCACCCCTTTATTATTATTATTTTGTCCATTATTATTGTATTTTTTCCCATTCCACCTTTCCTCAATCTATTCAATGACTGCAATCCTCGGTGCAGTCGGTGCGTATGACCCACAATGTAATGGAATTTTGCTTTAAAAAGAAAAAAAAAAAGAAAGATCTACAGGTCATACACAAGCACCAAAAAATGACTTTAACTGCGACGTCATTTTCGCCCAAAATTTGTTATCACGCCTGGCCATCAGGCAGAGGGCTCTTTGTTTGAAGCTTGTAGAGATTTTACTGCTGTCTCTAGTTCACCTGTTGTGTTTCACCACTTTTTGAGGCAAGTATGGGTCCATGACTGGAACTTTAAATTGATCACAGGCATTATCTCGTGTTGTGGGAGTAAACGTCCTACTTTTTAAAATAATTAGGGATCTCTGAATTTTAGGAATTCATTGGGAGGGCATGATTTATTATATGTATATATGTATTTGGACTTGATTATTCACTCTGTCTCCATGTCCATAGAACGGCAATCTCGACCGTAACAATTGCCCTGTATTGTTTCATCAATAAGCCATGTTCAGTTTGCAGCCATTTTCCAAATCCATCAATGCACGGATCACATTCAACTCCAAACTCCACACTGAACGCCATTCTAATTCACACATCCATGCTCCGCTTCTGTACGCCCTTCGTCCTCAGCGTGGCACTGACTGGTTATTAAATGTGCAATTTGGGTGACCGGGGGCACAGTCACACCAATTTGCAGGTAAAAGAGCCATGCTTAAGCTAACAAGCCGGATTCTACAGTGTGACCACAAGCAAGCTACAGCTGAGCACGGCTGGATGAGGTGTTCGGCGCAGACACACGCACACAACAACAACAACAACAACAAGAAAATAATCTATTGAAAGAAGAAGAATGCCATTGCCACTGCGTTATCATCTTTGCTCTCGACGGCGCTACTGAGTGTGACCGCAGGCTCCCAGGCAATCGTGCTGACACGATAGCATGGCATAGATGAAATGACCCTTGTGTGACCACACCCTGAAAGGCAAATATGCAGCCCTACAATCCACTGTGTCCTTTATTCATGCTATAGCCTCCACAATTTCTTTGGGACAGGGATGGGATTTAGTTCATATGATCAAAAGGTAAAAGATCATGAACCCCAGCGGGTCTGTTTCAACCGAATTTACACTGAATGGTGCACAGCACTTCCAACCCATGACCACTCCCTGCTGCTTCCAGGTTGTCAGTGGAAATTCACCTGAAACATACCATAAAGCCAGCTCCGGTCAAGAGAACTGCACCAGCAGAAAAAACAATTACCTCACATAATGTAACACAGCACAGTGAAAGAAAACAACTCCAGAGAGCAGGAGGAGACCCGGAAGTACCACAGAGGTCCTCGAGGGTTCCTCAAATCCTTTAAACCACCCAATACACAATATCACACACAAACACATGACCATATTAGAATGTCCGATCACTAGAAGTGTTATATGACTTTCCCAATCCAGGACACCTGGCTGGGCCAGCTAACAAATGACAGATGTCCCTGTATTCTTCCTGAGGAGACCAAGTCTGACGTACTTGGAAACTTGGCTGAACATTCTGTTTATACACAACTATTATCATTAAACTGAGTGAGTCCAGCATGAGTGAACCACAGTTCATCATTCCATTGGTGTTAGGAAACAGATCATATTTTAACTTAACTGTTGCATCTGTTTCTAATGAGATATATATTAACTTATTCTCCAACAAGATTCAATAATTACATACAGTATCCACTCAGACAAACAGAGGTTGACCGAGAACTCAAAGTACAACCTGGCATAGGTTCCTGCCCCTGAAATCCTCATCTCAGAAGATGAATTCTCAACCTTATGCAATTTGGGCTACTTCAAACCAATCCGTTTTAAGTGGATAGATATGATACTTAAATAAAATATTTACTATTTAGATTTTATTGCAATGTCTCAAATACAACATGCTTGCTAAGTCTGGACAAAATGAATAAAAAAAAACACTAAAACACACCGAGGGCAACGATAAAATAAGTTGAAAACAGTAAGAAAGCAAACAATATTTGGAACCATATAAAACTGTAAAAACTGAGGAGGTAAAAGGACAAAATGATGATCAGCTGTGTGCCTGGATAAACGCTGTTTGGCCCACGTGTATATGCTTTTGCTGTGTGTGGTGTCACACAACTCTCTCCAGTCCAGACCCACCACATAGCAGCATCTTCTGCATACAAATGGAAAGTGACACCACGATAGTGTGGGGGACTCGGCCGTGCTGAAATGAGGGTGTCACTTCTGCCTCGCCTGATTGCTGCATTTGGAGGGCAGCGGTTAGAAGTTAAATAGAGGGAGAAAAGGTGAGAAGCCAGTGGTCATCCTCACACACCCTTCTCTCTCACCTAAATTACTTGTTCTGTAGAAGAGGAATGAAAACAGACAGGGAAGTGCCAGGGGAGCCTTGAGCTGGGGAGAATGAGCAGCAAAACCAAACCCTGTGGCAGGGTAATATGGCGGAGGATCAAATGGAAGGTGAGGACAGTGGTGGACAAAGATGGTGTGGTTAATGAATCTGGATCGAATGAGCCAGACCACAGGCCCAATTCCTGATGTCCAGGTAATCCGGTCTTTCAATCTTATTAACACTCAGCTCACTTTGCAACTCAAACCTGAACATAGTAGCTTTGCTCCCACATAAAATTAAAACCAGTTTCCAAAACGGGAACCACATTTGACATGACAAGCACCATAAATAACAACAAAAATGGGGTATGAGCGGTGCCCATGAGTCCACCCCTGTTATTGACTGTAACCTTAGTTCCACAGACAAAGATAGGAGGTGTCCACCCTACTTTTGGCCAGACAATGAAGTAGTATACATGATTACCCAGAACTCATCTTAGGAAGGAGACTTTGACAAAAACACCTGCTCTGGCCTCGGTGAGTTGCTGCTTTTGTTTGTGTACAAGAATTACTCCACAAGATCTTTTCTCTGCCAAGAAGAGTATAATCAATTTGTGAAAACTTTGATCAGGGCTCATGGTTGGTGAAGTACAGTCCAGCAAGGACGGTGATTTCTTGGTGTGTAACCCTACAAAAATGCAAAAATGTATGTATTCGATCGCAGCTTCATTGCTGTTCTGTACAATATTTTTAGTTCAAACTTTGTGTTTATATCTTCTTGGTTGGTTGCTTCAACACAGGTCATGGTTGGTTTTCGAGAGAGTTGACAAAAAAGGAGGGTTTTTTTTAATGTTAATATTTAGTAGAAAATGCTGTTGAGATGCAAGTACTGTTCAGTCAGCTCGAGGAAAAGGACACAGTGGAGGGAGCAATATCGAATAATCATCAAAACAAATTAATTGCTGAATACATTAAGCATTTAAGATTGGACAGGTGAGGCAGGCGAAACACCTGCCCACTTACCTGCCCACTTAGCTCATTACCATATTTGGTCACGTCACATGCCACCCACTTTGCTCATTACCATATTTGGTCACGTCACATACCACCCACATCGCTCATTACCATATTTAGTCGTGTGTTACACCGCCCACTTCACTCATTACCATATTTGGTCATGTGACACGCCGCCCACTTGGCCGCCCACTTTGCTCGTTAAAATATTTGGTCGCGTGACGCCCCGCCCACTTTGCTCATTACCATATTTGCTCACATCACATGCCGCCCACTTTGCTCATTACCATATTTGGTCGCGTGACGCCCCGCCCACTTTGCTCATTACCATATTTGGTCACATCACATGCCGCCCACTTTGCTCATTACCATATTTGGTCCTGTGTTACACCGCCTACTTCACTAATTACCATATTTCGTCGCGTCACATGCCGCACACTTTTCCGCCCACTTCGCGGCCCACTTTTCACATTACCATATTTGGGCGCGTGACGTCCCGGCCACTTTCCTCATTATCAGTGGGTGGCGTGTCACGCAACCAAATATGGTAATGAGCAAAGTGGGCGGCATGTGACGGGACCAAATATGGTAATGAGCATAGTGGGCGGCATGTGACGGGACCAAATATGGTAATTAGCAAAGTGGGGGGGGCACCACGTGACAAAATATAGTAATGAGCAAAGTGGGCGGCAAAGTGGGCGGAAAAGTGGGCAGCGTGTCACACAACGAAATATGATAATGAGGAAAGTGTGGCACGTCACGGCCCAAATACAGTAATGTGAAAAGTGGCCGGCGAAGTGGGCGGAAAAGTGGGCGGTATGTGACGCGACCAAATATGACAATTAGTAAAGTGGGCGGCAATGTGGGCGGAAAAGTGGGCAGCGTGTTACAGAACCAAATATGAAAATGAGGAAAGTGAGTGGCACGTCACGCGCCTAAATATGGTAATGTGAAAAGTGGGCGGAAAATTGGGTGGCATGTGATGTGACCAAATATGGTAATTAGTAAACTGGGGGGCAAAATGGGTGGCGTGTCACACAACCAAATATGGTAATGAGTGAAGTGGGCGGTGCAACACACGACCAAATATGGTAATGTGAAAAGTTGACGGCGAAGTGGGTGGCGAAGTGGACGGAAAAGTGGGCGGCGTGTCACGTGACCAAATGTGGTAATGAGTGAAGTGGGCGGTGTAACACACGACCAAATATGGTAATGAGCGAAGTGGGCGGCATGTGACGTGACCAAATATGGTAATGAGCAAAGTGGGCGGTGTGACACACGACCAAACATGGTAATGAGCGAAGTGGGCGGCACGTCACGCGCTCAAATATGGTAATGTGAAAAGTGGGCGGCACAGTGGGCGGCCCCCCACGCGACCAAATATAGTAATGAGCAAAGTGTGCGGCGCGTCACGTGACCAAATATGGTAATGAGCAAAGTGGGCGGAAAAGTGGGTGGCATGTGACGCGACCAAATATGGAAATGATTGAAGTGGGCGGCGTGTCAAGCGACCAAATATGGTAACGACCGAAGTTGGAGGAAAAGTGGTCGACAAGTGACTCGACCAAATATGCTAATGAGCAAATTGGGCGGCGTGTCACGTGACCAAATATGGTAATGAGCAAAGTGGGCAGGGTGTCACGCGACCAAATATGGTAATGAACAAAGTGGGCGGCGTGTCACGTGACCAAATATGGTAATGAACAAAGTGGGCGGGGTGTCACGCGACCAAATATGGTAATGAACAAAGTGGGCGGGGTGTCACGCGACCAAATATGGTAATGAACAAAGTGGGCGGCGTGTCACATGACCAAATATGGTGATGAGCAAAGTGGGCGGGGTGTCACGCGACCAAATATGGTAATGAGCAAAGTGGGCGGGGTGTCACGCGACCAAATATGGTAATGAGCAAATTGGGTGGGGTGTCACGGTACCAAATGTGCTAATGAACAAAGTGGGCGGCGTGTCACGCGAACAAATATGGTAACGACCGAAGTTGGAGGAAAAGTGGTCGACAAGTGACTCCACCAAATATGCTAATGAGCAAAGTGGGCGGCGTGTCACGCTACCAAATATGGTAATGAACAAAGTGGGCGGCGTGTCACGTGACCAAATATGGTAATGAACAAAGTGGGCGGGGTTTCACGTGACCAAATATGGTAATGAACAAAGTGGGCGGCGTGTCACGTGACCAAATATGGTAATGAACAAAGTGGGCGGGGTGTCACGCGACCAAATATGGTAATGAGCAAAGTGGGCGGCGTGTCACGCTACCAAATATGCTAATGAACAAAGTGGGTGGCGTGTCACGCTACCAAATATGGTAATGAACAAAGTGGGCGGCGTGTCACGTGACCAAATATGGTTATGAGCAAAGTGGGCGGAAAAGTGGTCGACAAGTGACTCCATCAAATATGCTAATGAGCAAAGTGGGCGTTGCATCACGCGCCAAAATATGGTAATTATTTCCATATTTGGTCACATGACATGCCGCCCACTTTGCCGCCCACTTCGCTCATTACCATATTTGGTCGTGTGTTTCACCGCCCACTTTGCTCATTACCATATTTGGCGACGTCACATGCCGCCCACTTCACTCATTACCATATTTGGTCAAATCACGCGCCGCCCACTTTTCCGCCCACTTTGCCACCCACATTGCTCATTACTATATTTGGTCGTGTCACATGCCGCCCACTTTTCCTCCGAATTCGCCGCCCACTTCGCTCATGACCATAATTAATCGCGTGACACGCTGCCCACTTTGCTCATTACCATATTTGGTCACGTGACATGTCGCCCACTTTGCTCATTACCATATTTGGTCGCGTGACGCGGCGCCCTCTTTTCCACCCACTACGCCGCCCACTTCACCGCCCACTTCGCCGCCCACTTCGCCGCCCACTTCGCCGCCCACTTCGCTCATTACCATGTTTGGTCACGTGACACGGCGCCCTCTTTTCCACCCACTTCGCCGCCCACTTCACCGCCCACTTCGCCACTCACTTCGCTCATTACCATGTTTGGTCGCGTCACATGCCGCCCACTTTTCCGCCCACTTCGGTCATGACTATATTAGGTCGCTTGACACCCCGCCCACTTTACTAAATACCATATTTGGTCCCGTGACACCCCGCCCAATTCGCTCATTACCATGTTTGGTCGCGTCACATGCCGCCCACTTCACCGCCCACTTTGCTCATTACCATATTTGGTCGCGTCACATTCCGCCCCCTTTTCCGCCCACTTCACCGCCCACTTCGCTCATCACCATATTTGGCGACGTCACATGCCGCCCACTTCACTCATTACCATATTTGGTCAAATCACGCGCCGCCCACTTTTCCGCCCACTTTGCTCATTACCATATTTGGTCGCATCACATGCCACCCACTTTTCCACCCACTTCGTTCATTACGCTATTTTGTCACATGACGCGCCGCCCACTTCAGTCATTACTTTATTTGGTCACGTGACATGCCGCCCAATTCACCGCCCACATTGCCGGCCACTTTACTAATTGTCATTTTTGGTTGCGTCACATTCCGCCCACTTCGCCGCCCACTTCGCTCATTACCATGTTTGGTCGCGTCACATTCCGCCCACTTCGCCGCCCACTTTGCTCATTACCATGTTTGGTCGCGTCGCATGCCGCCCACTTCACTCATTACCTTATTTGGTCACGTGACATGCCGCCCACTTCACCGCCCACATTGCCGCCCACTTTACTAATTGTCATATTTGGTCGCGTCACATTCCGCCCACTTCGCCGTCCACTTCGCTCATTACCATGTTTGGTCGCGTCACATGCCGCCCACTTTTCCGCCCACTTCGCCGCCCACTTCGCCGCCCACTTTGCTGCCCACTTCGCTCATGACTATATTAGGTCGCGTGACACCCCGCCCACTTTACTAATTACCATATTTGGTCCCGTGACACCCCGCCCAATTCGCTCGTTACCATATTTGGTCGCGTCACATGCCGCCCACTTTTCCGCCCACTTCACCGCAAACTTCACTCATCGACCAGCTGCAGCTCCAATGCACTCTGACCCACATCCGGTAAACACAACAGAATCAAAATTGTGCAAAAGTGCATAAAATAAAATAAAATAAAATAGCAAAGGCTGATCACAAAATCTACTGTCTGACGGCCGAGGGGAAGAAGCTGTTCCCGTGACGGGAGGTGGCCCTGCTGTACCAGACGATGATAGAGGAGGTGAGGATGGGCTGGATCATGGCCGTGTAGAACTCCACCAGCAACTTCGTCAGCAGTCGTAGTTTTCGTAGCTGCCTGATGGTTGGCTCCCATTTGAAGGAGTCCACAATAGGAATGGGTAAACCAGCCAACATGAGAGGAGACAGAGAAACTGTTACTGATGACCATCTCCACTGTCTTCTGGGCATTCAGCTCCAGGTTGTTGAGGCTGCACCAGGAAACCTCCACCTCCCTCCTGTAAGCAGACTCATACATACATATATATATATATATATATATATATATATATATATATACATATATATATATATATTTTTTTTTTTTTTTTTTTTTGACACTTGTCCGGGATTTTGATCTGTCATTCCATTCTTCTTCCTTGATGTAAACAAGGAACTCGGTGGATGCTGCATCTGATGGACTGAGTTCACTGCATCGCGTCGGATTCCTGCAAAGCCCGGCTGCTGAAGAGCTAGTGGGTCCTGCTACATCTGCCCTGCCAATAGCAACATCACCAGCAAGTTAGAAGAAATTATTTGTTGATGTTCACTTGGAAAAAAAAAAAAAGTTAAGGTGACCACCATTGTTCACCGTTGCTTGACCTGAGAGTTTCATTACCTGACAGTTGTTTACATTACACTAGTACTTATTTTAAGAAGTTCGCCATTTGAAGTCTCCATTAAAGTAGAACCACAAGTACTTAGATGTGAAACAAGTACACAATTGGATTCTGACGTGCACAATGACGGTCATTTTGCAAGGGGGGAGTATGTCAAATAAATAAAAAAAAAATAACTTCAGAAGTAATGAAAACCCATTCACAACCATCTTTGGGAGATCTACTTGCAGAACCTCACACGGCAGTCTGAGAGTCATGGACTGCAGTCCGAGTCAAAGACAATACAAGCATGCAACATCTGAGCAAAGCCCAAAAGCCAACAAAACAAAGATGAGAGACAAAGTTGAAAATCAGGGCGGTGAAGTTGAAATATGCAAGAATCAAGATTACACGATGAAGCATGTTATTTGTTGTAATGAGTTTCTGGTTTGGCTTCCATCAGGAAACGAGCTTGCCTGTTTTACTCATGCTGAAAACAAAATATATGATAGAATATGCCAAAAGATGTTCGATTAAGAGAAGAGTAGAAACAATGTGGGTGTGGAACACTAGAGAAACAATTCCTCCAGAGTATGGAGAGTGAGATAAGACTTAAAACAACCACATCAGGGAGATGAATACTGTCTGGAATCAGAACAATGAGCAAATGTTTGGGTTAGACAACTGTTTTAGGGAATAGACAAGCACAATTGGATGGGTGAAGAAAAAACATTCGGCTCAACACGCTGCAGCCACATTGCTAAGATTCCAGTGACTGTTGTGTATGGAGAAATATAGTATAAAAGCGCTCAGACTTGACTGTGATTTGAAAATATTGAACTGACAGTAAAAATGGCAGTTCATACGAATGGGTACCAATAATGGTATAGACACAAATTAACATTACAATCACTCTGACATGCAAAGATTGAGAAAAGACTAGGTAAATGGAACACATAATTTTCTACGATAAGAATAATTGCAACAATCAATATTTGTATTAATCAGACAACATTAAACATATTGAGCATTTTATTAATCACTCACCGTATTATATCATGAATAATATTGATAATATTACTATATTAATCACTCAGTTTACATTTTTCTTTCTTTGTACAGTATATTCATTATATTCTCACTTCTCTGCAACATTACTAAATCATTCACAATAAAATAAAATGGGACTTTCCACTCCTGACTCTACGCACGGAGACGTGAATAATCTGCTGGCCAGACAAGAGCACAGCGTAAAATCAGTAATATTCTTGTTGCCATGATTGGTGGTCAGAATATGATTTTGATTCATGATTTTAGTTAGTTATATATATATATATATTTAACCAAAAAGTATTGCCATTCATTTCTGTTGCACCTGGCAGTAAAATGTATAAATATCATTCAGTTTATCAATATGTTCAAGACTTATTATTCCCTTAAATAGAATACATTGAAATAACTTTTTGACAATTCCAACTAATTTCTTTGGCTATTTTTAGTCACTCTCAACTAACTATATTAATGACATCTACTCTATAGTTCAAATAATGAGCAGTATATGTCCACTGATTTATTTCAGTCTTTCAGTACAATTACGAGGGAAAACCAGTTACTTATTAAAGTACTAATGTCTCTCACCTGAACTACAGCTCCATACAAACCGTGAAAAGTCTGTCCACAACTTAAGCAACTATCGTGAACTGCCTTTCATTCCAAACCTTGGGGGCAGCGACGCATTCTCAGAAATCCATTTCACTATGATTTGAATATCTGGATCTGACTGTTGTCACTGAATTACAATATCTCGGTCAATACAAAGTTCTTGTTGTAAAGAACTTCCACTCTGCATGTCTGTCATTCATTGTTCATCAGCATTCAGCTCTGCACTTAGCGAAGCATCAGCAGTGACGCATCAACAGGAGATCGCTTATCCGGATGAGTCACAACATGCTGTAGTTCGCACCGAGACTTGTTGTGAGAAGCCACCCTGAACCACACACAACTTGTCTTCAGGCCGTCGCGACAGGGCATTTGCATTAATGTCCTACTCTCCTTTTCTGTATTTGATGATCCAGTTAAGTTAATCCAGCTCCAGAATCCACTGAGAAGGGTCTTTGTCAATGGTCATAGTACGAAGGTTCAGCAGAGGTCAGTGAAGATGACAAACTCTGCCAAACCTACGTATTGTCTAAACTGGCGCCCAGTGCACACAATAGCCCACAACTCACTATCAAAGGTAGACCAACGTTTATCAGTGGAGGTTATTGCGTGAGCAACCACTCCTTCCAACACATCATGATCCTGAGCTAGTATTGCTCGCATAGCCACCAAAGACGCATCAGTGTACACCTTGAAAAGGAGTGTGAAGTCAGGCATCATTACAACTGGCAGAGATGTCAACACTTCTCTCAGATATTGAAAAGCAGCATCACATTTGGGAGTCCAATGGAAGGGTGTGTCCTTGCAAGTCAGTTTATGTAGTGGAGCCACATAAACTGACACAATGTCAATAATGTGAACATAATCCAACAAAAGCCCTGACCTCTCTAGGATTTTGGGGTGTAGGCCATGAACTGACTTTTTCAGTATTACGGGTATCAGGCTGGTGCCCCGATTTGAGACCACATGTCCTAGAAACACCACATGATTTTGTGCAAAATGACACTTGAGAGGATTCAGCTTCAGTCCTGCCTCTTGAATCTGGGAAAATACCTTGAGGTGATGATCGAACATGGGACTGTGCACCAGAACCTCTCAACACCAGCTCCATCATGCGGTGAAATGTAGCAGGAGCATCGGTCAAATACATAGGCATTGAGCACCATTGATAGAGGACCCTCCCTCAGGAAAATGCTGTCTTTTCTCTGTCCACTTCTGCAACCTCAACTTGCCAGTAACCATTTGCAAAGTCCAAGGTGCTGAACCAGTAAAGTTCCAGCCAACATATCCAGTAATGTTCTTCTTGCAGCAGCTAAAGAAACTACGACTACCGACAAAGTTGGTGGTGGAGTTCTACACAGCCATCATCGAGTCCATCCTCACTCATCACTGATTCTGATTCTATGTGTCCAGCATTTGCCCATTCACAGCGTGAGCCGCCACCAGAGCAGTCTGTAGGGTCTGTAGGGGTCGTTTGCGCAGAGATTGAGATTCCCTGGAGGGTTGATGCAGGTCTCCATGTAACTCAGGGGCCTTGGTGACTGTAGCTGATGTCTGAGCCACAACATCAGGTACTGAGCATTTTCAGACTGATTGGGATCTTCCACTCTCCTGGGATAGAGAAAACGCTCCCAGTGTCTGAGTGTTTCCACCTGTTGCATTTGAACAAGGCCCTGGAATGCGCCGGCTGGGGGACCAGCCTCGGTCTCGAGCATTATGTACTCTTTCCTGACTGCACGCGCAATTCTCCATAAGTGCATCTAGACTTTTGTCCGGTTGACCACTCACAATCTCATTCTCACCTTCATGCACAAGTCGACTAATGTACAGTGCATAAACATCAAAACCGCGGTCCAGAAAATAACCATGACCAAATGTCTACAATAGTCTCACCTTCATGGCTGCATCCCACAGTAGGAAGGTAGCTTTCGTCAGTCGAGTTGGCAAAAGGCGACTCAAATAATCTTCACATTCCTGGTAGTTCGATGCGAACGTTGCCTGAGTAATGACGGTCACGGCGTTTGAACTCTCTGGTGTCTGGTGAGTCATCCTTGTGTCTCCACAGCTTCCTCAGGCGTTAAACTCTCCCAATCAAACAACTAACAAACTGGCTAAATGCAGCATTCTTCTTCAACTTCACACTGGCTCCAGTGGTTAGCAGGTGCTAACTCTGAATTCCACAACATTGTATTCCCAGCCGCACAGTGATCCCATCGCTGCCACCAATGTAGCTGAGACGAGAGAATTTAGGAACCACTGGAAGGCACACTGCTTGACTAGCAGCCCCCTCACATTTCTGTCACACCTTCAAAATAAAACAGAACCACACATAGTGACAGGAACAAATATCAATTATAACTTCTTACATCAGTTCTTTTATTTTTTCTACCTCGCTTTCAACCCCCCAGGACAGGTCCCCGACCACGTGTTTACACTGAGTCCCCGACTTAGATAAGCGCTACTTTAATCCGTGAATGCGACACAGATCCCCAACCTTGTCTTTACTTTGAATCCCACAATCAGATCAGTGCTTCTTTCATTCACGGATGTGAAGTCCCAGCTTCACAACTGTGTCCTGGACCCAGACCTGAGTCCCTGACTCAGATAAAAGCTCTATCACCTTTGTGCACCTTTGCTTTGAGATCCCCGATCCCGATCAACCCAAAGTTCCGCTGCGGTACCAATTCAAAAAAATTCAAAAAAACATTTGTCCTTTATGCCATTTGGGGTTTGTGTTGTTCGTGGGATCCCAAGGAAGCAGTCGTTTCTCCCATCTTTCATTCATTGATCCACTTCTGACACCAAGTTTGTTGTGGAATTTCCTGAATACAATAAAGATGGAATTGTTTTTTTACCAATAGTTATTAAAGAATCTTTGCAAAGAGAGTGAGAACACAAGTTCACAGTATGATGATGACACTCTCACTGAGGAATTCTCAGCACACACTTTAATCACTGGATAGGAGTGATACCCAATAACATAACACGAATGTAGCAACCTTGACCATCTGTGTGAGGCACAGTAGCATTCAGAGTTCTTAAAACAAGGAGAAATGGCACAACCAAAAACAATGAGGAGGCCTTCACCAACTATTACTTTTCATTAGTGTCAGAATCAGAATCAGAATCAGAATAGAATTTATTGCCATGGTCAGTGGGGGTTCCACCAACTAGGAAAGTGCTTCGAAATAAAGTGCTGTTAATAAAAATTATTATATAAATAAATAAATAAAATAACAAAGGCTGATCACAAATTTAACAGTCTGATGGCTGAGGGGAAGAAGCTGCTCCTGTGACGGGAGGTTCTGCTCTGGATCGACCGTAGCCTACCGTAGTGTAGTGTGTAGTGACTGTAGTGTGAACAATAACAATAACTTTTCCATCACACTGCCGGGATCAGCTCCTGCACTTCCCGCAATCCTGAACGGGACTAAGCAGTGGTTAACTGACAATGTATGTGTGTTTTATTATTATTATTATTTATAGAGCACCTTTTTTGTATGTCAATCCTGACATCACTAGCGGTGTATATCTAGATTTATACCTCTACCCGTACATAGTTTTCAACAGCGGTGGTTTGTCAGTGGTCAAAATAGCTAAGGACAGATTTCGATGACATTTTCGGGAAATGTGAAAGAACAAAGAACAAATGAGTCAATTTTGAGATCACTGTCTGGATAGTGGAAATTTTAAAATAATTATTTCATATTGGGAGATGGGTCCATTTCCAGTGTATGAGCCAGATTGGTATCTTTTTTTTTTTTTTCAATGATTCATTAATTTGTTTTGTTAGTGGGAGATTGTATTTTAGTGGAATAAAGCTGTTGGTGGAGATTATTATTTAGATATTTATGCGTATGTATATTTATATTACTTGGTCTCGTTTGCTTTTAATTTTAAAAACCCAATGTCCTTTTAATGAGAATTTTGCGGCTGTAATTCATTGTTTGAATTGTTTCTCACTCTGAGTGTGTTTCAACCGAAAGCTGAATTTCATAAGGTAAATTAATTGTGATAGCACAGCAGACGTTTCAAATATCCTGTCGCGTTCGCGCTTCGACCAGACAACGTTGGGTTGCAGCGCCATCCAGCGTTTAGTACAGGAACATCTCAAATCAAATCATCTTGGGAACGAATGAAAAGTATTCAGTTATACAAGTTGTGAGATATTTTTGAATGAATGAATACTTTTCGGAGTGATTGAAAAGGAGAGTGAAAAGCAGTCCTTTTTTTTTTGCTGAACAGTGGTTTTCCTTTCCTTTGTCAATGAGCTTCTCAGTAGTTCATTCTTTCACTTTTTCACTATTCTTTAATTTCCTTCCTTTTCATTTTCTTTTAATTGAAGTATTTATGTCCCTGCAGAAATTGATTTTCCTCTAAAATGCATTCTGTAGGCTTCTGGTGATCAATGCGATTGATCAAATTGATAGTTGTTTTTATACAAAATTAGTGAACACTACTTGTTGTCCTATTCCTAGTTTTCACTTCTGGTCACATTGTTTTTGATTGATTGATTCAATCACTTGTGTAGTATTAACAATTACCGCTCAGAATGATTTGTCACACTTCATCTTCAAATATTTGTAGTTACTGCAGTTATGAGTGTCTGTACTGTGCTTTGTAATGTCATCCATTTGTGAGTTTCTGTGGTTTGTTTTCCCTATTTTATGTTGTTTGTTTGTTTTGTTTTTGTTTGTCAGAACAGTCAGTGAGATACCAAAGCAAAACACTGCAGAGTTCATAACAGTCGATTACCAAATGTGTTTGAGTGTACATACAGTATGAGCCACTCAAGACTGTGGAAATGCCAAAATCCAAATACTTATTGCATACTTTTGACTTCTTCTTGTGATAAGTGAAACAAGTCAGTCGTCACAACAGCGTATGAATGAATGCACAAATGACACATTTGATTTCGCAAGCCAGTGAATATAGAATTACTTTATGATTAATTGTGTCTTATATAAACGCTGATATCACGCTTGCCTCAAACACTTGCTTTATTATGACTTTATTATGTTATTAATATTTAATGTCGCATTTTGTGGAATTGTACTTCGTACAATTGTATTTTTTGTGATTAACAATTGAGTGGAAATTGAATATTCTATTGTTGAATAAAAATAAATCTAGACAAGCTTCAATGCTAAGGCTCATTGGGCAATGTTGGATTAAACAAAAGCTTCCCGTATGATGATAGTGAATTGTGTTCGTGTGTTCCTTTTGTTTCCTGTCAGTAGTCTAAAAACAGCGTTTGACCAGCTGAGCATATTTTAGGCGCATGCTGTCTGTCTGCGGGCTGCTGCCTCCTTCTGCTGCACCCTGTCTGAGCTTGTGTGCTGCTTCTGCTGCTTTGAGTGGGAATTTACATTTTAATAGGCAGTGCTGCCCACTGTCTCTGAATGAGGGTGTATGTGTTCAGGCAAACAGCAGGAAATGCAACCAGCTGCACTGGTATCCAATGAAGCCTCCAGGTGACTTCTGGACCAGGGAGAATGATATTGCCTTAGTGTCTTAGTGTCTGAGGTGTATTTTCAAAAACATCTATAGGCACACCGTGATTCTGCAAAACAAAGCAGATCTCCGCTGAGATGAGATTTTAAGTGATGCGGCTGCAGATCAAGGGTGATGAAGTGAGTAGGATGTTTGTCCTGCAGAGCCCTGCTGCTGGAGTAAGAGGATGGAATAGAATTCAGTGGCAGTCTGGCTGCTCACCGAGCATGACGGTTTCATCACCGACATTGCCAATGTCATTATGCAGCAAACAAAGGCACATCAACAATGGGACGGGAGTATGAGACAGCCAGGAAGCAAGAGAGTGGAGGGGATCATTTCATTCCTCAGAGTGGCCCCTCAGCCACAGTCAACACAAGTTTCTCATTGGAGAACAGATACAGGTGACACCTTTTGGTTGTCACAGATGCAGTGCTGAAATACATTTTGAATGTGACACATTTTCCCTGCTTTGAAACTGAGATTTTATGCACAATTTATCGGGAACGCAAAAAGTCCACACAATATTACTTATATTGATGGAAGTAGGGCATTTCAGTTGCATGCAATGGGGATTCCCTAAAATAATTGTGGTGCGTTGGGGGGCTGGCACGTCATATAATTTGTCATCACTTTGAGCAAGAATTCCATCTTGACAACAGTGTCTCATGCTGCTCACAGGTCAACTATTATTGTCTCCTGAGGCATGGCATCACATCCCCAAAGTGCTACAGTGCAAGTCTCTACATTGTGACTCAGCTGATCTCATGGGTTTTCAAGGAGAAATCATGGGCCACCTGCCTCAATGAGGTGGAGCATCGCATATGGATTAGGTCTTTGATGGTCATGCAGGAGCACAATGACTGAGTTGATGTTGCTCATGCTGTTTCATGCTGTTTTTCCCTAAGAGCAAAGCTAGGGAAAAAAACAAAAAGAAACTTGTTTCTGGAAAATAGTTCTCATTTTTCACCTAAAAAAAAAAAATTCTGACAAGCAAGATTTGTATTGGAAAAATATTCGTATTTTAAGAAAAATTGTCTCATAAAATATGAACATATTGTGGATAAAATTTAATTTCAATTAATTTATTGATAGATTTTTAGGATTTAAACTTAAATATTAAGCTAGTTACTTACAAAAATAAGCATTGATGTAAATAGATACAGCACAGATAGTTTAGCAGGTAGCCTCTCGTTTTCACACTTGCAGTTAAAAACTCAGAGGTGACATAAGTTTAATGTTTCTAATTGTGTTTTCCCACATACCTGTCAGGCGACCGATGTACAGTAGGTTTGCAGCACATTAAGAAACCTGTATTCACCCTTTTTTTAAATGAAGCGATTAATACATTTGCATTGAACACATGGCACTTAAAATGGGCAGAGTGGAGTTGTCACATGCATTGCTGAATGAGACAATGCATTGGTACAACTGGTGTTCACCATTCCTTCAGGGGAGAAAAAAAACGGTTTATTATAAAATTTAACGATTTTTGAGGTTGGGTTAATTCGGTGGGTAAGATCGAACTGTTAGATTCAATCTGCAGAAAGAAACAAAACAATGTCGTAGTGCTTTATAATTGTCGTTATTCAAGACTGTCCAATAGATGGCGCTGTACGACAAGCAGTTGATTTACTGTAGTGACGTGTGTGCCGTTAAACACGAGTGAACCCGACGCAACAGTCTTGTCAACCTGTCTCGAAAAGGGGTATGACCAAAACAATCGACTTGAGTGTCTGTAGACCTCGGGTGTTCAAAATTCAAAGACAACAAAAAACATAGATATTTAAAAAAAACTTCTGTTTATTAGCATTTTTAAAAATAAGGACAAAAACATTCAGGGAAAAAAACGATCTTTGAAAACAAACAGAACAAACAAACAAAAATGCAAAACACTGACTCAACATTTACCAATTAATGTAGTCCAGTGTAGTTACCGTCCTTGTTCTGACTCCTGAAGTCGATCTGACGTGATTTCTTTTGAAATAGTTCAAAAAAGGGCCCCTTATTTTATTTTTTATTTTTATTTTTTTGTCTTTCAATCCATATGTTATCCATTCCATCAAAAATAACGGTCAGTCAGTCCAGTTAATGATACTTTTGGTCCGTTGCCATGTCAACGCGATGCATTTTTTTTGCTTGTACAAAGACTAATAAAAATAATTTCACTCTTGTACTTATGATCATCCAGATGAATCCCTCAAAGACACAAAAAGGGTCATGTTCTATAATATTTAACATTTTCTGTACATCTTTAGTGACATCTCCCCAGAATTCTATAATCTTCGAACATTCCCACAGACAATGAAAACATGTTCCTTTTTCTTCCTGGCGTCTATTACAAAGATCAGGGATGTTAGGATTGGACTTGTTTAATTTCTCTGGCGTTATACAGTGTAATAAATAAATCAAAAGGATATTACCAGTCACTTTCTGGGCTTTCTTACGTGTAGGAAATGTATGAAACTTTTGGAATATCAAGGTTTTTCAGGAATATATCCAAATTTGTTAAGTTCAGGTTACTTTCTGAAGTATATAATTTTTCATAGGTATTTTTTTTTAATTCAAGATTTTTTTTATAGAGGTGTCTAGTATTAAGTCTCCATTTCATGATTTAAGTGATGACACTGCTCTTTCAGCTTGAAGTTCTGTTCTGCTTTGATGCTTTCTCCACCTGATCAAAGTGTGCTTATGTTCCAGTAATTTACTTGTGGCGCTAAAAACCAAAAGTAATTGTATTGACAGAATATATGGAATGATTTGGAAGAAGAATATTAAAGAAACTACATTTGTTTTAGAGACCAAACTACCCCTCGCATCTGGTATTCTGGTTAATAAAACAACCCACCTGTCTGATAGTTCCCAGAGACAAGAACAAGACAGCAGCATATTTATCACCCAGGGGCCGTATAGTGGTTTCTAGTCTTTCCAGGCGATTGTGTCTTCAGCTCACCGAAGGGATGAAGGGAGGAACCATTTGTTCCTTGTCCCATTTCACACATTTCCTGAAATCCATTAACAACCTTTTAAGTCACTTGGAACACAGATAGAGCAACACCATTGAAAACACAACCTCCTTGGTGGTTGATCCAAAGTCTCTCCTCAGCCTAGAAGACAACTGTACACTGATCTGGCCAGTCAGGTGGTTGACACAAGTGGACTTTCCACAGTTCAGATGGCAGCAATTCACTTGATCTGGAAAAAGTCTGTTATGATGTGGGACTTCCACAGCATGAGGAGCAGGAGTCCAACAATTCAAAATACTGTAGAGTGAAAAAAGACCACTGAATGACCAGTGGCCATATTCCTAAAGATTGTTAGTGCTAAGAGTTGCTCCTCGCGGATCAATTCTAAGACAAGGTGAGCTCTGATATGAGCCTGGGAGTGGACTTTTAAGGTGCTTAGGGTTCCCCAACGGGAGGTCAAATTGGTAGACGGAGGAGTGCACGCTCCACTGTGCACTGGGGTTTCACTGTTCTTTTCTTTGCCATTGCTGCTCACTGGTTTGAGGTAGATTTGAAAGCCAACCAGCACTGCATCGAATAATTGCAGACATTGATGAGAGCTAAGCCATTTTACCCTTGTTAATACCAAATTGAGTTAAAATGTTGAAATGGAGAAATTACCCGTGTAGTTAATTGGTAAATCAATAATTTGACTGATACACATCTAAAATGCAGTCGATGCATTGAAGTGATAATGTGCGACGGGGCGACGGTACAAGCATAAACAAAAAGATGCATTGAACTCTGTGTCCACTCCACTAAGACATAAGGAAAAAAGAAATCAGCAGACACCACAGGTTAAATATAATAACGTCTTGTAATAAAGCTGGTGCAGGACACAATCCATTTTAATACTAGAAGAGACAGTTTGGTTTCCTGTCAGTCAAACAGACAGCCAAATGTAAAACACTCCATATCATTTTCTCAGTGGATCGGATGACATCAACCCAGACTTGGGAGCTGAAGGAGCACAGTAATTCAAACCCACCAACCGTTCGCTCACCTCCCATAGCTTTTTGGCCAAAGCATCATCTCGTCCTTTGGCACCAACCTGCTGTTGGTGGCAATTAGAGAAATAGCGGCCACTCAGAGGCTCCAACCCTTCCTGCAGGGCACAATGCAGGGTGGTCTGGCAACCCGACTCTGGGTCCAGGAAGAGAAGTTTGGCAATGGGCCATAGAAGAAGCAGCTGCCACCAGCTCATACTCCGACACAACTGTGTGTAGATCACCCCTGAGGAGAGCACACACATGAAATCATCTCAACTGAAGCCATGTTATCAATCACTGGTGAAAAGGTTCTGCCAAACAGCCTAAATGAATAGATAATAGAAACCATACAGGTTAGGCATATAAACTCAATCTTCAACAAACCTGGATGAAGGCAGTAGCAGGTGACACTCGAGCCATCCAGCCTGTTTGACAGCTCTCTAGTGAAGAGCACATTGAATAGCTTGCTGTTGCAGTAGGCCTGTATCATACTCCATGTGGAATGAGAGCAGACCACATCTCTGCGGGCAGTCAGCGAAGAGAAGTCCACAGTCCCGAAGCGGTGCAGTAGACCTGACACAGTGACCACACGACTTGGACTACACTGGTGCAGTCTGTCCAGAAGGAGGTTTGTCAGCAGGAAGTGACCCAGGTGGTTTACACCAAGAGTCAAATCAAAACCATCAACAGTGCGTCCACAGCCCATCACACCTGGAACACAACAACATTGTTTTTTTTCCTTCTTCATTGCACGGTCCGCCAACATGCATGTAAATAAGACGTGTCAGACCTGCATAACTCCACTGGGAGCCAACATCAAAACAAAGCAAGAGGAAGAAAAATCAAAAACTTGCTTCAATAAGTTTTAGCTTCTGCATTAGCATTTCAAAAAATGATGACTATACGAATATAAATAGCATGCGTGTGCTAATGATTGTTTCCTGTTGCTGACAACTCAGTATGGACACATTCACAACATGATTCAAGTGTACAAACAAGACGTTTTTGTTGTTACTGGAGTCATTATTTCTAACACGTCATTGTGCTGTGGAAGCATCTCAGCAGGTCGTATTTTCAGTCGTTGGAAAGTGCCCAAATGTGAGTGTTACTGATGACAAATAACAAGTAGACTCACTATTTTTTGTGTCAGAGATATAGTTCTACCTGCACCAAGTATCTCTGGCTATTAATCAGCAAAATAACTCAAAAGCTGAACAGGTCTGTATGAAATTTTCTGGAGACAATAAGAGAAGGTGCCGATAATGGAGTGGTGCTGTATTGTTTGTAATCCGGACGTAGTAATCTTTTGAAAGTACAGTAACCCTCTGTTAGACTGAGAGCTACAGTGCTGCACAGAGCTGTGTTCAGGAGAAGAAAAAAATATTTTAAAAAATACACAACTTTATTAAACACAACACACAATCTTTAATAAAAGAACATGCAGGAGGTTTTGTAGCCAAAATGTCATTTTTATCCAGGTGATGTTTTTGACTGCGTCTGTGTTCAAAATAACTTGAGACTTTGTGGATGGATTTGGATATCATTTTCAGGAAATATGCAAAATGGGTCAATGAAAAACTAATTTGGATCACTGTTGGGATCAAGGATTCTTTAACATTGGGAGATACAGTGGGACTATTTTTGGTATTCGAGACAGATTGCCATTTCGATCCAGAAAAAAAAGACACATTCTTTGTCACTGGAGACTGTGGGGTGGACTGAAGTTGCAAGTGGGAGGTTTGGACTCACTGTGTACTTTTCTTTTTCCCATTTATTCCACACTGTCTTATGGCTGCTTAAGAAGATTCCGAGAGGCTAACCAACTCGAATGTCTAAACAAAACGTGAATGCAGCAGTGCTCCCAGCATGCGGCAACTACTGATCTTATTGCAGCCCATCCGCCTTTCAAGACTGAGCTTCATTATACAACAGTAGGTGAAAACACATGGGAAGTGGAAATGAACTGCATGGCAGAGGCCTGCCCTCTTCGAGTGGTGTTCAATTCAACTTATTTTTATACAAGAAATTCCCAATCATGATTTCAGTAGTTACTGGAACTGAGTAATTCAATGTTTGTTTTATTAGAGGGAGTGTGTATCTTGACAGGAGTTTTCAGTCTTTGATCAAAGATCAGCACAAGGATTGAAGTTTGTTAACTCTTTAGGCGCAGAACTTGGAAGTGTGATGAATCTCTGTACACATAGATTCATCACACAATTTATGACCTATACATAAATAAAACTTGCTGAGTTACATTTACATGGTTAAGTTAACACTGACCAGCATTGTTGATGAGAATATCAAGCCGGGGTTCGCTCTTGAGGAAGGTATCAGCAAAAGTATGGATAGACTCAACACTTGCCAGGTCCAGCTGAATGAACAGCACCTGGTTATTCCCACTCTCCTGAAAGACATGACAATGCTTTACATTAGGAGATTGTACAGTAGTTAACAACTCTACAACCGTAGGCCGGATTACAACATCAAAGACCATTTGGGGACCTTTGTCAGAGCTCTCCCTCCATCAATGTCACATTCACAATCAGAAAACAGAAAACTGCAAGATCATCCTCAGTTCTCAAATGGCCTTCTCCAATGTACCAGTTGTGACTCTGAATCCAGCATTCTTTAATAAGATGGAGTAAGTTGGAAAAACTTCAGAATTCCCTTCCAAATGTTGGTCAATGGTCAATTTTTAAGGGACGTTTATAATTATTACTGAGGCTGGGTCAAGAAGGAGATGAGATTCTCAACTTCATTGTTAATTGAACCCAGAAAAAAACAATACTTTGGCCAAAGTACATAGAACGCCACTTTATTTCTTTTTAAGTCAGTGATAGTGGTAGTAGTCGTCGTTATTGTAGTAGCAGTTGAATGTGTTTAAATAATATAATTGATGTTGTGTTTTGAAATTCAGTCTATCGCATTTGGATGGATATTAAGTGCATACACTGCGTTCCAAATTATTATGCAAATGATGTTTTTGTTTGATTTTCCAAAATACTTGATGAAATACTTGAAATAAATAAAAAACTTAAAACGCACTGTTCCAAATTACTATGCACAATATAGTTTCAAGACATTTTCTAGTTTGTAAAGAACTGCAAATAGTAATTTGTTGAATTTACAGCAATATAAGGTCATGTTTACTCAAATAAAAAGCTATTACAATCAAAAACATCTTAACAGGTCAAGTTACATGTTAACATAGGACCCCTTGTTTGATAGCAGCTTCACAATTCTTGCATCCATAGAACTTGTGAGTTTATGGACAGTTTCTGCTTGAATGTCTTTGCAGGATGTCAGTTGCTGTTTGGATGTGAACTGCCTCCTACCCTCATAGATCTTTTGCTTGAGGATCCTCCAGAGGGTTGCAGTTATGCATAAACCTTCTATTCGACCACCCCTAAACAACGCTCACAAGTGGGCCCAGAGATACATCAAGACCAATTTTCACACAGTCTTGTTCACTGATGAGTGCCGTGCAACCCTGGATGGTCCAGATGGATGGAGTAGTGGATGGTTGGTGCATGGCCACCATGTCCCAACAAGGCTGACGTCAGCAAGGAGGTGGCGGAGTCATGTTTTGGACTGGAATCCTAGGGAAAGATCTGGTCGGGCTCTTTAGGGTCCCTGAAGGTGTGAAAATGACTTCTGCAAAGTATGTTGAGTTTCTGACTGACCACTTTCTTCCATGGTACAAAAGGAAAAATCATGCATTCCTAAACAAAATCATCTTCATGCACGACAATGTACCATCTCATGCTGCAAGGAATACCTCTGCTTCATTGGCTGCTATGGGCATAAAAGGGGAGAACCTCATGGTGTTGCCCCCATTCTCCCCCGACCTCAATCCCATTGACTTGAAAATTATGTTGATCGTTATTTGCATCAAGTATTTTGGAAAATCAAACAAAAACATCATTTGCATAATAATTTGGAACGCAGTGTACATTGAAAACACATACCCTGCGGATGTCAAAAGCAGCAGCTTCAGCCTTTTCCCTGTTGCGACATGCCAGAATGACCCGGGCCCCCCTTCTAGCAAGGCCCAGAGCGGTTGCTTTCCCAATGCCTGTGTTGCCGCCTGGTAAGAAAAACAACAGCTTCAATAATCTCATGGTGAAAAAATAAAAACTAGACTAAACACTATTGTTTGTTTTCAGGTTTTACTCACGTGGTAAAACATTCAAGAAAGTTTTGTCCTAAATATATTCCAGCAAGTTAGTATGTGAGGAAAGACCAGAATTTTCCACTTCTCATAACAGAGTATTACATGATGCAAATAATATTTGAGGAGATGCACAAGGCAACTATTATAGTGTTTGTTGGCACAACGTGCAAAATCCAGCATTGCAAACTATCGTGAAGTTTGTGTGAGGGTACCCAAAATGTGCGTTTTTGCAAATAATTATTATGTCCTTTTCCCCCCAAACAACAGCTACAGCATTCACAGGTCTGCCTAGTTTTCTGAGGAATCTACCACAATTAAACATGGTGTTCCAATTCAACAACAACAATTCAACAGTTAAGACAGAATGCCAGCACACAACTTCATGACAATGCACATTACATTGCATCATTTTTATCATGAACATTTTTTACTGGCATCTTTTTTCTTTTCTTGCGCCGCCTAAATATCCTTTCGCCTTCCGAGCAACCCCAACTTAGGTTAGTCTGTCATAAACAGTATTTCCAGTCTTCCTCTGTTCACCATCTGTGTTCTTTTGTCCACCTCTTTTAGTTTCATTGGGCAGACTCATATGGTTTTTACTTCACCACTCATCTAAGATGGGACATGTATTTTCACCAGAGGAGGGTAAGTAAGTCCAAAATGTATTTAGTTTATTTACCTGTTTTTTTCTGCACTGAAATATATGTGTACGTGTATCTGTGCTTACAGCTATCCCTTACAGAAAGATCAACTTTTCATTGACCATGAGAAGACTTGGAAAAAAGGCATATTGCCATGTACATGACAGAATACATACTTCATTAGAAATGACCATGAATAAACAGAAATGGATAAATTGTATGACATTTCCCCAATTGTCCAACCAATCGTGCACAGATTTTGTCCATGCTTTCCAAGTCTCAAAAAATGCAATGGGTTATTGTGAAGAGCTTGCTGTTTGGGTTATTAGCTGTCTTCTGGGGAGAGAATCTAAAGGGAGGGCTCATGGCCACTGGTCTTGATATTGCTGTTTGTTTTGCTGCGTTATCAGTTAACTTTAAGTCACTCTTTTACATTTGTTTTTATGAAATTTTTATGAAATTATATGAATTTATGAAAGAGCACATAAAATATTTCTTGAAACTAATCCTCCTTCAGAAAGAGAAAATAGAACTAATGACTAAAATAAAAAAACAGATCCATAGTCAGATCAAACTAACAATTAAATGTAGATGCTAAAATGCTGGCAAAAATTTTGGCACAAAGATTGGAGAACATCCATCCCACCATCATTACTGAAGACCAAACACTGTGTATTAAAAACTACCACTCTTATTTCAACATACATCAGCAGTTTAATTAATATACTATATTCTCTCCCCGTCGTAAACAATGAATGTGTTCTCTCCATGGATGCAGAAAAGGCATTCAACCGTGTGGAATGGCACTATTTATAGTTTTAGATAGATTTGGATTTGGTTCAAATATTATTACATGGATAAAATTATATATAAAACTCACCGCCTCAGTTCTAACCAACACCCAACAATCAAAACCTTTCCATCTGAAGCATGGAACTAGACAAGGTTGTCCTTTAAGCCCCTTACTGTTTGAATTGGCAAACGATTGCACTACGTAGTTGCAAGAATATCACTGGTATTTGGAGGAATGGCACTGAGTACAAGGTTTCAAACCAGAATTCTCCCTAGCCATCTTCCGTACCGTACCGTACTGTAATTGCTGGGTGAGCTTGGCCACTTTTCAGGTAATAAATTGAACTAACTCCAAAGCAAACTACTCCTGATTAATGGAGCACAAACCATAAAAGACAATTTTTGGCATCACAGTCGCAAACAACAAAATATGTTAAAACCAATATATCAAGTAACAGAAACTCACATATTGGTCTCCCTTTCCTTGATAGGACGAGTTAACTGTATAAAAATGAACATTCTTCTTAAATTCCTATCTTTTTCAAGCTGTACCAGTATTTACACCATGTCAGACAGTTATTTCATCCTACATAAGGAAAGGTGAAACACCCCAGCTTGGTAAAGTCCACCTTCAGAAATCCAAACAAATGGGAGGCAGGTGCTGCCCAACTTCCAGTTTTACTGTTGGGCTGCCAATTTATGGTGTGTAAAGAACTGGTCAAACTGTAATCAGAAAACAGAATGACCCATGTGGGTTGAAACGCAGCTGAATGCAGTTGAAAGTATCTACCCGCTGTAATATCATCAGTTTTTGTGTTCCCAAATAAAATCTACAGTAATCAGATGGAGTGTCAACAGTGAAAATCTGTCTCCAGATCAGGATTTTTTGGGGGGATAACTGGATTTTTCTCTTTCTGGAATAATTATTAATAATCATAACTTTTAACCATCTACCTTTGATGGAATTGAAAGGGAATACATAGTGTAAATTTGGGGGGGTTTTTTCATTGACATTTTCAGCAACTTTGAACAACTGATAGATATTTACAAATAAGACACTTTCAACCTTCCCCCACAAATCTGAGCCTGTCATCATTATATAATCTGTTAGACGACTTGGAGCCATCCACAAAACATCTTCTATCTGTGATTTACAACAAACTGTTAGTTATCAGACAAACTCTATTTGAAAAAATCAAAGATACATGGGAACAGGATTAAGACAAGTGGGAGTCCAATCCAGATGGCCCCCGGCATCCACACGTTCAGGACATGTCTGACACTTGATTCATTTGAGTGTTTTCCAAACATTATCTGTGATCACCAAGAAGAACATCAAACAAAACCCATCATTACCTCTTTTTGGTACTAGAGAGGAAGAGGAAGAATGGCTTGCATCAACTACCAGACAGACACTTCCTTTCACTCTACTGCCTGCCCACCGTGCCATTTACTTGTGATGGACGGATCCTGACATTTTTGCGTCACAAAAATTCATCACGTGTGACAGCCAGCAGCCCGTGTGACAAAGCCTTGCTGGTTGCTATTCGCCGCTCCTTCCTCCTGTCCAGTGGAGGTTCTTTCAATGTGTCATTTAAAGGTTGCAGCACATGCATAGGAAAATGCTGTGCAGGGAAGCGCGTAAAAATTAGCAGCAGCAGCACCCGCAGGTCAGCGTGACATTCAGAAGGCGAAAAAATAATTATTAATTTCATCAAGCTAGATCACCAGGTGTCAGGGAGACGGAAAGCGAGTGAAGGAGTGAAAACTTTCATAAATGCAGTGCATTCCGTCTTGAAGTCCCGCTACAAACGGCCAGTATGTAAATATTTCACTACTTTCTATTTACCCTTGAAGAGGTATAATAAAACATGTCTGAATTAAAATGACTTAATGGCTCGTTTTTTTTCACATGTACACAGAAGGTCTCATCATTTTTATCACAAATTCATGAACAATCCAAGTGATCGGTATCAGTGACCGGCAGCAAAAAGCCTGATTTTAGAATCACAACCTGTTTCAATTGCTTAAGCGCAAATTTCAATGAAGGGCCCGCGTTTTCCAAACACTACACACTGTTAGCACAACCATACACACAACTAGCAGAACACCTCAGATCCTTTGCAAAATGGAATGCTCTTGCAAAAAACTAAACTTACACATATTTTGTTACCACATGAAAACACACAGGTTCCATATGACTGAATTCTGTCTGAACCAGTGGCACTCTGCAATGCTTAACCTGACACACAATTCTACTTCTCAGTTATTGAGCAATGGAAACACACTGAAAAGTGCAAAACTAAAATATAGAAAATTTGCCAAGTACAGTACAAGCCCAATACAGTAGATAGATGCTTTAAATCAGGCAACATTCCAACAAAAGCTGTCCATACAACAATGGCAGTGAGTCTAACACTAAAAAAATAAAATTGTTCACACTAAGTAAATAATACAAAAAAAAACATTGGGTTGGAAACTCATAGAAAAGAAAAGAAAATCCAGCAAGTGGTCATTTGAAATTCAGTGCTTTGGAATTAGCAAGAAAGCAACATCATGATATGCATTTCCAAGTGTGTGTAGTAGTTTGCAATTCGCTGGCCACAGTTACTTGCAAAAAATGTGAAGATTGGATTTCAGTGTGTATGCTGTCTATTAAACAGCAACACACTGAGAATGAACAAACTCAATGTGCCGGTTCTACATTCGTCTCATTTGCCATACAAGTTATGTTATTGTATCGTATTAACTTCAACTCATATGTTTCTCCAACTCGACTGCACGTGTCCTGCAGCTGCACATGCTCCCAGAGCGTTTAGTGCCTTAGAACCTGAAAGAGCTGACCTCAGTAAAGGGTACAACAAGCCGTGTAGAGCTACAACAAAGAAGCATGTTTTCCTAAGTAAAAGTATGAAGCCTCAGTATGTGTCGCCATGACTTGTGCATGAATGCGGAAGTAAACGCGTCTAGTCTATGACGTCACCTGTAACGATCGCCGTCTTCCCGGACAGTTGCGTGGGGCTCAAGCATCGACTTCCTCGAAACACTCCATAGTAAACTATCAGGTAAACAGCCACGGCACCGACAGAAAAGCACAAAAACAGTGACATGTCAGCGGAGGAACTTTCTGCAACGGTGCATGTCACTGCCCTATTTGCTTCTTCGTCCCGTTTTGCTTCCAGGGCTCAGTTTTATGACATCATTTCCTGTCCGCATGCGCACATTGGAATTTCAAGACGTAATTTCCTGTCCACATGCGCACATGGGTGTAGCTGCTTGACACATAAATTAGAATAAAATTAGCAACGTCATTACGCCACACCTCAATACACGCTGGTATTTCATCAAGAGAAGCAGAATTTGAATTACTAAAGTACTACGCCGACGCATTAACTGCATTTTCACCTTATTTTATATATATCACTACATTTGACTTGTATTCAACAATTCGGATATTTTAACAAGATTTTGTTTTGTTTGATGAATCGTCCAAAGGAAACTTTTGTGATGGTCACCTTGTTTATTTGTTCATCTTATAGCCTGTTAGTCCTTCTTCTTGTTTATTTCTTTTTCTCTATCGACACCTAGTGGTCATTTTACAAACATCACTGATTGTCACAGATTTCAGATAAAATAATTGGATCTTTCTAAGCAATTTGCGTGCAGTTTTCTATCTTGCCTACGATGTCTCAGTGGTTCATTTGGTTTATTGCAACCAAATAAACAACAGGAAAAAACGTCTTTTTCATTGAATCACAACTTTTCTGAGGATTACATTTTATTAACAAAACATGAAAACACACCAACATTATTTATAAATGACTAAACTTATTTTATATACAAAACATCGTAGGCAAGATAGAAAACTGCGTGCAAATTGCACAGAAAGATCCAATTATTTTATCTGAAATCTTGTTAAAATATCCGAATTGTTGAATACAGGTCAAATGTGATATATATAAAATAAGGTTAAAATACAGTTAATGCGTCGGCGTAGTACTTTAGTAATTCAAATTCTGCTTCTCTTGATGAAATACGAGTGTGTAGTGAGGCGTGGCGCAATGACGTTGCTCATTTTATTCTAATTTATGTGTCAAGCAGCTGCACCCATGTGCGCATGTGGACAGGAATTTACGTCTTGAAATTCCAATGTGCGCATGCGGCCAGGAAATGACGTCATAAAACCGAGCCCTGGAAGCAAACCGGGATGAAGAAGCAAATAGGGCAGTGACAGTGCACAATATTTTCGACCAACGGGCTTCTTCTTGTGTCATGTGACCACTGGCTGGCATCCAACGTGAATGTGCATTACTGCCATCTGCTGAATTGGGGTGTGGACCACGACGCTACGTTCACTGAGACAATATTAAGTATTGAATGACGTTCCGTTTATGTATTTGTACCTCATTTCTTCAAATGTGTTGCAATGCACCATTACATTCCACAAACCACTCCAGTTTGTTGAATCATTGCTTTCCTTACAGTGTTTTATACATTCTAATAGTACACGAGTTGTGGTTCCTGGATGTGTGTTCACATTCCAAAATGGTTGGATGGTTGCCTATTGTAAATAATGAAGGATTTCTTATGTTGTGTCCAATTCCCGTTATGATATTTTCTTCCTTTGGGTTCCCACATTTTCCAGTGTGCTGATTGATCTGGTGGTAAAAACTCCCTGTTTATTATTTATTTTTGTTATTATTATTATTTTAATTCAACTGCATCCATCCTAAAGAAAAAAGCATGTCTGGCCAGAAAAGCACCTGACTGTCAGTAAGTTACAGTACAAAAACACTTGAAGCTGGTGAGTGACTTCATTGATGTTTAGGTTAATAGATACATTTTCTGACGTTTAGCGGTTAGTACGATCGTAGTAAGAAAGAAGGAGAGCAAAAGTACAGCACAAGGACCCACAACTTGATTCCTGCAGAGGAGCTGGCTCTGGATATGAGGAGGGACAGCCACAGACGGACATACATGATTTCACTACTGCTACTTTTGCACATGGAATGCAATCAAATAATGCTGTCTAACTTTGTTTCTCCGCTGAAATAATGCTGTGCTAATCGACCGGTGTTTGATAGTATTCCCAAACTATCAGATGTCTTTACACAACACATCTTTCGAGATTGATGGAGGGGGCGAATGTCCAAATTCAATTTAATAAGATAAAGCTGCAAGAAGTGGACCTCAAGATTGAAATGAAAAAAAAAAAGTACAAAGACGGTGAAATGCATTAATTTCTCACTGGAATGGCAAGATGAATGACCATGATTCATCTTAACCTAGCCGTTCTCCAGTTCTGGAGAAGACTAGCTGCAAAGAATAAATCATCATGGCCATGTTTGATGAATCCAACTTTTGTGTTGCTGAGTTAGGGCTTAATTAAACCGGGATCATTGGAAAATCCGTTTAACCCCGCGCCTGGGTTTTGTGCATTTCAGGTATGAGAATGTTGTAATGTTGATGTACCACCAGTAGATGTCACTTCCTCTAAATAGAATATAGAAGAAAAAAAGGCTGCAATATTGAAAAATCGTCAGGCAACACATTTACTCACAAGTTGTAATTTAGGTAATAATAATTATAATTATTCAACAGTGTAAATTCTACATGACTAACAAAATAATAATAATTAGAAGTTCACCTATTATTTTCAACATCACTACCATAAAGAAAAAACGTCTTTTTGGCATATATAATTAAAGATACAGTCACCAAAGTAGTCTGCATTGCTGTAAGAGTGTGAAACTCAAAAGCACATTTGGGGCAATTTTATGTGTCCCCTTTTTATGCAATTGGTATGTTTTATACACACCATACTTTGATTTATTTAAGACTGAGTTCAATGCCATAATAAGTAAAAGTAGTCGTTGAACCCGTTTTTTTAAGATGTAGTTACAGACTTCGTCTCCAGAACACCAAACTGAACAAGAAGAAATTATATTTAAAGCTTGAATAAATTTGAATGAATCCAGACGTTTGTTTTGATATTTTAGCAGAGCAGAATCCTTCCAACAGTTTTATTTATTTACAGGTTTATAATCTACATGAGAATAAATCTGCAAAGTCATGATGACTCAGCATCAAGATAAACAAGTTTTCAATGTGGTCTGGTGAGTGGCTGAGTGGGAATGGCCTAGGTGTACCAACCTCAGACAGGGCTTGGCTCATTCAAGGAGGGACTGGTTTATCGTGTAGATAGGAATGTACAGTCCAGGTGAAAAGTAAATATTGCAGCAGTAAAATACAGATGCTAGTGAAGAATGATGGCCTCACTTCTTATTAGGCCCCACGTAAACAGAAACAATCAGGAGAATTAACTTTCCACATGCAGTAGCAAACATGCACGCCAGATTGTTGAGTTATAAGAATATTTGTTGTATGAATGTTGTAAACACAAAAAGACGAAAGCAGTAGTTAGTTACTCTTCACTGAAACAAAAGTCATGGAATTGAGGGAGAACTATTTGTGAAGGAATGGTTACTTATTATTTGTCCTTTTCAGTAGGATTTTTTATGGTTATCCAAAATTTTCTTCAGAAGTCCTTCGATGCAAGCTGCAGACAGCAACAGAAGTCAGTCTCACTGCTATTACAACCCAAAGACTGGTAGAATGTATGAAATTGATGCAAAGCTAAAGCATCAATTAGCTTTGCATCAACTCATGCTGTTTGTGATCAAATATGCCAGATAGAGAGCACCATGACTCGTAGATTCATTTCTCTGACTGGTTTACCAGACAGAATCTCTGAGAGCTTATATCACAGAAGGATTTGCTGTCATGGGAGTCAAATCTTGCACCTTCTTCCACTCAAAAGCTTCCACAACCCTGTTTAATTTATTTGATTTCCTTTCATCTTCTATATTTCTTTCACATATCATGTTTCTGATGAATAATGCCATTTGGATTATACCTTCACCTTCACCTTCTTCTACCGCTCACCTTCACCTTCTTCTACCGCTCACGGAGGCAGAATTCGGAGCAGGGAAGCCCAAACTTCCCGGTCCGCACAAACCTCCTCCAGCTCCTCCCGGGGGATCCCGAGGCGTTCCCAGGCCAGACCGGAGACATAATCTCTCCAGCGAGTCCTGGGTCTTCCCCGGGGTCTTCTCCCGGTAGGACATGCCCGGAACACCTCCCAGGGAGGCGTCCAGGGGGCATTCAGATCAGATGCCCGAGCCACCTCAACTGGTTCCTCTCAATGTGGAGGAGCAGCGGCTCCACCCCGAGCTCCTCCGGGATGACCGAACTCCTCACCCTATCTCTAAGGGTGCGCCCAGCCACCCTGCGGAGGAAACTCATCTCAGCCGCTTGTATCCGCGATCTCATCCTTTCGGTCATTACCCAAAGCTCGTGACCATAGGTGAGGGTGGGAACGTAGATCGATCGGTAAATCAAGAGCTTCGTCTTGTGACTGAACTCCCTCTTCACCACAACAGTCCGATACAGTGACCGCATCACTGCTGCCGCTGCACCAACCCGTCTATCAATCTCACGCTCCCCCTTTCCCTCACTCGAGAACAAGACCCCGAGATACTCCACCACTTGGGGCAAGAACTCTCCACCGACCTGGAGAGACTAAACCACCTTATTCCGGTCGAGAACCATGGCCTCAGACTTGGAGGTGCTGATCCTCATCCCGGCCGCTTCACACTCGGCTGCAAACCGCCCCAGCGCATGCTGAAGGTCCCGGTCCGATGAGGCCAGCAGAACAACATCGTCCGCAAATAGCAGAGATGAAATTCTGTGGTTCCCGAACCAGATCCCCTCCGACCCCTGGCTACGCCTAGAAATTCTGTCCATAAAAGTGATGAACAGAACCGTTGACAAAGGGCAATTTGGATTATAATTTGTTAGTAATCTAGTTTTTAGAATAGGGTATTTGGGTGTGGAAAAGCAAACGGTTTCTGGTGTTACTGAGTGTGGGATTGTGAGTACAGGGGGAAAACGAAGTGCCTGAAAAAAAAACAGAAAAAAACGATGAGCCAGGCACTGGCAGAGATAAACCCCTAGTGGTGTTTCAGCACCAGCCTTTTTTTCCAGCAAGACACAAGTTTTGCTTTTTTATTACTCTCTTGATTTCATTAATTCCATCCAAATGCATTTTGGTATCTGAGTGGGCATTTATTCGAGATTTCCCAAAGCTGAAAACAGTGTTTGTTCAACCCCCTGATGACAAAAAATGTTATCGGTACTGGTCTGACATTATTTAAATGTAATGCAGGGCAGCCACAGTTTTACGCTTGGATAATTTTTGATTGTTCATTATAGTATGTGCACTCAATGTCCTTCTTATTCCCTTCCATACTATGTATATGGACTGGTTGTGTTGATTGGGTTGTGTTGCACTGGACAGCACCTATATCTGTTAATCATGAGTCAACACACAGAATACAATTTATCAAAATATTGCAGGGTTGTAACTAAGAGTGTGCCAACAAGTATTTTGAAGAGTGCAACATTTGTCATCATAAACACCAGAAATATTTCTTTTTTTCAGTGATTTAATTGTGTGTTGTGGTTTTTTTAAAGTTTTCAAAATTGTTGTACCGGAAGTTATATAAGTGAGTGGGACAATCTTTGTTTTTTTTCCTTTTGCAAAGGAAAACATGCCACCGTTATTTGTGGTATGAGAAGAGTGAGAACGTTCCACCTTAGTACGTTGTCCAATAGGCACCATTGGACACTTTTGCTTCAATTTAATAATAAATAAATAAATACATAAAATGCTTCAGTGTAGGAGCTCACTTACTTAATCGGGCCCTCCTCTATCCTCTATCTACCAGTTCAGCCAGGATCATTACCGTTCCTGCTTAGATGGTCTTTTTTTCCACGGACTGCAGATTAGGTGTTTTTGCAGGGCAGCAGGGCAAGGGTGGCATGGAGACGTCCATCATTGAGGCATCGGTGCACCTTGGTGGTGGAGTGTTCTATACAGGGTAGGAAAACTTTCAGCTCTCTTTCTGTGTGATGCTTAAAAGATAGGTAAGGAAGTGGAGTATGTGTGTGCAAAGTCATCGAGACAAGCAACAGGCAGCAGCTTTAGAAGAATTTATTTTTATTCTTTTTGAGCATGAAATATCAACGTCCGTCACTCATCTCGATACGGATATTGTGCCGCTGCAAGTTTATCCCGACAGACCACTCATTCTCTCACTGAGCTCCCATAGCTTCTTGGCAGCAGCATCATCTTTGGCCTTCGCGTACACCTCTCTCACAGTGCAATTGGAGAAGTAGCGTCCACTGAAGGGCTCCAAGCCCTCCTGCAGAGCGCAGTGCAGGGAGGTCTGGCATCCTTGGTCCGTGTTCTTGAAAAAGAATGAAGTCACAGGGTACAGCAAAAGTAGCAAAGTGGAGCTGGTGTTCCGGGCCAGTTCTGAGTTGATGGCTCCTGCAGGCAGCAGTATTGGGGATATAAATAGATGCTTTTGCACAACAAAAGTGAAAAGAAACACTTGAAACACAAAAATATAGTTATATAAATCAGACAACATAAACCAGCAAAAATAGTCCAAAAGTTCACCCAAAAAACTGCCACGCAATTAGAAAATAAAATAAAATATAAAACACAATAACTGGATGCTCAGGGAACTTTTATCAGCATGTGGGGCTAATGTGTTCCGGCCCACTAATGCGGTAGATGAGAGGTTTCCTTCTGCTTTGATTCAAGGGAAATGTGGAGGCCCACACGCCACACAGAAGAAAAATAGCTCAAGGCACATAATAAGTTTGAAGCATACGGAACACCAAGCACAGATGTAAATGAAAGCATGCATGCAGAGAATGAAGCCTTGATCAGTTTGTGACTGAACAAATACCATAACAGTGATGAGATGATTAGAGACTGGATTGTCTTTGCCTCAATTGCAAAGGAAAAGCTAGGACTCAGACAATAGGAGGTGGAAAAAGATCATGAAGGAGCCTGTTGGTTGTTTTAATATGCATTTGGGGGGTTACACCTGCTTTTGCTTGTTTTGAGAGAATGATAATTAATTTGTCTGATGCTTGCAAAACTAGTGGATTCACTGAACTATCTTTCATTACAGCTCGTAAACATAAAAATGTGTCAACAGTTAGTGAACGCTGCTGTATGTGGTAGGAGCACGATTGGCGTCCTGAACTGTCGAGCACTTGAACTGTTTCAATGTCTGACAGACTGAGACTGAGAATGAGAGAGAATCTCTCCCGCTGCAGTGCAAGTACTGAGAATATTCCTGGGAAGTTTATTTGTTTTATGTCTAGGTGTCACCATCCATGGCAGCCCCAACTGCAGGGATTTCTTACACTTCCCGTTTGGAGAAACAGTATTGGACATTGGTAGACTTGGCTCTGAATTGACTTCCTATTTTGTCAAGTCAAATGTTTAAAGGGACCTGAGTTAATCTGTGTTTTAGCCTGGAAATACAGCATTTTCTACCCAGTTACTGCAGTGTAGAAGACTATTAAGTTTATATGTGGTCACAATATTTCTCACAAGAAATTGTTTGATAGCATGGGCGGTGTACTCTCACCTGGGTGCAGGGAGTAGCAGGTGACCCCGCTGCCCTTCAGTCGCTTGGCCAGTTCATGGGTGAAGAGCACGTTGCACAGCTTACTGTCAGAGTAGACCTGCAGTACCTCTCTGAAGGATGTTCCCAGTCCCAAAGCCTTGTGCTTGTTAAGGCAGTCAAAGTCGATCTTTCCAAAGTTGTGAGCCACTGACGAGAGGTTGACAATGCGACTTGGTTTGCACTCCTTCAGCCGATCCAACAAAAGGTTGGTCAACAAAAAGTGACCAATGTGATTGACGCCAAACATCATTCCAAAGCCATCCTCGGTGCGGCCCTGCATATAAACACCTAAGGCAAAAAAAAAAAAAAAAAAAAAAAAAACATTTTTAACATTGGGAGAATTTACAATACAACAATGCATCTTTGAGTTAAGAAAATGTTAGCTATCAAACTACTGGTTATTGTGAACCAGAAGGCCGCATTTCAATGTTATGATTGTGGGACACATGTACATACATCTGAATATGCAGTATATGTGGTGGCCACATTAATCACAACTTGCTCAATCTCCTCAGTACATTCTTTGAAAAATAGTAGTTACCTGTCTCTACTAAGTTTCTTTAACAGCTCTTGCCAAGAGATGTGGGACTATTAACTCTCTACTCATGTATAGCGTGGTGGGAGCAATGAGTCAAACCATTTTCTCGGCAAGGCTTTAATAGCTGCTCTAGTCTTGGTGTTAAGAATAACTGCAACCACACAGTGTGTGTATGGAGTTCTCTATGAAGGAGAAGGAAGATCTTTTATCTTCTTACGTCATGCATTGTTCAACATTAATCTTTCTCATCACTCTCTGCAACTGAGAGGAGGTACAGAGGTATTCAAAGACAAAGCTTAAAAACAACCAACCAGGGATGCTTCTCACTGTGTATTCATATCAGCTGCATCACAGAATTATGCTTGTCAACCAATATTTCTTCACTTGACCGATCTACTGAAAACAAAAATAAACCCTGCTATCTAAACCATCACATACCTGCATTGTTGATGAGGATGTCTAGTCTTGTTTCAAGCCTCAAGAAGTTTTCGGCAAAGCTGCGGACAGACTGCAGACTCCCTAAATCCAGCTGCATGAAGACCACATTTTTGCTACCACTCTCCTGTAAGAAAGATCATCATTTCCCTCTGACACATTTCACTGATGTCTAGATGATCTAGCAGTGTTTTCCACTGGTCTCCTCTCACCCTTTTGACATCCACCAGAGCTGCTTCTCCTCTTTGCTTACTGCGACAGGCCAGAATTACCCGAGCTCCTCTCTTGGCCAGGTCAATGGCCGTGGTCTTTCCAATTCCAGTGTTGCTGCCTGCAAGAGTAAGGGATATGTGAAAAGATGGGCCCAGACTATGACAGAACTACAACAAATAGTAAGTTGGCACCAGATTAAAACACAAGAAAACAACCACATGAATCCAGTGATGAGAAATTAATAACCTTAAAAGAAACCCTGAAAAAATATTCCCTTATATACTGTCATAATTAATGCAGAATCTATAATCTTTCAGATTTCATTTGACAAATGCTGTCACATCAGGGATTTAAAAAGAGCAGAATGAACATACTCATTTTATAAAATAATGGATTGGAATACCCTGTTTTTCTTTTCATTCCTTCCCCCAAAAAGCTTGATTTCCATCAGCTCATCTTGGAATGTGACTGGAATGGGTTGCGGTTATACGTCCTGAACAGGCAGCTGAAACCATAACAAACTCCACTTCCAGTCTTCGATTATGTTTTCTGTGAGTAGGCAGATGTTATCAGATTCCTTTTCCTCTTGCCTCTCCACTGAGGTTTGACTCATTATGTTCACTGACTCCAGAACTTTCCTGTTAAAGTCTCAATCTAAGTGGTCTCTTGTTTCAAATCTTGTATTTTTACTTTTAGTGGAGGGAGTTTGCTTTATATATTTTCATGCATTTGCTTGACCACCGTTCTTATTTTGTTAGCTTCCTGTTGTTCATTTGCCTCAATAGCTCCGTCTTACATTCATTGATTCTTTCACGTTTTGGTGTTGATGCTATGTTATACAGTGTAAGTGCCAGCTCTCCATCTTTTCTTCCATGCTGCAGCCGTTAAAAGATGACCAGCTGCATCGTGAGCTGAGATGAGGGAGAGAGTGAGTGTAGAGAATGAGTCGCTGCCCAAAATACATTTAAATCGAATGATGTGGACCAATCTCAATCAGCACGATGACAGTTTATCACTGAGCAAAGATCTAGTCGGTGCCCACATAAACTGTCGAGTCACTTCAAGTTCGAGCCACTGGAGCTCAGTGGTGCCTGCGACTAACAGAAACTAAGACTGCACTTTGTTGTTGTATGAATTGAATGTAGGCAAATGATCAGCAGGCCCCCACAGCACAGTTTTGATGGCAGCGCCACTGTGTTTGTTATGCAGAATGGAGGAGGACACTTACCTGTCACAATCACAGTTTTCCCATGCAGTTTCACAGCACTGGTGCATCTCTTTCCTTTCACAACAATCTCTCGGTACATGTAAAGCCCCCCCAACAGGAAGGCCACCACAAGTAGTGGAAACATGGTTCAGTCGGAAAGCTCTCCTGAGACTGACTGGGAACTGAACTCCGTCAACTATTTGAACGTCCACACCCTCTTCCTGTATAGGCGGGTCAGTCATGCCGCTACGATCAGATCATATAACCGTTGCACTGGTTGCCACACAGGTCAGTCTTGCCTGCTGTCATTGCCCTCTTACCTCCATTCATCGAATGGATCAGCGACAGCATGAACACAAAGAAAAACCGAAAAGCTGCTCAAGCAGTAAACCAGCCCGTCTGGTGTGTCAGAAAAGACTGTTGAAAGTTGAAAAGGTCTCCAAGAATCTGCTACTGTTCTCTCCCCTAGTACCTGCTCAGTGCTGCATATACAGGGGTTGGACAAAATAATGGAAACACCTTAAACCTTTTTTAGCGTTATGGTGTTTCCATTATTTTGTCCAACCCCTGTAAATATCACTAACCACAAACCTTTATAACTCAATTGATGATATCATGAATAATCCCTTTAGATGTGGACCATGAATTCAATGAAACTTCTTCTTAACTTCTAACTTCTTCTTAACTGACTGGTGGCTGGATGCGTAGCTGTTCGTGTACAAGGACAAGAGCCATGGAGAGAATACACAGCCCTGAGGAGACCCGATGTCGAGGGCCAGAGTGTCTGAGGCAGTCGTCTTCAGCTGCACACACTGGCCCCAGCCAGTCAGGAAGTCTGTAATCCACCTGCAGAGGGAGTCAGGCATGATGAGCTGACAAAGCTTGTCTTGAAACAGAGCTGGCAGGGCTGAAGTCCACGAAGAGGATCCTGGCATAGGTTCCTGGAGACTCCAGGTGCTCCAGAACAAAGTGAAGGGCCTGGTTAATTGCATCATAAACAGATTTGTTGGCTCTGTAGGCAAACTGCATTGAGTCCAGGAGGGCAGCAGTGATTGGTGGGATAGAACCAGGTGCTCAAAGGACTTCATGACCACAGACGTCAGTGCCACCGGTCTGTAATCATTCAGTACTGTGATCCTTGCTTTCTTAGGGACGGGATTTAAAACAGGCAGGAACATGACAGGATTCCAAGGATGCATTGAAAATGTCCGTGAACACTGGAGCCAGCTCAGTGGCACAATGCTTCAGGATGGCAGGGGAAACTCTGTCTGGACCGGCAGCTTTCTGAAGGTTCAACTTCCTGATCTGTACGTCCCGAATGTCAAAAGAAAAACTATGTCAATCAGTTACTATGTTGTTCTTTGCTGTGTCACTATACGGCCTTAGCTTTCTTCAGCTCCCTCCAAAGCCAATACTTCAGCTCTGTGCTGCAGTTCCTGTCCCCACTCTTGCGAGCTACCTCTTTCTTCCATCTAATCTGGCTGAGTTTTGCTGTAAACCAAGGTTTGCCACTTGTATAACTCACCTTGGTGCGCGTTGGAACTATGCACAGTAGCTGATCCACTTGCTGACATTCAAGTATGCTCAGCTAAATTCAGAGAAGATCACATATAGAAGAGGTGGGCAAAGTGCAGCCCATGAGCCTGCCTCATAATTTCAGACTCCAAACAGCAGCGTCTGCTCATACGTCCGGCCGGAAGCCACGAGTTGAGTTCCGCCACAAACAGACTTCAGTCATGATATGATTTTCCTGTTGTACACTCATATGCAAATCTCAGTTTCGTATCAGAAAGACTCCAACAAGACGGCCACAGTCTGCCGACAGCGGAACATGGATCATGTCAGAGTAGAATGACACAGCTGCGCCAGTGAGTCCCGTCTTTAACATGTTAAACATGAACAAAGCTTGTAACTGACCACTCCTGTTGGGCACCTCTGGACACCCGATTAGCTGAGACGTTGCAGACTCCTTGGTATGGTGGACCGTCTCTGCTTATGAGGTGGCACCAATGCTCTGAAGCCCACAGGTGCCTCCCCAGTCTGAGAGAGAAGGACCTGCTCCCAAGCAGCATGCACCCCAGTGGACGAGGTCCTGCCCGTTTGGTTGGAGTTCTCTCTAGACTGCTTTGTGGGGATATGCACAGCAGTTCAGCATCTAGAGTCGGTTACTCCATGTGGAAGTAGGTGTCATCTCATCTCCCACTCTGACATGCTTTTGGAATCATGCATTTGTTCATAAAGGAGTGAACCTTGCTCAACAGACATGACAGCTGGGTTCATGAGGCTCCAGATGCCGCCTCTGAACCCTTGGGTTGACTGAAAAGATGGAAGGCGTGGCCCGCATCTTCTCCACCCAGTTAGGGTCAAGATGCATCCTGTTTGGTGATACTCAGGAAGGACCAACACCCTGAGCACGGAAGTGGAACCCGCCCTCATGGCGGGGAGAGGCGAGTCTAGGATGAAATGGCTGCCTCTGACCAGAACTTTGCTGATGCAGCAGGCACCACCTTGCGCTTGACTGCAGAGGGGTCACTCAGATTGGAGCCCCCGACATCCATGGTGCTGGGGCGTGGCCACCTTCAAGCGCAGGGCACCAAGAGCCACTAATGTGCTCTTCAAAAGCAGCAGCATCCCTGCCCAGGATATGGACCCCATGAAGTGTGGCAGCTCCAGTAGTAGTCCAACTTGAGGCAAAGACACATTTGAACTTGGTCGCTTTAAGCACCTGGTGCGCCCAAGTGGTCTCCCATCCAATTACTAACTAACAACCCTGCATGGCTTTAGACGACAGTACACAGTACTTCACAGTGCCTGAATGAAAATGTAGAATGAGTCACTAACATGCCCCTATTATAGTAGTAGGCTATACTGCCCCCTGCGGGACCTGTGGGTTCATGGTTTGTCTTCATTATGATTCAAACCAAAGTTTTGCTTACTTACTTACTAATGGCATCTCTAATGGCATCTCTCTCACGACCCTAAGGATCAGTGCTGGACACAGGGGTAGGGAACTATAACTGCCCCAAATAGACATAATGAGTTAAAACACCTCAGCACTATGGTGGGAGGGTGGTCACATGCAACCCGTCCCAAAGGGAGCGCGTGGAACTGCGCATGCGCTCCACTGACCAGAGTGAACGGCAAAGTGCTGTGCGACCCGAGGCGGAAGTACGTCAATGACATGACACACTGATGTCATGACTCACACAAATTATGATACGTATAATATTTATCCTCCTGCTCTCTAGAGGCACCGTTATTTTAGCATTTTTTTCTACTGCTTTTGACGTACTGTGGCGAGCGCTGAGCGGTGGGGAGGCGCCCTCAACTGACCGTCCACCCCTGGCTGGACACTAGTGCTCCTTGCTGACGTGCACACAGCACCTGAGCTAAGATGCCGTGCCTGAGTCCATCTGATTATCGTCCAGTGTCTCTCACATCTCAAGTGACAGGGCTGTGGTGGCACGGAAATTAACCTGAATGCCAATGAGACCAAAGTGCAGGTAATTATTTTCAGAAGGAAGAAGATATTGTTAGTATTCGGTTAGCACGCTGCCGTTGAATACGCCATTTCCTGTGACCCTCCGCATGTAGAGACACCGCACCATCTTGTGGTTGTTCAATGACATGACATCCATTTCATTGAGAATCAGGTTGATTGATTGATTCACTTTATTCATCCCACAATGGGGACATTTTGTTCGTCGGCAGCATACATTAGTATACTAACATCAAAAACAAACACATGTCAGCAAAAGCACTGGACAAAAATGTGAAACATTCTTTCCCAAGTTTCACAAGAAACCGGCCAATACATGTACAATAATTTGACACATTTTTGTTTCTAAATAGGAAAAATCATGGCTCAAGTTCAAAGGCCCTTCTAGCTATCTATCTATCGGCCAACTGTAGCAGAGAGAAAAAGCAGTCCACCCATGACAAAAGCTCAGGTTTGAAGTGGTTAAAAACTGTTTCACTTAACCCTCAGTCACCATAGTTTTTTCAGTCAAATGTTAAACTTTGGAATCACCTTTTTTCAGCTGACGAAGGCATACAATAAATAAGAAAAATCTTCAGCGTGGCCCAAAGTTTTGGATGCTAGTGTCCGATCCCTTCTGACTGAAAGGCATGCGGAGGAACCCGAACCGTATTATCACTGCAGTCCTGGTCTAGCCCCCAGCGTGAGCGGGAACCTGATGAAAACCGTGCACCAGAGCCACCTTCAAAAAAACAGCTGGGTGTAGGCTTAAGTCCTGGATGTGCGGCACCAGATAACGGTCACAGGCAGTGGTATTGTTGAGCCCATGGCCTCCATCTCCTGCACCATACGTGACAAGCCCCACAGGCTGTTGAAACGTCTCACTCCATAATCACTCACCCTTCCTTTGCTATTGCTGACTCCACTGTGTCATGTCAGGGTCAGCAATGTAGTAGAATGAGGAACCAGGAGATGGGGGGTTACTGAGCTTTATTCCTTACTTCGTCAGAGCAGCTAAAGACACATCGCATCACACCACATGATTGTGCCGGGTGGGAGGCCTACTAAGCCTTAGTACCCACCACAACATAACTAACAGACGCTTATCTGATCTGCTGATGACACTCTCCCTCATCTCTCAAGCAATGATGGCTGGGCATCATTATTTATGGCAAGGATGTGAACACCACATCTACTGCATGATTTATTCTATTCCACATCCCTCCTACCCCTGTGTCCTGACCATTCCTCACCACGTTGCTGGCATTGCTAAAGCCATCAGTCCAGTATGAGGATCAGATCATGAATACTCCAGAATCTGAGTCAGTCAACCTCCCTTGTCTTTTTGACCCAGGGCAAGTGTTCAAACTCTGTTTCATTCCAAAACTTTCTGAGAAACACACCACAAATGTGGTTCGGAGTGAATTCACTCATGTCTGCAATCTTCTTGTGTGATGTAGGCACTGGATCAGATTTCAGATTATGCAGCTTGGCTTATTTAAAAAAGGCTGCCATGTTGCCTGTCAACTAATGTTCATCAGAGGGTGGGAGCGCTGGCAAGGAAAACAACACCGGGACGAGGCAATCAGAGTTTGTACGTAGAAAATCTTTTTTGTATTTACATGTTTGAACAGAGAGGCAGGTACAGACAAAGAGTGCTTATATACAAGAGCGACGTTAAAATGATGCTAAACAACACGATATTTACAGATGAACAAAAGCCAGCTGACACAGCAATGACAAGTTTTATCACAAAACTTACTCTACACTGTATCACAAAATTCAGGAGCTGTACAATTAGAGACCCCCCAAAAAATGGCATATCTACATGGAATCCAATGTTTCTCCAAATAAGAGGCACCAAATTGGACTTATTTACACAGTATATACATATATAGTGTAGAAGCATGTACATGTCAAATTCATAGCTACTAGTGGTGCAAAAGCAGCAAAAGAAATGAGAGATACATAATACTACAGAAAAGTTTGGTGGTAAATGGCAGACTGGCAGAGTAACAGTGCACCATAGATGATGGCGGACTAAAATAAAAAAAACAAAAAAACTTAAGCATGGACTACAGCAGGTTTGAGAGTGAACACAAGGTTGCGACAGTCAAAACAAGATTGTCAATGATACTTCAACTTCATGCAAATATTTAGAAATAATGTCATTTTAAAAAAGGTTTCCCTGTTGACCAGCTGCCAAGCTTTTCCCTTCAGCGTGTCTGTTTGTGGTGCAAAACTCCAGTCCAGAAGGGCTTGGGTGTGCCTGTGACGGCTCCCTACACTGGCTATGGAACCAAGTCGACTCGTAACACAGACACTTGGTGTTTTGGGGCAGGTTCTTCTTGGCTGGGTACGTTGCTGGCAGTGCTTGACGAGGGAGGCGTGTCGACAGGCGCCGTGCTGACGTTGCTGGTTGAGGGGGTGAAAGCGGAGACTGTGGCTGGCATGCTGCTCACCTCCTCTTTGGGCTGCTTGCTGGCAAATTCTGTAATGCTGAAGACAAACTGGATGCACCCCAGTTTGATGTAACTGCCGTGGTGGAGCAGAGCTGTGCCCTCCCAGCCTGCCCCGCTGCCCCCGATGAGATTGGAACTGCTGCCTTTGCAGCTGCAGGTCATCTCTGCGGCCCCATGAGGTTGACTGCTCATCACCCCACCAGCTGCTAAGACCCCTGCAGGGTTGGTACCCTCGTCTTCTTTCCATTTTTTACTGTGCCCTGTACACATGAACATAGGACACGCTAAATGTCAGACTTATGAATATGTCCTTTGAATTCCAAGAGTGTCGTCACACGCAAGGCTCCGGTCTAAACTCAGTTATCTTTACCATTGATGCTAAACCTGCCCCGTTTTCATTTGCAGGTCACTTTACAACTCGGAACATCAAAAATAAAGGTAGGATCACTATTGACAGATGCTAGATTTAAAAGACAAAAGACACAAATTAATGGATATTGGTCAGTTAATGATGGCATCCTATGTAGTGGACTCCTAAACATTTTCTCTTATGTGAAATGGCAAACTAAATTTCGAAGACAGATTTAATAGTGTCTACAGTGCCAAATCACATCGTACTACTTACTGACCACAAAGTATTTCTCAATATTCTCACTCACTGATTATTCCTTGCACTCGAGCCACCAGACCACTGGGTGGAGACGATGTGGCCTTCTCAGAGAAGTCGCAGGAGTACAGAACATTGTCCACTGTTGTGCCGTGCTCGCTGTAATTGAGCAACTCGTAATGCTTGGTGTTCTGCTCAAAGACAACATACACAACTTAATGAAACAAACAGTTGCAGGCACATGGTGTATGAAGCCAAAGAGACAACTTACCTCATCATAGAAAATACATGCGTGTTTCCCAGATATAAAGTTGCAGTGACCATAGTTTGTAAGGCACACATCCATGTCAGCTCCTGCAGAGCAGATTTAGAGAGGTTTTTATTTCTCCAGACTTTCTTTTGCGTCATTTAAGTATCACTAAGGAAACGCTTCTCCGGGGAGCCACAGAGCCTTCTGCTCACAGCCCACCCCTCCCCTCCCGTACAACGTGTCGCTGTGTCACACCCGACATCTTAACGTGTCACTGTCAAAGGAACAGAAAAATCTAGATGCCTTTGTAGCAGTGACAAAAAGTCAAAACGGAGCAGAACCATCATAGATGTGGCCAATTTCCCATTAAAAAAATGACAGGCTGTTTAAAACAACAACTATTACGACAACTACTACTATACAAATAATAATAAAAACAACAAAGACATTGCTGAGTCTTCCAGAGTTACAGTAAGTGTACTCAGTCTGCCAGCACTCTTCCTCGTAACATAATTACACAAGCACAATTATATTTCAAATTTATTACCCATATTTCGTATTTTTTTCATCTACGTTTTGTCACTGATTCTCATATCATTGTTGGGGTTTGTGAACAAAATACCTTTTTATTTAAAAAAAATATTTGTCCATTTGTGAGAATCAACCTAATTGCTAAGTAAGTAATCCAGTGACAATCCTCGATAATTTGTGTTAATATAGCAATATATCTTGCAAAGAAAAACAAATCACTATGTCAGTTTTTTTCAATATTGTACAGGTCCAGAAGAGTCCGAACAGACCAAAGTTATGACCAAAAACATTGAAAATATAGCATTGAAAATGCTTGGCTGAATACAGAATATCCAATGTGTGTTTTTACTATTCTTTTTTAAAATGTCGTATAAATAGTCGAGAACACATTGCATGGGTGTTTATCAAAGAAAGTTGATGTTTGGATGATTTCATACTTTTGATAATAATAATTTAAAAAGCAGAACACAATTTCCCATCATATATTAGGCCGACAAACTCGCAGCCCGCAGGGCCATTTGCACAATGCCCCACCACTAAACGCCCAACCATAGCATGCAACTAGCCCCCAGAGTGTTGTCCTCTAAAACCCAATTTAAGAACATTAAATGATAATGATCATCACATCTGGCTTGGTAAGTGTAATATGAACATGACTACTAAGTAATGATGCCAGTGACCGTTAGCTAGAAGGCCTTTCACTGAACTTGTGTGTAGTAGGTGGAAGCTGATGATTTCCGAGATCATGGAATTGCAGCATTGGATGGCTACAACAGGGTGTTAACAGAATAACGTGGGATTAGCCTTAATGTGGCTGATAAGATGCTTTTGTGAGAAAGAGAGACCTGCTTCTGAAAAAAATTGCGCAGAGGGGACGGGAGCCATTCGGAAAGGCACAATGAGCCTGTAACACAGACGGAGTTCAATCTTTACCTGATCCTATGTACAGGGTCCTGTAACACATGTTGACTGATGCTCCTTTTCCTGTCAGAGGGTAAAAGACCGCTCGAGCCTGCACCTTCTTTTGACCTGGGGCAAGAGCACAAAAGACCAAGGTCAACATCCAGTACATTCCACACTGAGAGCAGAAAATGATCAATTTGGAATGGATTGATTTTTCCATTAAGAAACATACTCAACCGCTGTATATACACACGATATAAATGTGATGATAAATTAGAGAATAATTTTAAAAAATGATAAAAAATTACTGAACATTTCTGAAAGAATGTCACCTCCACAGCTCAACAGTTGAAGGCCTTTTTGTTGTGTCTATATGCTATATGCGACCCCATCCCATTCCCTTTCCCGACGCGCCAGGTCATTGACTGACATAAGAAGTTGCTTTGCAAAAATAACTTTTTATCAAAACATCTGAGTCAAATAATTAACAGAGATGAACTCAGTAACTGTTGCCAAAATAACACTCTCAGATACAGGGGTCTCCTGGACAGTTGTTTTACTTGGTTGACCCTGATTCATTAAAAAAAAAAAAGAAAAAACTTTAATGATTTTCAGTTTAGGGTGTCCACAGGACACCCGGACACCCCCCTAGCTAAAAGCCTGCCAAGAGATGACCTTATCAGCCATAGCAATAGGCAATGGTTTGCACACTGCAGCTTGAATTGCTTGCCAGTTCAGCATTGAACACGGTAAAGACTGACTCGTCATACCGGGTCTCGATGAGTAAGAGCATTTGGACTGAAAGCCCACTCTGCAGTGACCAAACCTCTCATTAGCAGAAAGAATCAAAAGGCTAGATTAAGCTTTGCTGAGGAGAATGTTGTGCGGCCAGAGGAGAACTGGTCCAAAGTTCACTTCAGTGATGAAAGCAAGTTTAACATGTATGGGTCTGATGGGAAACATTATATTCAAATTGGAGAAAGGCTGAAGTGTGTAAAAACATCAGTAAAAGGTCATGGTTATGACTTGGGGCATGCTTTCTGCAGCAGGGAGTTGGGCCTCTTACACAGCTACATGGCACAGTGAATGCAAATGTTTATCAGAACCTTTTTCCACAACATATAGTTCCTTCCCTGCATCATCACCCAAATCAGCCATCAGACATGTCACACAGCAAAATAGGTAAATAAAAAGCCTCTGAATTCATCGCCTCTGACTTAAACTGATTTCAGCCGGTAAAAATCAATACATACTGTGCTGTTGTATAAGCCGCAGGGCTCAGAGTGCGAGAAAAAAGTAGAGGCTTATAGTCCTTATAGTGGTTCAGCATCGTGTCCGATATGGACCATGACAGCACCGGAATGACAATCAATTGACTAACTAGTCTTTAGGGCGCTTTCACACTGCAGGTTCTGTCTTGAGACAAAGTTCTTTCGGCTCAGAAGTCCGAGATGTGAACACAAGCGAACTTTGAACTTTATCTTGGGAAACTCTTCGCGGGTGGTGAGCGTCTCGCCTCAGGCGACTCGGTGCTAGATGTGAGAAACGATGTGTACAGCGCGACTCCATACAAACATGATAAATGCCGGGTCGCTGTCTAGATGGACAACATCCTTCAAAAACTACATCTCAAACTCACAGGACACTGAGGTGTGCAGCTGGGAGCTGTAGGAAAATTGTGCTCGGGGAGGGGAACGGGAGCGCAGCGCTGCAGATGTTTGACAACTTACATGTTTTCGCCTTTCTTAGGCTGATAAACACCAGATTTTATTGACAGGCAGATTTGCTTAAATGAATAATGCTGCGCTGTACAGTAATTGTTTTCACTTTATTGATCATTTCCAACGTCTGGATCTGTACTTCAATGATTAAAATCTTCTCGATCGTCAGTAATCTCTCTCACTTTGTTCAAGGTGTTGTGAGAGCTAGACACCTGATTGACAGCCTGACAGCCCTCTTGATCAAAACCTGCACCCACTGCAGCCCTTTGTGGAACTTATTGCACACCCCTCTGTATAGTCTGTATAGTCCCCTAATCGTAGCGCCATCATACTGGTTTCCATGTAAAGGGTGTTTATAACTGGCAATGTCATTGAACTACATCGAAATTTGATTCTCATGCCTTGTGCACTTGTGACTCTGTCATTGCGGATGTCATATTAAGCAAAATCTTGCAGCTATCCGCATCTCGGGGGACTCACATTTGACAGGTCGTGGCGTTTTCAACAATGCTGTTATTGATAAGATGTCTGATGCTGTTGACGGGAAGACAATGCAGGTAAGTTTGAAACTTTAAACAATTGTTCTTAAAGCCTTTTAATCGGAGGAGAATTGTGCCAATTTTTGGCTTCTTTGGTGGTAATGACTGTCAGGGAAAAAAACGGAAACGTAATCACTCAGCATTTTTCGGACACCTGGAAACCCTGCATTGTCCATTCGCCCAACAGTTATAAGCATTTCTCTGGCATATGACAATACTTCTCTATCAAGGATAGCGACAGTAGCGTGAAAGGGGAAAATCACAAGGAGGGAAACAAAGGTGGGTGTCAAAGCAAGCCCACTATACCACACGTGTATCCGCAACACATAGTGCTCCCACTAAGCAGCTGCAAACGGCTCAGCCCATCAGCAAGAGAACCCTATTTTGTGTCGACAAGCTTTTAAACGTTGTTTACAAACCACCAACCAATGTTGAACGATAAGTTTAATGGTCTTACTGTCAGGATGGGTTGAAAGGGTCTTGGGATCACCAGTGGCAACTTGAGGAGGAAGAGGACGTGGGGTGTCAGGTGTTTTGCAGGGGAAGAGCTGCTGTATCCTCTGCCAGGCCAAGAGCTTGATCATCTCTGCGTCTAATTTGTCCAACTCAACCACTGAAAACAAACAGTAAATTTACTTGGGTCATGTCCATAATGACAATAGAAAGGGATATTCACATACCACCATCTTCATCCATGTACTCCTTCATGCAGCTGGACAAGTTGGCGATGGAGGAGGAGGAATAAGAAAGTTCTGGACTCTTGCTGTTAGCAACACCTTCGGGACAAGGAATGTCAAGTTTTGAAACTGAACCGAGCATTTGGTGCAATATTAAGTATGTAGAAATACCTGAAGCCACTGAGACATGTCCTTGCTTTTGTATTGGTGCTGTGCTTGTGGTAACACTGCAGCTAATGGAGTGGGGGGGGTTCTTGTCAGTTGTCAGATCTTGGATCTGACCACCATTGTTTTGCTGGTTACTGTGCAGATGAGGACAGGTAGATGGAGTAGAGGGGAAGAGTTTTTGAGTGCAGGTCTCCATGGTACTAAGTGGTTCCTCTTTAACAATTCCTGCATCGACATGGTTGGCCATTTCAGACAGCGTCGCAGATTCTAAGGGTGTCAGTCTTTGCCTACAGGGCTCTGTTGCATTGTTGAAGTCAACAGGGCCATTAGCTTTGAGGGCTTGAGTTTCGTCAGCAACAGGCCCATTAGGTTTCCTGCAGTTGTGGCAGGGTTTGGTGCTGCATTGACAGGAGTCCCCCTCAAAGTCATTTGAATCACTGCAGGGTTTAGGGGTAGAAGTCCTTTCCAAACAGGTAGGTGGTTTTACATCCTCCAATGTGGTACAGAGTGTGTTCCACTCTGCCGTGGACAGCAGAGCTGGAGCTTTGGGCTTCGTGGACAAGTGCCTCATGATGCTGCACTGGAGGGCGATGACATTCTGAAGCCACTGAAAGTAGAAGCTCAGGTGTTAGTTTAATATCTTGCTTTATTTTAATTGACTTTAATTGAAAAGCTCATTCGGCCATTATTCCAAAGTCATATCAGGTTCTTCTGAAGAATACAGGAAAAACAGCTGACACTGATTGTTACATCTATCCAAGTCCTGTATTATATCCATGAACTGCAATAGTAATCATTCTCCGTTCGCCTGGTGTCTTCAACTCAAAACATTCTGTGCCAAACATGTCCACTGTCTCTCCTCTCCACAAACTTCTGTCCCTCAGACCCATTTGTAATCTTTCCTAGTCACTCCCCACGAAAAGATTGAACATCTTCAACTCTAACTTTGCTTCTTGTCAGAGCTCTCTCTAAACCATACACCATGACATGTCTTACTGCCATCCTATAAAATTGCCCTTGCCAGAAACTCATATGCTTTCACGTACAAGTCCCAGTATCTTCACTCACACGTCCCACAGACCTAGCAGTAACAGTGTTGGTCAACGTTCTTGTATTGAGGCATTCCAGCAGAAGGGCGGAACGGCAGCACCGCCCTTCAGTTTGTATATTTATTTTTTCTTGGTGTCACGCCATCACATCTTCAAAATCACATTGAGTCATATTTGCAGTGTTTTGGTGCCATTTGAGTGATTTGGTGAATTTGCACCTTGAATAAAAGCTCTTGCTTTCTAACAGCTGTCCAGCATGCATTGAACACTACATGATAGCAGAAGGGCTTGACCTGACAGTACCGTACAAGTGTTGGTGAAGGGCCATCGAGCCAACAGTCATTGTCATCATTAGTTAGAGCTAATGCTCCTATTACACCTACTAAGCCAGATGTGATAAACAATATCCTTTAATGGTCCTAAGTTGGGTTTTGGAGGACAACATTCTGGGGGCTACACCCATGCAATAATACGTCGTCTAGCGGCGGGCCACTGGATTGAGTCCCGCAGGCTGTGAGTTTGAGACCCCTAGTCTGAAGCTTGTTTGTCCATAAAAATCCATAAACGTTTAAGCCACAGGGTTCAGAGAGTGAGAAAAAAGTAGTGGTTAGCCCAGAAATTACTCTATGAGTATCCAATCACAGTACTAGTCATGTTCAATGTGAGGTCAGCTATAAGGCCTTGCTGTCCCAGCTTGTGATCTAATTGGTTATCACAACCATATCAATTATAGGTCCGTGTTCACTCAGTGTGCACCTGCTGTTTATATCATAAAAATTGAATACTCCAACACATCACTGTGTTCGACTGATACCTCCTATTGATGCATGTGCCATGACCAATTCAGCTGGACGTGCAATCGCACTGGCCTCCAGAAACGACTGAGAAGTAAAATATTTTCGCTTAATCTACAAAAATCCGTCAGCCATGACACAAATATGTACAACATGAGACACTTCTACTCAATATGGGCATGAGCTGAATGTGTGGTGTCATCCTACCTCCTGTTGCTCAGCCTCACTCGTGAGATGCTTTGAGTGTGGATGTTCAGGTACACCACGGCATACTAGTTCAATTTGATGGAGCTGAGCAGGACCTACTTTGGGAGGGGGATTCCTATACTGAGCCTTGATGGCATCAGGCACCTGAGGATAAACACAGAAACAAGCTTTGAACTGCAAATAAAGTGCAGCAATACAAACAGGAGAGCCAGCGGCGCACATGGCCAATGGTGCATGTATGTGCTTTGGTGTGTATTACTGCAGGGGGCAATTACATAAGGAAAATCAACAATACACATTTACCCTGGCTTCATCCGGGTAAAGCATTTTTTATTTCCATTGCAGAAAAAAAACAAACAATCTACCTTCACCGTTTTCTTTTTGTGCTGGTGAGTACGCAACCGATTTGGCGGGTTTGACCGATGAACTCGTCTCAGGAAGTCCAACTTGACTGCATGCTGAGACATTCTGTCCTGAAACTGGTCAAAGAGCTGACAGCGACTGGACAGACTCAGGCTTTTCTGGTTCAGCTGTCAAAACATTTACAAATTCTTAAAACTTGGCACATTTTCACAAATTTCGGAGAAAGAACAAACTTACCACCAAGTGTTCGCCGTGATTTGGACACATCCACTTGCCTGCTGGAAGAGCAGTAAGAGGAGGGTTGAGACAGTCCATGTGGAAGAGGAGAGGACAGTAATCACATTGGATTAATGGGGCCAACCTGCAACTCCTAGCAGGGAAAAGAAAGACATGATTTAAGATTCAAGTATCAAATAATGACGTGTTTTTGTTGCTTGACTTAACATATGTTGGAATGGAGTATCAAAGGCAACTTAACATTGCTGCTTTTAAAACAAAGGCTACATTTATCATCTACACTAGACCTGGGCAAAGTGCAGCCCGGGGGTCTTTGTCGGTATTTATGGGGCGATGATGAAGTCAGTGGGAATTTATTAGTAAGCACTATTACATTCTAAATATACTCTTTACTTTTCTCTGCTCCTTTTGTCTTTTATTTTCAATGCAATTTCTTGCCTGAATGATGATTAAAGACTGGCAAGTAATGGCTTTAATTAACCTTTTTGTGAAAATGATAGCCCCTCACAATAGACTATAAAAATACGTTTCTCGTTTTCCCACACAACTCTAGTTTGTCTAATTTGTCACATAAATAATCATCACATATTCATTGATTTACAACAAACACCTGATCATTGTATCAATACAAATATTACTCATAATGTGTGATTTTTCACTTTTTTATGATTTGATGTTTTTTTATTAACATAATTACTGTTTATCATGTTCTATACATGTTTTTCTCTGATCTTTTGGTTTGATGGAACCCCAGAGCAGTCCAAGTATAGAATAGGGACCACAAGGAAATTGCCCACCCCAGATACACACCCTATAATTATGATAATCAGTGTCCTCATACAAAAAAGAACTGGGACAAACCTGTTGCAAGAATAACAGACTTTGACAGGAAGTGGAACCAGGCCATTGGTGTCCAGTTCATGCTGTGGTCGCCTGAACGGTTTCCCAAGTAACTCCTCTTTTCTTCTTCGTTTGCTACTGCCTGCATCAACAAATAAAGAAATAAAAATACTTTGATTTACTATTAAGAGTTTCTGGCATTAGTTCAATAAACAGAATACAAGAAAATGTGACCTCCAATTAAATTGCTCACCCTGACTCATCATCAAATTCTAGAGAAAATTACCTCCAGTGTAATTGCTACAATGTTTTTTTTCTTTTTTTGACAAATGAAATCACATTCCTTTAACAAACACATTCCAAAAGCAAACTGTAAAGAGATTCAATTCGATCTGTGTTCTGATGACAAGTCATCATATGACAGGAAGTGACTGAAGACTGACCCGGCAGTGCAGTTGTACATGTGAGCTCAGTGGGCAGCTGGAACTGTGTGGGATTTCTCTCCATGGCGGCTGCTATGAGAAGCTGAAATGGTCTTTTAAGGAGTCGTGGTGTCGGAGCCGAGAGTGCAGTGCTTTCCTGATCCATGCCCTGGATGTCATCATCCCCTTCGGCTGGTTCATCCTCACCGTCATTTTGGTCTTCAGAGGGAGTTGGAGTGGATGATGTATTGGAGTTGGGTGTGCCTGGTCGGCTGCTTGGCCTGCTGCTGGTCCTGCGATCCAACAGTCGTACCTGAGCGACTCGCAAGCCAGGCCCGGCAGCTCCAGCACCGGGAGGTAGGCCATCCAGCCGCAGTGGGCCTGCATTGAGTTCCAGCTCTACTGCAGGCGATGCTGAGCGCTTAGTCTGTCTTTCAAGAAGACCATTGGTCTGCTCTGACTTCTGTTCCCTCTTCTACACACACACACACATGCACGCACGCACGCACGCACACACACACAAAACAAATGTCAAGTATTCTTTAAACAATGATATTTGCTTGGATTACATTATTTATTGACGAGTATTGGAGCAACAACAAAAAAAAATCTATGACCCTCCTCTGGAGGACAAAGCGGAATGGAAGATGTAGGCAAGTATGTCCAAATATAATGACAATAAAGTTACTTTGAAAGCAGAGATGATAATTCCATATTACAGTTTGCTTTCTTTAAGGGCTACAAATATATAGCTCACCTTCTTCCTCACATTGCAACGATGACACATCCATTCACCAGAGGGGAGCATTTCTTCGCTCAGTGGAGGATTGCTGGGATTGGAAGATGAAAATGTTCAGAAACAGAAACTAATATAAGACATATTATTGTACGTTAGAAAATGAAAAATGATTAATAAACATCAATAAATAAATAACCACATAAATAATTCAGTAATTAGAAGAAAACAGTTTACTGGTCAGCTTTCTCTCTTTCTGGCAGGGTACTGTTATCAGACACTGTTAGATGGCCCTTATGAGTTCCACAGTGGGTATACAACACTACTCACAAGTTACGAATAGATACCAGGAAATTAGGTCGGCAAATAAAAGCTTTTCAACACAGCAATGTGGATTCAGTTGTACGTGCATTTTTGAACGCTTGACAATGTCCCCGATAAATAATCTATCTAGCACCATCTAGTGGACATAATATGACACAACAATAACGATCAGAAACTGATTTGTGTAAATACTCATTATGAACTCTTTAGACGGGGTGATCACTAACTTTTCCACTCAGAAACGACAAAGTTCTATCATTAGGCCCCAACTAATCCAATGAAACGAAATGAATAATAGTTTTCCTCAGAATCAATATTAGGGGAATATGAATATTAATTGATATAGTGAAATCTGAGCAAACCACAAGCCGAATTCCCTTTCCCCGGGTTTTTTTCTAGCCTCCTTTCTTTGTTGAGAGCATGTCATGGGAATGTGCAATCCAACTACATTCAAGCTGCAAAGGTTTTATTCTAATCATTTAAACATGTTTTTTTTTAATAGTTATTGTCTGTATGCATGTACCTGGACATATGCATGAGCGGTTGGGAGCCATCTCCTAGATTTTTTTCTGCAAGGCATATGTGATGTTTATTTGATTTTTTTCCTCCCAGTTTTGTGCTACATTTCATCATGGACACACAGTCTAAAAATATTCAAGAAGAAAAAAAACGTATCATAACTCTAAATACAGATAAGTTTTGATTGATTAATTATACGGTATTTTTTTATTGGCTATTTCAGCACATTTCCGGTTCCTCTGACCTGTTGAATGTGAGGGTTGTGTAAAGTGAGTGAGTAGTATCAGTTTGACCAAGGGTGAAACTTTGGGCTACTTAAAGAGTGACCTGAAGGGCAGCTACCAGCCCACTACAAATTTCTGACATGGAAAGGTTTTTGTTTTGTTTCCATTGTACACTTTGATGAATGATCGATATTCATGAAAAACACAGTCACATTACTGATTCATGACTTGAGCAAACAACATCTTCACAGGATCGGAAACACTAAATGATATAAAATATATATTTTGACAAAGGGTCATTGGGATACTGAACATAGCGTTAGACACCACCAAGAACTGCCTCTTTCACTTTGAAAGAGGCAGTTCTTTTATTTTTATTTTTGAGAAATAAAAATGCGAAGAATTGATGATAAAGCACCACGCAGTATATAAACACAAGTGGATAAAAAAGTAAAGCATGCACAGAAGGTTTATGGTAAAGCATAGCAGAAAAGATACTGATACATATTATGAATCCAAATACACGACTTGCAAGAGTGACGAGAAAAAAAGAATCGAACCTATGATGCAATAAAGTGAACTAAAAGAATAGTAACCGTCACATACAGTAAGGACAAGACCATATACGGACTGGACATAGCTGACGGGCAGCGTTGCTAACGTCTAAGTTAGAACCGTCCGCATCGGCAGGACGCCGTAAGAGCCGCCAACTGTCCCGGATAAAACTGTCAATATACTGCATCATTCCAGTCGTCCCATATGTAAAGTGTTAGCTCTTTCAAACAAACGGACGGATTTTTCAAGAGGCAAAATTTGAGAAATGATTGGTAAGATGGCGGGTGAATGGGGGGGCAGTTAGGTCGCCATATTGTAAACAGACTCCATTTTTAGCAGCGGTGGCTAACCGGCAGCAACTGCAACCGATGAGATGCCCGGAAACAATACCAACACCGCTCAACAATGATATTTCACATTGGCTTCCGACCGATGTGTCTATGGTATTGACTATTTCAGTTGATGTCATTTCAAACCTTGGTGATGAGACAAGTGCGTTAGCATTTACGGGTGCAGCGATAAGTTACCAGTCAAGCAGAGGTCCGTTTGACATGCTACCGTTTCTTTTCATCATTTTGTATGTAATTGCATTGTAGCAGCTACAGAATGATGCAAGCGTATGTGGTGACATGCACCGACCAATTCTGAAATAATTGAAGTTACACCTACAGCTTGTCATGACCCGCCAGGAATATATTTCCAGTGCGATCGAGTGAATAAACTGCGTGTAGCACGAGTACAAAACTGACGCAGTCAGGTGGATGAGGTCGATAGTAGATTTCTGTGTGATGCAAGAACTGAAGATCTACTAGCCGAGGAATTAGACAAGACCTCTCTAGCACTGGCATGGGACCGGTAGCGCCACAGCTAACTTGAATTGTCATACCAGCATTGGAGGTGGAAGGCTGCGGGGCAGTGATCGCAACACAGTAGATCTCCACCTTCCCGGCAGCTATCGCAGGTGTCATGGTTGGTGGTCCTGCCACTTCTCCGGACGTCCCTCACCAACTTCCGACTCCTCTTCTCCACCTCATCCGACTTTGGTGGTGCCAGCAGGGTCTGAATTTGCTGTCAAAGTTAAAGCACATATATGGTTCCCGATGGGCTGCTATTGTTCAGTATGATTTAGTTTGTAAATTGTCTGACAGCCAAATTTAGGGAATTTAGTTTCGACCGACAAACAACTTAAGAGGTTCCAAGCATTTGACAAGTGAATCTTACCTCCATTAACCCCCCAGAGGTGTCTAAATCGTACACAATTGTCGGGGTCTCCATTTTGTCCCACATTCATCCAGAAGCAAACGCTGCAAATCTGTAACGACGGCGCTGGTTTGGAACTTGTCCTTGATGATGCGAGACGAACTCACAAATTATGTATATTTCCAAACGATCCGTGCGACGGATGGGGTTTAAATCGTGTTAGCTATCGTTAGCAGGCTAACGGAGCTAACGACGAAGGCAGTATGTCCGGCAGTCAAGGTTGAGAAGCGAGCAGCCTCGGTATGCTATCTTGTTGAAAGAGAAACAATGTAGGAGAAATGGTCAACCATTTGCGAGTCTCTAAGGACTACGGTTTAATTCCACAAAGGAGGCTTCCTCTGGAATAGCCAGCCGAAAGAATCCGTCCGCGGCCTAGCTGGCAAGCCATGATAGCTGTGTCTGCTCCAGCAGAAAGGATCCCAGTAACTCTGCAAACCCCTCCGCTGCCATTGTCAACACAAGATGAAACCAAAAGATCCAGGCGGCTGATCGAGCCAGCACAGTTCCAATCCACGGACTCGGTAGCGCGAGGGATGCGGAATCGTCAAATTGGGTGTAGAGAAATGCAAATTTGGTTCATGTTATTGTTGTGGAAAAACATCTACACTGACTGCTAGCTACATCCTCTAACAGTTGGCGCAACCGCGAATCACCGGGCGCGCATGCGCGGTGGAACGGATGTAGAAAAGCGCAGAGAAAGTCGAGAATGTACAGTAGGTTTGGAATAGTGTAAGAAATGTTTTTCGATACATGAAGGACGTACTTGTGTCAAGAAGCCGTTCATTAACAACACGAATTGCTAAGCATCAGTTAATAATCTCAATGAATTAAAATGCAGTAATGCTCTGGTGTTGTCTGTATTAATTCTTGCCGAAATGAGTGAAGCATGAATCTGTGAAAATTATTATTATTATTATTAGTAGTAGTAGTAGTATTACAATGAAATGCGGAATGCTATTTATTAAAGTGAAAGCGGGCACGGGTGTGGATTATTAAAGAAGATTTAAAACGTGCTAAACTCTTTTGGAAGGAACACCATCAAGTGATTACATTTTTCTCAAGTTCAGAAACGTTTCATCTGTGTTCACACGAAGGCGAATTAAATGGCGCTACATGAGTAATTCGTCATTCCAGCCAGCAGGTGGAGATGGAGACGATGTCGATACAGTTATGCAAGGCAGAGAAAACAAAAGGCACTACATGCAAAATGTTATTGGACTACTATTTTTAGTTATGGATGGTGGAAATGACTTGGTTGTATATGTGTTGCTCAGACTTTATACAATTCATAGGAGGGAAGATTTATTGTTCCCATCCGAAGTAACTATCGTGACAGAAAGTTGTCTGCGGTGGGTTTTCATTTTTGCTGAATAGATGTAACTTAGGCTCCAGTCTTCCACACCAACTACTGCCAAAGGTTTATCTTTAACCTGAGATAAAATAACGAGTAATAATGGGAAAAAATTGGCAGAATAATATCAATAGATTATTTTTTTCTTCAAAAAAATGAATAATAAAAAATGACAATAAAAACATATTTTTTTAACCAACTAATAAAAAAAAATCATTACAAAAATAGATTACCTTTTGAAGTCGTTTATGTTCAATTGACATGAGATAAAAAGAGTACTTCATTTGCCAAAACATTTCATCCAGCATGTTTAGTATTTTATTCGGCTTAATGTCTGTTTTGGCATTTTACAAAGTTGTCACTTCTAATGCGCCACGAAAGTAGCTCTGATGGACGCTGATGGTGTCAGTTTGTTATATGTCCTGATGTTTAGTCTTGTCTTTTCAACACATTTTATCTGAATACTGCTTCAATGTGAACCAGCAGTCATGTTCAAAGTAAACATGTTGTTCTAGTGCCGTTGCTCGTGTTGAGTTTTCCTGTTGACTTTCTGCAACTTTTGCTGGGCTGGGGACCTCCACAGATGACAGCAATCTCACCCTATCAAGCAGTCTGTCAAGGAAAGTTGGCGAAATGGAGCAGACTGTGGATCATCATGATACCTTCATATGCATGTGTGCAAGTGTGCATTTGCTTTTGTTCTTAGCTCTACATTTTGCAGTCAAGATGCATCCCATATAGACTGGTTTCCATCTTTGTTTTGGATTTCTTGGGCTCATTGGACATTGAAGTAATTTGTTGTGGACCACTGGGTGTGTACTCCATATTGTGTTGTTGAACATTGACTACTGTAGTAACAAACCTTTTTGAATTTCTAGCTTGCCTCTAATCTCTCTTCTTCCGGTCCTGGGTGCCTTGCCGTTAGTGCCATTTTCTCCAAAAATGGATCAATACGGAAAATCAGACAAATCTGACTGGTGTCCAATCTTTCCAAAACATTTTGGGCTGCCATCTTGTGTGTGAATGTACATGTGCCCTTTCCATTTGTAGTTTTACTGGTGATGTCATTAAATTAATGCTTATTTACTTCTTGTATTGAAGGTTTCCTTATTCATTCCTTGCAGAGGAGCTCCTCTCCCTGACTGTGACAAACAATGGCACACCAGAGGCCCACTGGCAATCGCTCTGTGTTTGAGCTGCATTCGTAGTGTTTAACAAATTATATTGATAAAATACCTGTAGAACAAAGGTAATTGATATAAATTGATTGTGTCGTCAATGGTGCTGCACCCACACACCCTGCTAAATCACGTTGCATTTTGGGGGACTGGTGCTCATGCGAGAAGAAAGGGCACACGTCACAATGCATTTTATTGTTGTCACAGAAATAACTGTGTATATTTTTGACAAAATGTGTTGTACATATGCAACATTTAGAACTCAAGACCCCTAGTGGTGAGAAACTTTGTTCCTCACCACTAGGGGTCTATCTGTGCCCTGGTCTTTTTTAATGGTGAATTAAAAAAATGTTTTAGAACTCAGCCACCGATTACAACTGTCACTTATCATGTGCCAATGGCCATGAATTGCCTCATCTGAGGCTTTTAAACAAATGGAGGCATTCCATGCGAACAAATCCATGGTCTTGCTGTTATTCACCACTCATGGGAAGATGAGGTGTCATGAAACAGTATCGCAGGGTTGATGAAACAGTATCTTAATTTTCAAAGCCCATTAGACGGATTTAGTTTAGAAATTATGTTAGTTTCATTAGTCATTCATTAGTTGTTCATGTGAAAACACTGTTCAACGTTCTGTCATGGGTACATGTAACCTCATCTACCCATCACTATTGTTTACCACCTGGTTCTCTCCAACTATTGGACTTGCTTGACAAAATATGAGACCTATGAACCAGCGTTCCTCAAGATTTATTTTTTAAACTTTAACATCTAAATGATTTTTATTTTCATTATTAAAAGAAATCTGTAGAACCGTCAACACTGCTGCTCAAAGGTATCTGAGGTAACTGGCATCTGCTTTGTCATTTACTTGCTCCCACCTCACCATCGGTTCTCGATTTGAGCACAGTATATTTGATCTTGAAGCTAACACTCAATCTGTTGTGAACATTTTAATGGCCTTCTTATTCATGCACATTTTGACTTCACGTAATGAACATAAGATAATGAACAACCTGTCACCCGCAAGCCAGTTGTGTGTTACCGTCCTCTTCAAAAACACCACAAATCCAGAAGTGTACACAGAAAGCAACATATTCACTGTGGTTATATCAAGTTTCATGCAATGCGCTCCACATAAGTAGAACACCTTGATTGCTAGATCTGAAGTTATAAGATTAAAAACTGCTGAGAAGCTAGGAAAAAAAAATCCTCAGCCAGCGTTGCGCCCATTGTTTGGTCACTACAGGGAGGTTCATCATACACTACTGAGCTTGAATGAGGGTTCATATGTGTTAGGCAAAACCACAGATCTTCAGATAGAAACTCCATAGCCTCTTGTTTCCTGTAAAGAAAAAAAAAGTCTTTGCTTTAAAATCAGAGGAGACCATCGATTTTTGTTTAGACCTTCATCTGGGCAAACTAATATTGCTGCACAGCTATGTTGAGTAAATCTGAGTGAAACTCCGTCATTTAGAGCATTTCATTTATGAGTAAGTATTAAGAGTTGGAGGGCCCTGATCCTGAGCAGACAAGGAAACAATGTAAAATTATCCTTGGCACTGTAGAACAGCAATACATTTGAATGGTAATGTAAAAAACAAGAATCACATTAATCCGTTTTGTGTGACAGAATTTCCGATTTGTGAAGAAAACTAATAGATTATCTGTCAAAACAGTGGCCCTAAAGTGCAACTGACAAAAATATCTCATGGCCAAAATAAATCAAACTGCAGTAAACAAAAACAATCGAACAAAGACAAGGTTGTTTGGACATGGGAATGGGCTACAGTGGCGAAGATTGTTGATGACTGGATAGTTGAGATTTCTGGTGACTGGCCACATATTTATATTTTTCTTGATTCTATGACGGACTCAGAAAACTGGAGCACTTGTGAAGTCTCACTCATGGACATTCATACGTGGCAACATCCAAATGAGCCACACCTACTATTGCATGACTTTTCTGGTTAGGCTCAGGCAAGTGCAGATCTTCTGTTGAAGAATCAGAATTAAATGGACTTCCACATTTGCGCCAATCATTTCTCCCGTGCTATGATGCAGCTATTCTGCAATAGATTTAACAAATCTTGCTGTCTGCTAACACCAAATTAAAGGAGTCATTCCATCCCTTTTTCAGTTGATAGGTGAACAGTTTGATCATCAAAACGTGCATTCCGGGACTTCCTCTTTATAATGACTTCCATTCAGGCTTATTTTCCTTAATTACAAACCCCGGCATCCCAAATGTTCCTGACAATCTTGTAAGTGGAAAAGTGCTGACATTTGCTCCTCACCAGGACCTACCAAATCAGTTAATTAGGAGATTACAAGTGACCAATCTGTCACGGGTCAAGGACGAGGAGCGGGACCCAAGTGCAAGTGGTGAAAGTCACAGGGGACAGGAGCGAGTCAAAAATAATTTTCATCATTAACAGACAACAAAAAACACAACAGAAAGCCTCACCGAACCAGGAGAAACAAGCTAACTCAAATCACAAGGAACAAAGACAAAAGCCCAATGAACAGAGATAGTGACTAAAGAAACACGCGTAAACAGGAAGAAACAAAACACTAACTCAGGCACCAGGGTTTAAGACAAAGTAATCAAAAATAAGCTAGCTAACACACAGATCGAGAGACCGAACGACAGAGAGCCAATTTACCGCAGGGAACAAGGAGTCCAAAACCCAGGGACTAGAGGAGCAATTACAGGGAAACAAAAGGAGTCGATCTGGCACATGTTGCTGGAGTCCAGGTGCTCTTACACTCAGGGGTTGATTGGCTCCAGCCGTGTGCCACACAAACCGGAAGAACGGAGGGAGAAAACAAAACAGGACTCACATGACAAAATAAAAGCGGAATCATGACACAATCTGCGCAAAGCTTATCGTCCAATCAAAAGTCCATCACTTACATTTTTGTCGGCCCTTAAATGTTTTTGTCTGTTGCACCACCATAGTCCCCAGGCAAAGCTTTAATGATTGTACCGCAATGGGAATTGTGCATTTCATGTACAATATTGATATTGTTGGAATTGCTTATGACACTGGAGTCAATGGCTGAGGACCAATCAGACGAGGAGCCCACATGGAGAACTTTTGTGTATAAAGGTCTCAGGACCTCAGTTTTTGACGCTCTACTGCTTCTGCTAATGCTATGTCAGGGTGTAGTTGCCGAGCCAGAATTCTCCTTATGTATTAGACTCCTCTGTCAGGGAATACATTTCTTGGATTATAACTTGTTTGTTTCTTGGTAGTCATTCTCGAGTGAACGGACGCATGAAGAAACATGGGAGGTGTATATCCTACAACCTATGAACTGATGTGTCAGTCGACATCAACCAATACATAATTACAAAGATGTACTCGGTTAAAAAAATAAATTGAATTTTGTTTCTGTATTACATCGTGAAATGCAATGTGATTCTGACAAGGATCTCATATTTGGGTCACTTCGCCGGACATGTGAGCAGTAGTGGTGGGAAGCCATACAAGTCAGAAAAAAAAACTTCCTAGAATAACATGGACCAAACCATCTTCCAAACTAACAATATGAAAAAGTTGAGGTAGTCCCTAACAGCCGAAGGGTATCAGCGAGGTGCTCCATCTTGATGAAAGAACAGATGGCAAGTCTGCTGCTCAATACACACTGTTGCCTGATTACATGACCTGACAATTTGCCTCAGTCCTTGGACCAGAATATTTTGTCCAGAAGATTTTTATGGTCGAGACACGGAGTGGAGCCCAATTTCAGTAATGCAAGAGTCACTGGAGGCAGGCAGTGAATCAGATACAATGATTCAATAAATAAACAATTAAATAACAAAAGCCATCACCGAACCGGGAGAAGAACACAGAAAATGAAATCCAAAGCATCACCGAACCGGAAAGAGTCCACAATGGAATGAATCTAAACAAAAAGTGTCACCGAACAGGGAGAAACGAATGCGAGCAGAGTCTGTAAAGAGAACACACACACAATGAATAATAAAACACAACATATACTATTGCGGTTATCAAAACGAAGGCACGAGTTAAGAGTAACAAAGAGAAAGCCAGGAAGCCATGCGGAGCAGAGAGACAAAGGAAAAGCAAAATACAAAACTGAGAACACCAGGGTTGAGATAAAGATGATTAGAGAGTAAACTAGCGGAGCGAATTACCAGTGGGACAAATATAGTGTGTTTTGAGTGAATCTGTCTGATGGAAAAAGCATCCGTGTTTAATGAAGTGCAGATTGTCAGGAGGAGCAATTTTAACTCAGTAGCTCACTGAGTGTACTCCAGTAAATGAGGAGGCTTTTGGTTTTGGGCAGGATAAAGGTGTGCAACAAACACAGCTCAACTGATAAGGATGCTTGCACTGTCAGGATGAAAGCAAGACCGTTGGAGAAGACCGCCATTATGGCGGGCTCATTCCAACTTGCTTCTGTAGCCGCTATCCAGAATCACATAGAGTATTAAGACACCAACTCATGAGGAGAGTCCTGAGCGAGGGAGATAAGGCGCTCCACCAAAAACACTCATGCGCAGCAGCAGCAAGAAGCAATAAGCCGAGGTGTTGAAATCCATGTGAGGTTGATTTGCAAATGAATCACAGCCGTGTCGCTCAGGAAGCTGGAAACAAAGAAGAAAACGGAAATGAAAAGTGACCAAGTGAAAAGGTAGCAAGGCTAGAAGTTTAGGAGAAGGGTTTAAACTGTTTCATCACGGTGTAGATGGAATGGAGTGGGAGTCATCTTGAATGTTCTCGAAGTGAAAAGACTATCGGACAGAGTGATCGGTCTCAAGTGAGAAATTGAAGGAGTCATCTTGCCCCACAGGTGGGGTGTGACCTTAAGGAGAAGGAGACCTTCTGGAGTGAATTAGGTGAACTGCAGGAGAGTATTCCCAGAGGTGAGAGAGTGGTCATTGGGGCAGACTTCAATGGACATGTTGGTGCAGGGAACAGAGGTGACGAGGAAGTGATGGGCAAGTTTGGTATCCAGGATAGGAACACTGAAGGTCAGATGGTTGTAGACTTTGCAAAATGGCTGAAAATGGCTGTGGTCAATACTTTCTTCCAGAAGAGAGAGGAGCATAGGGTGACTTACAGAAGTGGAGGTAGGAGGACACAGATGGATTACATCTTGTATAGACAATGTCACTTGAAGGAGATTAGGGATTTTAAAGTAGTAGTGGGTGAGAGTGTGGCCAGACAAAATAGGATGGTGGTGTGCAGGATGACGATGGTGGTGAGGAAGGTGAAGAGGGCAAAGGCAGAGAAGACGACAAAGTGGTGGAAACTGAAAGAAGAGTCATGTTGCCTCCACTGGACAACTACAGCTGAGGTGATCAGGGACACAGGTAGAAGAGTTCTTGGTGTGTCATCAGGAAGAAAAGTGGATAAGGAGACTTGGTGGTGGAACAAATAACTGCAGGAGTATGTACAAAAGGAAGAGGTTAGCTAAGAAAAAATGGTTGAGAGAACAGAAGAGAGTAGACAGGAGTACAGGGAGGCCCAGCAAAAGACAAAGGTAGAGGTGTCAATGGCCAAACAGAGGGCCTACGATGACTTGTATGCGAGGTTGGACAGTAAGGAGGGTGAGAGGGTAAGAGATTTGTACAGAATGCAGCAGGTTAGGCTGATCAAGGATAGAGAGGGGAATGTTTTGACTGACAACAGAAGTGTGTTGGGGAGGCAGAGATGAAGATGCTGAGCCTCTCTTTGGGAGTGAGCAGGATGGATAAGATCAGGTACTAGTATATCAGAGGGACAGCACATGTCAGGTGTTTAGGAGACAAAGTCAGAGTGGCTAGATTGAGATGGTTTGGACATTTACAGAGGAGAGAGAGACAGAACTTTGGTAGGAAGATGTTGAGGTTGGAACTGCCAGGCAGAAGGTGAAGAGGAAGGCCAAAGAGGAGATTTATGGAGGTGGTGAAGGAGGACATGAGGTTTGTTGGTTTGAGAGAAGAGGAAGCAGAGGACAGGGTGAGATGGAGGAAGATGTGTCGAATCCTGAAGGGAGAAGCCGAAAGGAAAAGGAAAAGATGAAGACTAGGGTTGCAACGTGACCTTGTGTTTGGCCAACCTTGAATGTTTTTTCTCAGGGTGGCGAGTTGTGAGCCCTGGCTTGCTGCCTCTCGCGTCTCAGCCAGTCTCTGGTCACTCGGTGGAACACTGTTCATGACTGAGTGTACCTGGTTCTCCATGCTTCATTAAGAGTGCTGTCATGGGACTCAATGGATTTTCATGACAGTATATCAGCCACGGGGATATGTTTTCTGTCCGTCCCAGACGGCCGTTCAAGAAGCGATTTGTTCGAAATCTGAATCGATTTTTCCCATCACAATTAATGGAAAAAGAAATAATGCGTTCCAAGCCTTAAAATAGGCTTTTGTAGGTGTGAATGTAATGTGTCTGCTGCAGGTGCGCTGTTCGTCTATGTGTGTGGCCGCTGCATGTGGGAGGGGTTGCCGAGTGAGTGACGTCTGTCCAGAAGTGAAGAGGTGCCTGGTGCGTGTCCAGCTCTGAATGTGCGGTTCTGTGCAGTTTGGCTGTGACACAGTAATAAACCAAGTAACGCTCTGTCCGAGACCTGCCTCATCCCTGTCCGAGCTCCAGCCAACAACAGGACATAAAACACTGGAGTGCGTGCTTCAGCCTCGAAGGTGTCGAGAGCAAGCACCACGACACTCGACAGTCTACCACGGTCCAGTGCGGAGACAGGAAAGGTTTTACACCTCAATATGAAGAAAAAGCATTTGAAACAGTCCCTTCACAGCACTCAGGGTGGGAGGGAGCTGCATGAGAAACGCCAAACAACACAACACAGAGACAGAGACATTTATTGGCAGACTGTAAATGAGAGGCCCTGGCACCGGTTGAAGTGGCCCTTGACGAGGCATACTGCTTGGATTGGAAAGAGTCGTTCAGCTGTGCAGATGTCATCTTTGATCCGGGACTTTGGCGCCAAACATGGCATCGCCTGTGATCTGTCGGTATGGCTCCTTAAGGCCCATTTTGGACAGCCAGATGTAGCACGCCGCGATCTTCTGGAACGTCGCCGCTGTCGCCTGGTACCGCTTCAGTAGATCCCCCTCGTTGAGGAACTGCATGGTGAGGTCACATCAGCCCAAACCGCTTCCTTGAATACGCGCACCTGGTCAGGTAGCCCAAACATGAGTTGAAGAACTGTTAATGCGCTGAGACCAAACATACGACACAGGCATCGTGCTGGTCTGGAGTGTCAGGAACGAGCTCACATGATTTGCAGGAACAAAACATAACTTCGTACCTAGTATCCAATGATGATCATAAGTCAAAGGCCGAGTGGAAAAAGAGACTGAGTTGCAGAAGACGAGGGGATTATAGGTAGTGGGCAGTGCCTACGTGGGCTGTGAGCCATCCAATCGAAGTCTCAGGCCAAGGCCAGTGCCTCGATGTGGATTAACCAATAGCGAAGGCCGATAGACATATGAACGTCACCATATGAATGTCGCCATATGACATAGAACCAAAATTGAGTCTTGGGCATCATGCATCATCCATTTTGGTAGTCCTTGTCTATAATTTAAAGCAGCTGTAGGTAAGTTGAGAATATTTGCTTCTGGTGGTGCCACAGGTAAATCAGCGTAATTGCAAGCTGTCGTAAAGCTGGGTCTCCGGCCCTCCTCTGGAGACCCAGGTTTCGGCTGTCTGGGGCAGTCTCCATGCCTAACTAGTCCGGTACAAACACTGTTTTTCACCACAGTATATTGACTAACATAACTAGCACGGTTATTAGCATCGTGGTTAATTGGTTTGGCCAGTTATATGTTCACTGAACGCTTCTCCAGTGTAATACGACAAACAGCAGACATCAATAACATGATAACATAACAACATGAGCAAGTCACTTTTGCTGACAATCAATTGAAATTATTTTCACCATACACAAAGTATATCTATTCCCGCAGTTTATCTGTTTAACCCCCCCTCCTTATGACAGAAACTTGTAAACTAGTGTCAAATATACATTATCAAAATTGTGATTTCATAATAAAAAAAAGACAATGACAATTTTGTCATATTGCTCAATGCTCACCCCTAATAACTAGAAACATGAAAATGCTAGATTAGGGATGGGCAATATGGGGAAAAATATTATGAATTTGGCAAAATCTCTGGTAGAACTCGGTCATGTCTAACAGACTGCTCTGCCAGTTTTGTTTAGAGGTTAAATTGAGCCATCTGTCTGTTGCCCACAATGTATCTCATGTCTCTTAACAGTTTACTTTAACTATGGACCCATCTTGACACATTTCCTAGATGCTATTGAAGAAATATTGGAAAAAATGTGAATTATTGTAATTGTAATCATCATACAAACTGTCAGTCCCTTGTCCAATGTGATGAAAAATCTTCTCTCAATTCTCTCTCCTAAAATGGTTGTTTTTCATTGGCATGATTGAAGATTTCACTCATCCTTTGACCGAATGAGAATTTATTGATGGTCCCTACAGCTCAGTGTTCAGGGAGTTTTCAAAGTTGTTTTTGAGCGATTGCGTTCCGCCCAGACAGTGATCAGACCCTTTACTGGCCGGCATTTATCATGTTAGGGTTGCCTGAGGTGAGAAGCTTCCCAACAGGCAGGACCAAGTCAGCGGCCAAACCCTGTCTCACTTGCGTCCACATGTCAGACATTTTAGCCCAACACACTTTGTCTCAAGACAGTGTGCGCAGTGTGAAAAGCCCCAAACTGATGCAAGGTTGTAGCATTAGCGTTGCCTGTGAGAGTGTGCCCACGATCTGTGAACCCTCATCAGGACACATTAGGACACTGCAGCCAACATCTGAGTGGATGTCCGTTGAACAGCGGGACACCTGCATGTGTTGATGTGAACCAAGGCAGAATACCTATTAGGACCACTCCATCTGGTGAAACAAACACCGATCCAGACACTGAGAGTCAAGCAATTATCAAAAATTTCCTGTATTAAAAATTATTTTAAAACTACAATAGTGAACCAAAGGCCACCACACTTTCCACAACTGTCACACACTGGTGTCGCCGCCGCGGAGCTGGAGAGCACGTTGCGCCGTTGTGGTCTTGTATCATTCAGGTATGCAGGTCCAATGCAGCGAATGATCCGTGTATTTATCGAATTTATCGTGAGATGTAAAATTCTCAACATGGGGATTGTTTTTGGTGGTATATCGTGTATGATAGTTTATTGACCTCTACAGGTGATGGTGATGTGATATGTTTTTTGAAAATTTGTTTTAAATGGAAGAAAATAACAGGAAGACATCTGCTTCTCACAGAACTGTTTGTCGCCCAGACACCTAAAAGGATGGACCGGGTAAGGACGGCTGCAGATTACAATGATATTTACTCCCTCTTTGCTTCCTTGTTCCTCTGCCGGATCGCTTGATTGCATGTAATATTTGAAGTTGGGGTCAAATGGTTTTGCCAACACAAAGATTTTTGGTCATAATCATAATATTGGGCATGTTCAACATTTACAATTGTCAGTTCTGACCGAACCAAAGCCACTCACACCCCAGACATAAATATTCTCTTATAAAATATTCTTGTCAGAGTTATGAAAATCAGGTGTCTGCCATCTGTGGTTGAGAAAAAGCAAAATCGGGACACAGTCTGATTATCGCTGTGTGTGTGGTCCCTTTAATAGTGATGTGTTGTAAATGTTCTACCTTGTGTGACCATGAATTTGGCCAACATGACTCTGTGAATCAAACTCATTATCACATGAGGTACAACATATATACCAAGTGTCAGCAAACTGACACTGACAGATAAAGCCCTACGTATGGTGTCAGGAAGTGCAGCAGGCAGGGAAACATTTGATACAAAGCCTGTGTACACATGACATTCAATGGCCTGGCTGGGAAAACTGCAGATTGACATTTACAAAAGTGAGAATAAGCTAAAAAAATTATCAATTTATGTCTATAGTTTTTTTCTGTATGAGGAGTATATCCACCACAAGACACTCCAATTCAGAGTGCAGAAACAGAAAATATTTCATCCTACCTTACCATGTGACGTTTACCTCTCTGTGTGCCAAATGCATTGGTCAGAAAAGTCAAATGAGAAAAAGTTTCAAGTTTCACAACAAAAGAGAAGAAGTCTTTCATAGCTCTTCTCCAAACAGTTGAAAGCAAGCAAGGACACTTTCCCCCTTGAAGAAAATGCAGAGCAAACCTGAACAAATGCTTCACTTCAAGTTGCAATATAATTCATTTTTCAAACACCAAAATGTGTCTCAACGGTGAAGCAATATCAATGAAATAGAAATATGGTCTTAAGACACTGGCTGTGGTGTTAAATCCTGTTATGACTGTGTTGATGTCTTCAATTACGTTATTTTAGGTTATCCATGTTTCAAGCAGAGTAGGCCTGAATGATTATTTAACTTAAATATGACAGAATGGTTTTTTTTCAAACACAAAAATGTGCCTCAGAACTCAAAGGAGCTACTAGACTAGTGTGGATGGTCTGGCATCCCACTCCACCATTCACTTAGATGCTGCGGTACCAACACAATGCCCCTCTTCAGCGTGAAGCATCGTGCGTGGGGGGAGAGAAAAAAAACACATTTTACTTCTATGGAACTCCAGGTGAGGGTGTGGATCGTGAGGAGCACCACCCATGGTTGTGCGGAATGCACAAGCTCGCGGAGACCATTACGGCGTGACAGGGAGAAGTGCTGGAGTTTTCCTCACTGAATCACACTAGATGTCAGCTGCTATTTCTAACCACTTACGTGGCTCTCGTCCTTGTCACCATGACAGTCGGCTACTGCATCCTCTGCCAACCTTGTGTTCTCATTTATCTATCTGTCTCTTTGATCACTTCAATCAAAATACAGCCAGTACAACAAGAATGATCACAACCACGGTTGAATCCATTTTTGTGGAGTTTTTAAAGTTATTAAAATCTATGAATTTGTGGACATAATAGAAAATTTTACATGAGCATGAGATGAAAAGATATTGCGCAGAGAGGTTGAGTTCTAAATTAGTTCTGAAATGTCCTGGTTTCCACAGAAGTCTTTGCTACGGATGTAACTGTTTTCTGCCACTCACTCTAAGTTGTTCTGTGCATCACACATTATGACAGTATAAGCTCCATGTATTCACTGACATTCTATCATACTAACAATACAGAAAAAGAGCAGCAGCATAGGTTTTAGCAGAATTTTAATTAATTAATTTAATTTAATTAATTAAATTAATTAATTAATAACTTTTGCATCAATAGTATTTTTATTGAATTTCTCTATACATATTTACAAGTATTGTAGATAATGCAGTTGAAGCACTGGTAGACATGTTGATGTTGAAGCTGGTACAGTTTACTAAGGAAAACAAAAAGTAAAGCTATTAAAATATTTCAGCAGTTGCACAAACCGCCACACGGCGGCACTATTGTCTTGCAGCAAGACGGTTGTGGGTTCGGGTAGGACCGGTGGTCTTTCTGCATGGTGTCTGAACGTTCTCCCTGTTTGTGTTTGTGTGTTTTTCAGCAACATTCCAAAAACCTCCTCAGTAGGTTAATTTAGTGTTTTTCAACGTTAAAAAAAAAATCCAGAGGCACGATACCAAAGGAACCTTGGCCGAAGCGCACTTGTTCCTAAAGTCCTATATAAAATCCCTATTCATTTATGAAAAACTGTAGCTACTGTCACTCGGTTGTTATTTTGCCATGCTATTTGGAGAAACAAATAGCAGATAATGTGTTTGTTTCAAATGTCTCCAGAAAGTGGTGAGCAATATGGCAAAATATACCACGATTTATATATTTATTTACTTCAAATAGCTGTTTAGAATTTATCACTTCTCTTTTGCATGATTTAATGTGAGTTTCCAGATAACTCCTTAGCATTCTTTTCCTGAACTTGCTTCATAAAAACAATTATTCTTTCTCTCTTCACATTTTGGAGCACATTTATTTTGTTATGCATTTAGGTTTTCACCAGCTTTTAAACCACAAAGCAGACTTTGACAATCTATGAGTATCAATGAAGTTTTAAAGTGAGACATCATGTTGTAGCATGCATGCTGTAGCCATTAGCTCTGTCAGCTCTGTTTCCTTTGGTCTGACAAGGAACATTCCATCGTTTAGTCGTGAAGGTGTGTGGTCAAATTTGAGGAACATCAGGTTTAAAAACAGCTGGAAGTTGTGCATGTTGTGAGTGTACCACGGCAGCACTGCTCTGACTGGTGGACAAATCAGCGCATCAACATACTGTAGCTCTACAGTGTAGCGTCCATGTGATCTGCTCACGTTGGTTGCTCGTCAACACGTTCTTATTGTTCATGATTTAATGTCATCTGCCACCACTACCTCCGGATAAATGAGGTGGTACTGGATTATTACTGTGCTATCAGATGTGCCGTGGCATGATGTATGTATGTTCGCTGTGATAGTAATAATAGTACATAGACTGTAATTTATTAATTGCAAATGAAATACTGTCATCACAATGTATTGCTACAGTCAGCACTACAGGGCCTACTAGCACTCCTAATATCACAATTACAGTATTACTACTGCTTTGATGTTTTAACTGCTGCAAATATTTTCCTCTCCTACTTGTGCTAAGGGTGCTAAAACAAATTAATTGATAAAAAAGTATATTATTAGTACAAAATACAATCCTACAAGTATTAGTTCAACTCTACTACTACTAGCTTTGGTCACTACAATCACACACTATAATCACAATACAGCCAGTACAACAAGAATGATCACAACCACGGTAACATATTTGTTTTAAGCAAAACTACCGTATTGTCCAGACTGTAGAGCACACCTAAATATTAGCCACACCCACAAAATTTATGAAGGAAAATAGATTTCTTAAAAGTTTAGACAGCAAGAGTTTGAAAATGATTCACTTGGTTTAGCAATTGGAGCAAAGGCAACAGGAGAGTTTTGTGCACATAATATTCAAAACAAAGAACAGATGTTGTTGTGTGGTCTATAGAATGGCATGGTTGCATGCGCAACATCTAACCCAACAGTAGACCCACTCACAAGGACTCACAATGACTCACAAGGACTTAAGACCTGTCAAGGTACTCACTCTCACTGTCGCTGAGCCTTTTCCTCTTTCAAGGACTGAGGTGGAAATCATCAGCATCATCAAAATTTAATGCTCTCACAGGTAATAGAGACACTGGCTCCACAAGACGTCTGAGACCCCCGAAAAAGCTTGGCCACTATCATTTCCCCTTTCCATCTTTGTCTACAAGCTTGCGTTATGTGTGCAGCTCGCATTGGAAGTGTCCTGGTCAGGCAGTCAGCCTCTCTGCTTCTGCATCAACATCTCGCTGTCTGCAACTCTGTTTCAGATGCCTCCAAACTGCATTGGTCCGTCTGCTCATATGTACGGCCGGAATCGGCCACTTGAGTTCTGCTAGCGACGAACTTCAGTCATTATATAATAATATTCAGCTCGTTCAACAGAGGGGTGGAGTTGTCACAAGTGTGAGGAGTCACAAGTCTGCCATCGGTTCCTGGTGTCTCTGCTGTCAGAGAATCTGTCGATGATTCTCATGGCCAGTCTGATGCCATGTGACAGGCTCTGGCTGTCCTAAGGCCTTACGGCCCTGCCGGTTACGGGACGGCAGGAGCCTGTACTCCTCCCCTGTGAGCCATGGTTTCTGATTGGTCCGGATGGTTGGATGGTTCTGGTGACTGTGACATCGTCCATGCACTTTCTCATCTAGGCAGTGACAGTCACTGTGTACTCCTGGAGGTCTGTAGGGTTGTCGTAGCTGGCTGCTTGTCTGAATACAGAGAGAGGAGCTGCTGTGTCACCATCTTGCCACCATCTTGTAGCATCAATAATATAAACTACTGACCCACTACAACCAAGCTCAGCCCATTAGACTGGTGTGCGACGCAAGTCCTTAAGGGAACGGTTGCGTTCTGTCACACCTCATAAAGGACAGACCTGAATGCCAAATTGCCTTTGCCTCCAGATCAATGTCAGGTGCACAACAAAATTAGGCTTAGCTTAGGGTTGGATCGTGAGGTAGTGAAGGGTAGATGATATATACTGCAATACTGTCTCATGATACCTAAACTGCCCATCACTATCATGAGGCATTCAGTCTAGGATATTAAAAACTTTCACTTGTGAGCATGACATTGTCTCATCTCTTAGTACAACCCTCAACTGTACCAGAAACTTCATGTTTGTTTGTTGCTCTGTGTTCGTTGCTTGACGACCCAAAGCACCAGGCCATGTATAGAAAATTGTGTGGAAAAAAGTTGGATAGCAGCAGAGAGCTAGGATCACTCTTTCTTACTCCAGGGAGATCACTTTGTTGGGGAAGCCTCTTAGTTGTTTGTTTGTTGTTTGTGTTTGTCACAAATATGTTGTGGCATCAGTCCTGGAACTTTTCTGACACACTTCATACAAATTTGCGGTGGAATCACTCCTGAGTGATGTGGTGACGGAGGCAGGGGGACCAGAGAGGCACCAGATTCACTGCAGGAAGGCACTTTTGTGATTTTGTTTGAAGACAAAATGTACATTGAGACACCATTCTCCATAATTTACTTTTTAAAAGTCAAACAATATTTTGCTTTAATCCCCGGTCCGTCACTTCTGTCATCAACAACATTACAGAGGAGATGCGGGACATCAAAAGTGTCCTAACGGAGATCAGTGTAACTCTAAAGCAACTTGTGATTCAATGAAAATGTTTTCATCTTTGTGTCATTTACTGGATCAGATGAGATTGGTGCACCGCGTCTCTTCGAGGCGGAGAGTGTTGGTGCCAAGTTAAGCAGCGGAGCACATTTCGGAGGTTATGTGATTGATTATAAAGTATATTTATTTCTTTTTGTTTTTGTTTTTTTTTTTTCAAATAAAAATTAATTATCGTCTGTGTTGACACAACTTGTATTCGCTGTTTGTGGGGAAGTAAAGATCCCTCACATTAATGAGTTTGAGAGAACAGAATCCCTGTAACATAAATAAATAAATAAATGCAGTCTAGCCTCAGACAAATAATTGATGTCTCCTGGCTGAGTATGCATAAGATCCAGAAATGCTCAGAATCGGGAGTGGTTGCAGAATATCTATAGTGAGAGGGGGTTGGGATTGGTTTGAGAACAAGTGATAAAAGCCTTCAAACTTTTTGATGTGACCATCACCTCAGGCACTTAGCTGCAGCAGGAGAGTCAGAGGAATATTTAGTTCACATCAGGTTTCCTGGCCTTCTTCAGTGTTATTGTAAGAAGATAGATGAAAATGTGGATATCTGTCATCTGAGTAAGTATTCCATTTGGGATTATGGGATCATTCGCCACACGTTCAAATTGCCATCTTCCTCCAAGAGCGGCCTGTCTTGTTGATGACTGTGGCAACTCGATTCGAACCAGTTGGAAAAAGTGGTAATTCATGCTGGAGAGTGTCAATATATTTTTACGCTGTGTATCGTTGTTGCCATCCTGAATACAAATTTAACATTTCAGACTAAATGAAAAGGACGTTAGTTTCTGAAGTAGAAAAAAAGCTCAAGGTTTTACTTAGCAAAAAGTGCAATAATCAATCAATCAAAAGCAAAATTTTATTCTGTAGATATTAGTTGGAAAACAACAAAATTATGAGACAGCAAACATAGTTCTGCTCTGTAGCAGCTGTGTTTGTGGAAATGGGTTCTCTGGACTCACATGTGGAGACTGGCTTTTTGCCAAGTCATCAGCAAAGAGTGTGTGAACTCAGAAGGAAGGATCAATCGTACAGCGCAAAGTTTCTGGATTAATAATGGATAATCAAACTTGTAAGTTTCTGAATAACATTAAATATTCAGAGATATACATTTGGCTTGAGACTTTTGCTCCTCTATGATGTAGACTCTTTCTGTGGCTTGAAAGAAAAAAAAAACAAATGGATTAAAAACTTCAGTGAGGTGTTCACAACAATGCAAGTAATAGTGACTAATGTAAAGCGGGCCTTTGAATATGTTTTTAATTACCTTATCATATCATATTATATTGTTGCAATGCAACAATTCTAAGGTAACGTTACTGTAGTGAGAATTGTGTTGTGTGTGACTGACGACGTGTGTGTCAGTACATAGACACCGGTGCACATTTTCATTAGTTAGTAATCCACATGTGCTACCTGTGAGCTGTTGTGACTCCCATAAATCACAGAATCCAACACATGACAGTTACCCTGTGTTAACTCTGTAATTGTATTAGTCTCTTTAACAATGTTTTCGAGTGTAATGATAACCTAGCGATAATAATGACGTATTAATGTCATTAATGAGTCAGTCTGGCAAAAATCTTGGTATGTTACATTTTATATGTGACGAGTAATGTAACAAGAGACATATTTGTCAGAATAAATGATGTCTTCATGATTAAAATTAAAGTCTGATATGTATTGCATAACAAAAATCATCATCATTTGTTCATTGTGATTCTGTCTGCTTCTTTTGTTGTCTATTTAGAGACACATAACAATTTGGAGATTGGGTGTGTTCTCAAACAAACAAGAATGCAGCCCTGGACTTTTTCTTTGGCCATTCTGCACCTATAAAGGGGCATATTATATGGTTGACACTCATATTAAGGGCCAGTCTGCCGTGAACTACAAAGGTACAGAACATATTTGTGGATTCGGCCCATTTTTGCACATGAGGATTTAACTAACTTGCTAACTTTACTGTTGTCTCTTTCGGAGTTCACAGTCTTTACTTCATTTGAAATGAATGAATGAGAGGCTCAGAATAAAAAAAATAATTTGTGCATTGTCTTGATTATTATTGAATTGAAACTTTGTTCCAAGTGTTCTCAAGTATTCTGTGCGATATTTGTACAGCAAAACCACTTGCTCTGTAATGTGACACAAGAGTCTTATTTCAGAGTATGACTGAAGCAGCTGTTTAGTCCACTTGTAATTCTCATGTAAATTGAAAAGATTCAAAACGTTGAAAAAATAACTTGCAGTTATAGGTAGTTACCACAAGATGGTGCCACAAAGACGTTGTTACGTTACGTTTCTATTTTAGTTGCTCATTTTTTAATGATTATTTTACAGATAAAAGTGGCTCCCCTCGAGTATACAGTTAGTGACGATGAGTGAAGATAATTTTTTGGTTTGTTCGTTTTGCTCCTCCTCCGCCGACTTTATGCAGTCAGCAGGACGGCAACCAGGTCTCTCGGTCCACTGTTTTTTCCCAGCATGTCTTGCTGTCACAACTTGCCAATGCTGTTCTGGTTCACTGGGGGAAAAAAGATTGCACCGCCCACCTGCGGCTGCGCAATTCTCGTCCACGTCTATTAACTGGAAGACTTACTATTGAGTGTGGTAGTGACTAAAGCTCAGCATCGAGCATGTCTGGCGGCGCAACATACGACTGTGTGGTGGTCGGGGCAGGTGTCCAAGGATCCTTCACTGCCTACCAGCTCGCAAAAAGGAACAAGCGGACGCTTCTGTTGGACCAGGTGAACTTTTTGAACAAGAAGACATAAACTATATATAACTCTTTCTGTATGTATTAGTGTGATACCGGCCGCTTGTAGCGGGACTTCGAGACAGAGAGCACTGCAGTAGTGATATAACGTTCTGAATGTCACGCTCGGACCGGACAGCTGGTGACAGCCTGCTGCCGCGGAACCAGCGGTCTCACGTTCATGAGCCCTGAAAAACCTCTGCGCTCCGTCAAGTACTGGTGCTTTAAAAGGCGTATTTCATGGAATTTTAACGCTCTTCCCTGCACAGCGCAACACCCTATTTGTTGTGTTTGTGTTTGGTTCAGAGTCCTGGTTCATGGTTAACCATTCCCACGCACACGCATGCGCACACCAGAGCAGCATTGACAAGGCGTGACAGCAAGACATGCTGGGAAAAACCTCATTGGCTCTTAACTCATGTCAGTTGTTTTTGCAAGTCCAAGTGGAGAAAGGATTGACACATGAAAGAATGAAAGTTCCGTGTTTGATTTTAGTCATATGAGCGGCATAATCCAAAAGCTTCACTTCATCACAGAGATGCACAACGCATGTTTGTATTTCTATCCTTGTGGGGCCATTGCGAGGTTTCTCATTGCCATAATGCTTTCTCCAGCACACCTAAACAAAACAAATGTCTAACCTTAGCCATGACTCTGAACTTAAACCTAATTCTAATTACATAGTTATTTTGAAGTCTTCATCCTCAAATTGAGGTTCAACGGATCCGTGATCCGCATGGACCGCTCTTCTGGATTCGCCATGCACGTGGTCTGTGGATTAAAAAGTGTGCACAGGTCAACACATTAACTATAGACCATTTGAGGCAATGTCACAATGACAGGAGCTAAAAGGAGGCATCACTACAACCATCTTCACTGCAACATTTAAGCAGCCCCTTGCAGCAGAGGTCAACCACGCTCAAACTATGACAAAAAAAAAACAATTGATGAGCAGGTTTGCAGCATGCAAATCACGCAAATGAGCCTTATCTCTCATCCTAACACATTAATTTTAAAATACTGTGCAATACTCTGACTGTAGCACCAGTTGTCTGCAGTTGACTGTTGAGTTCAGTCATGATTGGTCATGGCATTTGACATTTTCAAACCCGTCACCAAATGTTGGTCAATCACTGGGGCCATGTCCCAAATTGTTTCAGACCATGGAATTGAGATGGCGGAGTAGGTGCTCGAACTATCACAGTCCTCTACTTATTAAAAAAAAGTCAAAAAAGTGACAGCTCTGGGTTCATGCAATACCTTCTCCTCGATGACGACCACTTCCCGTGGTACTTCCACCTGAACCACAGCCAGTTTGACGACCTGTTGTCCCAGATCACTGGCCAAATACCTGTCTGTCTTCGGTAAGCATGTCAATATGAAATAATGTTCACTGACATGTTTATAGTATATCTAATATGGATTGGATTTAAAGTACAACAGTAGTTGTAATTTCTTTGAAACTTGTCAATGGATATTTTGCAGATATCTTGCAACAGGAGACTCATTCAGGACCATCACCAGCTTCTGTGTTGGTGTGACAGCCCACTACCTGGAGCTGACTGCAGAGGACCACAGACATATGTTTTTGTCACGGATGTGGCGTTTTCCTTGTTGAAAACAGTTATCAGTGCACCTATTTCTACAGTTTTGTTGCATATTATAATTAATCTCTGCAATAAAATTAAGCTGTCTATTTGTTCAACTCAGTTTGCTGACATTATGCATGGTGCTTTTGCTGCGAAATCATTTACTGGAAGAACAAACAAAAAATGTTCAAACTTTTATTTGCAGAAATAAAATAATGAACTCATGAAATTATAATCATTCTATGTGTTCAGAATAATAATCAGAACCAAAGTGAACTATGTCTACTGCCGTAGTCACGGTACCATATTTCATCATGCTAAACAAGGCTTTCAAATGTATGCGCATGCTGTGCTTAAGCCAATTTATGAAGTTCCGTTGCACACCCACATCAGTGAGTCGATCGCGTGATTGAGTCTATGTGTGGCGGTCGTGGAGACGTAACTCTTTTCACTGTGGATGAGTGGTCAAAACACAAGAAATTTTGTGATGAGCTAACCCTAACCTAATGCTCTATCATAAACTGGCAAACAACTAAGTTGCAACAGCAATGCCTTGATTCCAGCTGTTTTAGTCTTCATTAAATCCAACATATCCCCCTTGAAGTGAAGCTATTGCTACCTACTTGAGTTAGCTAGTCGATGACTTTGATCATTTCCGACCCAACAATATGTACTAAGGCTGGTCCATTAGTCAAATTATTACCAGGATTACGATTATGTCATTAATCAGCATTAAAAAAAATCATTTAGCCAACCACCCTTCTCCCCAGCTGCCGATGCACCCACAAGCTGCACCACACCTCGTCCTTGTGAAAGTTCCCTGATGGGAAGCTGCTGTGGACGGCACAGTGAGCCTGCTACACAGAGTGAGCCCCTCCGCACAAAGATGTGTCTATCAGCGAGAGAGTGCGGCCCTCTGTTTACACATCATTTGATTATGATATGAATCATAATTATTGTGATTATCGTCCTAATAAATACTTAGATAATCTCCACCAGATCGGTGCCATGTCTCATTGTTCCTGTTAAACCCAGCTGAAAAGTGAAGATCTATTGTGAGTAGCAACAGCTCTCTCACATACTGAAAACAGAACTTCAAACAGAACTTATCTCAGCAGATGATGAGACTCACCTTTGTAGAGGCAAAGAGCACTAGCTTTTTGCCTGGTATTGTCTCCCTTTCTTATTTGACACTTGGAGACATATACAACACAAGAACACACACATCCGAAATCCTCCCTAATTAAAAAAATATATATGTCAGATTAATATTTGTTCAATATTTTGTTTATTATTGTACTGACAGCTTTCCTTAAACCAAAAATATTAATATTTATGTATATTTATATTTATGTTTTATTTTAGAAAAAGCCTTCACAGTATATTTAGCAGATGTAATCTGAAGCACTCATGTACATATTCTTTGCATTTCCATGTGCTTGTTTTTTTTTTTTAATGAGCACATTTAATTCTATTTTTCAGTTCAAAGTTGAAATTTTTTTTTGTTCTTGTTACAGCCATGTTGTTTTGGGGAGAGAATTGAATTACTGCAGCATACTTGATCTATCTCTATAATGCAATGTTGTATGCAGTTGACAAGATTTGCGATGATGCATACAAAATGTGTGTAATTTTTTAAGATAACCCTTTCTGTCCCCGACAGTTCATTCTACCCCACACAAGAGGTAGCTCCCATGGACAGTCCCGCATCATCCGCAAGGCCTATGAGCAAGACTTCTACTCCAAAATGATGGAGGAGTGCTACGATTTGTGGGCTGAGTTAGAGAGGGAAGCTGGCGTCAAACTGTACAGGTAAGCAATCAGTCAGGAGAAGAAAACAAAAAAACATTGGTACAAAAACAAATTTGTTTAATTCAAGAGTAGCCAGACAATGCATAGTAACCTCTGCTTTTTGCAATTGAATGATACATACAAACTTCATCATCTGTTCTTCATTCATGTGATTGCTCCTCTGATAGTGGAGGACACTATGGGAGAGTTAATAATCCATCATATTTCAGCTACTGTAGCTACTGTGAATTCTGCCTTAGGCCTTCAGCATGAACAGGGAAGTTCCTTTGCACTGTAAGAGAACTGAGACAGACAATTGAGACAGAAAATCATACGACCATTGGTTAGCTAGGCCTTGTCCTTGGATTCCTGCGGGAACGCCACACCAGGACGATTGGCCCAGACGCTGAAGCAGGGTTTTAGCTAAAGAGCCATCTGGGCGTCCTGGGGACACTCTAAACTGCCAAACATGCAACTTTCCTTCGTGAGTTTTACGCTCCCAACTTTGGAAAAGGTCCGGCGTGGAAACTTTCATAAATGCCGTGCTCTATGTCTTGGAGTCCTGATACAAGCGGCCAAATTCATCATGAATCCATGTGATTGGTACCGTTGATTGGTAGTAAAAACCCTGATCGGAGCATCCCTACCACAAATCTTTATCAGAACCTCAAACGTCATATGTTTAGTGCTTTGTTTTGTCATTGTTTATGTGTGCAATAAACTTCAGATTTCATGAGGAAAAAAGTTATAGCAGAGAATGGTGATATCAATTCTTAGCTAAAAAAATTTTTGCCAGAATCGTGCAGGCTTACTCAATACTCCGAGCCTCTCCTGACGGACAGAACTCCTGTCCTTATCTCTAAAGGAGACACTAGTCACTTGCGCATATTACTCATTCTAGCCGTTTGTGTCTGGCATCTCGTTCTGTCCTTTTGGCTCAGCTCTCTCTTACACACAACAGTGCGGTAGTGCTACTCCAAATCCGCCCCTTCTGAACCTGATTTGCCGACCAATCTCCATTTTTCATTTGAAATTATTTAGGCGTTTACTCTTTATGTGTGTGCAATTGTGTCACAATCCCCCCATCACTGCATAATGGTCTGGTGATGACAGAAGGTGAATGATTTGCTGAATCCGGATCATACTTAGATGACACAGGGGAGGTATGATGATGTATCACCTGCAGGGTCTTCATTTATAAGTGTGCATGCACAAAAAAACTGCGTATGCCCAGGCTTTTACCCAGGATTTCGAAACAAGGCGCCAAAGCCCCGCCTCTAACCCATAACCCCGCCCCCACCCCATTCACCTCGCAACACCGCATGTCAACAACTGACTTAAGAACTTATTTTATTAAAAAAAAGATTGTGAACTGTGTGAACATTTGTTTTACTAGACTGACCCTGATTAATTAATATATTAAAAAACATTTTTATCATGATTCTTTCCCTTACTACAGGCAAAGTGTATGTAGTTTTGTTCATGTTCTTTTATATATTTATGCAAGATAAGCCTACAGTTGCATTCGGCGAGCGCAGTGTGCTGTGCAGCCAACTGCAATGCTCCCCAGCGCAACTTGCACGGCACTGCAGAGTGGGAGGAGCGGGGGGAGCAAGCTTCGTACCAAAAGACAAGCCAAAATACTCTCAATGAAAAAGCTATGATTTAGTTCATTGATTGTTTAAAGTTTGGAACTTATCTGCACTTTCTTCCGCCATCAGACATCAGACATCCCATCAATCACAGCGTACTTCCATGCCGCGATTGTGGCGACTCACTAGGTGGAACACTGTTTTTATGGAATTCACTGTGATGACTCTACAAGTAGGACATTAATGTAGGCACTAATAATCAGATATTTAGGGCGTCCTGCTGAGAAAAAGTGGACGTCCATTTTTTCATGTCTCTAGGACAGCCAGACGCCTTCCTAGCTGAAACCCTGTGTACACCACCTTCATTTGGTACACCTCCACCTCACCGCTGACCCTGCCAAACACACAAAATCCTGCAGAAACAGCAGGAGGAAGAAAACGCAGAAAACATTTGAGTTATATAATTACATTCTAAACATTACAAAACAATAACTAGACATTATTTTTGAATGAAAAGCATTTGGATGAAATGTTCAATGTATGCTGATGCCTCGTAGCATGTGCACATGCACAATTTGAAATTCCTTCTCAATAAGGTAGGCCTCACTGATGATGTATGAGGTTCTATTGTCTGCTGCATGTCAGAGCCTAGAAGTACTGTTACACACGTAAATGACGCAAGAGGTGCAGAGGGATTTATTTTTGTATATTTACAAGTTGCATTAGTGTTTCACTGGCAGGACATTTTTGACCCAGTAATGAGAAAACAAACAAAAGGAAGCCACTTAACTTTGAAAAACCAGTTGGCATGGCAGAAAGTCGAGCTGAATGGAACGGAAAAGCTCTAAGTGTGGGGCAAAAGGCCTCCTTGGAGAAAACTGCTACCAAATGAGAAAAAAACAAGCAGACCTCAAGTACCTTGTGGGCCATCTACGGAGATGAGAGCGCATGCAGAGACAGAGACTGACAGAGTGCTGACTCTTGAACCCAGTGAAAATATAGAAGCCATTGATTATTTTAATAGAGCACTTGAGTAGTTGAGTGGAAAGAGCAAGAGATATCACACTAAAGTGGAAAGGTTGAGCACCTCCTGCTAGCAGAAGGTGTTTCATGGTCAGAGCCAAGAACTTACACTTTAGCCTGACTTCATTCAGGCTAAACCTGGGAAGACTTTGAGAGACTGTAAAAATCGCTGGTCAGCTTCTCAAGCCCGGCCATTAAACTGAAGCCAATCTACCTGCCAAAGTTTACTGGGTTATGACGAAAGTCATAACTACTGGAGGAGAGATTGGGAAGGCCAGCTCCAGCTCATTGAAAGCATTGATGAGGAAATTGTTAAAGATCGCCACACCACGGCAGGTACCATTTGTTTGGAGGAAACCTCATGTTAATACAACTAACATTGCCATTGAGATTGTAGAAATACGACAAAACACCCAGGCAATCACATCTCATCAATCGAGAAAAATAATTGTCCTCATTCAGAATCCCCTGGTCATCAAGTCAATTGAGAGCAAATTTTTAATCTCCTAAAGTGTCTCCTAAAATGTGACTTCATGCTGCAGAAAAGGAAATTATTTGACACTAGCCCAACAGTTCCAATACCTTCTCACGTTCCTTAAAAGCCTGGAAGCTATTCAAGAGCAGATTGATGACTTAAGTGATGAGCCACTAAAGACCAGACCAGACTAAACCAGGAAAGTCATCAGTCAGTCAGTCCCCTGTGCTGATGTGTTGAAAGCTGGGACCGTGCAAACCATGCCTGGAAGTTCATCCAGATGGGAGAGGGCTGTTGCAAAACAGAATCAGAATCAGAATCAAATTTATTGCCATGGTCAGTGGGGAGCCCACTAACTAGGAAAGTGTTTTGGAATAACGTGCAGTCAAAAAGTAAATAAATAATAAAATAAAATAAAATAAAGTAAAATAACAATAAATAAATTAATTAAATAAAATAACAACAAGGCTGTTCACGAATTCAACAGTCTGAGGGGAAGAAGCTGTTCCTGTGATGGGAGGTTCTGGTCTGGATTGACCGTAGCCTCCAGCCAGAGGGAAGAGGAACAAACAGTCCATGTCCAGGGTAAGAAGGGTCGGCTCTGATCCGACCTGCACATTTCTGGGTCCTGGAGACATACAGGTCCTGAAGAGGTGGCAGGCTGCAACCGATCACCTTCTCAGCAGAACGTACGATGCGCTGCAGTCGGCTCTTGTCCCTGGAGGTGGCACTGTTGTACCAGACGGTGATAGAGGAGGCGAGGATGGACTGGATGATGGCCTTGTAGAACTCCACCAGCAACTTCGTCGGCAGTCGTAGCTTCCTGATGAGGGACCTAATGGTTGGCTCAGTGATGGAGGTTCCTAGGAAGCAGAAGGAGCCACAATAGGAATGGGTAAACCAGCCAACATGAGAGGGGACATAGAAACAGTTACTCTCCTGAAGTCTATGACCATCGCCACTGTCTTCTGGGCGTTCAGCTCCAGGTTGTTGTGGCTGCACCAAGACACCAGCCGCTCCACCTCCCTCCTGTAAGCCGACTCATCTCCATCTGAGATGAGCCCGATGATGGTGGTGTCATCCTCAAACTTGATCAGCTTCACGGACTCGTGGCTGGAGGTACAGCAGTTAGTGTACAGGAAGAAGAGCCATGGAGAGAGAACACAGCCCTGAGGAGACCCAATGTTGATGGTCCGAGTGTCGGAGACAGTCGTTCGACACTCTAATAATTGAATAATATAATATAATATAATATAATATAATATAATATAATATAATATAATATAATATAATATAATATAATATAATATAATATAATATAATATAATATAATAAAAATAATCATAATAATCATAATAATTGAGAATTCATCTCAGAAGGGCAGAACAGAGCATCATACACGTTAGTGCCTAAATAGTGAGTTGACTAAATTTGTGACAGTTGCATTTAAAGGAGCAACAATGAATTTGTCACAAAGCTGCCAGCGGAGCTTGCCCGACACATTTTTTCCAGTTGCCAAAAGTCTCCCGGAAGAGTATGGGCTGGCTTGACAATAAGGTTGGCATCCTTATTGACAAAGATGCTCAGCAGTACGAATGACTACTGTTTTCTCACCTTGTTTGAGCATCAGATTTGTTGTTTGGGTCATGTTGAGTGTTGTGGAGCCTGCTCAAAGCTGCAAGTAAATGAGAAAAGAGCTACTTCCTAACAAAGTTGAATGACGTTGCTTAAATGCGGAATTCAGCAAACGTGTTCAAACTAAGTCTGCTAACTGTGTGGCAGAGTGGCTGAGCCCCACTCTAAAGGAGTATTTGAGATAAAATTGCGGATAAGATGAAGTCAACCAATCCAGTCAAAAGATGGTGTCCAGGGTCTGAGCAGCCAGGAGATTAGTCTGCATGGCAACTGACCCCAACTTTTGAGCCCAAGATGTGAACTATACACACTCTGCCAGGAACCCACTAATCTGGTGCATTTACTAGAATAATCAGGACCCCATTTCCTTTTTCCAAAAATTTCCAGTTAATGCCCAATAATCACTGTAATTTGTCACCACATATGACTCCATAAACCAGTCTTTGTGTAGGGAGCTCAGCTACTCTGCCTCACACTGACATATGCCATGACAACATTAGCATATGAAAGATAAGGTAACACTAACTCTGGCAGTCTTTGGTTTTGGTTTGAGTTCAAGACCCCTGCTGCTACTCAGCAAATACAATTGAAATAAGCTGTCATACTGGTGGCAGGGACATGACCCTGGCTGAAGAGCAGGAGTTGAAGGTTGTCAAAAGTGGTGTGAGATTTTCCACCTGTGATGAACACAGTGAGAGTCCACATTGGCATGCAAGTTATCAATCCTGACTCCAAAGGTGTTGTCCGGGATCTACATGTGAAGGTAGTCCCACGTTCCTGCTGCCTATAGACCATTATACAATATTTAAAAAAAAAAAAAAAACACCTGGTCACATTGGATATTCAGTATTATTTGGTAGTCAGCCAAGCATTTTAAGTTTTATTCGACTTTGGCCACAAATTTTCATTTCGTTGTATCCCTAGTTTTGAATATGTTCATGTTCCCGGCTTCTCTAAGTGTTAAGTTTGTTGCGTCCAGTCGTTTTCATTGGTGCCGCCGCCATGTCAACATACCGCAGATAAAGTTTAGCTCGCATTTAAGTAAAACAAGGAATAGAATAAAAAATCTAAGTCAAAAAGCAGCGAGCCAATCCTATCCTGTGACTCTAATGGAATTACATTTTAATGTTAATATCTGTCAAGTGATTAAAAAATCTATTAAATAATTATGGTCTGTAATTAATTCATTCATTTATTCTCTTATATTTGGTATTTTCTGTTAAATGTATTAATCATTGTGGCCGACTGATACATATGACAAAAAGTTATTAAAGAGCCAATATAGAGCCTTAATGTTGATGCTGAAACACTAACACAGCATATTCCTTCACAGACAAACGGGGCTGCTGGTGATGGGACCAGAGAACAGTGAGTCATACCAGCAGTTCAAGGGGACCCTGCTGAGGCAAAAGGTCCCAAGCATGGTCCTGACACATGAAAACTTCAGCCAGCACATCCCCCAGATCAAGTTCGCTGATGGACACGGTGCAATTGTGGACATCACAGCTGGAGTCCTGTTTGCTGACAGAGTTCTCAGAACAGTCCAGGTACTGATTATGTATTAACTTTTCAACTTGGCATCAATCTACATTTGAAAAGAAAAATCAAAATTTTCATATATTTGTAGAATTTCACTCGTGGTAATTTTTTATCTGTAAACTAGTCATATGAGTTAAAGAAATAAAAAAAAGTTGCAGTTCCTTAAAGGGGTTTAGGCAGGTGTTTTCATGTATGTACTGTCAGTTTCTGCCGGTAACCGTTTACACCCTCTGGTGTCAAAACTAACTACGCTAAGTCATATGGATCGGAGTATGAAGGGTTAATTAGTTCTTAAAAGAAGTAAATTTTCCGTGACATTTTGGAAGGCTGGTGCTCAACCTGGAATATAAGGGCAGCCGTCACAGAAAACATTATTGAAGTTGCTGCCTTGGGGTTTTCCTGTCTGATGCTGCAGGATGAAGGAGCTGTCAATTTCCAAATGGAACTTTCCTGACTCATGCATATGTTTCAGATGTCCTCCTCTCCATGATGCAGTATGTCCCTCAACATGGTGATGTTCGAACTATTTTGACGTTATTGCTTATAAAGTTCTTCCCAATCTATCATTTTAATTACATCACAAAAAACAGCCTCAGCCTTCATTGCTTTGATTTCCTTATTAGACCAATGGCCTTATGCACATTTTGTTGTGTGAATATTTTGAAGTTGTATTGAATTGAGTTTTGTGCAAACATACCCATACTGTGTTCAATAGAGGTTCAATGCCATTTTAAAAGATGCTCAAAAATCAGTACATCTTTTCTGTACTGCTTCTTAAATCTCTTTTATTAAATGCAATATCCAAGTGTTTTCAGTTGATGCGGTGCTGCTGAGCATTCTTGGTGGTCTTATGGGTGGTTCCATAGGTTTCGTGTGTGACTAGCTCTAAAACGTGAGTTAATCTGGGAATTAAGTGACCTCATGTGATATGGAATAAGACAGGAGAAAGATGAAAGCTCATGCTGGAACTAACCTTAAGCTTTCTAGCCATTGACAGTGACACCTACACATGAATGGCTGAGTGAATATATTGTGCTCTCATGTCCAGACACAGTTTCAGAAGCATGGAGGCATCTTGAGAGACAACGAGGAAGTGAAGAACATCCAACCTGGAGCTCTGGTGACCGTCACAACTTCTGCTGGTGTTTATCATGCCAAGAGTTTGGTGATCACTGCTGGACCCTGGGCCAACAGACTGCTGTCCTACACTGGCCTGCAGCTTCCTCTGGAGGTAGTTAAAGATAAAACAGGGTGCATTCATGCATTCTTGTGATGACATTTAGTTATCAGCAATGTTACAGTGAGTTAATTTGTGAAACAGGTAAAACATTTAAACACTCTTTATTCTAGTCAGAATGAACTCTTCAGGAACATCTGTATTGTGGATCGGGAAACACATCGGTGTGTTTGTTTGCCAGTCAGTGGAAGTTCAAGCATTCCTTTTCAATGGTGATATAATTGATAAATTACCAGAGCTCTTGAATGAGACCTGCTCAACACAACCGTTTTGAAAACAGTAGGAGGAAATTCTGTCTGACTCAATTTGGGATACAAGGACAAATTTATTATCGCCACAGTGGATTGGTCGGATGCAAGCCCTGGCTGCAAGTCCTCAACCCATCCTGGTAAAATTCCATTAAATTCACAGTTAATGGTCCGACCTGGACCACAATAGTTGACAATTACCCACTGAAGGTCTCTCACTTGCACATACATATGGGGACCGAGCGTTGAGTGGAAGATTAAAAGTCCCATAAATGACTGGCAATGTTAGCCAGCTCGATTTTTTCTAATGTTAATGTCCGCATTAAATTACCAACTACTGAGATGAGCACAATGTCACAATATTTCAACTTAGGAACATACCTGAGACAAGTCAAAGTGAACAGCAGATGTCTGCTGTTCTTCTGCATTTGTTCTTCTCATTTCTGAGTCTAAGGTAAACAAACAATCAATACAACTGACAACCCAGCAGCTAGAACCAGCAATGTCTTCAATGGAAATAGTTTGCAGGGTAGAATTGTCAGCTTATGACCTAGCTTTGCTAAATTGACTATGCTAATTTTCATACAGTGGTGGCCCATTTTAATTGGGGACACTTTTCAGTGCCATCAATGATGATGGCACTGAAAACGGAAGGAAATGGGATTGGACTTGAAATTCTGGAATTATTGGAGGCTAAAACGTGCTAGCAAGCTTCATAGTTGACCATCTGTAGCATTTCTTGAAAAATCCACGATGAAAATGGTTCGATGTCACACTCCATAGCTCTGAAAAACTTTTACAGCCATGTGGTCTGCCTCCCAACCAACAGCACCGGGGAAGCTCTGGCCAAGACCTCTTCTCCATGTTCAAAGTCCCGGTCAGGCAATGATGACGAGAGGACAGAAGAGGAAAGAGGAGAACCCTAGGAGGCTCTTAGATAAAGACCAAGAGTCAATGATGCCATGCTGCAGAAAGAGTCACAGGAAAACGTGCTTGATTCGTTCGCTTCTGCAATGAAGAGACCACCCACACCTCCTGCTCTGACTGCTCTAGTCCATGTTACTTGCTCCTTTCCCAAAGTTGCATCAAATGTAGTGGCGGCACACTTTCAGTTATGGAAAATGTCTAAAACTGAATAATAGAAAGTCATCAGGCACTTGCATCTAATCCACGCCGCTGCCTCTGTGCTGCGTCGCAACCTTGCTAAAATAGGATGAGACTCTGTTTTTTGAAGGTCACTGCTGTGGTGTGGTCAAGTTGAAAGGGTAGTTTGATATTTGACACTAGTAGTAAGGTTTTTTAGTAGGGATACTAGTATGTCTATTCTCACCTGTCCCAGAGTGATGCATGCCAGTGTGACACCTTTCTCGAACCGTCTTCCACCACAAGTAAAAATAGTTGTGGTAAATGAAAACCGCCACCCAATCCGAAAAGTCAATTTAACAGTTTTTAAAGGTGAACTCTCACGTGAGGAAACCTATTAAAAAGAAGTAGAAACGTCGAAACCCAACGGACAACACATAACTCATCATCAGCCGAACACATGAAAAGATGGACTGCTTGGATAAGAGGCAGATATGGGAGCGGCGAGATATTGTAGGGTATCACTGAATGCCGCGGAGAAACAGTTATCTGATTATAACTTCTGTTCTATTAATACATGTTATATGCTTCCCTACACAAAAGGCATTGCAGTCATACCACAGAAAAAATGACCGGTGTTGTACTGTTCTCATATTTTCATTGTTATATCTGTCAGCAGTTGCACTTGTTTGACATATAATTCCTGCAAATCAAAGTAAAAATGCAGGTATATATATACACTTGGACAACAAAGCATTTCCTTTTGAATTAAACTTAATTTTCTACATATACATGTCTTTTTGATATATTATTTGAGACTTCAAGAGTTTTTAGGGTGTTTTTAGGATGTTTTGTTTGCTTCGTTTTTCCTCCTTGGTTCTGTCATTTTCAGTTTTTGGTTTTGACCAAGAATTTTCATTTTGATGCATCCCAAAGAAAAAAATATCAGTATGCATATCATAGTTAGTCCTAAAAGGTTTAAGTTAAAACTTCACAATTCCTGTCTTTCTACACAGGTGCATAAAATCAATGTGTGCTACTGGAGAGAAAAAGTTCCTGATTCCCACAATGTGAAGAAACGTTTCCCATGTTTCCTGCTGACCGAGGGAGAGCATAACAATGAACACATCTACGGACTTCCTTCTAATGAGTACCCTGGACTAGTCAAGGTATCTAACTATTGCTCCTCATTATGGGTGGAACAAAATAAAATAAAATGCAAAGACACACAAAAAAGCCAAAAATGATCATGTTAGACTTTCTCCAGCTTGACAAAAACAACTCCTTCTGACCCTGTCTCTACTTCTCTATCACCATCCTCAGGACTAACAGTGGATCTGTGGTCCTAGCTCTTCGGTGCAGAGACCCTTTCCCACACCTCCTGGTGTGTCTCATAAAAATGACGTGTGATTTTTTGTCATTTTTCCCTCACTCGTCAGGCATCCTATCAGCCTTCAGCATTGAATGGTCTTGCTTCCCCGAGTGAGGATGTCATATTGGCCAACTGCCTTCCCACTCTTGATGACATTGGTCCTTTTCATTTGTCCATTGTTGCTGCTTCTGATGTGAAGTTTGCTGTGTGAACATTGTGATGTGTGTGGGTGTGTGTGAACAGATTTGCTACCATATTGGTGCCCCGACTGAGCCAGATGGGAGAGACAAGCAGACAAACAAGGATGACATCAATATCCTTCGACAGTACGTCCGCCATTATATGCCTGGACTTGACCATGAGCCAGCAGTGGTTGAGAGCTGCCTCTATACGGTCAGTACATGTATACTATATACTCTCTCTCTCTCTCTCTCTCTCTCATATATATGAACACTTATGTTCCATTTTATAGATTATAAAAAGGAAGTGTTCATTAAATAACAAATACTGACAATTTTGCAGTAGTCTCTTTCTAATTCTTTCCAGGTGTGTGCGTACGTGTCTTCTCAGGTCCAAACCTCAATTTGATAATGAAAGCTTCAAAATAACTGGGTCATTATAATTAGGTTTTAGTTTGGTTCAGAGTCATGGTTGTTCGTTTTGGATGGTTGTGTTTAGGGTGAGAGGCTGGGGAAAGCATTATGGCAATGAGAAACCTCCCAATGTCCCCATGGGGATAGCAACACAAACCTGTGTGTGTGTGTGCGTGTGTGTGCGTGTGTGTGTGTGTGTGTGTGTGTGTACTTGTACTTCTATCTTTGTGAGAACCTGTATGAGTTTTTAATCTACAGAGTGAGGACATTTTGGCCGGTCCTCACTTTGTCAAGCCTCGGTTTGAGGGTTAAAACATTAAAATAACTGGGTTATTATTGGGTTTTAGTTTGGTTCAGTGTAAAGGTTAAGCTTACCTATTTGTTTTAAATGGTTGGGTTTAGGTGGAGATGCTGGGCATAGGGTGATGTCAATGTATGTCATTGACGGTCCTCACTAAGATAGGAAGACAAACGTGCGTGCAAGTGTGTCCCAATTTTCACAAGCGCTAAATGACAGGAAAATTGCTACTATCATTCCTAATGGTTTGTTTGTTTTCTTTGTACAGTTGACACCAGATCGCCACTTCATATTGGACTACCATCCTGCTTATCACAATATTGTGATTGGTGCTGGATTCTCAGGTAAAAATGTCATTGATGACTCATTCATTCCATTTTTATTTGATCATCGCACTGTTTTTCTGCATATGGAGATGGATTCGGTGTGCCATGTTTTGGGTGTACCCCACAGCCTCCTTCCATTAATTGAGCCTCTTGACACGACTGAAAACCACCTCCACTGGATCAACTGACAGATTCTGTCCAGCACAGAACCCATCACTGATGGCAGCCCTAGCATCGTCCAATTTATGGAATCGTAACAAAGTGCCTTCTTTTTCTCAAAGGGGATGTTGCCAAAACACACTTTAATGGGTGGGTGCGTTATGAGTTCCACAACATGATCACAAAGCGCTGCGTTGCAGAGGCAAGAAGAACCTGAACAGTGTGGGTAAAAAATGTCCAGCGCTCACGTCTGTCTTTTACCACTGAAAGGCAAAGTAAGCTTGCGTCTTCCCCTTCGCCCTCAAAAAGGAGCATCAAGGGTGAGGGGTAAAATCATATATGAATGCTACATCAGAGTATTTCCTACACTGTACACTAATTTGAATCTGTTTTTATTACTGTTGTTGTTCATTATTTACATTAAACACAAGTATAAAAAAATATGTATTAATACAAACATCACAAGATGTACACAAAGATTAGTTAACATTAACACATAGGCACAAAAATTTTAAACAAAACTGATGTGAATTCTTTTTTTGATTTCTCCATGAGGAAGGGGCTCATTTTTTTTTCTTTTTAATGCCGGGTAAGAAGTTGGTGGGCGATATTCAGGCTTCTGTCCTCAGAAAGTGCTTGGTGCAAGTTCATTGCCCTGAACACGTTCCTAAAGAACAATATTTGTATTAATGCAGCCTTTACGAGAATTTGGTTGATATTCACTCTTGTTTTTATTGAGTCTGTATGTTTAATATTCATAAATACAAAATACCTCGTACTTTTGCATTCAATTTTCCCAGTAGTTTCCTAGATTAGACCCAAGATCAATGATGTAAACATTCTAATTCAATGTACCGCTCTGTCAGCTTGCAACTCTAGGACGCAGCTCGGGACTAAATATGTTCTACTGCGGATATCCAGACGTGTCAGCCTTAAACTTAAGTATCAGAGCTACATCAGAGCATAACACACGAAGTGATCCAAATCATTTGAACATGACATTTGAACATTATGTAGGACATGTGAGGAGCAGCTTCATAAGAAAATTGTTTATATAAGGCCTTACAGCTTCAACTCAAGAACACAGACTTTGTGGACAAAGGAGTTGGTCAACTTTATTTGTCTATTAAAACACATATTTCTTGTTCAAAAGTGTTTAACTTATATACTCGCTATATCCTCATTCTAACACTATTGAATGACGTGCCATGTTAGGCTCATTCTGATGCATCCTATGAGCTGGTGAAGAATCAGAAGTTGATAAGCACCATTTGTGATCTGAAAAGAGTCATTTGGCACAGAAATTTGTCAGTGTTTTCACTCAGTCTGAAATATATTAGTTGGTGCGATCCATCAGTTGTCTATACATATGATTTGTGCCCTCGCTCATAAGGGTTGCCATGGCTTCCGTGTTAACACAGGGGCCTCACCATGGATTCAGGGTTTGCCTTCAAAGATTAAAAAGCACAAGTCACAAGTGCTACAATCCTGAGCTGAGTGACATTTGCCTTACCACGTGACACCAGAATCATGGTTTCAAATCACTGCTGTGGTGTTTCACACGGTCCATGCTCCAGGTCTGCTTAGCTACGATGTATGACCCATCTGTCCCGTGCTGATTTCCCTTTCTGGTTTGTCCTCTTCCAGGCCACGGCTTCAAGTTTGGACCAATCATTGGGAAGCTGCTTTGTGAGCTCAGCCTGGGAGAAGCGCCTACTTGTGACCTGTCACCTTTTCGCTTGCGCCGCTTCCTGGCTACAACCAAAGCAGCATTGTAGTGCTAAGATCACTTCAAGGCTAAGTTGAGAAACAATTTCAAAATCATGATTCATCATTAGATTTGCTTATATCAGCTGTTTCCAGGATGGAGAGGCGGACGCAGCCCTGGTTTGGAAATATTTGATCTCGTGATGCAGTTGTGTCCTGACTCACGTTCAATGATTAGCCTGAAATGTCGCATCTGTCATTTTCCTTCTCTGTGATTTTTTCTCCCTTAACATTGGGATTTAAGCACCAAAGGTTCCTATAGGCAGACTGGGCTACCAGCCGTAGTCAAATTCGTCCTCTGATTTGAGTTTCTCACAAGTCCTTTTCTGGTGAAATTCCTGAAAATATCATCTCAGCATCTCCTCTGTCAGATCATCAGCCGTATCATCTTTTGATAGTTGCTCTTTTGATAGTACTTCAGGGCCCATTTGTGCCCTGTACCATTGTATCAGGGCATTGTATGTTTCTTTTTAATGATTCAATATGACACAGAGCCATCAGATAAAAGACCATGTCACTTGATACCACATACATTGGGGGAAGTGGTAGAAGCGTAAGCATGTCCCTCCTTACCTTGGCGCTTGCCAAACCTTTGCGGAGACTCTCATGAAAAGTCTTTGACTTCCAGAAAGCATTTGTCCATCCAGAGGCTCCACCCGAGGGTTTTCCAAGTTGAAATGCCCTTAAATGGACTAATGAAGTCATCTTTGACTTAGAACAGCTGTGACAACTTAGGACGTTGCTGAAGGAATCTTCGCTGTGAGACATGAACAATGTCTGAAGGACACTTTGCTCAATGGAAATATGTTGACGGATTTGAAAAGAGCCGGTGCGATGTGGAATTGATTTCAACATTAGAAGAGTGTGCCTTCTTTGGACACTTTAAACGGGTGGTGTCTTCAATGGGCTGGTATTATCTCCTAGTAGGGAAATAATGTATGATGCTGAGCTTGATACCTGTTGGACACTGAGGTATAGCAGTTTTGCTGCAGCCATCTATCTTGCACCTCCTCCTTACCTTGGTGCTTGCCAAGCAATCGTGGTGTCTCGTGGACGCCCAAGGAAAAACCTCCAACTTCTTGAAAGCACTTGTCCATCCACAAGCCTGTTGGCCTTTTGAACAACACAGCTTTGAAAAGCCAATTTCCAAATAGATTTGCAACAAGTGTATAAGAACTTGTCTCATGTTGCCACCAAGCATCCTGGTGTCGTCTTTCTGTGACAGTTGGTTAGCCCTGCTGTTTTCAGCTGTCTACAACTGCGCTGTCTCCCCAACCGGTTTAGAGATGATGCGTCGTTCAGAACAAACCATGGGAAATGATGCATTCAAAAATCTCTGCATTTGGCCTTTATGTGATTCAAGAGTTGTGAAAATCTGTCAAAATTGGTACACTGCAAATCACTGTCAGGCAGTTGAACCACATCAGGTTAAACTGTGAGAGTTATCCAAATAGAAATGAACCAAAATGGACAGATGAAGTCATCCTTTGATTTAGAACTTCTGTGACATTTTCATTTGAAAATGATTTTTTGTGGAATTGATCAAAAATAAAGGTGATCATCTTACTTCATGTATGATTTCATGTTTCATTTGTCTCAACGTTTCTCAGCATTTATCTTGGTCTTCTTTTCGTTGACGAAATATATAAGAGAGCCGTCGAACGTTACAGTAGACATAGTCTTAGTCTTATTATGATCGCTTTCACTCCTCTCATCTGGATGAAGCAGGAACGTGTGCATAAGTAAACATAGATATATTTATGTGTGTTTATGTGTTTGTGTGCTCTCTGTCACATCATACTTTTACATGAAGGCACAAGTTAAATGCTTTTCACTTAATAGACACACAAACACGTCAGGAGTGGGGATCAAACCGGCCACCTCTTAGTCACAGGCCGACTCTACTATCTGAGCTGTGGCTCCCAGTTCCTGCACTGAAGAGAATCCCATGAACTTGCCAGCCATGTCCAGAGGTGCTCAACAGGATGAGTGTTCAGTGAGAGTGTTCACTGGACCAGACGTAGACCGGGTTTGGGGACACAGTGATCTCCCTGCTTGTCAGAGGGCAGAACCATCAATGTTCCCTCTGATTTTGTCGACTCACTAGCTCATGAAGAGAGACCCCGGCCTTCCCCACTGTTTGCTTGTTGCTTACTCTAGTTTGGAGGGCCATGTCTCATTCATTGTAGCCCCTGTGCACCCAAAAACCCCTGGTTCCCCAAACTAGTGCAACTGTTAGAGGGCAAGCATTGGGAACTCCAATGCTGTGCCTAGTTCCAACACACAGAGCCTTGAGGACCTCAACTGTCCTGGGCTGTCCTCTCAGAGTGTGGCAAGTCCAGGGTCAGGACTAGAAGAAGGCTCTTTTCATCAGAAGGAACCCCACACCATAAAGAATGCTAGAGCCCCCTCTACTCTCCACTCTACTATGCTGCCAAAGGTGTTCAGAGAATTCTGATCTGCCATCTTTCCTACAATGAGGACACTGCACAGGCTTCTTGACACACCTTGTGTCCTGTTTGGCTTGTTCCATGAGGAGTGTCCAGTACTTCATTCACTCCAGACCCTGCTAGTGGCTGCTTGCCTGGATCTGCTTTATCCCCTCAGCATCACTTCTCTTGGCTCAGAGCAGCCATCAGCTTGACATACGAGTCTGCAGGTTAGAGTACTCACACGATTCATACGTACGGATGCAAAGGATGCAGTAGCATCCTGGGCTTCTTCGTCAACCTTCGCCAGAGCTTATCGGTTTGATTTGACTTGTAGCTCCATGTAGGCTTCCCGTCTCAGTCGCATCCTGTGAGCTTTCTCTCCTGAGAAGTTAAGCTCAGGGGCTGGGAGTTAGCTACGCATAGCAGATCTCCTGTGGGACCCACTGGCCACCAGTGGAAACATAGTTTTCTTGTCTATTCTGGAGTAGGAGTGTCAGTGTCTCTTTTGTCTACTTTTGGTCTTCCACCTCTCCACAGATCCCAGTGAGCTGGAGAGTGTGGCCTCATGCCATTCTGGTCCTTTCGCATCCAGAGGCTTGGTCTCCTCACTCAGGTGGGGTTTTCACCACTCGCTAGTTGACAGCTAGCTGGGAGTACAATTTGCTGTTGGGTTATATCCGAGGTTGAAGCCTCTGGAGGGCTGAGCACACTGGAGGAGAATGTGAGGTTACCTAAATGTAGCCATCATTCTTCTAGACTTTGTCACCCAGCTACCATCCTCTGTGCGGATTATTGAGTGACGAGCCACTTGGGTACCCCTCCTATTATAGCAGTAGGCTAGACTGACCTCTGGTTGGGTGGTGAGTCCGTGGGTAGGTTGCTTGGGGCAGGAACAGGGTTCCAGGGAAATATCCAATAGCAAAGCCTCAAGAGCAGGGGTGGGCAAACATTTTGGCTCAGGGGCCCCATTGGCTTTACAGCAACAGTTGTGTACATATCAAAGATTAACATGAAAAAGGCATTATTACATTCAGTGGGAACAGTGAGGATATGTGGGGTGCTGACTGCCTGTATTCTTTCACGTTTTGCCAGCGCATGGGAAATGAGCAAATTACTTTCTTGACATTGGCTTTGTGAATAAGGCTAGCTTGGTTTTATAGGCTCTGACGTTTGTGTACATTTCATGCACAAACTGATCTTTGCCTTCATTATGTGGCTAAGTTGCAATACAGATGTACACAGTGCTTCCTGCTGGATTGTGCAATATTGGAAGATGACCTTCTGCTCAGGGTTATCCTCTTTTGAGCCAGGTTTTTTTCCAGTCAGGTGATCCGTAGCATACTCCATGGTAGCTTGTGCCTTTCCACGAGTGCCGACATGCTGTCAAACAAGTCCTCTCCCCTTGTTTTCCCCTTTAAGGTTTTCTAAAACTCCTTCATTATAAATGAAGTCCTTTATGTCACCACTTTCATCCAATGCTAATGAATATAAAGTAAATGGTTCCGCTTGTTTCTCTGGCTGGATCACAAAATCTTCGTCAATCAGCTCAACGTGGCGAGTCACTGTCACTTCGTGATAAGCTGATTTATTCAAATTTGTCCTTGATCTCAGGACACAAAATAGTGGCTGACCCTACCATACACACTTTGAGAAACCTCCCTTCAACAACCCGGTCTCAAGGCAAGGCTCTTGAGAATGTTTATGTTTGTTGGGGTTTCTTCTCATGTTTCTTCAGTGTGACTAACCGTAGCAAACCTTCAGTGTCGGCTGTTGCTCTGCATCTGCCACGTTTAGAAACCGGGTACATGTTGAGTGTTTCGTGGTCTATTTAGAGTTGTTTGTTCACATGGAAATATATTTTGTATTCACTTAATAGCTGTGTGTTTGACTGTCTGTGAAGTATGCTATTTTGTTACTTTTGTTGGAAATGAGAGTCTTTGCTGTCTGCTCTGCAGTTAAGGCTACTGAGAGAAAAAAGAAATAAAGGAAACAAAATCTTCTCAACACCATCTACAATCGCCTCTTTGTCTCTGGTGTCCCTGACCCGCTCACCCATCCACTACATAAAGAACAGCAGGTGAGGACGGTTGTCTGCAGAGATCTGTGATCAAGAATAGCAGAGTGAAAGGGAAGTCGGAAGTGGCAGAGTTGAAGATGACCAGATTGTCATTGGGAGAGACTGGGAAGGACGAGATGAGAAACCAGTATATGAGAGGAACACAGAGAAGTTCGGCGACAAGACGGTTTGCTCATGTGGACAGGAGAGACTGGGGACACATTGAAATAGATTCCTCTTTGCTTTCATAAACCACAGATACATTACTGTTCATCTTTTGTAAATATTCTTTCCCAATGACTTTTTTCTTTTTCTATTTCACTGGTGGATGCAGCAGTTGGTGCCACAGATCTTCGGTCCAAGAAAACCTCTGAGGTTATATCATATTTAACACTTGTATGGCTAAATTTTGTGACAAGGGAACTGCAATCTTATCATGGTGGGGGAGTTTGTGTACCTTGAATGATCCTAGGAGCTATGTTGTCGGGGGCGTTATGCCCCTGGTAGGGTCTCCCATGGCAAACAGGTCCTAGGTGACGGGTCAGACTAAGAGCAGTTCAGAAGCCCCGATGAAAACAACACAACTACATCAAGGACCGTGACGTCGCCTGGCATGGCGCAGCCGGGGCCCCACCCTGGAGCCAGGCCTGGGGTTGGGGCTCGAATGCGAGCGCCTGGTGGCCGGGCCTGTGCCCGAACGAACGACATGGGCCGTCCCTCCTGTGGACCCACCACCCACAGAGGGAGTCATAGGGGTTGGTTGCAAAGAGAACTAGGTGGCAGTCGAGGTCGGGGGACCCGACGCCCTGGTTCGTGTGGACATTCTCTGGCTCTTGGAACATGGAATGTCACTTCGCTGGGGGGGAAAGAGCCTAAACTTGTGCGGGAGGTTGAGAGGTACCGGCTAGATATAGTCGGTCTCTCCTCCACGCACAGCCTGGGCTCTGGAACCCAACTCCTCGAGAAAGGCTGGACCCTCTACTTTTCTGGGGTTGTCCGTGGGGAAAGGCGGCAGGCTGGCGTAGGCTTGCTCATAGCCCCGCAGCTCTGCAGCTTCGTGTTGGGGTTCACCCCGGTGAACGAGAGGGTTGCGTCCCTACGCCTACGGGTTGGGGACAGGTGTCTCATGGCGGTCGCGGCTTATGGGCCGAACAGCAGTGCAGACTACCCGGCTTTCTTGGAGTCACTGGGAGGGGTACTTGAAAGTGCCCCAACCAGGGACTCCATTGTTCTACTGGGAGACTTCAACGCCCACGTAGGCAATGACAGCAAGACTTGGAGGGGTGTGATTGGGAAGAACGGCCTCCCCGATCTGAACCTGAGCGGTGTTCTACTACTGGATTTCTGTGCCACCCACAGTTTGTCCATAACGAACACCATGTTTGAGCACAAGGGTGTCCATAAGTGCTCATGGCACCAGGACACCCTTGGCTGCAGGTCTATGATAGACTTTGTGGTCGTGTCATCTGACCTTCGGCCACATGTCTCGGACACTCGGTGAAAAGAGGGGCAGAACTGTCAACCGATCACCACCTGGTGGTGAGTGTGATCCGCTGGCAGGGGAGGAAGCCGGTCAGACCGGGCAGGCCCAAACGTATTGTGAGGGTCTGCTGGGAACGCCTGGCGGAACCCGCTGTCAGTGGCGTCTTTAACTCCCACCTACGGGAGAGTTGCTCCCAGATCCCGAGGGAGGTAGGTGACATGGAGTCTGAGTGGGCCATGTTCTAACCCTCAATTGTCAATGCGGCTGCACGTAGTTGTGGTCGTAAGGTCTCCGGTGCCTGTCGTGGCGGCAATCCCCGAACCCGGTGGTGGACACCGAAAGTAAGGGATGCCGTCAGGCTGAAGAAGGAGTCCTATCGGGTCTTGATGGCCTGTGGGACTCCTGAGGCAGCAGACCTGTACCAGGCAGGCCAAGCGTGCCGCTTCCCGTGCAGTCTTGGAGGCAAAAACTCGGGTCTGGGAGGAGTTCGGAGAGGCCATGGAGGAGGACTATTGGTCAGCCTCGAAGAAATTCTGGCAAACCGTCCGTCGCCTCAGAAGGGGGAAGCAGTGCCTCACCAGTACTGTTTACAGTGCGGGGGGGAAACTGCTGACCTCGACTGGTGATGTTGTCGGGCGGTGGAAAGAATACTTCGAGGGTCTCCTCAATCCCGCCGTCACGTCTTCCATTCAGGAAGCGGGCACTGAGGACTCAGATGACTCTCTCATCACCCGGGCCGAAGTCACCGAGGTTGTTCGTAAGCTCCTCGGTGGTAGGGCCCCGGGGGTGGACGAGATCCGTCCTGAGTATCTGAAATCCCTGGATGTTGTAGGGCTGTCATGGCTGACACGTCTCTGCAACATCGCGTGGTAGTCGAGGACAGTGCCTCTGGATTGGCAGACCGGGGTGGTGGTCCCCCTGTTTAAGAAGGGGGACCGGAGGGTGTGTTCCAACTATAGAGGGATCACACTCCTCAGCCTCCCTGGAAAGGTCTATTCCAGGGTACTAGAGAGGAGACTTCGGCCAATAGTCGAACCTCAGATCCAGGAGGAACAGTGTGGTTTTCGTCCTGGCCGTGGAACACTGGACCAGCTCTATACCCTCCATCGGGTGCTCGAGGGTTCATGGGAGTTTGCCCAACCAGTCCACATGTGCTTTGTGGATTTGGAGAAGGCGTTCGACCGCGTCCCTCGCGATGTCCTGTGGGGAGTGCTCCGGGAATATGGGGTACAGGGCCCTCTGCTAGGGGCTGTCCGGTCCCTGTATGACCGGAGCAGGAGCATGGTTCGCATTGCCGGCAGTAAATCAGACCTGTTCCCGGTGCATGTTGGCTTCCGCCAGAGATGCCCTTTGTCACCGGTTCTGTTCATCACTTTTATGGACAGAATTTCTAGGCGCAGCCAGGGGTCGGAGGGGATCCAGTTCGGGAACCACAGAATTTCATCTTTGCTATTTGCGGACGATGTTGTTCTGCTGGCCTCATTGGACCGGGACCTTCAGCATGCGCTGGGGCGGTTTGTTGCCGAGTGTGAAGCGGCCGGGATGAGGATCAGCACCTCCAAGTCTGAGGCCATGGTTCTCAACCGGAATAAGGTGGTTTGCTCTCTCCGGGTCGGTGGAGAGTTCTTGCCCCAAGTGGTGGAGTTTAAGTATCTCGGGATCTTGTTCTCGAGTGAGGGAAAAGGGGAGCGTGAGATTGATAGACGGGTTGGTGCAGCGGCTCCAGTGATGCGGTCGCTGTATCGGACCATCGTGGTGAAGAGGGAGCTGAAGCTCTCGATCGAATGTGAAGACACAGAATGAGTTTACAAAAGACATGACAGCATATAAAACAAGCACCATGATTTATTTACAATATATTAAATTGTTATGCAAAATGTATCACAAGAGGTCAATTTATTCGATAATGATAATAAACAAGGACCTATTTTTAAAGCCAGCATTGCTAATATTCATATATAAACAGTGTTACGTGCAGCTCTATAGTTTTCTCTCACAGTCAGGCCCTTCACCAGAATTCAGGAAATATAAAGACTCACTCAAAACTCCACTGCATAGAGAATCCAAGAAAGCAGTACGTGTATTTTTGAGGCCATTAGGTCCCTAAACGCACTTCCATTTACTCACCCTCGCGCATCTCTGCCAGCGAGCAGCTGATGAGCGCAGGTGGATTTCTTCTGGCATTACTGGATAACAGTAAGACACGAGGCTGTGCAGAATCAGTTACAACGTTGCGGTTGCTTACCCACGACTGACAACAAAAGGCAGCATCAGGTTTCGGCAATGTGGGCTACAGCAGAATTGTTAGTGTACGCATGTGTGAGACTGTTGGAGATGATATCAGGGGATTCAAATGTTATGCCTAAACAGCGCCATCTGTAGATTGTCCCACGGATATTTGCATGGATTGGTGACTAAGCTGAAATCCAGCACGAGAAAAGCAATATTTGTGCACTGGGATGACTGACGGCTGCACAATCAAGCTAATGTGGTTTAAAAAGGTGTATCAAGACTACATGATCCGTCAAATGTGTTACATAAAAGCAAGTAAAAGAGCAGTACTCGATAGTTGACACGGTAGACTGTTGGTAGGTACACCATGTGTCTAGAGTGTTTTATATAGTGTTGGAGACACAAGCATGACATATTCTTGAAGAGGTACACCGGTCCCCGTAGCTGTTTGGTAAAAACAATTGTTTCAGTTTTTCTTTTTTGTGAGAGGTGTGTGTGTCATCAGGAGAGGATGTGTGAGAAAGATAATGGCAAATGTCCACAGAAAAACATTGCACCAAGGTGGTGACAAAAGCAACACGCACACACAGATGACAGTGGTTACTCCACTTCTGGTGAGACAAATCACCCTGTCATGTGACTTTCAAGTATCTTTTACTTGTAGCTTCAAGAAAACTGTAGCACTGTTGTTCAAAATGTCATGCAGGAGACAGTCAGAACCATGGCGATGCATCACGTCCTCTGTGCCTCTCACACGGCAGCTGTTCTAGTATCCGGAGTAGAAGGAGCTGCGGTTAGGCCCATCTTCCTCTTCCTCCTCTTCTTCATCAGACCTGCTGAAGACATAAGCTCTGCGGGATGGAGGACTAAGGACAAGACAGAAAAACAATGCCATTAGAACAAGGAAATGATGTAGAAGAATGAGTCAGTAGTCAAGCAAGCAATGTAAGTGGGCATGAGCAATACTTTGTATTGCAAAGATCAAAGTCATCTGAACTCCTGCAAGGAAATTCTTTTCCAACAGTCCAGTTTGGTAAACTCCGGTAGGGATGGCTCAACTCTGACCTCTATAGTTGGGCGTACGTGGTCAAATACAGTCCTAGATATCAGATGCAGCGTGGTAGTACAGTGGAAAGATAAGAAACAGGGCAACCTGGACTTAAACAATAGTGCGTCAGCTTCTTACTCGGATCCTTCGGCCACCCAATGCACTCATCTCTAAATTGTATACTCCTCAGCTGCAACATTGCGAGAAAAAAAACCCCACAAACCAAAACCAATGTGACATCACCTGCTACCGTCAGCCAGGGAGCTAAGGTTGTTGGGTGACTCAGAAAGCACATTCACACTGCAAAATGTCATGCATGACACTGGATTAGTGAAAAAAAAAACGTGCTGGTGGCTTCGAAAACTGTCTCAGATAATATTCTATTGTTTCATTTATAAGGTACCTGGTTCAGGTTACGAATGTAATGTATATGCAGACACAAAGCTGTGACATTTCTGTTTCAAGTTTAAATCAAATATGTGGATTAAAAATGTAAGCAAACTTGTTGAATGTTTCGTTTCTGTGGGTTGTTGTGGAGCATGCAGTCAACTCTGTGACAGAAAGGTGTAGTCCTGAAGCATTGATCATATGGGGACCAATCACAGCACAGCTGACGTTATTATGGGTTTTAATCGTCAATGGCTGATACTTTTATCACCATCCGGCCCCTACAAATCACATACATGACTTAAGAATCATGAAGGGGCAGAGAACATGCACTCTGTTACTCGACAGCACAGGTTAGGTCACACCATGCTGAGTCACATCTGGACAACCTGCTGCAGATCAGTCACTCTCCGCCCGGTACAGGTACTTCATCATCAGACTGTCCACCTTCTTTTTCCTCTTCTTCTCATCACTCTTGCTGATGGGTCGGTTCTCGTTCTGAGGCTCAGTGTCTTCACCCTTGTTTGGGGGCTTTGGAGACAGCGCCCTCTTCACACTGCTGGTGCTGCGGTAGGAGATGGTGGATGCACCAGAACTGGATTCTGAGCTGGAGTCGGAGTCAGACTCTGATGAAGATGAGGATGAGGATGATGAGGTCCTTTTCTTTGCCTTCTTCTTGGATTTCCTGGACCTTCTTCTTGAGGTGCTCCTGTGGCGACTGTGTTCTCCGGAGCTCTCAGACTCTGAACTGTGGCTCCTCTTTTTCTTCTTGCTCTTTCCACGGCTCTTGCTGGTTCCACGACTGCAGCGGCTCGTGGTCCTCACATTCATTACCGACGCTGATCGCTGAAGTCCGCCTGATGAGCTTTGAGCCTTGTGACTCTTTCCATTCATTTTATCCTTCTTGGAGGAGTCCTCTTCCGCCTGAGAGTCCTCCAGACTACTTCTTTTGAATTTGATGGGCTCGAAGCTCAGGACCTCATTGATGGCTTTCTCTAAGTCAGGATCGAGGTAGTTACGATGAGTGACCGGTTTGATTTCCAACTCATCAATGTGTCTGTCTGTGTCTAGTGTTGATGATCGTCCCTGCGGGGGTGGCATTGAGAAGCTACGCCCAGTTGTGGTGTGGAGGCTGTAGGATGACCTTTCACTGAAGGCTACGCCATGACTGTCTTTGTCAAACTCACTGAGAAAGCAGCTGCGAGCCATGGACGTGTTAGAATCAGCCTGACTGATCCTGCCGGCACGCGAGGGGGTGGCCTGCCTGTTATAGAGACTATTGGGACTACTGCTGTTGAGGAACCCATGCTCATTCGAGCGTGAAGCAGTTTGACGTTGCGCAGTTGAGTCAGATAGACTGATAGTGGACTTCCTATCAAAATCTGGACTTAAGGCTGGCCGGCTGGAGACTCGACTGTAGGAGACTGTCGACTCATTGTCAAAGTCTCCCACTCGGCTCTCCAGGCCCTTCCTAGCCCAGCTGCTGGCCTCTGTGCAAGCCTGTGAAATAACGGATTTCCTGTCATCGAGGTCATCAGCTTCAACAGACTTTCTTCTGGAGACAACCAAGTGCGAGTGGTCTTGATCCACACTCACTTTAGTCTTACGCAAAGACAGCCCATCGTCAGAATCAACAGTTTTCTTAAGTGAGCTGAAGAGGTCGTCGTTTTTAGACCCACAGTTACCATGTTTTGGTTCTTGTTTTCTGTAGCTCAGGGAGCTCATGACTGACACGGGACGAGTTTGATCCATTGCTATACCTGTACCGACTTCATTCCAGTCCTTACACTCAGTCCATTCTTTACCTTCCTTTGCATCTAAGTTTACTGCAAATCTGGAGGATGAAAGTAGAGACAGTAGAGGTATTAAGACAGTACAGAGTAGTGAATCTGAAATGGTGTGATGTAGGGAACCTAAGGCTGTAAGAGACGAGTGGTGACCTTGAATTAAAAAAAAATTTGCACATTACTTAAGGTGTCATATATAATGCGTAATTGCTAAATTCATAAGACATCATAATCTATAAGGCTTCATAGGAGATGAATAAGGTCATTAATGTGTTGGCTCCAAATTAGATAGCAAGGGAGGCTGCCAGTCTTCAGGCTTGCTTGCATGTAAGGGGCTTTTCATACAGCGGACAAAATGCATTTGGCTCATAAGTCTGACATATGAACACAAGTGAACTGGGTTTTAGCTGCAGATTTGACCCCCCGGAGAGGTGCACGTCATCCAGGAAACTCTCCACAGGAACTGAGTTGCTCTCTGGCGACTTGGCGCTACGTGGCAGAAAGTAAGTGTACAGCGTGACTCCCCACAAACGTGATAAATGCAGAGCAGTCAAAAACAAGTTCTGCAACTCCTGCAGCTGGAACAGCCTAAGCGGGAGTCATTGAACTGAGCAGCAGTCCTCGCCATCTCTGTGGGTCTTTGATAACGGGTGTGTTTGCCTTATATTATTATTTATTGACGCACAGATTTACTTAAATGAATAAAGCTGTGATTCTAACTGTTTTCACTGCCGTGATCCTGCGGCTGCGCAGCTGTCCGCATGAGCATGAACAGCAAGGAGGAACAACACTGATATCTCTGAAGTTACTGAAGATTACCATGCTATTCATTGATCATTTTTGACATTGTATCTGCACTTCATTGATAAAAATCATCTCGATTGTATTATTCATTCTCGTAAAATAAACATGATAACACTCTTTCATGTTTACTTTTGGCTATGAGTTGACAGAGAGTCGCAGACATTGCCTGAGGCACGAGGACGCAGAGCTGTCAACTGCTGCTATTGCCGTTTATTCATTCACATGCATAATGCTGCTTCATGTAACTTAAACTTGCTTCACGTCTACCACGGAAGCAGTAGTCCTGAGTTATGCACGGGAGCTAGCAATGAGTGACCTGAATTATACCTTACTCCCAACACTAGTTACCATACATGATTCAGAACATGACCGCTGGAATAGGCTGAAAATGGATGCACAGTATGTATAACATTCTATAAAGTCCAAATGCATTATGATGTCATATGAAAGTACTAATAATGCATCCGTAATGCATTATTAGTACCCCACCCCAGTCGAGAATTATTATCTGAAAGCAGAATAATGAAGTCAGGGTAGTAAATGGCATAATAAAAACAATAGGCACTGCAGAAAATAGTCATAAGACTTAAGAGTTCAGAGGGGCAACAGACTGTGAAGAGGATCTATCATCCAGGCAGCCATAAATGCTACCAGACACAATACACTTGGGATATCTTGGGAGTGAGAAGTTAGATGTCTTGGGAAGGAGGTGAACTGAATTTGGGTAATCCAAAGTGTCAGCAGGCTGACACTCATATTCAGTTCCACACTGAGCTCAAGTTGACAGACGGTCCACAAGCCTGCTTAGAGGTTATTGCAGCAGAGAAACCCAACACCTTTGTTGTACCCACCTGGAACTTTTCAGGCTGCCATCATCCGACAAGTTCTTGGCTGATCCTTTACTTTTAGACAACCAAGACTTCACCCCATCCACCCGGTCCTCCACCTCAGAGTCAGTGTCTGAATCCCCCTGACTGGTCAGGAGTCAGAGACAGAAACGTCATATTAGAAGAAGAAGCTCACAGTCAGTCAGTCAGAAGGACCAGCAAAAAGGGAAAGTTGTAGATAGTGTGGTAGAGAAGAAGGAGAAGGTCTCTCTCAGAGATGAGCAACAGAACATGCTGCCGAGACACTGAACACACCAGAGGAAGCAAACTGCTGTTAGAAGTTAGCTGACAGAAAACTAGATCACATCATGTTCAACAAAACCCTCATGAGCATTAGTAGGTTTAGGAGATTCCTCATTCCTGTTACACCCGAACAAAAGTGAGCTGAGCTGGAAGGTTTCAGATCTTGCACTAATATACTAATATAATGTACACTCCAATACAAAATTATTCTCAGTATATCAAACCACACAACAAAGTATTTGGATGAAGTACCAGTACATCAGACATGAATCACCAATAAAATAAATAAATACAGAAGGTGATGTCAATGTAGTATGAAACACAAATACAATCACATTTTTTAAAGTTGACAAAAAAAAACTATAAAATAATGAGGACATGACCCTGCACAATAGTGAAGTCAACTTGGCCCAATGATTTTGATTTCTTACCATTTTTGGTCTATGAACCTCAAAATGGCTCCAACACTTGCAGTAACAGAAAAGTAACAGCCATGGAAAAAAGGGTGCTGAGATGCAGGCTGGTTTCATGCGTAATGTTCATGCAACTTACAGAGTGAGAACATGCAGCAACTACTTTGGTCAGAGCACTAGTGATGATACAGAATTCAGACCTCAAAATGTTGACTCTGAACCTCCACACATTAATGTCAGCACAAATTACTTTGTTGAATGTTCTGGTCAACATCTTACTAAAGTTCATGTGACAACATTATGGATATACTTCCTCCCCAGTGTAATTGAATTAAGGTATGGTGATATATTTAAATCAGCAGTATGGATGACAACCACAATGTTATTACATGTGGTGACAGCAGTCAAAGGCACCAGAAGAGAAGACCATGAAAAATCTGAGCTCCTGTACGTTCTGGGAAGCCCTTTATGCCATCAGCACTGAGGTGTCAATATAGCTGTTGTTGTGTAAGACGGCAGAGAGTGTCTGGACCTCAACACTGAAGAAAATTTGACATTAACTAAGTTGATCAACCAAAATAGGCCACATTATTCAGATGCCTCGGACACTAAGACACCTTGCCTAGACAGAACATGTTTTCACAGTAGCAACCCAACGGATGACATCATTCATTTCTCATTTCACAGAAAAATCTGAATGATCTGAAAGCAATTATCCCTTCATCTTGTGTCTGACACCTTCAGCATGTTTAACTAGGCAGGGCGCTTCCCAGCGCTTTCACAGCATAGGGACGACCTAGACAGGGATTTTGCCCACTATAGTGGGATTTCTCCTCCAGCAGTTTGAAAAGTTTCACATTTGAAAGCATTATGAGGCACACCAAAAGCTGGCAGGTCTGCATGAGCCATAAACGTGCCCTTTCTAATAAACAAAGTTAGTCAAATCTGAACAGAGTATCATCACCAGTGGGGTTGAAAACAAGCTGATTTTGAAGTTTCTCACATTCGGTTCATTCTTTTCTGATACTTTGTGACCATATCTTGCAAACTGGAAGAAGTAATGGTGGCAGGAGGACCAGAGATGAAACACAACAGAAAAGAAAGAAAGAAAAAATGTTCAAACATTTTGCACAAAAATGTGATGGCAGTAACACACTGAGAGCAACCTGGAGCAATTTTCAATCGATTCAATTTCATGGAATCTTCACAGGGAATTACATGACCCTCTGCCAACTTCTTAATCTCAACAATATGACTCTCCGCTAATAAACCTCTTGAAGTTCTGATTATGCTGCTTAGAAATGACAGTTTTGCGAATGCAAGAACAACATAAAAAAACAACTACAATAATAACAACGCATAATTATTATATCATGAACATTTTGTGAAACATAATTCTCACACTGGTTTTTTTATTCAACAATGATGTAATACTAAAATAAAATTGTTAAATTGTGAATTTATTAAGTAATTAATGAATTTATATTTTTTGCTCTTTAATAAAATAACCTGAGACAACCATTTATTCTTCATGTAATTCATTTGAACTATCAGACCATTGTTGTCATTGGTCGGTATCAGTAACACCAGTAAATCATGCATGCAGGCTGCAGATGAAGTTTTTTTTTTTTTTAACATAATTGTTGAGCTCAGTATATTTCACCTTTACAAATTTTATTTTGTGAGGCGAACAGTTCTATCATGGTGGGATGTAATTACTTACAGGTCCACTGTGCATCATTTTCTCCAAACTAGTGTTGAGATCATATATTGAAACTAACTCTCTTGTGGCACACATTTGAAAGTATGCACATCTATAGTAGCCTTCACGTTTCAAAAAGCCAAGACGCCATTCACGTAATTCTATCCAGATAGCAATAGCATGCAAAAGGTGGACGTGATAGAGTTGAAAAACCACAATGAATTGTGGTCAACTGTGATGTGTGTTTAATACATCCATGCCAATAAATACCAAAAAACATAGTGGTAATATTCATATACTGAAATGGAACGAACGGTCAGAGAGGTACGATTAGTCTGTATTCCAGAATTAATCCCCTCTTTCTCTTTTCATTATCTGTTTTGTTTTCAAGGCAAAGAAGACAACTCCTGTTGCTGAAATGTGGATTTCAAAGGCCATCTAACCTAGTCTAATCAAAATACATGTGGTCCACTGTGTTTCCTTCTGTCTTGTTTGGTCCGCTGTAGTGACGATAGGCAGGAGCAGTTTCATGTCCCTGACTGGCCAATTTCAAGATGGCGTGTGACGATGGAGATTCTTTAGTGCATGCAAATACAAACGTAAGATTTCAAGCCAACACTAGCAATGGCTCATAGTTGTTACTATTTATAAAAAAAAGACTTTTACACATTGAACCTTTAAGCCTTTAAATTGAAATGCTGGATCCATGAACTGAAAAATGTCGCAGAAAGTATAGAAAGAAAAAACAATTTAACCTGTTGATCAGATCTTCATTGTCATCACTCTCCATCTCATCCTCGATAGCCGCCTGCAGATCGCCTATCCTCTTGAACGCTAATTTGAGGTCAGCCTGTAGGCTCTGGTTGGCAGCCTCCAAACTCTCGTTGTCCATTTCCTGACAAAGACATCAGAGAAGAAAACGGCCTCAGATGCAATGTAGTCGGTACAAATGATATTCATTTGAAAATGCCATGTGTGTAATCTTACCAGATCGTGCTTCTTGCGACTGGCCTCTCCTTCCTTCTTTGACAATTCTCCCATCTCTTCCTTCATGTCACGAATCTGTCTCTGCAAACGCTTGTTTTGCTCCCGCTCTCTGCTCTCACTGCTGCAACGATGGTCTCGTTCCTCTGTCAACTTTTCCAAATTTTCTTTGAGACGTGCCACCACACACTAAATTCAAACAGAAATACGGAGCTTATGTCACAAGGATTGACTGAAACAAGTAAAATGCCATGGTAACTGCTACTAAATACAAAATAAGTTCTATGTAAAATCTGACATCTGTTCATTTGTCAGCCATTTTTGTGTGTTGGGAAGCTGTGACGTGAACTTGTGAACGTGAACATGACATGTTTTTGTTCCTTTATATTGATATTTAATATCTGTTCAGGTGTTAAAGGAGAAAAAACACATGAGACTGAGTCAATCAGCCTCAATTTCAGCCCAAAATACCGCATTGTTTAGTCATATCAGTGACCAGAATATGGCCCTCTGACTGTTTCTGTTTCACTTGTTTGACCATATTGGCTGAAGACTGCCCCTGTTCCTCTATTTGGGTGGCAATGTTGGCACAGGAAACCTGCCCTCACTACTGGAGACACACACAGCGTATGGTGCACGTTCTGTTGACATGGGTTCCACGACCCACCCGTAAGATGCTGCCATTATTACAGTGCCAACATTTGTTAAGCAAACAACGTGTGTTTGTTTGAACCAGGGGAGGAACAAGGGAGCAACATGCAACCCTAACCCTCAACTTCAATATTTTGCCTCGATTTTTAGTAATTTGTGAGAGCACTGAAACAACCAGCATTTAAGTATAGATGAAGCTTTTTTGAGTCATAAACTTATGTGTGTTTCTCAGGCTGCTTTCTGACCCAGATAGCACATTTCACCCACTTACTGTTCATAGTGAAGGCTTCCTCTAACATTCATGCTTGCAAACCCCATCTGATTTATCTCTCACCTCTAGACGTTTGACCTGGGTCTTCTCAAACTCCAGCTTGGATTCCAGCTCCCGCATCTTGGCTTCTTGTCGGTTGACCAGAGATTTGTCCACCATAGACTGTTCCTGGAAGTCTAGCTGACTTTGAAGTGATTGCATCTTTAAAGCAGGACAAGGTGAGCAATATGTTACAGATGTTGCAAATTCTAAGGCCAAAAACTCAACTGCTCCAACAGTCTCTCCTTGCTACATGATAAAAACTGTATGAATCCAGCTCCCCTAGCATGAGCTGTTCCAGACTCAATTCTGCAGACATCTAGAGATTTGGGTGACAGAAGATATGGTAAAATTGCTTGAAATGTAGTGGTTTTTAAATAGATACAGATGTTTAAATTGTATTACTGGAACATTTAGCCTCACTGCCGCAGGTTATTGACCAGGACATAAATATACATAGCCACATTTGAGTATTCATCAACTTATTTGAGAACACAAAATTAAATAAAGAATCACCCGTTTTAAATGAATATTTTGTTGATTCTGTTGCGTCTCAACTAAGTATAAGACCTGTACTGAATCTTGAAATGAGAAACACTGTTTTGGAAAACTATATCTCTACAGCCTAGTGTGCAGGCACTTCAACAGCAGTAAGAGTAAAAGAGCATCAACCTTCTCTTGCGCTTCCTGCTTCTCTTTGAGGGCCTCCTCCAGCTGGGCCTGGAGGTCACTGATCAGAGCAAAGTGCTGGGCTGACTGCAACAACAAAATCAAGCAATAATCAGCAGTGGCTCAATATTGATCATAGGTACAATACACAGTTGATTTCAAGGCAGAAACATCAGTCTTCAGATGCAAAGCGTCAAAAAAACAGACAAGGCACATTCCTTTGAAGGTTCTTGAATAACGGTGTAGGGGATACTGTGCCAGCCTAGAAAAAGCAAACCAATAAATCTAATTCCAATGTGACCACTGTGAAATTCAAGAGCTGACCGCTTCGGATTTCACTCAGATGATGGAAGAACTGTCCAACAGTCCCATGGGAGTTTAGCTGCTTTAATGTAGGTAGGACAGATCAATTCCTTCATAGCCAAATGAGGTTGATGACATATTTGTTGCCATAAAAACATGTTTAATAACACTTCTTTTTTCACTCAGCTGAACACATAAAGCACTCAGCTTAAGAGAGCTGTCACCATTGTTTGATAGTGGTGGGTTTTACATGCAGCCCTTTCACATAGGTGACATTCCTGATTCTCAGAGTTCTAGTGGTTTCTATCGAGCCAACCTGCCTTCATACAAGTTTAAGTGCAACTAAAGGGTGCAAAAAAATGTTGCTCGGGAGGAAGTAAACAACACACCGGCAAAACGACACTATGTCACACTGATAAAACGTAAAACTGTTGCTACAGTATCACAAAACCACAAGAACCAAACTCACCTGAGCCACAGCAGCCTTATGTTTCTTCATCAGCTCATTAAGGTCTTCCTGGTCCTCTTCCATCCTTGACTGCAAGTCGTTTTTCTCCCGCTGTAAACGGCTCAGCTGTTCCTCAAGCTGAATGAAGAAATCAAGGCAATTACACTTCTGTCCAGGATATCCAGATGAAAGTTATTTCACATGAAGGTTTGGTGTCAGTTTGCCTTGTCCGTTTTGGTGTTTGGCCGGATTACGATACATGCTAAGGTCTATAACTCACTCTCACAAGTACTGGTTTATTACTCCTACTACAACAACATTGCAGCGCAACAGTGTTGGAGTGTCTTTTTCTGTGGTGGTCTTTCTGTGGTGTTCCTGCAGCTGACCAGTTTGCTGTTGTGATGAGTTTTGGGAAGTGTAACAAAAGACCAGGGTGCATTCCGTTCATGGCAACTGCTTAGTGGAATTTAGCGCCTAGAGAGATTTCTGTTTAATTTGAATTATTTACAAAATATACACAAAATACCGAATGGAATTCCACAAAAACACCCATGTCAGGTATCAAAAAACTCTCTCCTTTCGTAAAATCCATCAACACTCCCCACCCGAAAGGGCGCCCTTATAAAGCCCATGCTCCTGCCCTGAGAGCATTAAAAAAAAAAAAAAAAAAAAAAACATTTCTGTACTATCTTCCGAGTTTTTAAATTGTCAATTTTAATGCTTTTACATTTGCTTGGCAATTTCATCAATAAAATGCAAAAATACTCACAAATAACAAATCACCTGACCAGCGTGAAAGTGTGCAAATAATTATCTAGTAGCGGAAATGCTCTGGTTTTACAGACTGTCCACTGCTCGGTCGGCTTTGTGGCGCTTCTCCCTGGATGTGGTGAGTTATACTATATATACGTGTTTGACTATACTTACGCATGAATAGGGAATATATGTGATGTCAACAAAGATGACTAGCAACTTTGGTTTTAAAGTAATGCCAGATAGTTATTTCCATAATTTCGCTGAAGCTATTTGCAGGTACTGTGTATGAACTCAGAAGTTGTGCAGATTTGACTCTGTCGCTGAGTGAAGAGACACTGCATCTGACATTGGAAAAAGAAGATAGTTTTGCCAGCACCACATAGATAGCATTCGTCATTCAACTTCACGTGCCTGCCATGCATTCCTGCTCAAATGATAAATAAATAAGAAAACTGCCTTGAAGTACTGTAACAGGGTGTTAGTGCTTTCCATCTCTGCTTCAGCTATCGGGCGACACAGCCCTAATCGTATAATGGTCAGTCTGTGACTGAGAGGTGGCCAGTTTCCTTGCTAACCACATTGTGTCATTGTGTGCCTGATGGAGATGGAGAATGTTCTTCTTGTGGCAGCTGTAAAAACTACAATAGCCGACAAAGGCTGGTGCATTTCAACACCGCCATCATTAAGTCTAATCTCACCTTCTCTATCACCGTGTGGAACAGCAGCGCCACCTGCAGGGACAAGGGCAGACTACAGTGCATGGTGCGTCCTGCTGAGAAGGTGATCGGTTACAGACTGCCACCCCTTCATGACCGGTATGTCTCCAGGACCCAGAGACGTGCAGGTCGGATCAGAGCCGAACCTTCTCACCCTGACCATGGATTGTTTGTCCCTCTTCCCTCTGGCAGGAGGCTACGGTCAATCCAGACCAGAATCTCCCATCACGAAAACAGATTTCCCCTCGGCCGTGAGAATGATCAATTCATGAAAGGACCCTGTTGTTTGTTGTTTAGTTATATTTTAATTACTGCTAATATTATATATTTTATTATTTTTCTTAAAGAATTCATTTAATAACTAATAATTAAGAGGAAGCAGAGGACAGGGTGAGATGGAGGAAGGTCATCCGCTGTGGCGACCCCTGAAGGCAGAAGCCGAAAGGAACAGAAGAATTCATTTAATATTATTATTACTATTATTATCATTTGCTTATTTTTGTTCATTGTGGCACATCGTGCCAAAGCACCTTCCGAAGCTTTCTGATTCTGACAAGCATGGAAAGTGCTATACAAGAGCCATTACGAGTTCATTGTTTTTTATCCTACTTTTTCATAAAACACTTATATTTGACAACATGACTTTAGTGGAATAAAGCCAGCCAACAACGCTTTTTATTTTTCAATCAACATGTGTAAAACAATACTGCAAGTCTGTATGAAAACTCAGGTTGTAGGTTGTATCTTGATGCACTGTTAAATATTGTAATTACACACTAGTTAAAAGTTCAGCTTCTTTGCAAGCAAGGACTCACACTTCCTCGTCAATCCTTGCTGAAAACCATTGTGCCACATGCTGAGCTCTACAAATGAGGATGCTGTTTCATGAAACCACCTCCATCAACTCATTACTACTTCGCATGTAATCATCGAGATAAAGCATTCAGGTAGCTATTTCTTTGCATCGCTGCGATCACAGGTACAGATGCTTAAGCTACTTCTGTACTGTAATTCAAGAAATTGTTTCTACACATGTTGGTCCATTGGCGACACCATGATGGCACAACAGAGACACACGAAAAAATGATGAACTACTGTATAATTCAACAGTCAAATGTTTGTATTCCACATTCAGATGGCTTTGTACGACAGCTCAGTCAGATCAAAAGACCTCTCCGACAGGGAGCTATGTATCAAAAAGACCTCCCCGAACTATACACAATTGTATGGCGGCACATTCCAAACAACAACAGTCAACATTTGAAGAATGGTGTAAGACACACAAAACGTCACAACATGCAAGTGATGACAGGAAACATTTCCATGATTAATAAAAAAAAAAAAATTAATTAAGGCCTGTAGACTGTTTTGACAAATATTTGAAAAAGAATGAACCGCTCTCAGGAGCTCAGTGAATTCCAACGTAGAACTGTCATAGGATCGCATCTGTACAACAAATCCAGTTGTGAAATTACCTCGCTCCTTAATATTCCACAGCCAACTGTCAGCTTTATTATAACAACATGGAAGAGTTAGGGAACAACAGCAACTCAGCCACAAAGTGGTAGGCCATGTAAACTGACAGAGAGGGGTCAGCAGATGCTGAGGCACATACTGCAAAGAGGTTGCCAACTTTCTGCAGAGTCAATTGCTACAGAGCTCCAGACTTCATGTGGCCTTCAGACAGTACACAGAGAACTTCATGGAATGGGTTTCCATGGCTGAGCAGCTGCATCCAAGCCATACATCATCAAATGCAATGTAAAGCACCGGATGCAGTGGTGTAAAGCAGGCTGCCACCAGACTATAGAGCAGTGGAGACACGTGCTCTGGAGTGATAAATCACGCTTTTCCATCTGGCAGTCTGGGTTTGGAGGTTGCCAGGAGAACAGTACATTTCGGACTGCATTATGCCAAGTGTGAAATTTGATGGAGGGGGAATTATGGTGTGGGGTTGTTTTGTTTGTCCAGTGAAAGGAACTTTGAATGTTTCCCGATACCAAAACATTTATGCCCCAAACCTTGAGGGAACAGTTTCCTCATGGATGACAGAGTCCTGACCTGAACCCGGTAGACATCAGTGACCTCACCAATGCTCTTTTGGAAGAATAGTGAAAAATTCCTACAAACATGCTCCTCAACCTTGTGGACAGTCTTCCCAGAAGAGTTGAAGCTGTAATAGCTGCAAAAGTGGACCAACATCATATTGTACCCTATGGGTTAGGAGTGGGACGGCAATTGGGTTCATATGTGAGTCCAGGCAGGTGAGCAAATACTTTTGATTATATAGTGTATATACACAAACATGTTTCTTTGGATAAGCTCAAACCACCTGATGGTGCTCCTTTTATTGTGTGAAACACAGTGTGTCACCACAGAGCTTTTAATGATAAGATGTTCCAGTCATGGTGCATGCTTAAGTAAAGTGCAGAGCCAGATGAAATGCCTAAGTAACACCGTCATGGCACAGCCAGTAATTTAGCATTCTATTAAATGACTTTTCTCCCAACTATTTGGAGTTTCTGGTCATGGAAGAGCAGGAAATAACATGGTTGGCTTACATGATTTGCGTTTTTAACTGAACGTGTGGACAGGTGGGGTTGTGTACTCTTGTGTGTGTACACGTACTGTTGATTGGGATTTACAGTACAAAAGAAATATGTGTGGCTGAGTGCGTACACACCGATTCTTCGTCCTTGAGGCCCTTTGTCACTTTAGTTAGCGGCTCAAAGGGGGGAAAGAAGAGGGAAGATGTTCTGTACTAAGACCAATTGCTGTGATATGACTGCCGCAAGGAGGTCATAGTTCACACTGCAGCCAAGAACAGCTATTTCACTGACCCTGAATTTCCTCTAGGAGCTGCAACTGCAGCATTGCTGCAGTGTACTACAGTATAGTTTTCAATTTCCAGCACAATCAGTGCAGAGCAGCAGTACTCCACTAAGGCAGTCACAAGATACTTGATGCCTATAAAGAGACCAGTAATGGAGGATGAGATCGTTCAGTAAATTGGAGATCAGTTAACCCACATATATTTGGGCTCACCAATCACGGTTCACTATTTGTCACTGAATGAATGGATGGATGGATGACCGCGGCAGCTGTACGTGCGTGTTGCTTCATTGATCATGTGATCATGATTATGTAATAAAAAAAATATGACACAAGTTTAGTTAAGAATATGATCATGTGAAACACTAAACTAACAAGCTTAGATCAGGTGTCACTCCATGATCCAACTCAGATCTGCATATCATCAAATAAAATCATCACCAAGTCTCTGTAACTAAGGATGTCATTATTAAACATTTTCTAGAATTCAACATGTGCTTAAAACTACAATCAAACGCAAAATACTCCTGAATCTCTTCATACAGCTTCATTTGGATCTGTCTTTCTCTAGCAGCAGAGATGGAACGGTAAATGTATGCACATGTCCAGCCCTTTCCAAGCCTAGCGTCACTGTTCGCCGCTGTATATAAATGTGTAGGTGTCAAATGCGATCTATTCGTTTGCTACTTTTAAAATGGCAAAGACGGGCTGCAGCCGTCACAGTCAGATTTTGTTGTGTAGAAGTGAATTCTGCTTTAGAAAGAAATGATCAGCTTCAGCACATTAATAGCTGGGAAATGCAGCCAAAACACAATTGTGTAAGACTCAGGACACAACTGATCAGATGGCAAAAGAACTTGAGCTGAGAGGAGGGGTTGAATTAAAGTAAAGTAATCCTGTTTCACTAATGACTGGATTAAAACAGAAAACGAGACAGGGTGAATGGTGGTGCAGATAAATGGATGGAGTCAGAGCTCAACTTACTGCCTGTTTTGATTTGGAGATGTCTTCCATCTGAACATGCAGGTCATCAATTTCTACCTCCATTGACTTTCGGGCTTTAACTGCAGCAGCAGATGTGAACTCAGACTCCTCCAGCTGTATGGAACGGTAGTTATTATAAGGTTATTACATTCCTTACATAGATATACACACACACACACCAAATCAAGAGTCAACTGTACCTGGTTTTTCAACTGGACGATCTCTCTCTTGCTTGGTGCGTTATTTTTGATGTGGTCCAACATGATCTGGGCATCAGCGAGCAAAGCCTTGGTTCGTTTCAGGTCCTTCCTCAAACGCTTTTCAGTCTCAATGTCACCACCCCTCACCTACAAAACAGATGGCAGTCAAGTCAATTCAGGATTGACTTTTAAGAAGTTCCACTTGTCTGTTGGTCGTTTGCTGTACAAGTGAGCTAAGCTAGTATTGTGGGAGTTTTGGGTGGAGCCTCACACCTGTTGAGAGTTGCTTTCTCTGATCTATCCAGTATGGCTAAAACGTGCACTTGAGCTAAATGTTGTACTAAGTAAAGAACTATAATATGGAAAAGTAAATGGCCTCGTTATTTACTTAGATATCAAGGATAAAATATCGGCGCAAGAGACATACGATGGAATACGAACCGGGAACTTGGTGATGTGCTTTACCACAATACTATAGCTATGTCATGTGACCACATGCCATACCTCAGTTTTGTCTCGAGTTTACTCCACTGAAGATTTATTTTAGTTCAATGTAAGACTGCCACTGAGGGCCTCACTGAAGCCAGCATGCACACAATGATCAAGGTGTCCAAGGAATCAGTTCCAAAAGACGATTGTGAGGGCCCTAAACAGCGCCGTCCTCACTCCTTCCGTGAGATTGCTTCGCTTCACTGCATGTTATGTCTGGATATAATAACTTCATTAAGCCTGTATGTTACTGTCAAGCTTGACTAAGAGTAGACTAATCCATGCTTGAGCTTCTGTCAACATCCTGAAGAAGAAGTGAAAACGGTTCAATTACATGATATCCATTGGGGCTCACACACAATCTAAAACATGACTCTTGCGTGTGAATATTTAACAGTAACATTAAAACGTGAAATTAGATTGATGAGGTTCTGATATAGTCAGAAGCCTTGTTTGACAGTCTCGTTCTGTTCAACCTGACAGACAAAAATAGCTCATTGCACGGTAGCAATTCAGCACAACAATGAAGACATCTTGTCCAACGTTCCATAATTTCATCTAGTCTACCATGGCGGGTGAGCGATACAAGTGACATTGAGACGTATGCCTATAATCAGTCTACATAGTTGGCTGAATAATGAGCAGTGCCCATTATTCACCAACAATGGCTGAAAACAATGATCGGTACATCGCAAGACAAGCGGAACCTTTATGATTCCTTGGTCCTGAACGATTCACAAGTTGACATGCAGTCACCAAGTCAAGTCAAATTACCTGGTCCCGTGCAGTCAGAAGCTTTGACTCCAGTTCTCTCTTCTCTTTCAGAACCTTCTGCTTCTCATCATACTCTTCCTCCAGTTGAATTTCCATTTGCTTCAGCTGCAAACACAGACACAATGACCACATGATGTTACTGTCAGAGATGATCACAGACATGAGCATTGGAAGCTCTGTTAATGTTTTCATGGTTGTTATAATACTACTATTACTACTACTACTACTACTACTACTACTACTACTACTACTACTGCTACTACTACTACTATAACTACTACTGCATATAATTAATGATAATAATAATTAATTGTTTATTGGAAGCCTGGAGTTGCACAAAAGGAACTCAATCTGCCTATGCACTCCCTGGTAACAGAATAATACAGGTATAATTATTTTTATTCTTTACTGTTGATTTTATTTCATTGTTTTTTGTAATTACTTTCACACTTAAAATAAACGTCTGACATCGCCTCTCATGTTGACAAATGTAGAGTGACAGAGACCACCAACAGCTGGAGGTCAGATGTGGACCAGTACCTGAATTGAGTGTTAAAATGAGTCCAACTGTTTTTATTAATCATTTTCTAGCCTCACACGTCTTTTTACTGGCCAGAGAAGTGACATTGTATGTAGGGAGTGCCACTTACAGGAAGTAATCCAAAGGTCTGACCACCAAGACCTCCAAATGGTGCTCAATACCCACCGAATATACCTCTCCTGTTTTTCTTTAGCACCAATTAAACACATGCAATACTGATAAACAAGAAATGAAGTCATCACTCACTAGCTACACTGCACTTTTCACAGCTACTTGTCAATTGTTTGTTTTACTTCAGAGTTAAGTGTAATTCGACAGCTTGGGCATTCTTTACTCTCTGATATAATTAATCTGTTTAGCACATGCTAAGTAGATGTCTCCCAAAAGATGTAGAGGAATGCATGATTTGCAGTAAATGTATTTCCTAGGATATTCATGCTACATTTACATTTTGTAAACAGCAGATCACAAGGTAATTCAAATGTTGTTTAATGTGAGCAAACAAGACATTCACAGAAGGCAACCTCATGGGAAAACCTACCCAACGACGGATGATGATGTCACACAGAATGGAAGAGCAACGCCCCTACCTTTTTACTCCAAGACTGCCTGATCTCCTCCACCTCATCGTCTTTGTTCTCTATCTCCTTGGAATGGGTGTGACGCAAGCGCTCCATCTCCATTTCCAGACGGAGTTTGGCCTGGAAGATAGCACATGCAGTGATGCATTTCTGCTCCTGACTTTTTCAAAAACAAAAAATTAAAGAGGGTATGCATGTACTGAAGTCATTCCGCAAACATGTCAATGTCAACAAAATAATTTTTTTTCAGGGATGTACCGAATTAAAATATGCGGCCGAAGCCAAATCCAATTTAAAATGCTTGCCCAAATAAATTATCTTTTTATATTTCAGACTTTATTAATTACAAACAAAGCAAAAAAAATTCACATTTTGCAAAGTGTCGCCATGACAACGGTCAGAACAGGTTGTGCTTGATACTTGACACCATGGACAACAAAATAATAGTAGGAAACATGTGAGACATGGGTCGGAACGTGAAAATCATTTCGACTTGTGGAGAACCAGTCCTGTTTGGTCGCCAGCTGACCGGGCAGCAAGCTGGGGAGTCGCTGCAGTCACTGCTGAAAGTGGAGGATTGTGTTGCCAAATGTGTCACCACTGCAAATGTTTTTGTCAGCAGTCTCAGAGAGCTCATCTCACATCGTGTTGTCAATTAGAAGTGAAAATTACTGTTCAGGCTGCGCTGCATGGTGTTCGATCACATCACACACCTCTATTCAGTCTAGGTGACTGTCTTCCACTAGCCGAATGTTAATGTTAATTTTAGTAAGTGCTACTAGAAAACTAATATTTCCATTTGACATATTTTCAAATATACCCACAAACACTTTAGTCTGTGTGAAAAGTAGACTGAGGAATGTTTGAGTCTTCACCTCTCACCAATTTTACAGTAATAAAACACCATCCTACCTTGAAAACAACTTGATTGCCCCTAAGGTGCCACTGCGTGTTACGAATGCACAATGTGTGCACCCAAACAATAAAAGTTTAAATTTCAGAAGAATCAGAGTCATGTTCATCCTCTTTATGAGTATGTGTTATGCTGCAATTTGAGTGGAGATGCAAGGTAGGCAAAATCGATTTTTTTACTTAGCAGCATAAAATCCCACCTGTTCCAAAATCTGGATGGTGCCGGCCTGTTCATCCAGCTCGTCCTCCTGGTCCTTTACTTTGGCCTCCAGGTCCCGCAGTTGCTTCTTCACCTTGAAACCCATTGACACATATTCAGTGAAGCCTTAGACATAGCTCTGTAGAAAGACAGGTGACACAGAGATGAAGACACCCAAACCTTGGCAAGCGAAGCTTCATCCTTCGACTCCTGGGAGTTGAGGTCAAGAAGCTCGGCCTCTAGCTGATCAATCTTCAGGTTTACAGCACACACCTCCAGATCTTTGTCCTGTGATACAAGAAAGCAGAATAGAACATGGTCCAGCAACATCCACAATTATAGGAACGGTAGAGCCAAAATGTATTTAATTACATTATCCAACTTTGTACGTGAATTCACTAATTTTTTAATTCAAGTACTTGAGTACTCAATTCTTTCATGTAAATGTGAGTCAAGCACCTGAACTAGCAAACTTCTTAATTTCTCTAATTAACTTATCAAACATGATATACCCCCCAAAAACACTCTATGACAATTTTGCATCTCATGATAGACTCGATAGACACGCGGCACAGTCGCTGCATTGGACTTGAAGACATGAACACGACGTGACCATGGCAGCGTGCCATGCTCTCCAATTCCGCAGGGTTTGACAATTGTGGAGAGTTTGGTGGTCTATGGTTCACGATCTACAGGAAACCTTTGGCAATGACACTGGTCAACTCTGAGTCTCTGGATCAGTGTTTGTTTTATTAGATCAAGTGGTCCTAATAGGTTTTCCGACACAGTTGTCTGCTCTGGTTCATATCAACACATGCAGGGTCTCCCACTGCGTGGGCGCCTTAGTAAAACTAAGTGTTGAAAATAGTTGGATATTCAGCGGACATCCGCTCTGATGTTGGTGGCGGCATCCTCTTCCCCGTCCACGATTAGGGTTCACTGATCGTGGTTACACTTACACACGCAGCGCTAATGGATCAGTTAGGGACCTCTGAAATCTTCAAACACGCCAATGAAAAAAAAACATTTTAAGAGAGAGAATTTTGAAAAGATTTTTCATCACACTAGACAACGGACTGACAGTTTGAATCATGATTTTGATAATTGAATATGACCAAATGACCATTTATTCAGATTATTTCTGGCACTTCAATAGCATCTAGGAAATGCATCCAGTAGTATGTACACATGTAATACAATGGAAATGTATGTATCATGATAATTATCCTTACCGCTTTTTCTGTCCACATAACTGCACTAATTGTCAATTTTCCCAAAAGTTACAATTTTTTACAGTCAACCAAACAGAAAAAGTTATTGTTCTGCATGTAGTGATGGTACATTTATCGGCAGCATCTCACCTCTAGCAGCTGTCTGAGGCTGAACACCTCACTGGAAAGCATGTCTTTCTCTCGGCCCAGCTTTTCCCTGAAGCTGCGTTCCCTCTGCACTTCCTCTTGAGCAGTGCTCAGCTCACTGTCGAACCTGAGAAAATAGATTCACACGTTGATTGCAAATTGTAGAACTTGTAGCAGTGTGTTTCAACTTCATTGCCATTTCAATTTGTCATACACAATATTGGCACAATACAATCAAAAATGAGCAGCAGCAATTATTATTTCTGCTCATTATGCACACATTTCCTTTTCTCCTCAATGTTCAATTGTGAAGGAACGTAACCGTCTGAGGAAGACCTACTCATCAGGCTGTTAGCTAGAGAGGTGTCCAGCGTTAAAACTCGTATGAGAAATTGAACAGTGGCCTAATCGTAGTGCCGATGAAACAAGTACTTTGTGGAATTAGGTGGGCATTTTCAGATTCTGGTGCCTTTGTGGATCCACAGGCTTTGCCACAGCTATCCACATTTCCAGAGTTTAATGGCATGGAAGAGTTTCAGGGGTAAAATTTTTTTAATTATATAATCACCAATTAGAAAATTGGGACACTCACACTGAAACCCCCAGGTAGAAGGCTGCTAGTCAGACACTGAGTCTTTTCTTTGCAGCGCAACACTGGCGCACAGTTTCCACAAATTGACACTCAGAGAGAACTGAAAAAAAAGACTATGAAGACACCTGCTTTGCCAAGGCTATTTAAGTGAGTATATGCTTATGACTTACTTCCTCTGTTTTTTCTCCAGGTCATGATTGCGGCTCTGTTGTCCTTCCAGGTGAAGTTTGGTATCCTGCAATTCTGCTGTGAGTCTCTGTGCTTTTTTCTTCAGCTGCTGGATATTCCGCTGGGACTCCTCATTATCAGCCACCAGGTCACTGACCTACTCATACAAAGATGAAACATAAATAAACATTAGACTTAGACTTCAAATGCTGCCACCTGTCAAACTATCAGCGTCATTCCACAGCTGAAAAACACAAAAGAAATGGAGTGCAAATGAACGCAGTGCAGAAAAATTAGTTGAAAGAAGGAATCAGGCAGTCCAGGTAGATACTACCAAGCGAAAACATGTGGTACCACCTTGCTCTGCTTGTATGGGGTAATGTCTGATTAGGGCTCTCACATTTTTGGCAGGTGTAGTGCAACTAACTAGTTCACTCCAACAGTCCCCAGAACACTGAAGTTTTGATTCGGATTGCGTGGGTCCAATGAAATATGATATAACAAAGTTAAGTGGTCCATTGTTTCATTTTGACACTAACAGCTAGCTCGTCCAATCACAGCTGGACCCACACAACTTGCTTCTCCTGGGTGACACCATGTGTGTGTCAAGTTTTAGATAAAATGCAGAAGGTATAGCATGAAATGGGCTGAGAAGAAATGTGGGAAAATAAGTCCCCTGGGAGAAGCACACTCTGATACACTTGATGTTGTGAGTTGCAGGAGGAGAGTGAGACTAAGGATCACATCATCTCAGTTGTCATCTTCAACTAGGCACCTAACATATTTTGTCTTTACCTGGGAGTCAGACACAGTGTTTGTGGAGGAAACTTGTTTGAATCATGAAGCATGATTGAAGCATGTGTGTCTTTTTTCCCCCAAGCCCAGCCCTGGTGGCCTCAAGAAAAACATCCTGCTCTGGGTCATCTCATGTAGCTGTCTGGAAAGTTTATTGCTCCCTCACCTGAACACTAATACTAGGATGCTGGCTGGACCAACTTATAATCACAGATATACAGTAAAATGCATGGAGCCAAAGTAAGCAGAAGTAGCTTTATGAAATGATTAATTTATGGCTCTCAATGTAAACAAAACCACCTCTGTCAAAAGTCATTAAGACAGCCAGTCAACTGAAGTCCAAGTCACAACAACTCAAGACTCTGCATCTGGTGTCTTCATTGTTTTCCTGTTCTCTGTCACAAGGCTCATGGAAAAGATCACACAGGTCTACACTGCTAAGCATCACTCTCTGCTGGTGACACCTGACAGTCAATTATCTGAGTCAGATTTATCCAGGTAACAGGAGGCGAATCGCTGCACCTACTGTGTTGGAAAAGTAAGAAGGATGTTCACTAAACCACAAAGTCTGGGTTAATGACTAAATGAGACAATTACCGGAAACATACAAAAGTAATGACAACAAAAACAGTTCCTGAAAAACAAAACTAAATGAAAGAACAAGTTCTTTGTGAACATGTTGTGAAATATGTCAATATTAAACAACATACGTCAATGTATGTTCTTAAAATATGAAATGCTCACCCTCCGGTCGAGCTGTCGTTTGTTCTGTTGCTCCACCTCCAGTTTGTCATCAAACTCCTGCTGCAGCCGTTTCTTAGTGAACTCGATCTCCCTGATTGCTCGCTCATATTTCAGACGCCACTCTCCTCCTATTGAATAACAAATTAAAATTTTAAATCTGATGAAAATCGAATGGACATGCTGTAAAACACCAGTAACGGAGGATCTGTGATTGTAGCTGTTTTTTTCTGTCAGTCTGTCTGTTAGCAAAATAGGTTGATAATGGAACATAAACAAATGACAAACAAAATGTATAGACCTTTCCCTCAGGAAGCTTTTTCCACCAGGATTTAAGAAGGTTTTGAAGTTATTGCACACCTTCTCATCTTGTGAGACCTGTTTGGCTGCTGAGACATCCCATGGAAACTAGCATCTAGCATCTATTCTTCTTGCATCTAGCAGCAAATAGTGGTAGTATCCATGTGTTACTGTGTTTAATAAAATACATGCTCAGCACAATTTTCAATAGATCCATTCTGAATCTGAAAAAAAATGTACCTTCCTGTGTCTGAAAACAGGATGAACTCTTGCAAAATGAATCTTTCTTACCTGTGTCATCATCATCCAAATCACCGTTGAGTTCTGATGCCCTGAGGAGTCGGGCCTCCATCACCTCCACCTCCATAGACTCCATCTGTTTCTTCATGCTATCAAATTTGGTCTGTTAAAAAGTATGAGACAGGATCAAACACATCAGTCTCCTAATATAGGTGAAGGATGACAGAATTAACATTAACATACAATAGCTACACTTTAACAAGTAGAAATGGACAGTAGCTACAGAAGCCATTTTGATTCAAATGCTAAATATGCTGGATTTATCGATTAATTAATTACGCCATAATTTAACGTGTTAAAAAATGTAATGCAATTAATTATGCGTATCAACGGTTCTTAATTTTGCCTCATTTAGAGGCGTGTTATACTTCTATTATTCATTTTTGAATTGCTTAAGTGCCCATTTGAGCCTTATTTTATTTCAGAATTTCATTTATTTAACTGAATCGTTGTATTTGTATTACATTTTTGAAAACAGCCTTATTTGATTTATTTAACTGTATTGCTGTATTTGTTTTACATTTTTGAATAATGCACCTGGCCTAACTGGTTTGTGGATGTGCTTTACTTTTGGATTTCATTTATGAAGCACAGTTCACCAATAAAACATTGGATTTCAAATCTTCTCTTCTTACTGTATTCAATTGATTAGTCATGCACTACAATTTTTTAATATCCTAGACCTCAAATTCTTTATCAGGAGACCTTTAGCAGATATAACATAAAAATATGATTGATTAATTACAAAATTCTGTAATTAATTCGATTAATTTTTTTAATCGACTGACAGCACCAATATATATATACATACATATATATATATATATAGGAAATATTAGATCGATATTATATCATATATTAATTCTCCATTATATAAGTGAAACCGCACACATTAATTTCCTGCAAATTGCATCAACATAGCTGAGTATCAGCAGCTACAACTTTTTAATGAACCAGTTTTTGCAGTTTCAGTGTAGGAATGCTTCAAGCCAACTATAGCTTTAAGCCATTTGACATAATTAAATTATTTTCACATTCTCTGTGACGTGAGCTTCATATTGAACAGTTATAAATCATAGAGTCTGGCTCTCTAGCTATTGGTATAACAAACTTCTAGACAATGTAGCTTGCTCTGGGCGACCCAGGGCGTGTCCTAAGAGTGATGCCACAGTCCCTCTTGTGACCACCAGACTTGTTGATGGCAGTCGTTGCTCACTCTTTAATCGCTGTTAGTATGCTCCTTATTGAAACATGAAGTTACGACGTAATAAAGTTTGATTTCATCTTATTAGTATGTTCAGGTTCTTTTGTAAGTGAAGCAATTTGTGAACTGCGATCTGAAAGGTGCAGTCGAAATGAAGTTTTACTATCTGGGTGAATCGGTCTTGCAGCTGGTTTGGCCTCTTGCTGGGTCCTTGCTTTCCACACTGGCTGAATTATGGAGTTCAATTCCTGATGCTGAATGAACATGTTCCTTTTATGCTGGACAGTGTTGAGTATATTGCCATCTGTGATTACATTTTTCCCAGTTTTGCCCCAGCACTTCTTCATAACCAAATAAACACAGGAAGGAGAAGTTTAATAAGAGTTTCACCAGCAGCGGTGCCAAAAACAAACAACACCACCACGCTAAAGTCCCTCCATGACAGTGAGTTCAAAGTGACAGAGGAAAAAATTTATTGAATTTTTTGGTTGCACTATAGAGTTACATAAACCTACGGTCATATTACCCTTTTTATGATATGATATTACTACCTGGAGGCACAGTAGACTTCATGAACAACACAATGTCTGAATGCCTCAGTGAATTACAGATAGTTAGATTACTCAAAAAGTAATGTACTGAATAAGTGAACACTGATATGTGAGCACCATATTTTACCTGCAGGTCCTTCATTTCCTCCTCCAGACGCAGCCGCTCAGAGGTTTCTGTCTCCAGCAACTGAGCAGCTGATTCCCCAGAGTTCCTCTCATCGGTCAGGTCAGATGAAAGCTCTGAAATCTGATGGAAAAACAACATTCCACTCACACCAAAGATCTCCTCTACTGTGCAGCATCCAAAGCCAGGTAATGTTATTCAGATTCAGATACACCACACATGGGATGATTTCGTAGAAATGTATGAATTTAGTCAGAAAACAGCCTTTCACCTGCTATCACTTCCCAAGCACTTGCAACATTAGCCACCAGCATTTTGTGATTCATGCACATGTACGAATGACTACAAAGAAGGACATTGTTTTCTCAGATCCCTGTAGAATTGATGACATTACATTTTTCAATAATACCAATCCTGAATGTGCTCTGCACAGTTTAATGTTTTTAACCTGTTGTTCCTTTAGTTTTCAACAGCACTACTCTATATACTGTATTTAGTTCATACTTACTCGACTCTCCAGACGGTCACTATTAAGTCTTAGTTCATTTCGTTCTTTCTCCGCCCTCTCCAGCTTTTGCTTCAACTGCAGAATTTCATCCTGTTCAGCAAACAAAGGATACAGAAATGGTGAAACATTCATGATAGACTAAGTAATGAGCATTGACTGTTTCTAAACTTACATCTTTACCACGGATCTGCTCTTCAGTAAGCTGCACCTCTATCAGAGGTCGAACGGTAGTGAAGAGCTTCCACCATGGCCAGCCTTTCACTCCACGATTCTTCTTAATGTTCTTTTGAATGCAACGGATCGCAAGCTCCTGAATCTGTCAAATGATTTTTTTTTTAAAGAAAAAGGAAGAAAATGGATGGCATGTAATGCAGTCTATACAACAAACCAGCCACAGGGAATGATGTTGCCGTCAGATCTTGTTTGCAGATTTGGACTACATGAACATGGAGAACATGGCTTAATCTCACAATTCACTGTTAACGCACTGGAAGTTAACTACTTATGTATTTTGCACTCCATCAATTAGCTTTGACTACATTTTGGGTCATTTTCAGCAGCTGAACCACTCAAGCTACAAACAACTATTTTGGCCAGTAACGTAAAATATTCTTTCTCACAGAAATAAAAAGAAGCATATTGTCACTATAATAAGGATGAGTGACTTCATGAAGTATGTGACTAAATTAAGTAGAGTATCTAATCAGTACCAGCACATTACAGCATCTCTGCTATTACTGAACGCAATCAACTGCTCTCCTCAGCTCACCCCCAGCAACAGTTGACAATAGACTCAGGAGGACATAAGGAATATGGAAAAACACCAATATAATGCACATTTGGATGGAACAAGTTACAACTTGCGGCAACCAAGTGGCTGATTGGATGTGCTGGTGCCCAGGAACGCATCTATGGCTATATTGGAGCATGGACACAATGCAGAATATGGAGACATCTACAGACTATTTGTGGGCAATTATGGTGTATATTTTTATATTCTCATTGATTTATTTAACTGCCTCTTCTCCTACTTCCACTGAAAGCACGGTGCTCAGGATGGCAGGGGAAAGAATAGCCAATCTTTATGAATATTGCACATTCATCTCTCTCCAACTTCAGATTTGTGCCATTCCATGCAATGTACAGAGGCCGATATGTTAAGTGGGGGAATTTCAAGATTTATGTATTTCAGGATAATAGTTTCAATAATAAGAGATAGAACTTTAAATGCAGATATTAAGGAAATAAAGGGGGTTGCAGCCACCTTCCTCTTCTTGAAAGCCTGACGGGCTAAATGGCCCCTGCACACCGCCTGGAAGAGAGTGATGTTTCTTCTCATCTGAACATCCCGTTGCTCTTCCAGCCTTGACAGAGTCCCTGCTCGGAAGAACACCTGAAATAGACAACAAGAAGAGCACAGAGGTAAACTTTTTTTTCTGGCTTAAGGGCGGACGCACAAACATGCAGTCTTGACCATCATTTCAGCTCTTAAGTCTATTGTAATGATTGACTAGTCTAGTGTCAAAAGCAGCTTAGTCAAGTCACAACCACAAAGATAAAAGAGAGGTTGCAATTTCAAAGGTGCAAAATGACATGAATACCATGCCAAATGTTGTTGGAGACACTGCATATGCATAATTGTGAAACGTTGCACCAGCAGAGCTAATGACCGTCTGACTGTCTCCAGAGTACTATCAAGTACTGGAACTGTCACCGTGTATTTCTGAGCATGCTGTTCCCTCTCCCTTCAACAGCACCGATTGGATATAAAACCTTAGTCACCTAATAAAAAAAAAACACACACAAATACATAAACAAGAGGATAGAATTTCAACTGTTCAACACAATCTGGAAGACAGATTTTGTTTTATAATTTAATTTAGATTTTGTATTTCATTGAAAAACATAAACGGAAACACATATACAAATGCAGATGTAAAAAAAAAACACAAATTTCAACATCAACCAGCCCCAACAAATAAACAAACAAAAAACTTTCATCAAACATTGCTCTGGCAGCACTGAAATTCCTCTCAAAGCACACTGCTGGTAGACACTGCACTGTTTATTAGCAAGGAAGTTAATTCATCAGCATTTGACATTGTAGAGTGGCATTACATTGTAAATTGGAGTTAAAAAGTAAACTCATCTATCCAAGAAAGAACTCAACAGAACTCTTGTTGGTTTGCCTTGGTAATGCTCAAGGTCAATTTTTGTTAAACTTTGTTTCAAAAGTTCCAATATAATTAATTAAAATAACCAAAAAAACAATATAGGTGGCAGAAATGTGATATATTTTAGCTGGTGAGCTTAGTGTCACAAATATTACAATATGAGTTTTCAAACAGTGTGCATCTCTGGTGCATGCAGCAGTGTCGGGTTGTGTCTCTACTCACCCGACTCAGACCTAGGTGATAGTTGCTCCTCTCTAACTCCAGTGAGTGCAGCAGCTCCTCCACTGCCTGGAAACAGCAACACAAACAGTCAGGGGAGGATTGACCAATCAATCTATCAATCAATCGGTCGGTCGGTCAGACAAACAGGTGGGCTGCTGTTTACTACAGTCCCAAAATAATTGCCCTGAAGGTTCCATGGGAGTAGCACACTGTTTAGTTCCATCAGCCTTCAATGATTTAGTCAGAGTATGCCGAAATATAAAATGTCAACAAAGGTCAACTCTAGCTGTCAGATATGGACAAGTGATTAAAACAAGAAGTTTTATCTTTCGTAGATTAGCTGTAAATTCACTAAAAGTAATGGGAAGATGAACTAGGGAAGTAATTATCAATAATGAAAACTTTTCATTGATTCAACCTCAAGTAATAATTTCATCAATAATCAATTATAAAAGTGGCATGCTCTTCATTAAATATGTATAACAGCATTAAAACGAAAAGTTATACACATACATTAGACTAGCTCAGGCCTGGCCAACCCGTGGCTCCCGAGCCAGATGCGGCTCTTTTCTCAGTTTCATGCGGCTCTTCTGTCATTCCCTTAACTAAACGTATGGCATGTGTTTCACCTGTTATTCATTGTCCTTACATATTTGTAGGATGTGGCTCTTTTCAGCAACATAGTAAAACAATGTGGCTCTTAGCCTCTGACTGGTTGGCCCCTGGACTAACTAGATAGCCGGTAATCATGACTATCTACACAATATTCACAACCGAACGTCAAACCTGCATGAGCCCCATCTTGAACGTCACTGTCGCCATCAAGGGGCTGAACCAAAGAACAATTCTGCTCACTAAACAACATGGTTCTTGAACTAATTGATAGGAACTCAGATATTAAAATGAACCAACTTGGCCACGATCCTGGTTGTCGCGAACCAGTAAAGTAATTGATGGTGATGACAGCGTTCTACCTAAAATTGCGTTACATTTGTATTGAGATTGTTGACAAGCTTAGCAATAAAGCATTCACTGACCGCCTTTTCATCCACAACAACGTAGTGGCGGCCATGCTTCTTGGCCAGATGAGGTCCTAGAACATCAAATCGCCGGCGGAATTCGGAAAAGACCATGTGTTCTGGGTATCCTGGAGTCCCAGGAGGCAAGGAGTACAGGAAATGGATCAGAGAGATCAATTATCTCAGCTTATAAATTAATTTGAGAAGTTTGACAAGCAGAGCTGGACAACAACTGACAAGAAAATTAAATAACCATGAAGACAATATGTGTGTTGTACTAAAGTAATTGTTTTGCTTTAGAAGACAGAATACTGTACTACCTTGTCTGTAGATGCGTAAAGCATCCAACAGCTTTGAACCACGCAGCTGAGCTCTTAGGAGACCCAGATCCAGAGTCATGAGGCCCGACTCTGTGGTTTCACCGAGGCTGACCCTGGGTTCGCCTCCTCCTCCGACTGGCTCCGCTTTGGGCAGCAGACAATGAATAAAGTGGACTTTTGATCGGTGCACCATGTCGATCAAAGCGTCCTGCAATCAGAAGTAATTGTTTGTGAAAGTTTAAAACCTTAACTTGTCGCAGAAGACACGCTGTGCCCATCAATCGCTTCCTGGACTGTCTTACAAAAGTTGGACTGGGCTATAATAAAAAGCAAGGTAGATCATCTTTTAGGGTCATTCAAAAGTGCATTAGAACAATCTGTGCCATGACGGGAGTGTTCAGAAGCTGTGCATGGATGAGGAAATGAAAACAATGTAATAGGAGAGTCACAACAGTAGGCACAGTTGTTGTGATGAATCTGACCCATGCACATCAAGATTTCAGTCTAGTTGACATGCCCGAACTCATCTGTGTTGGTAGCAGTTCCAACAGTAAAACGCCAGACAACTTTGCTATTTTGGAGGCTAGTCAGTGCCAGTGGCCGTGCCGTGTAAATGAGCACTGCATCCACATCAAAAAGATGTTGACCTCAGTATGTGCAAGCCGCCACATACTGGTGTGTGGGACAGAGGATGGTGCTCGAACACTGGGCATTGTTGATTGTTTACAATTCCCCCATTGATTTTTCACCCCACAGTTCGTTTGGTTCTGTATTTTACTCCCACTGCCCTTCTCAACTTACCACTTGTAGTTTGACTTGAATGCATAGACTCTTTTTCTTGACAGCAGCCACTCCTGTGGTAAAAGTCTTCCTCATGCTGGTGGCCCGTCGCAGAGCCAATTGAGAGCTACCTTCTAGACCAGCAATGGAGCCAGACAGAACTGTGGCTCCACTGGCACGGCCCATGAACAGCCCGCTGATACTCTTCCTGCAAAAGATTGAACACAAACATGAACAAGATCACCCAGAAAGCTACTAACTGACAAGTTGGTAAGTGGTTTTCCTTGTTCTATTCAAAAGTGTCATGAGTGACAGTAGCAGAGAGAATGATTATTAGGATATGGATCAGTGTATCACAACATATAGCTCATGTGCAAGTTTAAATGTGGGGAATAAACCAAACGCTCCTCGTGTTATTGAATGCTGGACTGCAGAAAGAGTGCTTGTTTTATGAAGAAAGGAATGACTTCTTCAATAAGTGATTGACATGTGAAATCACAGCTTATTGCTTCAGAGAATTTCGATTTCCATACGCGCCTATGTGTCAGGAGAACTGGGAAACTTGTGGGAATAGATATTGATGATTAAATAGTCCTATAGCTTAAATAAATTAGGTTATTTTTAAAGGCGCTCAAAATGTTTGGCTGTTGTTGTTATAGTAATTTACTGCATGATGCAGTATGTTTACATTCCCTCCCCAATTATAGTCAATGTAAGTTTGTGTTGTGTGTGTGTGTGTATATAAATATATATATTCGAAATTCGAACGTCCCGGAATTCAAACAAATCGGAGTTCAGCCAAACTGCACGGAACCGCACATTCAGAGCTGGACACGCACCGGTCACCTTTTCACTTCTGGAGAGATGTCACTCACTCTGCAACCCCTCCCACATGCAGTGACCACACACATAGACGAACAGCGCACCTGCAGCAGACACGCTACATTCACTCCTACAAAAGCCTATTTTAAGGCTTGGAACGCATTATTTCTTTTTCTATTAATTGTAATGGGAAAAATCGATTCAGATATCAAACAAATCGGTTCTTAGACGGCCGTCTGGAACGGATTGTGGTCGAGGTAGCACTGTGTCTGTGTGCGTATGTATATATATATATATATATTTATATATATATATATATATATATATATAGAGAGAGAGAGAGAGAGAGAGAAATATAAAATATTAAAAACATCATATAAAATCGTGAATGGACTTTTTCACTGTAGTTCTAGCCCCATGTGGTCTTACTTTTGGGAATCCTGCAGCAGGCTAGCAGCATTTTGGGCAGCAGGGTTGTGCTTGGCATGACTCAGCCATCCTTGGGTGTTGTACTCCACCCAGTCAGTACCATGGCTGTGGCCCAGTAGGAAGAGGTGGGACTTGTCCCCTCTCAAGAGCAGGCTGGACTCTGCCACATAAGAGTTTCAATTAATGCTCTGCTGGAGGAGGAACAGGGTGCACAGGTTCGTACAACCACCTTTGTTTTCCGCCGGGGAAGAGCCATAGTAGCCGAAAAGCCTCTCCAACATTTTTTCCTCTGATCCACCAGGTAGGACAGCCTCCTCCTCCATTAGCCACAGAAGACCACGAGCTTCATCGGTTCGGCCTAGAGTTCGTACCTAAAATAAACACCACTGGGTGATTTCTTTCTTGTCCATGGCCCATTGAAAGGTTTTCCAATGACTACACTAAATAGCTGCCGTCCAACAACATTTAATCAACTGAAGACACACTTCTTCAATAGACTGTATTGAACAGTCGGATTAATCACAGAAGATTTTAGACACTAGAGAGAAGAAAAGGAAAGACACCTGGCACAGGCACAAGAGTGACCATTTTTGTTCAAAGGTGTAACAGCAAAAAATAGCTGTATTTTTTTAGTAATAAATAATTTCATTATAATTTATTTTAATTGTTTTTTTTCATCCTTACAGCAGCTCTTTATGGAAAAATATGGATCTTCAACAGATATATTTATGAATTACTTCACCTTAAGTTCAAGAATAAAATCTTGGTTTCATTTGACAAAAATGTGATCATATAGAGGCCTGCTGATAGATGAAAAGTCTTACCAGTGCTTGGACGGATGCTTGATCGACAGCAGCTACAGACTTTGAAGGACTGGATTCTATGTCATCTAAAGCAAGCTCTATACTTTCCTAAATGTAAAAGGGGGTGAGACTGCTGTTAGCCACAAACACATTTGATCATTTGAACATCAATCACACAAAGCAAGTGTCAAACTCAAGGGAAAGGGCCAAATTCGGTCCACAGTCATTTATGAGGCCCAGAAGATTTCTGAATACATACAGTTCAGAATTAAATAAAATATTATTCTAAAGATCACCAAAAACATTCTACTGGTTATGCATGTCCACCATGTACAGTTATGCTCGCCACCATTGGCACCCATGAAGTTTAAGTACATAATGTGAAAATTAATCACATGCGATAACATGCAACATAGATACAAAAACATAGTCTGCGACATGGCCAAAAATGGTATTATATAACATTTGATACATATATAGGATTATTAGATTTATTTTTTTCATTTCACAAATATGTTTCACAGTATTTGACTTTTTGTTTTAAGTACGACTGGGTGTTAATTTTTTCCTAATCATTTTGACAGTAATTACAGAAGAAGAAGTTGGCTAGGAACGATAGGAGGAGCTAATACTGTTGAAAAACAATATCCACACCGGTATTTATGAAGTTAAGGAATTAGAATGCATGACTGTTGCAGTCAGAATAAAGAACACTACTTGAAAGTTGAAAAAACATCTGGCTGCACAATGAAAGTGATAAAGTGATAAACTGCCTACATCCATGCGACATGAATTAGCAAATGAATGATGATATTAAAAAGTCACCAGCTATCCCCTCTTTCCCAATGGACAAAGGAGCTGTTTGAGGAAACCAGAAACTATACTATTAACACATGACCACCAAAGGCTGTAAGACCATTTTAATGGCCTGTAAGCTATTAAGAAGAGGTACAAATAATGACAGGACTCTTCTAATGTTTGCAAAGGAGAAACTAGAGAAAGTATACTATACTATACTATATATATATATATATATATATATATATATATATATATATATATATAGAGAGAGAGAGAGAGAGAGAGAGAGAGAGAGAGAGAGAGAGAGAGAGAGAGAGAGAGAGAGAGAGAGAGAGAGAGAGAGAGAGAGAGAGAGAGAGAGAGATAGATAGATAGATAGATAGATAGACCTCCAACTAAAACATCCATGTGATACTAAATAGGCACATTTGCCTTATTTCACAAGATAGAGTGTTACTCAGGTTATGAAAAAGTGGTGCCAATAATGCTGAGCAGGTCAGAAAATGGAATCAGTGGACATACAATACAAATTAGTCTTCAATATTTGAAAGATTTCTCAAACTTCAACTCTGGTTAAAACAGTGCCCAATTTCATGAGTGAGTTTGACACCCCCTACACAGAGCCACAGAAGATTGGATTGGTTTGTTAAATAGGTGGCAATCAACGAGGAGGGGGGATGTAAACATACAATACAGCATTTGAGTGATGATTAATCAGCATAAGAATACCAGAATATAGAACAACTGTAAATTACTTAGAACTTATTTTAAAGAAAATTGCACACCTATGCTACTCAAATAAGGTAAAAAAATACTTCACTTTTAATAAATAAACAATGAAGGCCATGTAATCTAATCTATTCTGAATTAAACTCCTAACACTTTCCCTTATGGAAAAGGGTATGGTACATATAACTAGTACAGAGGAATACCCTTTGAAACAATGTGAATGTTTGATGTCCAGAACTAAAAACATAAGGCCCCAGGCAACACAGTCTACTTTGTTTCTCACTGATTAATTAGAACAGAAAACTCTAATGAATGAAATACTGCAGGATTATAGTTTCTGAGTGTGTGCTTATTGTCAGGCCTTATACCACCTCCTTGTATCTTTCCAGCTCCCGGACGAAGGTGCGTTCATGGAACAATGTCTGCAGCCTTTCTTGGGTGTAGTTGTGGCAAAGCTCCTCAAAAGTTGCTCCACGATTCTGCTGAGCAAGCCGAGGATTCTGAAAGCCGGGTGTGTCCACGATGAGGAGGGAACAAAGGGAGTGCTGACTCGATTTCAGAGCTCTGAGGAACATCCAACAAAAAAGCAGTTTTGATGTGAACAGAGCCCAGTTAAACGTGACTAAGGAGCTCTAGTCATGCAGTGACACAGAGTGGTAAGAGAGGCTATGACACTCCACAATTCTAGAAAGTCTAGAAAGCATGTAGGCAATAAACAACAATGTTCTAAGAACGCCACCATGAGGATCCCACAAGGTTGTTCCACAAGCTGATTCATGATTAGCTAATTGGGTCCTGACCCATCATATAAGAACCAATCATAATGCCCTGAATCAAGACGTGTATCAACAGTCCCGTCCTCAAATAGTTTGAAAAAAAAAATTGAAGGCAACTTGTAGGAACTGTATCAAAGCAGCAATCAATCAGAACAGTAGAACAGTGTGTAACCTACATCGGACTACCTTCTAGTTCACAGTCCAGGGACAGGGCAGGAAGCTATTTTGATTCTATAGGCTTTGCAGATTATAGAATGTCTTTACCAATGGCATGTAATATTTCTTACTTCCTGCCAGACATCTAGATGCATCTGTAATTAACATACGCGTAATGTGCGACTGAAGTGTTACATCACTTAAACCTCAGGACAGATGATACACACTGACCGGATCCTGTACTCAATTTCTACAGAAGAAGACCGATTAAGCCGTTTCTTGTGATATAATTACCTTTGAAAATCCACTATTTCTTTAAACAATGAAAAGCACAGATGTGTGACACTTTCTCATCTGATCTAAAGATTTAGTACCACATTCTCCACAAGATGAAGACCAGCTGTTGCAACTGGGGATTAGATGGTATGAAAAATGATCATTTGTCACAGCCCTACCTATTAATGAGGGAGATGACGAGGGTGAAGAGTTCAGAGTAGAGTCCTGATGCCATGGCCTCCAGACACTCTGAAGCTGTCACCTTGGATCCTGAGAACCAAAGAGAAGATTTAAAGCTGGTATAGCAATGCAGGAAATAAATTTTTCCAACTATCATCCCGATGGCAACAGTTTAGTCTGAGGACAACAAAATTACCTGACACATCAGCCTGTGAGGCGTCGTCCAGTCCTCCTCTGAAAGAGGTTGAGTTCTGCAGGCCTTTGACTTGCTGCTTGAAGATGGCAGAGGACAGCTCCTCAAGTGTACAGCCCAACAGGTACGCTGCCTTTTGGGCCCATTCATGGCGAGCAAACTGCCGTCGCCCAGCTAAAACCAGGATAAAGATGATTGAGAAGAGACAGTAGAAGCAATAGGAAAGCAGCAACATGAAACTTACAAATACCGTAATTTTTTTTATATATCACGGATGGGATGATGGCATTTTGCCCAATTCAATATTTTGCCAATGCTTGGGTGCTGATTCCATTCATATCATGATTGTGATTTATTAATTTGCAAATAATTAACTATAAATATGCACATCATGGTTTCCCACAGACAATTGCTGAAAGTGGTGACCGTGGTTGCATTGCAACAGTGATATTTTGTATTGGATATTCATATTTTAAATTACTCAAAGTGGGCAACATTTGCTTTGTTGACAGTGCTGTAAACCCTTGGCCTTCTTGATGAGCTGATAGATAAGTCACCTGATACAATTAGCAAACCATATTAGTTGACGGCGTCATGAAGCACATCGTAAAAATACTAAGAGTGTGCAAGGCAGTAAGCAAAGTAGGCCATTTTGAAGAATCTAAAATATGAAACATGTTAAATGTGTAATTTCACATTTCTGATTTCTACATAGTTCCATGTTTCCACTCATAGTTTTGATGCCTTCAGTGAGAATCTGCAATGTAAACAGTCATGAGAACATCGAGCCAATAAATGAGAAGCTGTGTCCAAACTTTTGACTGATGGCGTCGTTGAAATTTCAAATGAATTGAAGACTGAACTACATCGGAAATCACTTCCTATATTTGTGCAATAATAAAATAAAACAGCACATTTATAAAAGAAATGCGTTGTTGCATGCATCCTTCCAACTCCATCAGAGCGGTAGAATAAAAAATGCAATATATATAAAACACAATTACAAAAGCAAGTGCATAACATAGCGATATTTCATTTGTAATGTTTGTGTCCTCAATTCAAAAGTTAGAACTCAGAAACTGAATGCCCATCAATATTTTTAATTCACCAGAAAACTAATATTTTTTCTTAATGAATATCGGACAAAACACCATGAACTCTGGAGCGATGATCAAAGAATGGTTGAGATATTAGCGAGACAATTGTTGTAAGCGGACATGATTCACTTTCACCATTGAACGCCCTGGCACTGACATCAATGTTGTGTTTTGATATTTGCTTCAGTGAATCACCATTTAAACAAACCTCGCCACTTTCATTCATTAATATGTGAGAGATAGTGATGGTCACCAGACGTTAGTTACTCATTGTGCAGTGATACAAAACGATCAAGCCACACGCACAATTCAGCCGAGCCATTACTCCGCCTCTTAAGCATCATGAACCATCAGCAGCATCAACAGACAATCAACATCAAACAACAATGAACTCCAATAAAGGAGCACCCTTCCTCCCTTCACTCTTGAGACTCAACACCACAACTTTGAGTCAACAGTTCACAGTTGCCATCTGTATGCGCACTTTGCCTTTTTACTTGCTCATTTTTTAAATAAATGAATGAATACGATACAGCCACAAGTTAATTTTGCTGCAAAGTCTGAGCATTCAACACTCCAAAACGCAATGTGTTGTTTTGACAGCACAAGTTTGACTGATTCATGACAACAAAATTCAATTAGACAAAATTCATAGATTTCCAGGGAGTTGTTGGCCTTTCATGATGTCTGACTGTACTTTAGTTCCACTGGTCTGTCAGCATCAAGCCCCACACACTCACAAAGTCTGTTGGATGTGACAGACTCATTGAGACAGATGTGTGTCAAAACACTGAGATTAGCCATAAATCTGTTTGACAAAATCATTTACCATCTATCTCTTCTCATCTACTTATATCTGCTCATGAGCAAGGGGCTCTCAGGTAACCCAAGACAAAAGTCTGCTTGACTTGGTATGCCCGCATGATTCCTATGCGAATACTCTACACACCCATCTGGACAAATTAGCACATGAACATACCTGTCTGCCATGTCAACTGACCAGAACAAAAGAGCTCCCCAATCCCCGATTCACACCTGAGCATCAAGATCAGAACTTTTAACATAACTGTATATGGCGACCTGATAGCACATTATTATTATTATTATTTTTTACTACTAAATGCACTAAATGCTTATGGACCATGCTGCGCAGTACATAAGACGACATTTTTTTATCAGACCATCGCTTTGTCCAGGACAATGATCCAAAACACACTGCTGCTGGAGCATGCATGCCATCTGAAGGGATCAGCTTGGTCAAAGCTCCACCAGAGTCACCAGACTTCAATGAGCGGATCTATTACAATAAAATCAAATTAAAAAAAGAAAAACACTATAAAAATAACCAATTCAAATTAAAAGCTACAGAATACAACGGCAAACCACCATTTATTAAATGTAAGAATGGGAATAGCATGAACAAGTGGTCTCATGAACACAGGCTTGCCACAGACGGCTTCTCAAGTAACCTATTCCTGTGACATGGGACTCTTTAATGACTGGCGGGATGACGTGGCGCCCTCATCACACTCTGGAGTTGTCTCAAAACACAACCGATGTAAGTGTGAGGCCAGTTAATAAACTAATAATACAGTATTTATCTCTTTCTGTTACTGAGTTCCTACCTTTGGTGGCACCTGCGGCTCCCAGGTGATAAATAGCCCCAAGGATAAACCAGAGAGCCTTCTGCTCCTCACTAGTAATGCCCAGCACCTTCATGGCTGCCTGTAGCTTGGTAAAGTGTTGCGAGGCGCGCTGCTTTTCTTCAGGCTTCAGTGACAACACAAAATATATGTATGTCAGTTGCAGACCTCCCTCTGGATGTGTGACCAACTGAAAATACTGAAATGCAGGAGCCGTAGCAGTTCATTACCTTGGAAAGATGGAATATACCAAAAGCACTGTTCTCCGCCAGGTGGTTGAAGTGTAGCTCAGTCCTTGAGGACAACACAAGCATGAACAATCAGACCCATTCAACATGCAAAATGTCAACTGATAATAAAATACTTGAATGGTAAAACAGGGATGGTCTACAGTCTATGACATGGACATGGGTACATCACAACATCATCTCAAACCAATCAGATAATTGCAAAGATCAAAACGTGTGCGAATGCATGTGTTTGGGTGTGTGCCAGTGTGCGTGTGAAGTTCAAGATTTTTATATGAAAGAAAACTATTTATGCTGCACTGTAGAGGAAATAACAGATATTCCTAATGATCACAGAAAATTAATAATAATAAATTAATCATTGTCCCTTGTATCAAACGCCGAACCTAATTTTTTTTGTGTGAACTGTTAGACCCCTAACAGACACTGTGCTAACACCTATGAATGAATTTTCTTCGGGAAACCGTGGAAAGGACCTTCGCTCAATGGGGAAAAGTTGGAAAGAATAATTACTTCAGGGTGCTGTCTGCTCCAGCCATCATGTAGTAGAAAACGTGGAAAGTGGATTCTCCTTCTGGCCGTCTGCTCACTCTCAACTTCTCCAGAAGCATAGTCTGTAAAGAGTTAGTTTGTTAGTTCATTTGTTTCTTTGCATATGTCAGGCAAGTGTGTAATCATGGGAGGGTTCAAGTTACCTGAATCGATGCTGAGGCCACCTGCCCTGCCTGGTCAAAGTCCAAGGACACTATATGCGAGAATCGACTGGCATTGGAGTTCATAGTAGTTGAGCTGTTACCAAATGCTTCCAAGATGGTGTAGACAGCCTGCCACTTCTCAGCTGAATCACAAAAGACAAGAACAGTGTCATTTGAGATTTGGGAGTGTTTTAAACAGTGCAACGGAGCAGATTCAACTCACCCGAGAAGATTTTGCCAGTGCTGCCTGCTATGGAGACCAGGTACTGGACCAAGTGCTGGCAGTTGGTAGTCTTTCCACTGCCTGTCTTACCCAACAGAACTATGGACTGATCCTGACGCGTGGTCAACAGGTTTCTGTAGGCTGACTGAGCTACAGAATATATATGAGGTGCTGAATCTTCACGCCTGCATCCTTTGAACATGTGCATCACCTGACAAACAGATTAACCAATTGCACTCATATCAGTGGCTTGGACTCAAAATCACTGAGGATTTGAACACTTAAAAATGCACAAGGATAAATAAAATCACTTCTGAACACGTTTAGAAAACAAGGTTGAGCTCAACACACTGTTGTCACCCGTCGTGTGTGTAATGTTTGTATTCTGAGCACTTTTGCCACTGCTCCGGTTTTTCTGGAGCTCTGCCCCCACAGATGTTCTCTCAGTTGCAACGCGGAGGTCCAGTCTGATGTGCCAAGTCTCAACATCTTGGCAGCATGAAAGCAGCCCATGAAAAGCCATATATTAGCGGAATCATTGATCAATGTGTAGGGTAGTAGTGGCTGATGGTTCGAAAATTACCGTACTTAGATGAAAACGTTATGTTGTGGTTTGATTTGATCCATTAAAAAAGACAACATGTATGGGGCATAAAATTACAAGAACAGTTCTTCATCCTGTTCCTTTTCAATCACTCTAAAATGTAAGATGAAATGTTACTGACAGTACATGTAATGTATCGTAAGCAATGTAATTTTAATTAAAGTAAAGAGATTGAATTCGAGATAAATATATATATATATATATATATATATATATATATATATATATAAGCATGAGCCACGCAAAAAAATGCCACACACATTTCTATTTTGCAGAGGATCACCGTAAAATGTATGAATTTGAAAAATGCATGCACAAAGACATACGCCGGACAACAGCCATCAACTTTGTGACACACAGGTATGTGTTTTAACCGCCATACTGCTGCTATGTCACATGACCAGCTGTTCAGGTGAGCCTTACAGCCTTACATATTTGTAGGATGTGGCTCTTTTCAGCAACACAGTAAAACAATGTGGCTGTTAGCCTCTGACTGGTTGGCCACCCCTGCTATATATCCTTAAAGAGCACGCTGCACCATACATCAGAAAACATTTTGGATCAGACCATCACTTTGTACAGGACAATGATCCAAAACACACTGCTGCTGGAACATGCATGGCATCCGAAGGGATCAACTGTGCCAAAACTCCACAGGGGTCATCGGACTTGAATGAGTGGATCTATTAAAATAAAATAAAATAAAAATGCTAAAAACAGCACATTGAGCTTTTGTATTAAAATTAAAAGCTACTGATACAATGCCATGCTCATTTGCAAAATTTAAGAATGGAAATAGCATGAAGAAGTCGTCTCATGAACCCAAGCTTGCCACACACTGGCTCCAGGAGCCACTGGAGTAAACATTATTCAAAGACAGTCCCTAAAGAAAAGGGGGGTCATTGTGTTGCTCGAATTTCATCAGTGGCCCCTGAAAGCTTGTATCACCTCAGCAACGCATTATTGTATTTTAAAAACCCATTCGATTATATTGCGCTGTCAATTTTAAATGACTTATTGTTGCATGTTTGATAGCGTCATTGTATCACATACCACTGTCCATCTTTGGTTGTGTATATATTGCTTTTTTACACAATTTGGATGCAAGTGTGAATATGTGGTGCACCATAAAATTGGAATGGTCAGAAACAGCTCACCTTCTCAGAATACATGGATGGGGTGCTAAGGGGATTGATGACCACCATGTTTGGTCCAGCGTAGGAGTGGATGAGGTTTCCTCCGTAGCGCTGCCTCAGACAGTGCATCACATTTGATTCGTTCAAGTACAGAAGAGAAGCCAGATCCTCTGCACGATCATAACTCGGTGGGTTTGCCTACACGGGTGTGATGACAGAGATGCTCATTTATTCATGAACACTATTATTAACAGTACATTATTTTAAAAAATTCTAAAAGAAAAAATGAAAGAAAAAAATATATATATATCGAGACAGGTGCTTTAGTTAGACAGATATATTAAGTCTAACATAATAGAACTAAACTACAGGTGTACATACACTCTATTATAAGAAGCGGTTAAATACAATACAAAATACAAAATACAAAATATTAAAATACACAAAATGCAAAACACAAAAAATGCATGGCATTTCCATCCATTTCACTCACTTTCTCAATATCATCCTCATCCACCTCAAGGAGAGACCCATCATATTCCAGTTTAATCTTCACCTTCCCTTCCGAGATGTCACCAGGTTCAGTCCTCACCACGGTAGCTGAACAGGACAAAAGACTACGATCAGTGGGAGGACAAAGAAACAATATGGGCCAACATGACGTAGCAAAAGCTATCCTTCGGGTGCTTTCACACTAGGGTTCTGTCTCGAGACAAAGCTCTTTCGTCTCAGAAGTCCAAGATGTGAACACAAGCGATTTGGGTTTTGCCCGCGGACCTGATCCCCGCCGTAGACCTGCACTTTGTCTTGTGAAACTCTCGGCGGGTGGCTCAGCGGGCGGTCAGCTTCACTCCTCTGACGACTCAGCGCTAGATGCCGGAAAGTACGTGTCCGGCGCGACTCCACAAAAACCTGATAAATGCCGGGCAGTAAAGGGTCTGATCGCTGTCTGGGCAGACAACATTATTCAAAAACAACTTCTCGAACTCCCAGAACACTGAGGTGTGCAGCCGGGAGCCTCTTCCGTTATTTGCTGCCCTCGTGTGGGCTAAATTAGAAGTGAAAGGCTCGCCGCGAAGTGAGGCAGACTCGGATTCAGGCTCCCGAGACAGAACACTGCAGTGAGAAAGCGCCCTTAGAGCAGGAGACTCTAACAGGTCCACACAGGGTGCAGGTTTAACCAATCAGGTGTCAGCCAAAACATGCATCACCAGACTGATAATTAACTAGCTCCAGCCATCAGACAATTGATTGGTGGAAAATGTGTACTCTTGGTCTTTGGTTGGAACAAAAACCTGCACCCACTGAAGCCCTTTTGTGAAACAGCTTCAGACCCCAGATATAGAGTAAGGATTATCTACATGAATCAGATTCCATTTGCGCAGGTTTAGATTATCTTTTATAGGGAAAGGGAGGAACTTTCTGGAGGCATTGTGAAACCACAAACTTCTGTCGAGATGGCTTGATAATTAATTTCATTTCATGATAATATTACAGATTTAACAGAAGTGAATACATGTGCTCTGACTCACCCAGGGAGAAGCCATCTTTGTGAACCAGCCAGACTTTCTCAGAGCCATACCAGGCCTGTTCTGCTGCGATCTGCTCTTCTGTCTTCACCTGAAGCAGTAGGAGAAAAGATTATTAAGCCTTCACACTGACAGCCCTGCTCGTCAGACACAAGGGACATGCTCGATTTGAATATTCATGCATTAGATATCAAACTATATTATTTCCCTTTTAGGCTGCAATGCCAATAGGAATCGATGAGAATACATTGTATATTTCATGTATCACTTGTGGATGTCAAACTATTTGACTAATTGGACAGAATATTATCTGAACAAGCACCAAGAGGGGAAATAATAAGGCACTTAATATGATGGAATGCATGAATCACACACAAATAAACACCACACCTGTGGTAGCCTAGCTGCAGTGTGTGTGGCCTGCAGTAGAGCTACAGGGTCTTCTTCCACCGATCCCTGGTGATGTGCCAGCATGGAGGGGTCAGAGGTCAATTATACGTGAGCAGGATAGTGATGAAAAGTAGTACAGTAGATTCTATTTTCTTCAACTTTTTCATTGATACATTGCGCTGTCATTGTTGCATTAAATGATGGACTATACATATTTGGAATTTCCACTCACGGGAAATCTTATTTTATATAAACTAAATATTATTTGGAGAAAGAAACTATCACAAAAAAGTACACAAGGTCTACGTCTCCTATGGACTATATTTCAATGAAGACCAACATGAATGTACTTCCTAATGACCTTGATAACAGTAAACTTTCTGAACTGCACAATAATGACAAGTGAAAAATCATGTCACACACTTTTTGACCTATATTAAAGGAGATCGTGAAATGTGTCACAACGTCATTGTGGCTAGTCGAGCAGCAACAATAGTTTCTCCTTGAATTAAATAGAAACAGAGGAAGTGTTTTTTATGGACCTGATTCAAGTATGTACCATATTTTCCGGACTATAGAGAGCACCGGAATATTTGCCACAACCACGAAATCTAAGAAGGAAAAAACCTCACCGGTCTATAAGCCGCGGGTGCACTGTTGCTGTCTGTGCCGCAGAAAATGCACGAGGATCACTCTAGGAATCCTCTAGTTCTAGTTTTGAAAACGGGTCCAGCGTTGAAGCTGACTCATGAAACAATCTCAGCAATGTTCTGAACTGGAATCATGAACATCCACTCTGGACGTTTGCAAAAATTTCTGATTCAGGTGGTGGATTACGAACGCTGCATCTGACACACACAAAACAACAGCAAATTTGGTCGCGGTTGATTCCGACTTAAAACGAAACATGAGAAAGGCTGGTCATTTGGCTCGGTGAAATTAATGATTATTTCTTGGGCAATATGCTTCGCGTTCCGAATGTCACGCTCAGACCGGTGAGTGTATAAGTTGTATTAGCCGCAGGGTTCAAACCGCGAGAAAAAAGTTGAGGCTTATAGTCCGTAAAATACGGTATCATTTAATTAATTCAATGTTAAAAGCACAGCAAATGAATTTACTACAAGGAGTTGTTTTTTTTAATGTAGTGAGCAAACATACTTTCAGATACACAGACTAAGTAGGATAGCTGTGGATGCAAGGGTCATTAAAAAAAACAAAAAACATGACCAATAATGTGTTGGCAAAGCTCTAGATTAGGTTGGTTGCAAGCCTGTTCTTGACACATTTCAGATGTCAGTGACAACCCTTAATAAGACCTGCAATAAGAAAGAAGATGCTTCACACAGTGCAACTGAAATCCAGTGCTTCTAGAAAATTCAAATCCAAATTAATGGAATTAACCCCAGCAGGAGGCGCCATTTATGAAACCCCAACACAGTATTAAATGTGCCAAAACTGCAATGGAGTGAGTCACACCAACCGATGCATCATTTGCACTAGACTATCACAACACAAACCATAGATTCCAGCTTTGTCAGAAAGCAACAACCAGAGCATCACAGTCACAAGTAAGACATGTTGAAAAAGGAAAGAAAGAAGGAGAGGCAGGCAGGAGGAAATAAAGAGTGAAGATGGATGAAGGAAAAGTTGGAGAAAATACATATACTAGGAAGAAAAGAGACAAGCACTCAATCAGTGTTCTTAGTTCCAGACAAAACACCATCCTTATCCACCTAGCTGTGTTATGTTTTTTGGTCAAACAAGCATTATTTTGTCACACGGGCATTAAATGGTATTTATCAAATACACTACTCACCGTAACACCACAAACAATGATGCAAAAATGAGTTATTATTAGTTATTTATGCTTCAGAAGTATGTGCACGCCTTAGCACCTTAACAAAACTATGACCGATGACTCATATAGATAGTCTCAAAATATTGACAAAAATATTGAGAGCGACACATTTCATTCAGTAAATTTCACTGATTCAGCTTCAGCTGGTCAAACAAGTGGTTCACAGAAAAATATAAAAAAATAAAAATAAAAAATACTAACTGCCACTTCCCGGATTCAATACCATGAACTTGCGCTATGCTCTACCCACGACACTACGACATCTCACCTGCTTCAACAAGGGAGATTTTATATATCTATTTCAACATTTTTCAACCGGTGTGGTACAGCAAACAAGTGTGCCGTGAGAGACTGTCAGGTGTGCCGTGGGAGATGATGACACACAGTGTTGCGCGCAATGCTCTTCTTTCTACTCACTCACAGCGAAAAAGCTGGTCGAATGTGCAGCTTCGAGTTGTTTCTAAACCTGACGCGCCTCTAATGAAACCTTCAAGACAGAATAATGGATAGTTACTCCACACCAAAAGACTGCACTGCAGAGCTAAGGGCTGATGTGACGTCTGCCTTTGAAAAGCTAGCAAAAACTGAATGCAGAAGCAAATAAATGCGCTCCAAAAGATGACGAGAGAAAGAATCGTTGTTATGAAGCAAGCTGAGGCAAAGAATGTTAAGGATATGTCTGGAAATTCACCAAACCAGAATAAAATCATGCAAAAGACATTGTGATAAAACTGAATGACGTATATTTGCCATAATGCCGATTAATTTCTGGAAACGTGTTTAAATATTTTATGCAATTTCCTCTGGGAAATAACATGCCCAAATTGCAGAGTGTCAGTACAGGACTTTCGACTAAACACAACTGCGCTTTGGCCTAGGTACCATTGGTGGTGTGCTTCTGGATCTTTTCAATGAACCAAGTGTGCCGTGGCTGACGTGACTGATCTACATTTTCAAACAATGTTGATTGAAAATCAACAACAAATTTTATCAATGCAGTCACCGGAGTGTAGATATCGTTTAGTGATTCGATTGTATGCTGTGTTTTATTGAGTCAACAGTCAAGAAAAACAGGTGAATGTCAAACATGCAACTTCACTTCTACACATAGGGTAAAAGAAGTACCTCTGATTTTGTCATGGTTGGTTGATGAGTGGAAATTGACGAAGGAGTGGGGTAGGAAGGACTAGTGCCATGGGTAGGAATCTGGGTACTACAGCTACCAGTCTGGGAGTTTTGACCATGACACAACGGAGGAGGTTTCTGAGACATCATGGGGGCTGAGAGATGACTGAAAGGCTTTTGAGTGGGGGCAGGTAAAATGCCTGGTGGTGTCATAGTTGAAGCACTATGTGCAGCAATCAAGCCAAAAACAGGTGGTGAGGATGTAGGTCTGGAATGACAGGTTTTGGTTGGAGGTGACTGTAGAGAAGGAGTCTCACAAGAATCTATTAGAGATATGGAGGATTGGCACACTGCCTCATTTGTTTCTTGAGTGAGCAAATCGCCATTTTTCAGTCCCTTTGTTGGCTTAACTTCTCCTTTTTCCACCTTCTTTTCTAGTTCTTTCTCCAACTCAATTTTTTCTGGACGGTCCTCCCTGCGTATCCTGGGGTGCGGCTCTCTGGTTCGTCCTCTGACCATAAGACTGGTCAAACCTCTAGAAATGTCATCCTCTGTTTTAATAGCATCATGTTTAAAAGAGAAAGCAGAGGTTGCAGGGGCTTTGGACATTGAAAGAGGACCATTCTTGGATGTGTCAGGATATTCTGAGATGCATTCTGTTGAGAACTCCACTTCAGGGAGCAGCTTTCTGACAACCCGGCGAACCACTTTCACCACCTTTTTTCGTCCTTGAGATTGGTCATCGGTACATTCAAGCTGGCTTGCGTCAGAAGATGGAACCTGAGCATCACCACTGGCCATAGTATTGAGTGACGTTTTGCCCAGGATGTGTTTTTGCTCTTGCATACTATGAACAGGTTGTTGTTCTGGCCTTCTAATTGTTGGTGCATTGGTTGGAGATTCAGAACTGCTGAAGCGCTCAGGTAATTTCACAGATGCTCGGTTTTTTGGCGGCGAGGGACTTCTGAGTCGGCCTTCTAGGGCAGCAACTGGTGCTGGACTACGGGCTCGATATATCCCGCATCCAGGTTCTAAAGCTGGCACAGACAAGGTACGGTTTGCCAAACCGTCATTGACTGACTAGTCAGAGACAAGGGGAAAAAAAGAGAAGAAATATTAGCCGTTGCATCATGAGTACACGCGCATGCCGAATTCCCACAATCTTTTCATGTTTCTATCAGCTCTGAATCTGACAAGTGAGTTCTACCCTAGTTACATACGCCTGCAGTTTGACTAAGTTTGGAAAAAGTCAGTGAAGACAGGAGACTGTTCATGATATATTTTTTTATAGCATAACCAAAATGATGTGAAAAAATATTTTACATACTGCCAAGCCATATGTGTAATCTGTTGCCCATGTTTTACCTACTGTGCAAAGCAAGATGAAATGTCACCTCAACATATATTACAATGTGAAGGACATACATCGGAGGTTCACATAGGCTGGATGAAGTTTGTACTTCAAGCTCCATCCAGGTTTGTTCAAACTTATCCCATGCACCAAACATTACACGGATCACGGGATCAGCTCGATTTTTGAAATCATCATTTGAAATTGTCCTGAAGTAAGTACTTACACTTTTGACTTCCACTTTGTTTTCATCTTTTATCTAAAGGTATCGAAATGAGAGGAAAGATCAGAACATACGAATCTCCACATCAGGTGCAACTTCATATTCTCTTTAACCGTCACTACTTTTCAGAAAATGAAATAAAATGTACGCAATTTCCATGAGTTGCTCAATGAGGAAAAAGCTCACTGTGACAAGACAACGGTAAAGACTGTTCTACAATAAAAAGGTATACTCAGTCATGCACCAAAACCATGCAGTGTGAAGATCAGTCCATTAAATATCCAAACAAGACTTCCCTTTTTCTCCCAGAAGGAAAAGCGAGACGAGAATGCCATGACGGCGAATCAGCTGTCATGGATTTTGATGGATAAAATGAGAGCAGAAGCTGGAGAACGGCTGGGTGAAGAAGAATGAGGAAAGATTAACAATAATTAAAAGAAAATTGCTACTATAATGATGATGACATCAGAGATATAGATATGGTTGTGAAACCCAGCAGTGAACTCAAATCAGTAATCAGCACGTGCAGCCCAGAGCACTAAACGAGTAGCAAACGCCAGTCTTAATTTTCGATATGATATAAAGCGTCAATACAACACTCCACTGTTGAATAGCCCAAACAGTGCTTGGAACAGTGACAGGAAAGATTTGAGCCAAGAATGGCTGCCCGTGTGAGCTCTCAAAGCGTAGCACACACTTTTGACATAGAAATTGTGCATAATTCCCACCCATCAAAAGTGTTTCCTTGGCTGGAGCTGGAATACTGTTCTCCTCAGCCACACCCACTGTGCTTTAAACCTCTTCAACTGGTCAGGAAACCTTCAGCCCACCTCTGCTGGTAGCTGCCGTGAGGAACACCTCCCACATGAACACTCTAGAACGAGGGCTGATGACATCAACACAGCGGTTCAAGGAGTACTGAGACTCACAACACACACTTATATTGCCTACTTTTATTATAACTGAGACTCCAACATTACCTACTTCAATTAACCAAGACTAACTGGCGGAGGATTGCTGTCATCTTAAAGGAGTATTTTCAGAATAATCAGTTACAACAGCACATTTTGTTGCACATTGTCTATAGATCATTCAAAACATTTTTTTATTTGTGAGTTCTGAGTTTTGATCCTAGTTTTTAAATGAATACTGTAGTTACTGTGTTCTCAGTGAATTTACACCTCCCCAAAAAAAAAAAGTTGCAGCATACATGCGACATGCATCTGCTCTGAGAGTCCCAGCGGGAACCACGCCACTGTTTTGTTTGTTTCAGTATAGTGATCATGCAATGTTGCCACAAGAGTCAATCTGTAAATCACTTTTAATACATAAACAAATGTTACCAAATATTTGAAATTCAAACATAAAAAACACTTTTAAGACTGTTAACATTTTAATGCCTATTAAGGACTTGCTTTTGGATTCCTGAATTTTTCAGACTGTCCAACCTTGATTAAACGACTCATTAAAAAAAAAAAAAAAGTCAAATGGCAGTTAAGGAGCTTTTTTTTTTTTTTCTTCTTTTTAATGTTTAAACATGACATCTTTTTTGACAGGTTTCATTCAGGTTTTAGGTCTGGTCACAGTACAGAGACTGCACTTTTTAAAGTCACAAACGATAAGATCTTAATTCTTAAATCTTTTAGATCTGGGTGCAGCCTTCAGCTCTTATGGGTGTATGCCTTCTGTAGAAAACATGGGTTATACTAGCTAAATCTCAGAGTTTGCATGGTAACACATCTTACTAAGATCATAACTATGTGACATTGCATTGTACTTGATCCCGTAACCCCTCACTCACAAGATACAGTATTAGATGAATACATATATATATATATATATATATATATATATAATGCAATAAACATAAAATGGTGCTTCATCATGATGTGGGATTGATTTACTAAATGTCCAATGTGTAACATGCATTAGTCAAAAAAGTCAGATCACAAGGATAGGTCCTCACTGCAAATAAAAAATATATGCAAATAAAATTTGTTCTTGATTGGAAACCTGTCAGGTAATAGCTCAATCTATTAGAAGCTTTTTTTTTTTACCCCGGGACCTACTTTCCATGTTTCCTGTGTGTTGATCAACCAGTTCCCCTGGTCATTCAAAGTGCTTTCTATCTTTTCCAAACGCCTGATTGATGCATTTGCCACGCACACAGCAAACTGTTTCAGCCATTAATAACAAAAAATAAACTGTATTCTCCTCTTCTAACCATTGCTGCTCTACTAATTTGTTTTTAAAACAACAAACATTGTTGTACAAGTACATGTTTTGTATTACAGGGTGGCCAACTCAAGCACACATAATGCCAATTTAGAAGGCACCCGGAATGGTAGAACAATGTATTATTTTTTACTTAAATTGTACTGAACTGTACTGAAACTGAACCGGAATCATGAATTAAATATTAGCCTACCTGTTCTATTAGTTTCCTGACCAATTCTTCACATTTATAATCCTGGCAATGCGGTCCAAAATGTCTCTCACCCAGACTTGTCCATCAGATTGCCAGATGGAAAAGCATGATTCATCACTCCAGAGAACGCGTCCCCACTGCTCTATAGTCCACTGGCGGCCTGCTTTACAACACTGCAGGCGTTTGCATTGCAATATTTATGAAAAGAGGAATACATCAAAAATTCTGTATTAATTAAATGCAAATATTGGATTATTCATCATTCATTTGATGATAGAATTCACTTTTTCTAAAAAGATTACATTATGATGGTTATAATTTATTATGCTTTCATTATAAATTATTTCCATAAGTTAGCTAAACCTCAATCAGTGAAGACAGAGGTCCGCCAAACTGTTTCCCTCAGCACAACTTGTAACCCATATAAGACCAGACCAGTTCAAGAACATGAGTTTCCAAATACTCCTTTGATACTAATCAATCAGCACAACAGTTTTCCAACCATCTTTATCAGAAATAATAACACAAAACATAATGAAAGAAAGCCCCTACTGGGCACCCACGCTCTAAAAATAGTTGACAATTAGGCATTCAGGCCATAGCGTTTGTTCACTGCAATTTATAGAACACGGTTGAAGATTTTGAAAAAAAATTCTACCTGACAGTGGAATTCCCTCTAAGACTCCGATATTCCCAGTAACGTTTCTCTTCTGAAGTCGACAAACTAAAAGCGTTACCAAGTGTCCAAAACACATGGAGTCACAGGCTCCCAAGCAAGAACAAGCCCTCTGATTGGCAGATTATTCCTGACCTGCCACTAACAAGAGAAGTCAGGACAGCTGTTGTGATATGAGGGTCTTAAAATAGAGGTCTGAACTGGGTGGAAACCACTGAGCCCACCGCACAGTCCAACACACATGCTTACAAGTGTTGCCAGTTGCTGTCATTTCAGCTGTTTTTAGGACTCTTTGTGTGTTGTAGGAGTCAACTCAAGTGATTGTGTGGTAACTACATTATGATATATGAATGTTGATCGAATAAATGAAGACAACTGAAAAAATGCTAAACACAATTCCGAATGGTTGAAATTAAGAGTGTGAAAAGAAATGCATGCCTGTTTTCCACTCCTTTCTGTGGGCTGGTGGGCTAGTCCCAAGCAGTCTAATTGGTTGAAAACCTCATGGGTTTGTCAGAGATGAACAGAGAGACACACAGCTTCACTCCTCTTCAGAGACGTTTTAAGAAGCACACATTTGAATATTAGCTCATCAAATGAGCTAATATTCTTAAACCACGACTCAATTAAGCGCCAAGTCAGACTGCTGCAGGTTCCCCTGGTTTATATACAGCAAAGAGATGACTGGAGTAATGTCACTTCTGTGATGGGGGTGGCGGCGTGAGCTCTACTGTCATTAGAAGAAGAAATGAGCAGCTGACAGGTATCCATTCGTTTCTGGGACCGCTAACTTTTAACTATTAACGTCAGAGGTCAGAATCAATTTATCAGGGCCATGGTTCAACAGTAACACTGTCATGTGTAGTCAACAAGGTGGACGCCGATTTACAGCAAGAGTTATCTAATTTAATTCACGAGTTCCTGAATAATAAAATGAAATATTCTTAGGAGACTGTTATTTGTATTGCAGGAATGATAGATGCTAAGCATAAGAGTAGGGATGCACTACTCGGGATCCTAAATACCAGGATCGGGATCCAGCCTCTTAAAGTGGGATTGGGCATCTGCGAACAATTGCCAATCTGGGAGCCGGTTCTGGCATTTAAACTCTCTTTAGTGCTCACATTGACGTAACACATGGCGCATGTCAAACTGATAACAAGGCAGCGACTAAAGATACACCATTACTACAGCGGGCTGCAGCTGAGATTTCGATTTCCACCCGAAGCTGAAGTACTCCACTCAGTCACGCCAGGATGGCTGGATCATGAGATACTTTATGCATTTAAAGAGACCAGGAATCAAGGATGAGATCGCTCAGTTACCAGTTAAACCCACATGTATTTGGGGCTCACCATACAATCACAGTCACCATTTGTGTTTGAAAACCATTTGGCTTTCGCAGAATACACGTAAACACAAAGGTGAAGATGACGCACATGATGTGGAAACATTGCAAAGCTTGATCAATCACTTCGCAAACACAACATATTGAGAGGTGTCACCCAGAGATCACAGACTCACAAAGCAGTCAGCTGCGCACTGCCATGATTCAGACACTGGAGCCCGTAACTTTTATCAAGCGATAAAAGAGTGGTCCCCCAGTAAAGGAATAAAGCATTTTTGCTGTTATTTAAGCAGTGTGTGCTATTGCTTTTATGTAACAGTAGCAATTGTAAGTATGGATGTATGTTTAAAACTTTAAAAGACACTTTAATCTTCATGATTGGAAATCAAATCAGAAAAAATGTGAATAAAACAGTTTTGAATGGAGAAAAAAAAAACAATTTTGAATCGGTATTGAGCTGAATTGTGAGATAGAATATTCATCCACTAATTTCCCAATATGGAAAATAAAGAGACTCAAGTCTGAAAGTGTCCAAATGCGAGTTGAAGCGTGTTAGCAACAGCAAGTTGACGCAATATTTTCCATTTTGTAATACGTATATTAAACCTGATGATACAGCAACTTTTACAATAGCAAAGGACTTCAGGTGATTTTTATGTGAGGGAGTATACTTCTTCTTTGGATGTGGGAAATCCAGCAGGGATGGTGACTTGACTGTGATTAGCAAAGTCACATGATGTATTCAAATGCATGATGCTGCTGCAGTGAATCACTGAATGAGAGCTATAATCACACGAGACAAACAGACGTCTGTGCGCGTGTCATGGCTAAGCATGTTGCTTCATGCTGAAGAGCATATGTAGGTCAGACACACAACATGCTGTTTCAGTGAACTCAAGCATGCACAGACTGAGGGAGGCAAAGGGACATTTCAAAATGTGTGTGTCCTAAACTGGTGATTTGAGTCGTTCACATGCTTGGTCAAAGGGCAAGGAGAAAAGCTATGGAGTGAATCTACATAAAGCAAAGCGGCAAGCAGTCCTATTTGGGTGTATTGATTTAACTCACTGGAATGAGTGAGTGGGTGACATTGACAGTATTGATGGGTCTAAACCAGGCCAGTGCCGATATCACAACTGCATCTGCTGTACAAAGAAAGAATCATAGGAGTACAATGTATTGCTGCGACACTTTCAGTTATTATCTAACTGTGAGAATATTCTGTAACACTATTGACTGTGTTTGTTTAGTTCTGCGGTGGCAATAAACACTAGTAAAAGACTGACAGCTCTGTTCATTCAATGGACCTCATAGTAGAACACCACTGTGCAGAAGTACTACACTCATGCAGAAGAAGGAAACTACAAATGAAGGTGCAACATCGGGATCATGACCGAATAGTGACTCAAAGGTGAACTCGGTGAGACATCGCAGTTTGGTGAATCTCTAGAGACTTTACTGTGTCCGTAAAATATTTACATACACTTGTAGCGGAACTTCTGAACGTTTCCACTTCGGACATTTTCAAAAGTTTCAGATTCTGAAACGGCGACAGATTCAGGCGACATTGCGTATGTCGTGCTTGGAATGGCGGATGTTGATAAGCGTTAGCGGTACTAACAGCTTGCTGCTGAGGAACCAGCGGTCTCACTTCCATGAGCCCGGAAAACTCTCCAAGCTCCCTCAAGTGATGGTGCTTTAAATGCCGCATTCATTTCGTGGCATTAAAGCCTTTTAACATGCTTCCCTGCACAACATTTTCCAGCGCATGTGCTGCAGGATGCAAACTTTACAAGACAGACAGAAAGAACCTCCACAGCAGTCATCCTGCTGTTGAGTCAGAAGCGATAAGGGAGGATATGAGGGAAAAGCCCCATTGAAGCAAGTGTTAAGTTCATACAACATGCAAAACTGTGTTTTGATCGTCTCAGGGTCGGTCACAACTCCAAGCCTTGCCAGAAGTAGTCGTGACTTGCGCAGAACACGACATCCAACTTGTTTACATTAAGATTGTGTGAAGAAAGAGCAAAAAGAAGGAAACAAATGAGAAAGATTTGACTACAAAATGAAAAATACAAACAAAGAGACTGTATCACATGAATCACACGTTGCTACTTCAAACCAAGTTTCTACAATACTGGAACCCAACAAAGAAGTTTTTGTGTATGCTGCTTGACATCGACAGTGACACTACTTTCATTTTGAGGGATGCAGCTGAAGCACTGGGTGCTGAAAGAGACCCAGTCAAACGCAAGGCGTCGACAATAACCTCCAAAACTAAGGTGGTGAAAGGACTGCAGGTCAAATTTAACCCCAAAATCAAACTACCGACCTGTTACATAAGACATTATATTCCTGCAAACAGTTCTCACATACCTACAAGCACTACTGCAAGAGCCTAGTCTCATTTGGAACATCTGGATGGTGAAATGTTCCCAGAGCTCGACTGTGAAGTTGGATTGCTTATTGGCTATAAGTGTTCCCAATAGGGACGCTCCGGTTTTTGCTGCCAATCAACAATACCGATCAGCCAGAGTGCCGATCACGACCGATCACCGATACCGATCACATGGATTGACAATGAATTTGTAATCAAAATGATGAGACCTCCTGAGTAAACTATGTGAAAACATCAACCTGATATTTTCAAAAGTTTCAGATTCAGGTGGCTAACAAACGTTGCACCCGTCTCCAAAACGGCAACGGAGTCGATCATTTCTGTCTCCACATAAACAACACCCGAGAAAGGCTAGTCATCTAGCTAGGTGATCAATGATTATTTCTTGGGCAATTAGCTTCGCGTTCCGAATGTCACGCTTGGACCAGTGGTGTTACATTAACAATGACGAAAGGCGTTTACAGTGCAGTCATTTCACATTTAACAGTTACACAAATGTTTAATATTCCTCTTCAGAATCTGAGTGGGTTAAAATCACTGAGTAAACCTCTGATACACACTATGCAACTTGTAATTTTGCAACAGTAGCACTTAAGGGGTTACTTAAAGAACATCCGAAGGCTCTATATTTAAACAATTATATTCAAACATGATTTCCAAAACACCAATCCCTCACATGGAAACAATGACTCTAACATACCCTCAGGTACCAAATGATGAAAATATGACATCTAAACTGCAGCCCAGGGATTCAAAACATGTACGGTCTTGCATGCCAATTTCCAGCACAGTCAAGCACTTGCCATTAGCCAAGACATTTTCCAGTGAATTTCCAGTGTCGTTTTTATTAAAATACATGCAGTGCAAGCAACACATAGTGTGTGTGTGACTCATAACATTACTGAAAACTTGTTATATGACATTCCTGACCCTTGTCAAGTCTGTCCATACTAGACTGTAACTCACACACCCACAGATGCACTACACACAAACACCATCATAGTTAACTCAACTTTTGCTAAGAAGATTGGAAGAGCAGACACCTAGTAATAGTGAAGGAAAGGCAATGCAACAGATTTTCTCTCTTAAACACGTGGCTTTGCTGACACAACTTAGACTAGAGCAGCTAAAAAGAAACATGAAACATCTTGGCAAAAGATTTTTCGAATGATTTGTTGAGGCGTGTGATTATTACGTTCTTCTATAATCTTCGACACAGAAAAACTTGTGTTAAAAAAAGAAAGCAAGGCAGTAGTAGAGGAAACACCATTGGAAGAGATGTTGCTCTGAAATGTGGCGTCTTGGATGGGAGTAACAAGAGATTAGTGTCCCATGTGTGCTCTGAAAGTGTGCCCATTGAGTCGGCACCAATAGGTGATGAATTAGTCACTACTTCTGAACAGTAAATTCAATGCTTTAACGTTTGAAGCATTACTCATTTCTCACATCACAAGAGTTTGGTGCAGCATAACGACATGGTACACTTCATTTATTCACCACAGGATTCTAAAGAGCTCAAGGAATGCTCTTATGCACATTTCTTTTCACTCAATTGCAGTTTTCATCATTGTTTATTTATTAATTACTGTTCTGACAGTTGGGTGAAAATAAAAAATAAATAAAACAAAAGAGTGATCAGTGATGCTGTCGCTTTGCACGTCACAAAAGATATGGTACCCATATACACAGTGGAAAAGACTGGGTTTATCAACCTACCCCAGATATGCTCTACGTAGGCCAAACTATTTTTCTGAACTAGCCTCGCCTGTACTGCATTTGAGAAAAAAAATCAGCAGAGAGCAGGAGAAGGGAGAGCTCCTAGGTAGTGGCGCCAGCTGGTACTTTAATTCCAGTTAATTACTCTAATTTATTGATTGATTGATTTTTAATGGAATAAAAAGAAAACTAGTGAGTCATCACTCACTTGTCTTCCCAGAATATATGAATAAAAAATATATTGTGAATCAAATTTTTCTAAAATCTTGTTTTTAGGCCACATCGCCCGGCTGCTATGGGAAACCCCGAAGAACGTTTACTGTTAATAACCCGCATCATAAGGTATCTAAATACACGGCCAGCTCTGTGAAATGGACATTTAATGTAGTGGGATAATACATTAGGAAAACAAGACACAAATATGTCAGTGAAGATAATTTCATTTAATTCTCCACAACTATAACCCCACAACAGTAGACGTTCACTCCTCTTCCTCCAGCAGAGAAAACTAGAGGCGAGATGTCAGGATGTGGCCTATTTGTTCAAAAGCAAATTCCACAAATACCAAAGTGAGACCTAAATGGAGAAGCCTGCTTCCTGTTGTTTTAGGTCAGCCTGCTAAGACAAAGAAATGACTTCTTCAACTTTAATCCCAGTTCTTTTCCCATACCGCTCACAGGCCTCACTAATAGTTTACAATAATTCTTCAGCAGAGTAATGGACACAAGTCTAATTCAGGTACAAATGCTCAGTGAAAATAAATTTGAGTCAAATGTTCCCCTAACTTACATTCATACTATTTTGATTATCATACCTTCAGTAAGTACTGTAATGTTAAGTATGTTGAAATGAATGTCATACCCAAAAAGTGGTTGATGACCCTTAAATTATGTAAAAAAATGAAAATAAAAATAACAAAATGTGTTATACACACACAGGACAAACAAAAGGAAAAGTTCGAATTATGGTCAAAAGTTTCCTAAATCATTCAGCCCTGGCAGTGATGGAGTGATCTGATGCTTTTGGTAAAACCTTAGCCAATATTTTTAAGCGAGTGTTCAACAGTAGTAGCTAGAGTTCTCTGTTTTAACCAGGCTTTTAGCTAGGATTTTGAAACGGCGCGTCCAAATTCCCGCCCCCATCTATTTGTACAAAAATAACTTTAGAAAGACAAAAATCTGAGTCAAATAACAGAATCAGCAGAGGTGAACTCAGTAGTAGTTACCACAATAACACTTTCAGATACAGGGGTCTCCTGGGCAGTTGTTTCACTTGACTGACCCTGATGAATCAAAAGAAAATACATATATTTATAATGATTCTTTCCCTTACTACAAGCTAAATGTCTACAGTTTTGTTCACCGTCTTACATTTATGGAAGATAAGCATACAGTTGTATCAGCTCTGTATCTGTGATGGTTTTCTAAACTTTCACACCCTTAAACATTCCTTCATTCAAACAGTATATATAAAGGCAAGCCGCTTGATTAAATTCATTTAGACTTGTGCCAAAAGGGAAATAATTCATTTGTTGTAGGTTTATCTCCTTTAATGCACGTTCATTTTTTTGTAATGTATTGTAATGTATGTTTTGTTTGAATACATGTAAACTAGGGATGCTCCGATCAATCGGCCACCGATCATGATCGGCTGATATCAGCGTGATCGGTAAATGCCCATCACTGCTTGTTATTGCTGATCACAAAATTGGATCACGTGTGACAGCCACCACTCTGACTGTTTTGTGACGAATGTGGCGTTCTTTAGCCACCTGACTCTGAAACTTTTGCCAATGTCCGGAGTGGGAACCTTCATAAACGCATGATTCCGCAGAGCGATCTCCCTCTCTCTCTCTGAGCCCTGCAGCAAGCAGCTTTACCGACGTCTCACGTCGACTAAAATGACTTTCAGTTGTCCTGCTGACAGAGAAGTTGCTGCATTCTGCAAGGTTTTTCTATTTTTTTTTTTCATCATTGAAGAGGTACATAAAAACATGCCTGAATTAAAATGACTAAATGAACACAGAAGGGCTCATCATTTTGATTACAAATTCATTGTCAATCCATGTGATCGGTATTGGTGATGATCAGCATTCTGGCTGATTGGTATCAGTGATCGGCAGCAAAAATCCAGATCGGTGCATCCGTAATGTAAAGTATTTTGTTTTTTTGTTTTTTGTTTTCTTAAAGCAAAGAATACTAAAATATTATCTAAAATGTGTCAGGATATTCAATAAACATTTATTTTCTTTGAAAATGTCTAAAAAAAATATTGTGGACTATTAATACAATGTCAGAAAATATAAAAAAACGAACGTTAACTTGTGCAGATTCAGCCACAAATTTTGATTTTGGTGCGTTCCATCTATTCCTATTATATACTTTTAGTGCAGCAACGTAATCATGGCTCTGCATTGACTTCACACATAAATCATTAGCTTTTGTTGCTTAAAACGTGTCTGGTATGAACATGTATTACCTGTTGATGCTAAGATTGACACAGCACCAACGGCGACCCTCCTCTGGAGGACAAAGTGGAATAGAAGATCTATGTATGTATGCTTCACCCTTTCCCAGAGTGACAGCCCTATAGTCCTCCTTTGCATTGATATTGCCTTTATATCATGGAGAAAAAAAAAATTCTATACTTCCGGCTTTGCTCTTTTTTGTTGGCGCCTTCACAAACATGCTTAAACTGTGGTTAACCTTGCTTGACCAACTATTTTTATAATTTGGGCAAAAAGACACACAAAATCATAAATACATTTTTCCAAATGCTACATTTTTGGCTCCAAATGACACTCAAACATTCGACGAACTGTTTCAATACTTGTTACTACAACTTGTCATAAAGGGCATTCAACAGTTAAATAAAATAAATAACACCATAAAGAAGCATATACAAAGAGTAATAATAGTTGTTTTTTTTGTTTTATTTTCTTGCTTGTGCTTTTATGTGTCTTTTATAATACATTTCAAATGTCAAGGCTAGGACTCCATAATATATCAGCATTAATATTGTTATAAGGTAATAACTAAATAGAGGTGGCATGAGAGCTGGCAACCACCATCAACTGTGGTACAATAGACAACCCCATAAGCCAGGATGCACTGAATCTGTGGAATATAGTGAGGGAACACTGTAGTAGGTACCGTGTGCTGTCATGAGTGAGTACCAGATGAGTATGAGTACAGTGAAATAAGCTAGTATTCCAGCAAGTATTGGTATATGAGGGAAATGTAGTCCAAGTGAATTGTTTTTAACAAATTTAATAAAGAATTTAATAAAGAAATTCTCAGATAAGCACAACGCCCACAGAGCACCCACATCTTATATCAAAGGTTGAGTTTTTTATGAAACTGAAATTATGACCTCGCCACTTCTACTGAGTCTATTGACGTCAAATGAAAGCAAGGGTGTAAATTCACTTCCGCCCTGCCGAAAAGAGTTAAATGGCCAATTCTGGTGCCGTAGAAGGCATGTACCAACTCATAAGAGATAAAATGCAAATAGAGAATGACCCTGGAAGGGTAAAAGAGTAATGAGAGTGTCTTACTTGTCGGGTCTCCCTGCGAAGTCCCTCTGTGTTCCTGAGCCAGCATCGACTAAGCTCACTCAACTCCAAGATGGGTTGCACCTTCAGCCGTACGGTGTCACCGGACTGACGGATCATCTCGACAATTTCATCTCTGGTCTTGTTCTCCACGTTCCGTCCATTGATTTCCACTAGCCTGTCACCAGGAACAAGGCCAAGAGCCAGATCTTTGGTGCCTGCCCCAGGTTCAGCAAAGTGGACCACCCGTCTGTAAACTCCGCCATCTGAACTGCGGTCCAGCATTGTCGTGCGGCGCAGAGAAAAGCCAAAATCTCCAGTATTGCGACGCTGAAGTTCCAGTTCACGTGTTTCTGGTGCAGTCGGAGTCAAGACAGTAGGCAGCTGCAGATGCGCAGGGAATGTCTTCCCCACAACTTCGGGGATGCACACTTTTTCAACAGGAGGTGCTCCATGTTGCTTGAGGCTATGTTTGCGCAACATGTCAAACACTTTACTCTCAGCCTGAGGGGATGGTGCAGCAGAGTTCTGGCCAGAAGGTGTAGAGTTCTCTGAAGGGCTCTCCTCTTTGCCCCTCTGAGAAAATGAAAAGCGTTTCATCATCTGACCCATCTGTGCAGAATTCTGCTTGGCCAGGGAGCCAAAGTGAGCAACTCGATCTCGAACTGAGTTTCGATGCCCTTCCTGACCTCCACCACCATCCCCTTTGAGGTCATCACTTGAACTAGCAGCACTTAGCTGGTCATCAAGGACAATGCTGCTTCTGTTGCTCAAACCATCCGATTCTATGTCAGTCAGGGTCAGTTCGGTGCTACTGGCCACTTTGATGGGAATTGGGTTGGATATCTCCAACTTGTTCTTGGACTCCCTTTTATTCTCCCGCTTCATGTTGAAGAAACCCCGTCTCATGCTCATCTCCTCCAGACTTCGAAGTTCTGCTGCAGACATCCTTTCCTTCTTGTCTTTCTTCTCTTTTCTACTCCCCTCTTTCTCCTTGTCCTTTTTCATCAGATTAAACATTGTGATGGACCGTTTGTGCTTCCCTTTAGTTGCTGCTTTTGTATTGCCAACAGAGTCAACACACCCTGGGTAGACAAAGGTTCACAAAACTAGGTCAATAAAGAATAAATATCTATGGGCCATTATGATGACACAAGTTAACACACTAAAGCTCCTGCCTCTTTGACTATATAATATCAGCGTAGATTAACGGCTTTATGGATAAGCACAGTACCATACTGAGCTCTCACTTGCCGCATCCGTCGAACAAGCGAAGTGGCATTAACTCCAGCTAATTATGTGGACGCCAGCAACTGAGAGGTGTCCGCGTGAGCGTCCAGGCACAACAACAATGACAGGGCTAACATGGACGTAGCTTCCTGGCTACATTAGCTAACAAGAACCAGGCAGGTAGGGAACATACTGTGAAGTTCATATAGGGCCCACAACATAAAGCACGCTGTAATCCAAGCGGATTTCGAGAACGTTAAGATAGCTAGCTATGCTAATTAAGACACAAACAAAACGTTCGCCCTCTTTTTTGGTTCAGCAGTCAGTCCTATGACACTGTGGGCTCTTTCCAAATGAACGTCAGCCTCTGTTAAACGACGAATGTCTGAGTCAACGGATGAATACTTAGGACACACGCACAAATCTGAGTGTGAAACAAGGATACTCACAGTCACACGGGTCAACCGGAGCGCCGCTGGTGCCTCGGCAGTGGGTGCAGCTCAGCGACTCCTACAACAACAGCAGGCGGAGAGTGGTCGGTCGCGGCTGCACGTCACGTTAACGCTGTGCGGCGCCGCCCTCTAGTGGACCTTCTGGATCGACGCAATTGTATTTCGTTTTCCTCTTGCAGTGTATTACTGAATCCGCAGAGAAGAGAATTCAGAACTAAATCTGACAGTTTTCAATCTGTGGGTACAGACTCATTTAAAACATCTGGTCAGGTAAAAACACCAACTCTGCAAGATGTCCGTTCAGTTATTCAGATTTTATGGTCTGTCCAATTCATTATCAATATTTTCAAAATATATTCACGATCAATCTATCAGAGGTAGGGAGTAACTAAGTTCCAACGCATGAGCACAGTCAACGCGCTATATTTGTTAGTTTAGGTCTTGGCCACTGCGGCGGTCCATGGCCATGATGTGAGATATTTCACGTAAGAGGGGCTCTCTCCTGCACTTCCTACCATTCAGGCTGCCGTGTTTAACATGCTGAACTCTTGTGCTGCATCATGACGTATCATCATGATGACGACGATGATTATCATTATTGTTGTGTTTATTATTATTATTCATAATCGATCGCTCACTTCCCTCGACACACACTCGCAGCCGCTGCGGACATCCCATTCGTTCTTTCAAGTCCGCGACAAAAAGTGAACCACAATCGAATGGTGAGCCTAAATATGTGGGTTAACTGATCTCTGATTTACCGATTTATCACATCAACCATTACATCAACATTAGTACATCGGCTCACCTCCACGACCCAAACAAAAACTCCCTCTCCTCCTCTGCGCAGCCTCTTGCTCCATCCTCTCTCACCTGTCACCGTTGAACAGTCGGATAAACCCAGAACGTCACAATACACACAAAATAAGAGGCAGATTAAGAAAGAAAGTATTAAATAAATAAATACTAGTGGTGGGACTTTAACGAGTTAATTACGATTAATTAATTACGACGTGATTACAAAACATAATATTATGAAAATTGAAATTCTTATACAAATATTTTCAAGACACTAAAAGAGCTTCAGTTTAAATAAGGTTATATAAAAACCTGAATATAGCCACCATCGTGATTTATTGTGCTATTGTCAAACTGATGCAAAATAAACAATTATACATTGGCTTATTTTTGAAATGGAATCGCACCCCTATCAAATACATAGACAAAAAAGAAAATTAAAGAAATACAGAAAAGAGTATATGTTCAATATATTTTCCAATTTTCTTGTATCTTGGCATTTTAGGCAATGTGAAGTATGTTACGAATGAATTGTTGGCTAAAGAATGAAATGAGAGGGTATTTCCATTCGGTTATGGTATTAACATAACAAAATAACAAGAGTTACAAAATCAGATATATGAACGTGTGTCAAATTTAAGCCAAACATGAATGTTCTTCCAGAAAGATGAGGTCAATTGAAAAATAAATGTTCAACTCTTTCCAAGGGATCTAAAATCTTTATTTATTTTTTTATTCCAGATAAGTTGCTGAAATGATTCTGTAATGTGTCTCTTTCATTTGGGAGAATGGGGGGCAATATAAATAAAACGTTAATGCTTTTTACCAAAATTTAGGTTCAACTTATTCACATATAATGAAAGAATTATAATGCTTGTAATTCTTCCCTCACTACACTTGGGTCCCGCGCCGCCTCTCAAACATAACAGATGCCAGATTTATCTAGGCTTTGCAATAGGAAGCTTCACCTGATATTCAGTTCAAGTGAGAGCCAGCAGGCAGGACAAGCTCTACAGGATCACGGTAAACATTTAATAATATCAGCTAATGTTTGCTAGCTTCTACCGGCCTTAGCCCCAGAGCAATTAATTACATATTTTCACAAGCAAATAAATCAAATTTCACCACAAACATTGTCGAAACTCACATCATTATTTATAATTTCAATTGCGGTAAAGCGCATGTGTGATCCAGGTGATGAGGAATAGTGGACCAGAAAATAACTTTCATCTCCCAGACATTTTTTTTTTCAGCTGTTAGGTTACATTCTACGACCGGAAGGGGCGGAGACATGAGATAGGGTGTGAAGTTTTGTCACTCAGGAGAGACTCGGAGTAGAGCCGCTCCTTGTGTTGAGGGGAGTCAGTTGAGGTGGTTTGGGCATCTCATGAGGATGCCCCCCTAGACGCCTCCCTTTGGAGGGTCGACCCAGGATCATTATTTTTCACTTTTTATTCTGATACATGTTGCCCATCAATGACAGCATACCCATACTTCAGATAAGCTTTCTCTTTATCTTGCCTCCTCTGCCTTTGGCCAGAGTCGTGTATGTGCTTTACAGTCCTCTTAACAGAAGCGGAAATTCATCTCTTGGCAAATTTTGTTGTTTTTAGACAGCAGGTAGCTTCCATATAAGATCTCAAACAGTCCTCATTATGATTATTGAAAACTTAAGGATGACTTGTCAACTTTCTACTTCAGTCCCAGACGGTGCATAATTACCCAGAGTGTTCTTCAGATGTTCCACAGACTTTTCTTGGACCCCATTCACCCTCAGTGACCTTCGTAGTTTGTATCTTGCATACTCATGTTGCATATTTCACATAATGCTGCATTTTCTTCCTGGAAGGCCAACATCTTCTACTATTCCCTTTAGGGCAAAAGTGGTGGCAACCAATGACTTTTTGACCTTTGGAACACTATTTTCTTTAAGTTGCCATTCAACCGCTTTTACATGATGAGCTTGAGTGTCAAACTTGCATGTTAGATTCTGAATGGTGGAGAAGATAACAATATTGGAAATTTCTTCACCAGATGCCATTTTATTTTTTTTTGGAGTGAGATGGAATGTGGAGTGGTATGATTTCTGGTGTTCCATATGCATGCTGTGACTGCTTTCGGAGGTGTAGGTGTCTTCATCCATGCAGGAAATGCCTTTTTGTAGAGCATCCAGTGAGTATCTATATTCCCTAGCTCCCACCATGGTTCCTTTCTCCGTTCTTTCAGGTGACAAACATTGACTGCCGGTTTTATGATTTAATGCAGGTTTTTCAAGTAGAATACGGAGCCTGCTAGAAGGTTCGAGCATTCACACCGCCAGCTTGAGTCGTCTCTCCTGAGCAAGTTCTGGAAGAGCAAAATAAGATTTTACCAACACCAGCCATCCTTGTGTGATTGCTTGGAGAACGTGATCTTCCTATCTTCTGGTGGAAATTGAAAACTACACTGCCGTTGCAGTTACCCTCCCGGTGGAAATCGGAGGTTAGTCTCAGTTGTCATTTTACGATGTCTGCTATGCCAAATAAAATTATTCACATTAGATAAAATACTGTGATTGGCTATCTGGGTTTTATGAATGACAATTAAATTTTTGGCATTCACATATTTAAACGCCATTTCAGTTAATGGAACACATTATTGAATTTTGGGCATGATCCAAGTCGCTGTCTGGAACCAGGACTTTTAACTTAATAAACTACACGACTCAGTGTACATGTACATGTATTTAACTCTTTGACACAGCTCAGTTGGACTGAAAAAGATATCGCAGATATCGGCAGTCACAGGGGATAACTTTTAATTAGTTAGGTTGTTGTCGATGGCATGTGTTTGTCTGTGTTCAAAATAATATAATAACTTGTAAAAGTTAAGGATGGATTTGGATAAATCTGAGTTCATCTCAATGGCTTTATTCATATTGTTGTATGTATGTGTAAACACAATTGCAAAGATCATCAATACAAACAGGATTTGAAGTACTGATGTGAAGCATTTTGTGACACATTGGATGCATTGTGCATCTCTACACTGTGACAGAAGTCAGGCTGATGTCCCCATTGATTTCCAGGGTGGTGATCTGATGCAGGCGATTGAAGCGATGTCTGTAGGTGTGAGTGTGATTTCCATTAGCAACGACCCTGAAGGAGTTGTTCTCGCATATGATGACCAGCTGGGAAAGACAAAAAAAAAGATTTTATTGAGGTTACTTATAATTACCTGCCACTGGGAGTCACAACGGACATGTTGTTCCCATATTAAATATTTTTTACACCAATCCAGTCAGATAAGTTTGTTCCGTTCTGTCTGAGGAAGCATCAATTCACCAGAACACCATCATTTACAATAGACTTCATGTTCACTTCAAACAATGTATCTATAGACGTGACAGGAAATGTTCATAAATTTGAATTTTCATGTTAATATGACTCAGGTGTCTATTAACTTTTCGTAATCAATTTGTAATTGCGACTGACACCTGAGTTTTCTCCTTCCCAATTATACTGGGAGCTGCAAAAATCCCTCCCAACCCCAACACAGATGCAAATCATTAGGATTGGAAATCAACACTGGACAAACCAGCAACCACTGAACTAGGTCTTGTGTTGGTGTTGTTTGACAGCAGGAGAGGGAAATTGGATTACTGTTGGACGACCTAAGATGATGAACAAATTAGGAGGAATTTAGGAGTATTAAACATTTGCTTTCTTCAACTGTGTCTTTGGGCATAACGTCATATGTGGGAGACGACACTTGTCACTTGTGAGTGTTGGTCCACCAACTCTCACAAAAGAATGCAAAAAAGGAGCCTCGCAAATGTGTCGAAAGTGTGGACTCAAAACAGTATTTAAATCTTGACAGGTCAAGTTAAACGACAGTTATAAGTTTTTAGACTTTTCTAGAGTATTTTGTCTTCAGTGCAGGCAGCAATAATACGGATGTGATGTTCTGCTTCCTCTCTAAAATCCTAAAAATAAAGCCCTGACTGAGCGCCGAGATCCGAGTCACAGTGCCAAAAACTTACGAGCAGCTACTGCCACCATGTGGCCAACAGGAGACGTGACACACTGAGACTTTTGAATTCAAACTTTCGTAGTTAACTGGGGCTGTCTTGTAAAAAAAGTAATAATAATAATAATAATAATAATTAGCAATTTTCGGCATTTTTATTGTATAACTTGCAATATATCACTTTAATTTGGTTTTCATACTCCAATATGTTGCTTTTTGTAAGTGATTTTCCAACAAGTTAGTGTGCCCTTGTGAAAGGGCATGGGTCCGTCACGTTCCTCAGGCCCCCACTGTCCTTGCTTCATGGTGTTTCGAACCACAGTTTTCTCAAAAAAAAATATTGACTGTATAATCATATATCTGCGATTGTGCTGAATAAAAGACCCCGAACATGGCCAGGTAAACGGTTTCAAAGCTCAGATATAAAGGTAAAAATCTAAGTTGTTGACGTCAAAGGGTTCATGTTTGTTCTTAAGCTACATTGTTTTAAAAACTCAGTCTCAAATTTGACGTAGAAATAATGCAAGCTGTCGTTGGCTGCTAAATGTAACTTGATAACAAACTTGAACTTTTAAATTTACTTAAAGTTACTTTGAAATTCAAGTATATGGTAAAGTTACTGTTTGAGGGAATAATTAGTAATTGGATCACTTTTTGGTGACGGTGAATTTGCAATAAGAGAATGTAGGAGGTTGAGGAAAAGCTATAGAGGTACTGTATATGTGCAAGATGGAGAGAAGCAGAATGACGATATGTCAAAGCAAGACAATATGTGGGAGAGAGGCAGCAAGACCAGTTAAGTTGCTGGGAGTAGAGGTAGTGAAAACCAATGGATTGTCATGATCTGTTTTTTTTGTTTTATTTTCTATATACAGTACCTATCCCCTCTCATCTCTATCTCCACCTAGCTTGTTCTGCCAATGGTCCACACCGAGAACAGGTCACAGTAAATGTTCACGAGTTAGTTTGTTCTTATCTTATCTTCGTTCTTCCTCCATTTTGATCACCACATTAACTTCAGGTCTATCCCCTGTACCTTGATGTAAAAGACATCGAATATGTGTATTAATGCATTTGGAATGATCGGCGCGATGGACAGAGATTAATAGAGATGAGTGCAAGCAGGTTGGAATAGGCGGAAATACATCTCAGCTGTAATCTGAGAGAGAAAAGGGGAAGCTAGAGTGAAAAAGGTGGTTTCAAAGTGAGACCTGCCATGATGTACGGTTTCAAGACAGTGACTCTGACGCAAAGACAAGAAGAATAATTAGAAGTGAAAAAAAGGTTAACATCCCATACATCGATCAGACTCATAATGTCTTTGGTTCTAACCGTAAAAGGCTGCCCCTTGTGAAAGGGCATGGGTCCGTCACGTTCCTCAGGCCCCCACTGTCCTTGCTTCATGGTGTTTCGAACCACAGTTTTCTCATTGAATCGTGGATTGTAATGCAGGGCAATACCAGCATTGTGACTAAGATTCACAGTGAACCTGTGGAACAGAGCACAAGTTAAGTAGGGAAACACACAGCACAAACGTCAACAGAATTGGGTTAGTTTGGGTTTTATCTGATATTGTTTGAAAAAAACAGGTACCTACCAACAGATAACTCACAAGGGATCAAAAACATAAATAAATAATAAAATAAGATTCATCACTTGGCAAAAGTGACTGAAACCAAAACTCAAGGTGCTCCATCCCTGTCCCAAAATTATACAATGGACTGTTATCAATCTCCAAACCAAACATTTCACACCAGGGTAACACCTGCTGGGTCCAGAGTAAGGCTTTAGGATGTGTCGCAGAAGGCAAAATCTTCAATTGAAAGCCTAATGTATAAACATGACTTCAGCGTCACATGAAGAAATAGATATCACCCCAAAATAACTCACAAAACGGATGATGTAGACCTGTCCAAGTTACAACCCCCTCATGCCCACTCACTCACAGCAGAATTATTTACAACATAAAATGATTTTTACGTATGTAATACCAAGTTAGAGTCATTGAAAAGCACTTTTACACATTATTTCATTCCACCCCACAGAAATCCACAGGACATTGCAGGCCGCTGCTTCAACACATTGCTGAGTGTGTATGAAAAGATCCTGACAAGACAATACAAGAGCCTGGCACTACCCGCGAGCATGCTTAGTAGTGCTGTGTTTAAAAAATCGATTTTCCGATTCTGAATCGATTCGTACATCAATTCCATAAAATCGATTCGTAGGTCCAAAGATCGGATTAATTAATTTACGTTTTAACACATATTCTCTGGGACACCAAAGTCAAAACAACATGCTTCCTCACAGTGGCAACACTAGCAACGTTCAGACGCGACCAAACCAAAAACGCGCTTGACAAAAGCATAGCAATTAGCACGTATGCCTAATGGAGGTACTGGAAGTGTTGCAGTATTGCGGAAATATGACCCACCTTACGAGTCACGTGACGCGACATCACCCAGCGCTCCTGTCCAAGCCATCCACCGGGCCACAACAAATGAAACTCGAGCGAACTTTACCACTACCGGGTAATTCTGCACGCTCTGTCAAAATAACTGAAGCGATTGCGGGCTTCATTTGCAAAGATATGCGCCCGTCTTCCGTTGTTGGAAACGAGGGCTTCAGGCGGCTAATGAAAGTAACAGAGCCTCACTATGTTACGGTGTCTCGCAAACGTCTGTTATCCCAAACATGCACCAGTCAGTCAAAGAAAACGTGAAAAGTAAGCTTCACTCAGCAGTCAGGGGGGCATTACAAGTGATACGTGGACATCTTCGCAATCTTACACGAATCTGACAACTCACTATATTGATGAGGAGTGGGACCTCTTGTCGTACGTACTACAGACCACATAGAACTGTTTACATCCTGACCAATGACCGTCAGGTTGCTGTGAAGTCAGTCACCAGCACTCTGTTTACATTTTCAATGGCTGAGAATATCTTTTTTTCATTTTGGTAATGAAATAAAAACGCATTAGTATTAAACAGCAGCATCTTTTGGGTGAATTTTTAATGTCCTATTTCTAATGATGCACCAGTCCCATGAGCAGTCACATCTGGCCTTCTGTGTCTGGATCTTTATTATCATTTACAATGAATCCTTCATTAATTTCCTGTTGAATGTCAATATGATACTAGTATTAATACGTTGTGTAACTTGTCATGTGATCATGCCAACAGCTCAGAAAATGGTTTAAATACTAACCTGAATAGAGATCGGATCGAATCGAATCGAATCGTGATAATCGATTCTAAGTCATGAGAATCGGAATCGAATCGATTCTTGAAATTAGAATCGATACCCAGCCCTAATGCTTAGTGACTTTAAAACTTTTGCTGGTGATATGTTCCCCTTCGGATTATGCATGGGTAAAATAGGTAAATAATGTAATAATTTGTTTTCCCTTTGGAAGACATTTTAGGTTTTTGGATGCAAAATATTTATTCTATTTTGACTGCTTCTGCTGAAAGCATACCTCTCAGCATTAGGGTGAACTGTGCCCTGGATGGAGATAGTCCGGCCATTGTGAAGTCCACCACTGATGCCACTGTGATACGGAACAGTCTGCACAGAAGCAACAGAAAACTCCTGAACACTTGACCATTCCCTCTTAACGACAGAGTCTAGCTTACTGAAAGCTGTTTACTCACACATAATGAATATACTCACAGGCATGGGCACTGGACATCCTGGATGAGTGGGGAATCCAGGTTGAGTGGGGAATCCTGGTTGTGTGGGGAATCCGGGTTGAATGGGGAATCCTGGTTGAGCGGGGAATCCTGGTTGAGCGGGGAATCCTGGTTGAGGTGGGAACCCTGGCTGAGATGGGAATGGTGGACAGGATGGGAATCCTGGGTACATAGGTGGACCTGGGCACACTGGATGTCCTGGGTACACAGGCGGACCAGGATATCCAGGCTGGCTAGGACACTTAGGAAAAAAAAAACAATTACTAAAGCAAAGTTTATGTTTTTAGGCCTGGTTAATGCTCACTAAAGATATAAATGCACTAATCTGTGAAAAACATCTGTCAAAATGTGTGTCGATCAACACTTTGTCTCAGACTATAGTGAATGCCAACCGTGGCCCTCCACAAAGTCTCTACTCAAGTCTTCTTATTAAATGTATATATATTACAATTCTGCAGAAAGCCTGCATTACAGCAATCTGGAATCAGGATACTCTAGGGATAAAGGGGCTTCATCATCACCATGTACTTGACTGTGAGTCATGTCAGTCTCCATCAACTGTTGCTGGTATTTTGTTGGTGATGAAAGTAGAAACACATTCACTCACTTTTACTTGGGCAGTGAAATCTGTCTGTCATAACTTTATGTTTAGTCATAGCCAATCTGTCTATATAAAACCAATGTTTCCTTTGATCACCATATGAAAAATATTCCTGTCATGTTATTCAATTCAATGAGATGCGCTTCTTAGAAGATCACAAACCAGCTATCCCAGCTTCAACCAACTTCACACACTTCCACAGACAGAGGAGATAGAGAACCCATTGAACCCAATTTTAATCCTTTCATTTCATTCGATCTCATTTTTTTACAGATTGTTTTGCAAATACTTGTTTTTGTAATGTCTCAAATGGAGACAGTAGAATCTACAATTATTTAAACAGTTTGGCATTTACCAAAACAACAATCTTGGTTAAAATTTTCCAACTGGGAACAAATAAAGGACATGTAATCTAATCTAAAAAAATACAGATATGCTTGACAAAGAAGATAAGATAATATCCACTCAAATGTAGAAAAATCCAATCTAGTCCAATCTAACTCCACATTGTAATGGAAAAGCAAATAATGTTAGGAAATAACAATCGCGTAAAAACAATATCCGCTCAGCATGCTGATCAATTCCGAACTGTAGTAGTAGTAGTAGTAGTAGTGTTGGAACCATTGGGCTTAGAGCTACAGGCTCCGAGGTCCCGCGGCAAAGTTGCCCAAAACAACAGACAAAAAACAAAATTACATAATTACAATAATAATAACAATAAATCACATTATAAATGAACAAACCACAGCGTTCTGGAAACTGATGGAGGAAATCTCTACAGTCCCAGCTATGCAGATGGTGTCCACCCGCTGAAATGGTATACGATGATTGTAGTCCATGAAGTGAGAGCCATTGATATTCAGCTGAATAGACAAGAAAGATTGGTGAACAGCTTTTATAGGCAGGGTGCCACAGTCCACCAAACCAAAACCTGCATATTTTTGCATATAATTGTTACAAACAAAACTCCTTTTGAATCTACTTCTGTTTAAACATTTGTTTCTTGCAACTTCATTTTTCTGCTCTGCGCAGCAGTGAATCAGTGATGGAGTGCCTCACCTGAAAGCAGTTTCGGGTGACTGTAATGATGAGAGAGAAGGTGGAGCCAGTGGCTATGGGGCATTCGTTTTTCCTCTCCTCCTTCCCCCAACTGCCATTCTGCATGGTGTTGGCCACCACAACTTGAAAGAAACTGTCATATCGAGGGTTGAAATGAAGAGCAACATCTGCCTTGTTGCTGGCACCACACTGCAAGTTCACATGGAACCTGGAGAAATATAGATGTTTGTCATATTCATATTGATTTTCAACATCAACATCAGAACATCAGTCTGAAAAAGTGCTGACCTCTTGGCAAAGGCACTGACATGCCCATTGATGGTGATGGACTTGCTCTCTTGCAGGCCACCAAAGATAGAGCCAGTAAAAGGAATTTTCTGGGAAACAAGAGGGGAAAATAAGTTTTCACAATACTGTTCGCTCAAAATGTTCCATATAGATAGGGACCTATAAAATTTGTGTTTTTTTCCCAAATTATGTTTTTTTTCCCCAAAAATTTACAAGTCTAATTCAGCTTTGTATTTAGCATTTGTAATGTATAAATGTTTTAATAGAAAAAGATAATGAAAGGGTGGAAGGTTCGCCCAGGGAGTCATTCAGTGTAGGACCACCACCGTTTACAAAACAAAAAAAAACAAAAATATGTGAACAATACATTGTACAACGTGGCGTCCAATTGCGCCTGGTCAACTCCAATTTTTGCATCAGGTTGGCTTCTGACTGAGCAGGAATTGGCCAGTTGCATAAACCATTAACTTCCTCAGCTGTGTGTGAGGCACTTCACGCAGCTCACACAACTTGATGCTGTGGGGTCGTGGGAAAAGTAACTGTATCAGTGTAGCGCAATCCATATGGTGATGGTGGGACCGAAGCCTAATCTGGCTGCTGGTGCGAGAGGTGGGCGAAACTCCGGACTGTTGCCCGTTTATTGCACTGCACAAACAGACATATTTAATAATAAATAAAAATAAAAACATTTATGTATGAGGATGAAAGGAAAAAAAAGTAAGTAGTAAGTGGGTGTGGTGCCTCTTCAAAATGAAGAGAAAGCTGTAGACTCACCGGGGTGTAAAAGGGTTGCAGAGTGACAAGCAGGGCACTTCTGTTTTCTATACCTCTTAACTTTCGATTTCTCAGCAGCAAGAAAAGAGCTACGTGACGTCACTGGGCCGTGGTGGACCAGTGGTTCTGAGACTTCCTTGCTGACTAGACAGAACAGTACAGTATTTGATAAATAATTTCTCTGTTGACTAAATGAAGGTTCAAATGCATGTTTAGGTCCTGCTTGACTAATAATTAATGTGTTTAGAATATAGTAATTTCCGATTAAAAATCTGGTCCCAGAGTGAATAAATTTGAAAATACTGACTGGAAAGAGCTGAGGCCGAATGGTAGTGAAATTTCTCCAAAAATCCACATCAGCTTTACACAGAGAGCAAGCCAGTATTTTCAAATTTATTCACTCTGGGACCAGATTTTTAATCGGAAATTACTATATTCTAAACACATTAATTATTAGTCAAGCAGGACCTAAACATGCATTTGAACCTTCATTTAGTCAACAGAGAAATTATTTATCAAATACTGTACTGTTCTGTCTAGTCAGCAAGGAAGTCTCAGAACCACTGGTCCACCACGGCCCAGTGACGTCACGTAGCTCTTTTCTTGCTGCTGAGAAATCGAAAGTTAAGAGGTATAGAAAACAGAAGTGCCCTGCTTGTCACTCTGCAACCCTTTTACACCCCGGTGAGTCTACAGCTTTCTCTTCATTTTGAAGAGGCACCACACCCACTTACTACTTACTTTTTTTTCCTTTCATCCTCGTACATAAATGTTTTTATTTTTATTTATTATTAAATATGTCTGTTTGTGCAGTGCAATAAACGGGCAACAGTCCGGAGTTTCGCCCACCTCTCGCACCAGCAGCCAGATTAGGCTTCGGTCCCACCATCACCATATGGATTGCGCTACACTGATACAGTTACTTTTCCCACGACCCCACAGCATCAAGTTGTGTGAGCTGTGTGAAGTGCCTCACACACAGCTGAGGAAGTTAATGGTTTATGCAACTGGCCAATTCCTGCTCAGTCAGATGTGGATTTTTGGAGAAATTTCACTACCATTCGGCCTCAGCTCTTTCCTCGAAGGTCACCTCTTCACAACAATGCCGACACGCTACAGAATAGTACACAATAGTGTACAAAATCAGCAGCATGCCAGTCAGAGCACTACCATCCTGGGGGTCATGCTGTACTCAGTCTCGGGTCAGGCCCGTCTTACTCTGGCCCGCGTTTTCCCCATCACACAGCTGACATTGTCTGTTTTGAACGCCGGCCCGCCAAAGCCTCGGTGGGCTTTGCTCACTTCATAGAACAATGGTTCCAGTAGGTACCGTTTTGTCAAGCATTCCAGAGGAAATTGATCAAGACTATACCTCAACAGTGAAAAGAAATAAAAATAGAACTAATAATAATTCCAGTGTCTTTTTTTATTTCACTCACCTGTTTTATGTAGAGGAGTTGTAGGAGTGTAGGAGTTTCGATTGATCAAGAAGTATAACAAACATAGCATTGCAGTACTACTGTGTGTTTCTAAATAGAGTAGATTTTTGCTAGCTAATTGTACATTAGTTTACTTTGTTCACATAATCAACTTGATATTCTCGGGTACTGGGAAATCTGTGACTGTGTAAGTGCGAAGCAATCCATAAGGTGATGGTGGGGCCAAATCCGGCCGCTGAGGTGAGAGGACAGGTCGCCCGTCTATCGCAAGGGACAAACAGTGTGTGGCCGTGTGACGTGTATGAGTTAGAAAATAATTAAAAATAAAACGTTTACGTTTTTTCGTGACGTAGAGTCACGAGTTCAACTTTCCTCTTCATGTTGGACTTCGGTAACGATTATGAAATCACCCCATCCCACGCAAGCTCGGGGAGAACCAATAAACTCCACATATATGTCACTTTTTCCACTGTGCCGGTTCTCTCCGGGTGGAACGGTGCTATAAGCTTTTCCACTGTTAGAACTTCAGACACTGAGTTGAATCCAAACTAGGAGTCGAACCACCGACCAATGTTATTTTCTAAATGAACTTCAGCCTCATTTCTTCCGAGGTTCATGGCGTTCGAAAAAGAACAACAACAGTGCGACGATGAAAAAAATCAGTTGTTTTGCGTGACCTCATCGAAGTGTAGTGAAAGCTGTATACTCACCGGGTTGTAAAACGGGTGCTGCTGCTGCTGCGGAAAAGCCATGATCTTTGAGTGTAACGGAGCCGTAGCGAGTGACGACCAGGGGTGTTTTCTATTCCTCTTAAGTTTCGATTTCTCAGCAGCGGGAAGTGCTACGTGACGTCACTGGACCTCTTTCCTCACTAGATAACGCGTAACAGATGTACAGTTCAGTATATAACATAAAAATAATTTCTATGTTGACGTTATGCTGTAGAATAAATGATATGCTTGCCTTGTTTGACAAACAATTTACATCTTCGATATATAATCATAGCTGTACAACATTACTGATCACTGTGTTAAGAACGCTTGCATCTGTGGTTCCAAATGTACTACAGTTAAACATGCTTTAAAATTAGAGAGACTAACACAAATTTAGAATGAAACTTGTTTAATGAACACGAACACATGATCAAGACCAGGACATCCACAGGTGTCACCAAACCAGGAGTACGCAGAAATTGGGACAAGGGACAAACAAAGAACATGCGTCTTGAAGTGTGAGGATGATGAGACGTGACGTGTTGACAGACAACCAGATGAGACAGCGAGTCTATATATATATATATATATATATATACACACACAGTGGTGGTCAAAAGTTTACATACACTTATAATGTCATGGCTGTCTTGAGTTTCTACAAATCAGATTTTTCTCTGATAGAATGATTGGAACAGATACTTCTTTGTCACAAAAAACAATCATGAAGTTTGATTCTTTTATGACTTTATTATGGGTAAACTGAAAGTGTGACCAAAATCAGCTGGGTCAAAAATGTACATACAGCAATGCTAATATTTGGTTACATGTCCCTTAGCCATTTTTACTTCAATTAGGCGCTTTTGGTAGCCATCCACAAGCTTCTGGTTGAATCTTTCACCACTCCTCTTGACAGAATTGGTGCAGTTCAGTTAAATTTGTTGGCTTTCTGACATGGACTTGTTTCTTCAGCATTGTCCACATGTTCTCAATGGGGTTTAAGTTAGGACTTTGGGAAGGCCATTCTAAAACCTTAATTCTAGCCTGATTTAGCCATTCCATTACCACTTTTGATGTACGTTAGGGGTCATTGTCCTGTTGGAACACCCAACTGCGCCCAAGTCCCAACCTTCGGGCTGATGACTTTAGGTTTTCTTGAAGAATTTGAAGGTAATCCTCCTTCTTCATTGTCCCATTGACTCTCTGTAAAGCACCAGTTCCATTGGCAGCAAAACAGGCCCACAGCATAATACTACCACCACCGTGCTTGATGGTAGGCATGGTGTTCTTGGGGTTAAAGGCCTCACCTTTTCTCCTCCAAACATACAGGTATTACTGGTCATTGTGGCCAAACAGCTCAATTTTTGTGTCATCTGACCACAGAACTTTCCTCCAGAAGGTGTCATCTTTGTCCATGTGATCAGCAGCAAACTTTAGTCGAGCCTTAAGGTGCCACTTTTGGAACAAGGGCTTCCTTCTTGCATGGCAGCCTCTCAGTCCATGGAGATGCAAAACACGCTTGACTGTGGACACTGACACCTGTGTTCCAGCAGCTTCTAATTCTTGGCAGATCTGCTTTTTGGTGCTCCTGGGTTGACTCTTCACCCTCCTGACAAGTTTTCTCTCAGCAGCAGGTGACAGGTTGCGTTTTCTTCCTGATCGTGGCAGTGACAAAACAGTGCCATGCACTTTATACTTACAAACAATTGTTTGCACTGTTGCTCTTGGAAGCTGCAGCTGCTTTGAAATGGCTCCAAGTGACTTTCCTGACTTGTTCAAGTCAATGATTCTCTTTTTCAGATCTGTGCTGAGCTCCTTTGACTTTCCCATTATAGCGTTTGTGGGTGTTTTTATCCAATGAGCCCTTTTTAAATGGCCTCAGAGAAGTCACCAGCTGTAGCCACTCATGATCACTCACAAGAAGTTAAGAGGCCATGCTATGAAGCTCATGTCATTGACACGACTTTCTAAGTCTCCAAAATTGCTCATTCATGTTGCTGTATGTACATTTTTGACCCAGCTGATTTTGGTCACACTTTCAGTTTACCCATAATAAAGTCATAAAAGAATCAAACTTCATGATAGAAATAACTGGAAACTCAAGACAGCCATGACATTATGTTCTTTACAAGTGTATGTAAAGTTTTGACCACCACTGTGTATATATATATATATATATATATATATATATATATATATATATACAAAATAAAAGTACAGAAAAATACACAGTCCAAAAACGTGTCCATGAGTGCAGCAGATCTCAGATCTGCTACAAACACATGACTGTGCCGTTAAATGCGTTGGTCTCTGTGACTGGTTGGAATTGGACTCACATTAATGACTTATATTAAAATTAATCTCTCTTTTACACTTCATTTAGATTAAAAGTGAATACTATTTATGTGTGATTAATGTACATTCATCCACAACAAGTGATTAATCTGATTAAAAGAACTGAAAGTACCAAGTATTGAAAGTACCAAGCACACAAGGTCTGCATGTTGAGAATTTCACGATAACTGCCTTCACCACCTTTAAAGAGTCCATAAAATACTGTTCTACGCGTCATACTTTTGCTGAGAAATGCACAATCCACTGTGGGAGTGCGGACAGGACGAAGGTCAGGACAACTCAACAGAAATGAATAAAGAAGTGAGTGGATCGCAGTCTAATTCAGTGATCTGGAATACAAACAGGCACACTTCTGTGTTGTTATCAGCCTTTTTATTAAACAGTAGTAGTCTCACAGCAGTCTGTGATATTCATGTCCATGCACCCATCAACGGTCCGTAATTTGTTAGATTAATAATTTACATATAACTACTATATACAGTCTGAAATTATTATCTCAACAGTAACTCATGAGTTCAAATATAATTTGACTGTAACTCGGTTGGATTATAGCAGCACATTAGCAACTGCAGGATCCAATGAAGTTTGGGAAGGTGTGTGGTAATTTGTCTGTATAAAAATACATGTGACTCTCTGTGCATGGGGAACTTGTATGTGACGCAATCTGGGTTGCAACCTCTGTACTAAAAAAGTCACAAGACATGAGAATTGCTTCTGCTGAGTTTGTGGTTTGGGAGAGTAATCATGTGCTAGAAAACCGTCCAGCCAACTGTTAACAAAGAATAAAAGGCAGCTGAAAACAAATCATAAGAGTCATGTAAATCTTCCGTTATTAGCATATAACGATCATTGACATGACAGGTGATTCCACAGATTCAAATTGTTAAATTCGGGTCTAACAATGATGTAAGTATCATAGAAATTCAGTTTCAAAGCCTAGACCTGCCTATGCTGTGGAGAACAAAAATCAGGCTGCACTAGTGATGGGCGATACCAAACTTTATGGTTTGATACGATAACCATTACTTTTGCATTAACTATTTAATACTGATTACCAATTACTAGCAATTTGTTACTGTATAATCACTTAAAAATCATGTAAATATGAACGAAATCTCAATATAACATCACATATTCTGGTCACATGATTTGGTCACAGGATGGTTACGTCTTTTTTAATCCATTAACTTCCTGAGTGGTATCATTTCCAAAACAAGGAAATAATCCTGACTGGAATGTCAATGTGACTGGCAACGGAAACATCTCAAAAGATCATTCAGTGGCTGGCTGTCAGGGCCAATAAGCCCTTCTCTGCTGGCCTAACATAACCAGAAATCATGAGCATAATTATGACAATAGTGAATTTATATGTATGAAAATGTATTTTCCCAAAATATATTATATAGAGTTTTTATCCAATCGGAGTTCAGCTAGCCTGTGTTGTCGGGTTGGATGAAATCAGTTGAGGCCTTTAGCAGCAACAGTGCAGACGCAGGTGCCCTCAGAGTGAACTGACACATATAGTTGATTGATAGTTGCAATAGCCAATCAAACCACAAGTTGGGGTCAGCGAGGCCTTCTAGCTGACCTCACGTTGAACGTGACTTGTACACATCCTGTGATTGGATACTCATACCGTAATTTCTGACCTAACCACTACTCCGCAACTCGCTCTCGGAACCCTGTGGCTTACACATATACTGTACCGATTTTAATGGGCAAACTACTCGTACAGACTGGGTTCTGTCGGTGAGGAAGATGAACTTTCAACCCAGAAAGTACAAAGCTTGGATGAGGATGAAGAAAACCTTCTTACAACTCTTTGTGATTTGAAGCCATAATAAACAGCAGACCCATCACTAAAGCCACCATAGAACCAAATGACCTTGAAGCCTTAACACCCAATCACCTACTCCTTTAAAAGACCACACCAATATTGGCACCAGGAATATCTGAAGACTCACATATGTATGCAGGCAGGAGGTAGAGAGAGCATTTGTCCAACTTATTTTGGCAGAGCTTCAGGGTTTGACAGGAATAAAAATAAATCTTGTTCCGGTAGTTCTTATGGTCATAATGGACTGCACAGCATCTCTGGACTCCCGTGGAACAAGTCCCAGGTGGAGATTGACTCTTGGGTCAATTAATGGATTCTAATGTTTTTCTTTGTGTGTTTATGTCTCCTTCATTGTATGTGAATAATTATTGAGATCAACTCAATAACCAGGCCTCATAAAAGGTGGTTGGGGCTGGGCAAAATATGTAGGGGGATGAGAGGCGAGGAGTTAGGTAGCCGTACTGTAAAAGTTGAAACTTAACTGGACTGTGCGTGTTTTTTGGATCAGTTGCAGCGCAACACACAAATCTTTTGGACCTAACTTCTCCTTGCAAGGGACATAGGATCACATGAATCTGATCGCTAGAGTGGGTCCACCAGAAGGAAGCACCTGGGACAACTCTGTAGGACTGTCTGCACTTGACTGTATTAAAGCATCGCTCCACTAGATCTGAATTTTTTCAATGGTCAGGTTTTTTTGGAGTTCGGATCAAAGGATTTCTGATACGTCGGGTTGGATCCACATCCTATTATCGGTCTTATGGAGACAGCAGTGTGTCAAGACTGCACTGTGTGCACTGGGTGGCGAGCCACAGGAACTGAAAGAAAAGAAGATTCATCCACAAAGAAGATTTGGAGTCAACGACCACATTCCCACTTGGCAACTGGTGGGGTAGGACCAAGTGCACTTGTACATATACGGGCCCCAACGTTACAAACTTTGAGGAGGGAAACAAGGGGTTTTATTTTGGCGCCTTTGGTTTTGGTAATTTTCTACATATTTTTCCTTCTATAATTGTGTCCTATTGCTATGTGAAATTTTGTTTTCTAAAAGATTGACAAACATTGTTGTCTTTTATTGAGGTGTACCACTGGCTATAACGAGCTGAAGTTTTCTGATCTGGTCCATTATCTTTATTACGCAAGAGTTTAACTGTTTCCCACTTCAAAAGGGTAAGAAGGATTACACACGACCAGCGCCAAGTTTCATCATGCCTGGTAATTGTTCTGGAACTTATTAAGAAGAATAGTTTCTAACTCTGAAGTCTGTTTCCACAGTCACCTCGAAATAAAAGTGACGTGTTGATGCTCACCCTCTGATCGCTGTATGTTCCTTATTGAAACATGTTGAGTTAGACAGGAAGCTAGACAGGGAAAAAAATCTTTGTGTGTGAAGGAGACGGACCCGTGATGATGGCTGCATCTTACAGATTTCCCTTTGCAAGCATGTGCTTGACAGTGTTGTGTATATTGCCATCTGTGATTACATTTCTCGCTGTTTCGCCACAGTCTTACCTCATACACAAATAAACGTGGGATGGGGGGCGGGACAGGAGACCCAGCTTTACGACAGCCTGCATTTACACTAATTTACCAGCGGCACCACTGATGGCAAATATTGGTAAAACTACCTATTGCTGCTTTAACAGAAAATACTTTGTGAGCCGGCGATATTGGCATGAGCCGGGAATCCTCATAGCAGCCACAGCTCCTGAGCACACCTTTCCCTCCTGTGGTGCATGAGCAATAGTAAAGACATTAACAATAAATAGGCAGCAGCTTAAGTCCCCTATTTAGTCTGGGATGTCCTCTGTCACCACCACTAACTAGCGACTGCAAAGACATGAAGAAACTTTCTAGAAATGCCTGTTGTGATGGTGAAACTATGCTGTGTTTGTCACAAGCCCTCCCCAACATGTCTTTATTATTATGGACCACTTCCTGCTCTTGTCGTTTTTTTCCATCTCCCTTCCAGTAATGTGGGTGTCTCCCGTTTCCGCGCTGGGAGTGTTCAGCAGACACACATCTGATGCCATTCTCCAACTTCCTCTCTCCCTTTTTAAACACCGGCTAAATGTCAAAGAGCGTCTGTTCTTTAGATTTCTTCATCCTGGTATGCTCCTCCAAGTCTGCACTCTCCCTTTTTGGACTTCTTGTCGATTATCATACTCCCTTCCTTGGTCTTTTGCCAAGAGCTTTTACTTTTGACGGACTTTGTCTACCTCTACTGGAATGGTTTGGTACTGTTGCGATTTCAGTTTGTATTTGTATTAAATTGTGCTCGAATTGTCTTCTGGATTCTTGTTTCCTTCCTGCTGCATTTGGGTCTCGCATGTCAAGTCATCACGGTGTTGTTTGAACGAGTCATATAGGCTTCTTGATAGTTCTCTAAGTAAGTTGGTGGCCTACACCTCCTTTGTGGCCTTCCCTGAGCTGTGACTGAACTTTCAACAGCCTTCATGCCAGATAATTCAGGGGGGGTCAGTGTTAAGGGAACTCAGTGACCAACGGCAAGGCAATTCGTTCATGTGGTCATGAATATTTAATCTATTGAATCATGCATGAGGTCATGAGGAATTGTTTTACGTTCTGAGGAACACGAAAAAAAAAAATGAATGGGGCTCCAATTGTGGCTCACTCATAACGTTGTACTGCTGTAATTTTTTTGACCTTCTCCGACCCCTGTCACTAATTTGACTTTGGTTCTTATTCACACTCCCGTTCCTGAGTGTGCTCTGCTCAGTTTCCCGACAAATTCACAGAGAAAAACAAGTGCGGACTGATAATATCTCCATGCATTTCACTGGAAAGGTTGGAACAGTTGATGTTGGCAAATGATGTCAGTGATGACAAGAAGGTATGTGTCTTCTTCTCTGTGATTGGACCAGACACTGACAATCTTCTAAAGAACCTTGTGTCACCAGCAGTGCCCAGAACCTTACATTATGACCGGTTGAAAAATCCCTTGCAGCAGCATTACAAGCCAGTGCCAGTTGTTATTGCTGAACGTTTTCAATTCCAGAAACGTAACCAAAAGGATGGTGAATCGATTTCTGATTATATGGTGGCTTTTAAACAACTGTCATCTGCTGTGACTTTGGCCAATACTTGGATGAAGCCCTCAGAGATCGTTTTGTGAGCGGTCTCCGTTCTGATGCTATGCAACGCAGGTTATTATTAGAAAGTGATCTGGGAGCATCTGAGATTGCTGTGTCGATGGAGTTGGCATCCAAGAACACAAAGTTAGATAGAACAAGATAGAACAGTTAAATGCCGTTACCAAAGTTTCTGGTCATATTGGTAAGGGAAGGAACCACCCCTCTGTGTTCTCAACTGACCAAGGCTGTGTAACAGGGTTTGAAGCAAAGTGTCATGTTCGCGCTCTGTCTTATTGTTTCTCTGTTGTATGTTACACGTCTTCTCTCGTGCTTTTATTTTGTTATTGTCTGTCGTTTCCGTTTCCTGTTTCCCAACAGCTTAATGGCCGCACAGCTGGAAGTCATCGGATCATCAACCTTCCACTGATTTCTACACCTGGGTCCCAGCTTGCGGGGCCAGATGGTCACATCGTGCTCCGTGGTAACTCTCACAAGACTTCTCTCTCTCACTGAACCTTTGAATATTCCAAATTCCAGTGCGCACTCGAACTCCTTTACAGCTGCTTCCTTTGTTCCTCGTTCTTCCTCAATCCACTTCTGTTTGCTTCCTCTCATTCATAAATTCTTCCTGCGTGTGAGCGTTTTACTACACTTTACACCACTTTGACTTCACTTTTCATTTATCGCTGGAGTAGTTTTATCCTCGTGTGAGTGTGTGTTCTCCACCGAGCGCTTTTCGTTTATTGGACCTTGTGAGCTAACCTCAGAGCGTGTTTGTGTTCTCCACGTTATATAGGCTTGATACTAATTCTTGCCCAGTCCCTACGTGTAGTTTCCGGTTCGTGTTCTGGTTCTGGCGCCTTCCATTCTTCATTAATTTAAATTATTTAAGTTAATCTCGTCTCAGTGCCTTCTGTAACCCTGCAATCGTTTGCAGCTGGGTCCATCCTCAGACAGCCATGACACAAAGATGCTTCACCTATTTTCTGAAGGGTGACAAAACAATCAGGATATGTGGGGATTATGAGGTTGGTGTGAATCAATGCATTGATGCCGAGACATGTCCTTGCCAAACAGGGAGGAGTTGTTTGCTACATTGGCAGGACCACCATTGTTTAGTGTTGTCTATCCCATGCGTACCAGCAGTTGCAGTTAGATGAGGAGTCAAAGAAGTATTTGACAGTGAACACTCAAAGGACTGTACAGTTATACGCGCCTCCACCACCAAAAAGTGTCTCAGGGTTGAAGTCGTTCCTGGGAACTATTATAGCCAGTTTCTGAAAAACCCGTCTACTGTTTTACAGCCCCTGCATAACCTGTTGCGAAAAGATGTCAAATGGATTGAAAAAGAGGCTCTGGTAATCATTTCTGGTGTGAAGAAATTCCACAAATATCTGTACAGGAGGAACTTTACCCTCATTACAGATCACAAGCCAATCTTGGCTATATTGGGGCCAAAATCAGCAGTTACAATGCTCGCAGCTTTGAGAATGCAGCGTTGGGCTCTCATTCTGATGACCTACAGCTACAACACTGAAAACAGGAGATCAGCCGAAAATGCAAACGCTAATGCATTGTCTCGCCTACCTCAGCTGGCGAAGATAGCATGGCAGAGGAGGCAAGTATTTTCTACTAAAATCTCCATCATGAGCACCCGGGCATATGTCGCATGAAGGCCCTTGCCCGCAGTTACCTATGGTGGCCAGGATGTGAGGCCTGGTGCAAAATTGCGAGGTTTGTCAAGCAGTGCAGAAAACACCAGCCAGAAAGAGCATGGCAAATGATTCCCATTGACTTTGCAGAGTCTGGTGTTCATTGACAGCCATTCAAAGTAGTTGGAGTAGTTTTCCTATGACCTCCACAACTTCTGAGAAAACTATTGAGATCCTACAGTGGTTGTTCACATCTTACAGATTACCAGAAGAGCTTGTTTCAGACAATGGTCCACAGCTAATCTCCAAAGAATTCACAACATTTTTGAAGAAAAATGGAGTCAAGCACATAACAGTTCCTGTATATCATCCTGCATCAAATGGAGCAGCTGAAAGGTCCGTTCAGATACTGAAGCGAGCGCTTGTGTTGGAAACACAGGTCAGAGAAAATCTGCCTCTGAATCATCGTCTGGCAAATTTTCTATTGATGTATCGCGGTACACCTCACACTGTGACAGGGCGTACCCCAGCGGAGCTATTCTTGAAAAGATAAATCCGGAACCAGTTCAGTGTGTCACGACCTGAACTTAGAAGGGTGATTGAACAAAAGCAGGCAGATCAGAAACATCATCATGACCACAAGATGCTTCCAGAGCGAGTTTTTCTTGAAGGAGAAATAGTCTGTGTTGAAATGGGGGAAAGCAACTGTGAAAAAGAGACTTGGACCCGTCATTTACCTGATACAGGAAGGACTGAAATGTAGAACAGTTCATGTGGACCACATGTTACCATGGTGGCAGACAACTTGCCAATGGGGGAAAATTCTGCTCGAGGTGATGAAAAGTTTCTACCAGTGCCGGAGACAAGAGTACCAACAGCACCGGAAGTACCAGCTCCACCCTTGGTTGCAGAGGACCAGGCAGTGAGTGCTGTCAGCATTCCATCAGTGCCCGGAAACGCCCGAGAGACGGAGAAAACACCAGTAGAAAGGAGATATCCACAGAGGCAACGTGTAAAACCACAGAGATTAGAGTTGTACATTTTTTTTTTGTTAAAAACAAAAAAAAGAATATTGGCTTTTTAGTTGTGGTTGCAGAAAGGTAAGTTAATATGGCCAAATCGCATACTATATAATGAACAATATATGATAAGTATTTTAGAGTTATGAATCCAAAAGGGGAGGACTTTTATAGATTTTGTTACTGCCGTAGTCGCACTGTAAATTTTTTCGCTGTAAATTTACGGTAAATTACTGGCTACTAATTGCATAACCTTCACAGTAATTACCTGTAAATATTTTTACAGTAATTTAGTGTAATTATTTCACAGTAACTTACTGTAAATACAACTGTACACAGTAGTTTCACAGTTGCTGTGACTTTGACTTTACTGTGATATAGCAACATTTTCCTGTGAAATTACAGTGCATTGCTGGGTATATAATTACAGTAATTTGCTGTGGTTAATTTTTACTGTGAAAGTATGACAATTTGGTAGCCAGCAATTTACTGTGAGATTACAATTTAAAAAGTAAATAATACTGGGGGCGCAGTCGGACGCTGAACATGTGTTTTTCAGTTGCTCTAGGAATTGTGACCCAACTCGAATTATATCAGCACATTTTTTAAAATTGACAGAGGCCAACACTGAGAGCTCGCTCAGCATTGAACTTCTGCAATCAATGATGGACTCGTTTAAAGCAGATATCTTCGGAAAAATTGACTCCTCGCTGTCTTCGTTCTGAGACTGCAGCAGTGCGCCAAGAAGTGATAGAATCTATCCAGACATTAAACGAGAAGATTGGAAAATATGGACAGACTATCCTGGATCTCAAGCGGCAGTTAACAAGTTGACTGCCCAAGTTAAACTCCTGGATAACAAGTACGAGGACCTGGGAGGACCCTCACGTAGGAATAATATCTGACTTGTGGGCTTGGCCGCGGGTGTGGAGGGAACCCTCTGAGTTCATTGCTCAACTTTTGCAAGACGTCCTACAACCGGAGAAGGAGCCACTACTCGATGGAGCCCACCGGACACTGGGAGCCAAACGCATGGAGGTTAGCTGCACCACAGACGTTCGTTGTGAGAGTTCACTACTTACTACATCCGCCATCAGATCTTGCAGTGGACTGCAGAGAATTCCCCTGTGCTTTATTTTTATAAAAAGATGGAGCAAAAAGATGGGTTCAGTGATATCCCACATGATAGAAAATGGCGAGGAGAAGCCTTTAGCTTTTGCATCCTGGCCCCTAAAAGTTGCAGAGTGCAATTATGCACAAATAGAAAAAGAGGCGCTCTCTCTCTATCATCTTTGGAGTAAAAAAAAAAATCCATAAATACTTGTATGGCAGAAAGTTTGTTCTGATAACTGACCACAAGCCACTGTTAGCAATACTGGGACCAAAATCAACTATTCCCACTGCACTGCGAATGCAGAGCTGGGCACTAATGCTGAAGTCATATAAGGACATGACAGCAGAAGAAAGTCCAATGTAGATGACTGTGCTAGTGACATTGCACAAAGCACAAAGAATGATCCAACACTGAGTAGAGTGAAGGATCTGACTTTAAATGGCTGGCCTGAGCATGTTGCTGAAGAGGTCCTCAGACCATATTTCCTGAGGAGGAGTGAGCTGTCTATGGAGTAGGGTTGTATTCTTTGGGGCATGAGGGTTATTGTACCAATAGCACACAGAGCGAGGCTACTTATGACCTACATGCTGGACATCCAGGTATCTACCATATGAAGGCGCTGGCCAGGTCATATATGTGGTGGCCAAATTTGGACAGGGACATTGAAAAAGCAGTACAAAACTGTGAGGCCTGCCAGTCTGTAAGCATGCTGCCTGCTGTCGCACCATTACACCACTGGAAGTGGCCTACTCGTGTGTGGCAAAGAATACACATAGACTTTTGTGAAAAGACAAACCTATTGGTCGTCGTTGACAGTCACTCAAAATGGCTTGAAGTAGTCCCAATGAAAATAACTACATCACAGAAAACCATAGAGGTGCACCGAAACATTTTTGCATCTCGTGGCCTGCCGGAGGAATTGGTTCCTGCATACCATTCAAGCTTCCAAAGGAGCCGCTGAGAGGGCAGTGCAGACAGTCAAGGCGTCCCTGAGGGAACAGGTTCTGTCAGATCAAGCTCAGCAGAATACCATGTCACTGCAGCACAAACTGGCTAACTTCCTGCTGATTTACTGAAGCACACTACGATCTGTGACTGGAGTTTCACCAGCAGAGTTGTTTCTCAAACGTCAATTAAGAACCAGGTTTAGCTTGCTCAAGCCAAGTTTACGGAGAACCATTCAAGACAAACAACTCAGACAAAAGATACACCATGACAAGGAACTTGAGCAACTGGGCATCAGGTACGGGTGAGGAACTTCCGTGCAGGAGAAGAACAATGGTTACTTGGAACCATTGTGAAACGATTGGGACCAGTGACATACCTCATAAGTGAAGGGGGGCGAGAGCGTTCTGTGCACACTGACCATTTGCTGCACTCTCAGCAGTCACCGTGTGACACATCACCAAGACCTGTCTGTGACCCATTGTCACTCATGAGAGAAGACGCAGAATCACCTGTGAGGAAACGGCAAGGATGCCCTCTGAGCCTGCTGTTGTTCGCCATTGTGGTTGATCCGTTGGCCATAGCTGTCCGTACAAATCCCATAATTACTGGTATACCAAGAAATGGTATTGGAGCACAGGCTCTCGCTTTTTGCGGACGACCTCATATTATATATTTCAAACTTGAGCGCATCAATACCTGAAATTTTCAAGATTTTAGAGACATTTAACTTTATATCTGGATATAAAATTAATTTGAATAAAAGTGAACTATTCCCTCTTAATACTTTAGCAAAACAATACCCATTGGAAAATCTACTTTTTAAAGTTGCACATGATGGTTTTATACACCAAGGAATTAAAATAACAAACAAATTTCAAGGTCTCCTAAAGGCGGACCTTCGGCAATGGAACAAATGCAAAATGATTTTGAGCGCTGGTCACTGCTTCCTCTCAGTCCTGCGGCAAGAATAAACTCTGTCAAAATGAATGTTTTACCCAAATTTTTATACCAATATTTATCAAACATTTTTTCAAAGGCTAGCTACTGCAATTTTGGAATTTGGAATAAAAAGAATCCAATAATATGTAAAGAACTTCTGCAGAGATCAAAGTCATGTGGAGGGTTAGTATTACCTAATTTAAAATACTATTACTGGGCCACTAATATCCGTAATATTGAATACTATTGAATATTAGCTTTGAAGGTACCCACAATCCACCTGCTTGGATAGCTATGGAAGTCAGTCAAACCAGTATCATTGGGTGCGTTCGGGCACAGCAAGGCGGACGCAGCACCGACCGGTGCTGTATGCATTATGGGAAGTCGGGGTGTCTGGCCAGGGTCGCGCAGTTCGGCTCTTACGTCTTCACCGATGCTGCCACCTAAATCTTGAGAGAGCGAAGAGCACAAGGGGCAGGAGCCAGGTGTGTCACTGTCCAGTCACCTGCCCTCTCCCCGGGTCGCGTAATTTGTGACGTCACCGTAGTTACTCCATTGACCTACCAAGACGCAGTTTGTTTTCCACTTCTTATAAGATGACGAGTTTCGCTCACCAGTAGGACTTTGGAGGCTTTTAATAGCGTATTTGATTTAAACCTGTCATGGACAGTGAGCTGATCGAGTGGAGTGCCACCTGATTGGCTCTAGAGTTCGACAGCAATCAGACGTTTTATGTTCTTCAGTCGCAAAGTTATTGTATATAAACAAATCGCAGATACCATGCCAAATATGACAATTATAATCACCGCATTGGAAAGCAATTGCAAAAATTCCATGAAATGTGAGATTGAGTTCTAGTCTAAAAATAAAATGATAATTTGAAGTTGTGAACACTACTTTTCACATCATGTAAACCTATGCTATCACACAATATTGAAAGACATTTGTTTGTAAGCTCACAAATTGTACGTGCTTGCACACTGAGGTCTGTTTATTCCCCTATTTTCATATTGTATGTGACAATCTATGGAGGTTTGTATGTACCACAAAACATTTTACTGTGATCTGCGGGTCAGTTGAAAATGATTGATTTGGGCCATGTTATGAATCTGTCTCTCATCGCCACCAATGGGTTGGTCATTCCAGGTGTTGTAATCAATTTAATAAGCTCCTGTTTGTGAGATGAGATCCTGATGCTCCAGCAAACTGCTGCAAGAGGCAGATTCTGTCAGATATTAAACCAGGTCAAATTAGTTATGTATTCCAGAACCCCTCATGTGGCATGACATTCACATTGATGATACATGAGTTTAAAAACATATACATGTCTAGTACACTTCCCAGGCCTGCTGAGAATGAACCTAGTGCAGTGAGAAGATCAACGGTGCCACAGAATAAATGAGAATGGTGTTTCTAAGTGGTATATGTGTGAGTTACTCATCCTACATTCACAAACGTACATACATGCAGATATAAAATGCAAATTTACACTGGAGCACATCGACAAAAAAAACACCACACAATACCACCCACTGTCTTTATATTACAATTTATTATTATTATCATTATTATTATTATTATTATTACAGTACTCATGGTTACAGTCATGGCCAAGAAGAAGCATGCAACATTTGGACAATTACCGTATTTTCCGTACTACAGAGCGCACCGGAATATTAGCCGCACCCACCAAATCTAAGAAGGAAAATTGATTTTTTTCATACACAAGCCGCACCAGTCTATAAGCCGCGGGTGCACCATTGCTGTCTGCGCCACAGAAAATGCATGAGAATCACTTCCATTCCACAGTTTTAGTACTAGTTTTGAAAACGGGGTCCAGTGTCGAGACCGACTCATGAAACAATCTTGCCAATGTTCTAAACTCCAGTCATGAACTCCTCACATCTTATTTACTTTTAAAGTGTTCAGAAACCGCTGTTTTCGGCCTCCAGTAGATCGTCTCTGTTAGCAGAGCTGTGGACACGCAGGCGAAAACAGCGCAATTTGAGCGCTTTAAAGGTAAATAAAACACCTGTGATGTCATCGGTTTGATGTGACAAAGCTCAATATTTTTGCCAGCAAAGAGCATGCTCATTAGACCGTAAAAACTCAGGAGCTCGCAGCTGGCTTCAACCTCTTTCATGAAAGTTCTCACTCTGGACGGTTGCAAAAGTTTCAGATTCAGGTGGTGGACCGCGAACGCTGCATCTGACACACACAAGACTGCAGCGGATTCGGCCGCGCTTGATTCTGTCTTAAAACGACACCTGAGAAAGGCTGCTCATCTGGCGCGGTGAAATTAATGATTACTTCTTGGGCCATATGCTTCGCGTTCTGAACATCACGCTCAGACCGGCGAGTGTCGCGAGTGACCGCTGGTTCCTGCAGTTTCACTTTCATGAGCACTAGAAAACTCTCTGTGCTCCGTCAATTGCTGGTGTTTTAAATATCGTATTGAATTCGTGGCGTTGACGCCTTTTAATGTGCATGCGCTGCAGGATGCAAACTTGACATGACAGACTGAAAAGAGCTTCCGCATTAGACACGCCGTTGCCAAGCGAGTGGCGAGTCGGGAGGGAGGAGCGGACGCATCACAAACCGCGGGCGGTGCCTCATCAGAACGGCTGCTGTCACATGTGATCGGATTTTGTGACCGGCAATGACAGGCAGTGGTCGGCATTCACAGATCACAAGGAGTTCAGCCTTTCATAATCGGTGGCCGATTGATTGGAATATCCCACTAAAAATCCATATATTAGCTGCATCGTTTTATAAGCCGCAGGGTTCAGACCGCGAGAAAAAAGTAGCGGCTTATAGTCCGGAAAATACGGTACTTTGACCACCATAAAAGAGTTGTGGCATTTCAAGTTGTGCTGCTGCCTGAACCTGTTCTTTGTTTGGATTGCATCGTATTAATCAGCATTTTTCTATTGGTTAGAAAAATTACTATACTGAGCTTCATTTGCTTGAGGTTTTCCACAGCACGTTAGTTTTCCACAAAGAAGGTGTGCAGCTTTCTATTGAACTGCTATATAAAGAACGGACCACACCTGGGTTATTTTGAGTACACGTGATGGAGAAGGTCCCTATTATCCTAAGTGATTCCAAGGGTACCGTCCAGATGCAGGTCAGCAGGGAGACTGATGAAAGAATGAAGATCAAAGAGCAAAACATGAAAGTTTACTATGGAACAGGATGTTGCACATTTACTGAGTAGTAGTGCATAACATTTAGAAATACCTGTATACAGTTGTTGTTATCTTCACAAAGTAAAGATGCAGAACTGCCATTGAGGTCTATCACATCTTAATTATCATCTTAATGTGTTTCTGCACAGACAATAATTTTGTCTCTGGAGTTTTACAACAAATCAGAGCTGCAGGTCACCATTTAGGTAAAGTACCCTTCTACCCAACAATTGTGCACAGTATAAGTGCATTGTGTGCTTTGGATGACAAGATTCACATTCTACATAGTGCCACTCCCAGGTCAAAGTGGCATGGAGCTGACTCGGCCACCTAAAGAGACAGCTCATGAAGGTCCTCTTGACCTCATCACAGAATTCTGCAATGAAGCTGGAGTTGCAGCAACAGAAAGGTAGAGTTACTGCTTGAATCAGAGTTATGGGGGATGACACCTTCTGAACAATATCAACATTACAGAGGTCACACATGAAGCCACCCTTCTGCTGCTGGACCTGACACGGAGCCACCTTGAACTCTAACACAGAAACAGGGTGGCTTTCTACAAAGAAGTGGGAAAGGGTCTGGCAACGGAAGAGTACACTATCTCAAATGAGAAGGACAGAAAAAAGCTGGGAAACATACATGACAACATACAAACGAGCAAAGGACCGGTCCCAAACATCAGGAGAGGGAAGAATCTCGTGGGAGTAGTTCGCTGTGAGTATTATCCACATTGAACAGGGTATTGGTTAATGTCTCCTCCCCAGCCGAGCCCAGCTGAGCCCTTCTGGTGTTCGTCTTCTGCTAAAAAAGAAGAAAAAAGGGGCAGGAAAAGCCTCACCGATATAGAAACTTATCTGGCTCATGCAGAAAGCGACTCAAGGAAAAGAGAAGGAATTTGAAAAAAAAAATGTCGTCGTCAATGGCAATATTGCATAAAGACATGCAGGAAATTGTGCAGCTTCTTGGCACCTTAGTGTCTGCCATTACAAAATATACCATTTTTGTGTCTGCCTTTCACTCATGTGTTTAAAAGAACTTGTATTCCAAACTAATCTGTGGTTGGCTGCTTCACTTTCTGAATACCATATTGCCTCTTGGGATTACTGCCACTCGGAAATCCCCTGTTTGTTTAGCCTGAGTTCTGTAAACCCAGTTTTGCCTCCAGTTACATGGAGGCAAAACAGGAGTCTTAATAATAAAGTGTCAATTGCAAAACATGGTTTGATATGGAGTGTCCATAACATCACTTTACTATTTGAAAGAAAGTTTGGTACAAACAATTGAACAGATTTGATCCAGTGTTCTCTAAGGTGATGAAAGTTTTTGTCACATTTGCATTACGTCTTTGACTTCATTAAAGTAACAGAGCTGCGAGTAAAAAAAATAAATCCATTGGACATTTTTTATTTGCTTTAGTAATACATGCGTTGAATGCTTGAGACAATATGGACACCCTTTATTACAATTGACTCTCATCACCCTGCGGCATAAAGCTCTCCAGCTCACGTGTGTGTGTTACATGTTGGCGCAAGTTGCATCTCGACAACAAGTTGCGATTTGACTTGGAGGCTGTGGATCTCCAGTGTCATCACAGGGTGGGTCCTGATGAATACCCTACTCCGCATTGTTGTCAAGGGTCTAAACATAAGTTATGGAGAATGTAACATGCAGTCACAGCCCTGCTTATGCTCCCTACATCTTTCATTGGCAGACACTTTAGTCTCTTGAATTTACATTTCAGCCGTCGATTGTATACTTTTTGTTGCCTGGTTAAGTGGCCATTGACGCGCTAAGGTTTCATCAGCTGTGGCAGTAAGGGATACGCAGAGTCTGCAATGATGTGCATGTCCTCTGGGAACAGCAGAGGGTTGTCTTGCAGTACAGCAACTTCTGTATGGCGGAAGGCTCTGGCATCATTCCAACTGCCAGGGTGACCAACACTGACATGGCAAAAACACTGCTCACCATCACAAAAAGCAGTCACCATGACTGAGTAAAATTGCTTCCTGTTGTAATAGGCAAGGGCGTTCTCACACTGTGGCTTTAAAATGGGTATGTGACACCCATCCACTGCACACACAAAGCCTCGCACTGATGCACGCAGGGCATCCCCTCTAGGCCATGTAATTGCCTCCTTCATGTGCGTGGTGACCAGGGTACAGAAGAGGTGAAGATGGCCACAGAGGGTTGATTTGGACATACCAAACCGATCTGCCACACGTCTGTAGGACTCCTGGTTGGCTAGGGTCCACAAGCAAGCCAACAGACTGACTGACCTAGTGGCTAACCGTTTCTCTTGGTAGTGTGGGGCCAGTTGTTCCAACAGGTCCTAAGATACAAAAGAGGAAATGACAGGCACTAAAGTAATACAGAACATTTCTGTCACCAACCTCCACTTGTCCTCTTGTTAATCTGAAGTGGCTCTTGAAGTCTGACGGACTATGTAAGGAGACTACGTCCTCCACAAAAGAATTACTTTTGCAAATGACCTGTGGAAATTACGGAGAGTCCGTTACAACCTACGAATTGTTTCGATGAATGTCTGTGTCGATGAATAAACAGTGTTATCTTTAGAATGAAGGAAATGAAAGTGAAGAAACATAAAGGACACTCGTATATTTTCGGGTAAGTTGGCTAGCTGCTGGCAATTTCGGGCGCCTTAGATGTTTGTGAGAGTGCTCAGTTATCTGGGTCATCACGCAGCAAACGTTTAAATCAGAACTGACAAAGCCTTCTCGATAGGAGGCGAAACGTTTTCTTTAGTCCGGTTGACCTGATTCATACCTTTGCTGGGCGCCTTAAATGTTTTGCATCTTGCCTTTTCGCGATTTGAAAAAACTACTTACCTTCTCCGTGAGCACACTCAAGAAATTGCTTGTGCATATTTATTCCTCAACCAATAAATATGCACAAGCAATTTTCTCCTTCACGTTCTCTCTTGATTGTTTTAACAAACATGCTTTAACTACAATCTGACTACAAAAAAACCAAACCGTTGTGCGTGAGGTACGCGCGAGACCATTGTTGACCATTAATAATACTTAAAACTACCATAAAGAGCTGGACTTTTTCATTATGACCTGTACTCATTCTCCACTTCTGCCCCGGTTGCAAGAAATCATGCTTTCCTCCCATCCTTATTGGATGACACATTCTTAATTTGGTTCAGAAGTGGAATCAAAACATTTAAAGATCTTTTTAAAAATAACAAATTTGCAACTTTTGAAGAATTATGCAAACTATACTGGTTACCTAAACAACATTTTTTTTAGATAATTACAAAGTCGCACATTTGTTTCTAAAACGTTTATTCCGATTCCAAATTTACCTGAAAAAAACCTTCTTAGATATTGTTCTCTCCCAAACACCGGTGATGTAGGCATTAATTACACATAACTATAACTGAATCCAGAAACTCCAACATCTCTGGATGATATTAGAGCTCTTTGGGAAGAGGAGATTAGGGAGAGAATCAATGAAGTACAATGGGAAAGAATTTTGAAACGGGTTCATACCCGACATGGACTGATCCAATGCAACAGCTGGACAAGACTAAAACTCTCGAAAATATATGGTCACATTGATCCAGTTTGTGACAGGTGCCATAATGGAACAGCTAACCACAAACATATGTCTTGGCCATGTCCATCTCTGACCAGTTAATGGGAGGAGATCTTCAGGACATTGTCACAGGTGACTGGTACCTACATTGAACCAAACACTTTAACAACTTTATTTGGCATCTCTGAACTACCTCTCACCTCACTCGAAAAATATTTAATCAACTTCACGACATTACTGGCCCAAAGTGTAATCTTGACCCGATGGAAATCACCAATATCACCACGTCATGCATCATGGCTAAAAGAAGTTCTTAGCAACTTGCAAATGGAATAAATAAAACATACTGCACTGTGTAAGAGGATCCACCGCTAAGTTTTAAAAACCTTTCTTTTAAAGATCTTTCCTGACTTATGCGAGCAAAATGGATCTGTTATGCCTTAACAACAAAGCGCCATCATTACTCTTAATCTGGACCGTTTGATCAAGTGTATGACTGTGCATAACATTGGAGATGCCATGCTCAGTTTCTCTTGTGCATTTATTTTGTTAGTTTGTGTGTTGTTTCCTTTTCCTGGTTTCTCCCCAGCTTCATTGCAGCGCAGCTGGATCCCATTCTGCTGATCAGACTCCACTGATTTCTACACCTGGGTTCCAATCTGCCCTGCCGGATGGTTGCTTTTATGTCCTGTTTCCATGTACTAGTATATACACTCGTCCTCAAAATTATTCATACCCTTGCTAATTCTTGTAATTTTTTATTTTGTGATGAAATTAATGATTTTTTTTTCAAATTTGTGTGTCAGTAATATGTGGCCAACAATTGAAAGAATGACAAAAATACAATTTTTGAAAAAGTATTTATTTCGGGGGTATTTTATTTCTGGCGCCCCCAAAAATGGCATGTTCAAAATTATTCATACCACTGACAATCTTTCAACAAAAATGTGCCAAATGTGGCAATTTTTGTCTAGTAGTCACTTCAAGATGTCACAATGAAGTAAACATTGTTGGTCAAATGTTAAAATGAAAAAAGCACATCTTTCCAGAACATTATAAATAGGGGGAAAGTGTTGAGGTCATTCTTAATTTCTGGTCATCATGGTCAAGAAGAAGGAGCTCAGCGAGGACCTGCGTCAGCGTCTTGTTCGTAGCCACAGTGAAGGAAGAGGTTACAAGACTACTTCCAAGCAGTATGATGTCCCTGTTTCAACCGTCCAGAACATCATCAACAAGTACAACCTCATTGGCTGTGGACAGAAGCGTGTCCCCCAAACTTGCGAGGAAAATCTGCCGAGAGGTCAACACCAACCCACAGATTACAACCTAATGGAAACACTTGTCCAGGCAGGGACAAAGGTGTCACGGTCTCCATGGACGTAAACCTCGGAAGACACCGCTGCTCAGTCAGAAACATCTGTCAGCTCGCCTGGCCTTTTGTAAACATAATCTGAAGCAAGAGCCCAGCTTTTGGTCAACTATCCTGTGGTCTGATGAGACAAAGTTGGAGTTATTCGGCCATATGGATGCTCAGTATGTCTGGAGGAAGAACGGAGAAGCCTATAGGCCAAAGAACACTGTACCTACTGTCAAGTATGGTGGTGGAAGCATAATGTTACGGGGATGTTTCTCCTCCAGTGGCACAGGGAATCTCGTCAAGGTACAAGGAACCATGAAAAAGCAAGACTACATCAGGATACTTGATGAAAATGTGAAGGCATCCACTGCGAAACTCCAGCTTGGCCACAACTGGAAGCACCAGCAAGACAGCGATCCTGAACACACTGCCAAGGTAGTCAAGAAATGGTTCAAGAACAATGATGTCAATGTCCTGAAATGGCTAAGTCAGAGTCAGCCTCAATCCCGTTGAGAACTTGTGGCATCACTTGAAGACCACAGTAATGGCGAGGAGACCAACAAACCTGACCCAGCTTGAGGCATTCGCCAAGGAGGAGTGGGCCAACATCCCACAAGAGACATGCAGGAAGCTTGTGGACATGTACAGGATTCGTCTAGAAGCGGTCATAAAGAATAAAGGCTATGCCATTGACTATTAAATAAGACAATGGACGGGGGTATGAATAATTTTGAACATGACATTTATTAAATACCCATTAATAAAATACCCCAGAAATATATATATTTTTTAATTTTGTATTTTTGTCATTCAATTGTTGGCCACATATAACTGACACACAGTCAGTGTACTGTACTGTACAGTACTGTACAGAAGTGTACAGTATGTCTTCACTTCATTTTACAGCTATGACAATGTCAGTACACTTGTGATTATAATGGACACTTTCGACTTCATTACTTTGATTTACTCTGTCTTATCATTACGTGACACTGTTGAGCTGTTTTGACTGATTCACGTAAAATCAATAAACATGTTACGGGTCAAGACGTGGAGCGGGACCCAAGTGCAGTGGTGAAAGTCACAGGAGGCAGGAGCGGGTCAGAAATAATATTTTAATCATTAACAACAAAACCACAACAGATAGCGTCACCGAACCGGGAGAAACAAAACAAAATCTCAATGTCCAAACGGGGTAACCAAACTAGCAGAAGTCCATGAATAAGAGTCCAACGGAAAGCGTCACCGAACCAGGAGAATCTGTCATGATTCGCTTTTATTTTGCACCACTTCCTCTTTTCGTCTCCTTCTCCTCTGATTTTTTGGAGCTTCACTTTGGAGCCGGCACTCAGCTGGAACTAATCTACACATCATCATCCCTCCCCTTCTTAAGCACCTTGGTTCCAGCAGTGAGTGCCAGATCGAATCAACTTATATCTAGGTAATTGGCTTCCGCGTTTATTTCCCTTTGTCCGCTCGCTCTGTATTTTCTAATCTCTTGGTTTAGTCTCCCTGGTGCCTGAGTTAGGTTTGTCTTATTCCTTGTTTAATTCAGATCTCCGTGTACTTCTTGTTTATTCTGATTGTAGCTTAGTTATCTCGTAGTCTAGTTTTTACAACCGCGTTTGTGATCTTATTATTTGTCCCTGATCAACATTATCTTGTACTTTCAGATTCCTCATTCGTGATCTCCCGGTTCGGTGACGCTTTTGGTTGGACTTATTTCCGTTGTGTTCTTCTCCCGGTTCGGTGACGCCTTTTGTTTGTATTTTTGATCTCTGGTATTGATTATTGTGGAGTCTTTGTTGAGATTAAATATCGTTGTATTCTACTCCGTGAGTCTAATTCATTAAGGCATTTGGGTCCCGCTCCGCGAACCCCTACAGTTCGATCTGGCCATACAAACATGGACCCAGCCTTAATGAAAGACTTTCAAGATGCGTTAGGTACTCAGGTGACCAGGGTTAGGACACTTGAGAATGCCACCCAAACTATTATCAAGGAGTTACAGACGCTGTCCGGTGTGGTTGAACGTCTGTCCTCACGCCCCGATTCTCCCTCTGCTTCTGCTGCTCCTTCTGCCACTCCCCCTGCGAGTGAGCAGACACTTTCCTTCTCTGCTCGAGAACCCCTAATTCCTTCACCAGAGAATTATTCTGGAGAGATCGGGGCATGTTCCAGGTTTCTACTACAGTGTAATCTGGTTTTTGAACTGCAGCCACGTTCCTATGTTTCTGATCGGGCAAAGATTGCTTACGTTATTAATCTTCTCAGAGACAGAGGGCGGCATCGTTGTGGGAGTCTAAGTCACCGGTGCTTGAAACATTTATTTCTTTTTCCACTGAGATGTGCCGCGTGTTTGACGCTCCATACAAGAGCGGAGCGTGTTCTTCCCGTCGTCTTCTTAATCTCCAGCAAAACGCCAGATCTGAGTCGGTTTCAGAGTTCTCTCTTTGTTTCCGGGTAGCTGCTGCTGAGAGTGGCTGGAACGAGCCTGCTCTTAAGTCCGCTTTTTCTAGAGGTTTGTCTAGCGAGATACAGGACCAACTTTCCACTCGGGACGAACCCTGGAGGACCTGATCACTCTGGCTATAAAAATAGATAATCGCATCCGGGAACGCCGCCGGGAGACACAGACCGGTATCCAGAAGACTGGCGCTACGCTACTGCCATCTGCCGGTCAAAGCAGAGCATTACACCTGGAAACTAATGAGTCTGTGGAACCCATGCAGGTGGGGAGAGCTCGTCTCTCACCTGAGGAACGGCAGTACCGGCTCACTCATGGACGTTGTTTATACTGTGGTGTTGCTGGTCACCTCATTAGGACATGTCCTGTATGTCCTAAGAGCTGTCGTTCTCCTCCTGTGACTCGTTCCCAGGTCAGTAAAGATACTCCTCCTCCTGCTAAATTGAATCGTATCCTGTTACCTGCCACACTACGTTTTAATGATTTAGTTTCTCCTGTAGAATTGTTAATTGATTCAGGGGCAGATGACAATTTCATTGACTCTGTTTTTGCTCAGTCCCTTTCCATTCCTTTCATTAGGTTGGACTCACCTCGCTTTCTCTGTGCGATAGACGGCAGCGCTCTCCCTCAAGTCACTCACCGCACCGCTCCAATTCAACTAACCTTATCTGGTAACCACACAGAAGCTATTTCTTTTCTAGTTACTTCCGCTTCTTCTCCTATTGTTCTTGGTCTTCCTTGGCTCACGCTCCACAATCCTCACATTGACTGGTCCAATACTAGGATCTCTGGGTGGAGTACTCATTGTCATGCCCATTGTCTCCGTTCAGCTCCTTTCTCTCTCCGTTGCAATCCTACTCCCACTCTTGCTCCTTCTGACCTGTCGACTGTTCCTTCTTGCTATCATGACCTAAGTGAAGTTTTTAACAAGGACAAGGCTTTTTCTCTTCCTCCTCATAGACCATATGATTGTGCTATAGACTTAATTCCGGGTTCCCCACTTCCTTCTAGTCGGCTGTATAATGTTTCTCGTCCTGAGAGGGAGGCACTAGAGGATTATATTAATAACTCTCTTGCAGCCGGCCTCATCCGGCCTTCTTCCTCACCTCTTGGGGCAGGATTCTTCTTTGTCTCTAAGAAGGATGGAACTCTCAGACCGTGCGTTGATTTTAGAGGCCTTAATAACATAACGATTAAGAATCGTTATCCCCTTCCTCTAATGGACCCTTCTTTTGAACCTCTAAATCAGGCTACTATTTTCTCCAAGCTGGATCTCAGAAATGCTTATCACCTTGTACGAGTCCGGGAGGGGGACGAGTGGAAGACCGCTTTCAAGACCCCTATCTGTCATTTTGAATACCTTGTCATGCCTTTCGGACTTACTAATGCTCCTGCAGTCTTTCAATCTTTAATTAACGATGTTCTCCGGGATATGATCAATCTCTTCGTGTTTGTTTACCTTGACGACATTCTTATTTTCTCAAGAACTCTTGAAGAACACCAGCAACATGTACGACTGGTGTTACAAAGACTGCTCAAGAACAGACTTTATTGTAAGGCTGAGAAATGTGAATTTCATCTGGAGCGCATCACCTTCCTTGGTTTTATTCTCGGTCAAGGTCAACTACAACCTGATCCTGCTAAGATTCAAGCTATGCTCAATTGGAGAGTTCCCTCCACACGCAGACAATTGCAACAGTTTTTGGGTTTTGCTAACTTCTATCGACGATTCATCCGAGGTTTCAGCAAGGTGGCTGCCCCTCTCACCCTTCTGACGTCTACAAAGAAGTCCTTCCAATGGACACCTGAGGCAGATTCTGCCTTCAAAGAACTACTCCACCTGTTCTCCACAGCTCCAATCCTTCGCCATCCCAACCCTTCTCTTCAGTTCCTGGTGGAGGTGGATGCATCAGACTCTGGCATTGGAGCTGTTCTCTCACAACGGGATCCCTCGGATCGTAAAGTTCACCCATGTGCATTCTACTCAAGGAAGCTAACTCCGGCCGAATGCAATTATGACATTGGCAACAGGGAACTATTGGCAGTGGTTTCTGCCCTTCAGGAATGGAGGCATTGGCTGGAGGGATCCAAGGTTCCATTCCTGGTCATGACGGATCATAAGAATCTCACTTACCTTCGTTCTGCTGAGCGCCTCAATGCTCGTCAAGCTCGGTGGGCTCTATTCCTGGGCAGGTTTGATTTTTCCATCGCTTATCGTCCTGGCAGTCGAAACACCAAACCAGACGCTCTCTCCAGACTTCACGACGATTGCCTCAGTGACGGGTATTCAAACAATATACTGCCTGCTTCTTGTTTCATCAGGGCTGCTTCATGGGACATCGAAAAGGCAGTTCTGGAAGCCCAGAAAGAAGACCCTGATTCAGGTCAAGGACCCAAGGACTGTTTGTTCATCCCTGTGCAGGTACGCACTCGGGTTTTGGAATGGGGTCACTCCTCTAAGTTGGCTTGTCATCCTGGCTCTTCCCGCACCACCAACCTTATTCGTCAGCGCTTCTGGTGGCCAGGGCTTGGCCGTGATGTCAAGGACTTTGTCAAAGCTTGTACGACCTGCTCCAGAAACAAGTCTTCCCACAGACCTCCTGCCGGGTTGCTTCAACCTCTACCTATCCCCAGTCGCCCCTGGTCGCATATCGCTGTGGACTTTGTAACTGGCTTACCACCCTCTGCAGGTATGACGACCATCATGACCATTGTTGACCGTTTCTCTAAGATGGCACACTTCGTTTCCCGACCTAAACTTCCTTCGGCTCTGGAGAGATCATGTTTTCTCAGGTTTTTAGACTTCACGGCATTCCTATCGATATTGTTTCTGACCGTGGTCCCCAATTTGCCTCTCAAGTCTGGCGCAGTTTCTGTAAAGCCATTGGGGCTACAGCCAGCCTTACCTCAGGTTATCATCCTCAGTCTAATGGGCAGACTGAGAGGACAAATCAGGACCTGGAAGCTGCTCTCCGATGTGTTTCTTCTCAACACCCTGCTTCCTGGTCACCACACCTTTCCTGGGTCGAATATGCACACAATACCCTGACTTCCTCTGCTACTGGGATGTCACCCTTCCAAGCGGCTTATGGCTACCAACCCCCTTTATTCTCCTACCAAGAGGCACAAGCCACCGTTCCTTCTATTGATCACCATCTGCGTCGATGCCACAACATTTGGAGTCACACCAGAGCCGCCCTCTCAAGAACTGCTGATCAAAACCGCAAACTGGCTGACAGACACCGTATCCCGGCTCCGGAATACAAGCCAGGTCAGAAGGTGTGGCTCTCCACCAGAGATCTTCCCATTCCAGGCGAAACCTGCAAGCTAAATCCCAGGTTCATCGGTCCTTTTGAAATCGAAAGGATAATTAATCCCACTGCTGTCCGCCTTAAGCTCCCCACTTCTCTCCATGTTCACCCCACTTTTCATGTCTCTCTTCTGAAACCTGTCACCACCAGTTCCCTCAGTCCTCCCAACGAGCTTCCTCCTCCTCCCCTCACCATCGATGACCATCCCGCTTTCGAAGTAAGAGAGATTCTCGACATCAGATGGCGTGGTCGTCGATTCCAGTATCTGGTCGACTGGGAGGGTTACGGCCCAGAGGAGAGGTCCTGGATCTCTCAATCTCTCATTTTGGACCGTCAGCTCATCAATGACTTTCACCAACTAAACCCCAGTAAACCGGGTAAGGCACCTGGAGGTGCTCCTTAAAGGGGGGGGGGTTCTGTCATGATTCGCTTTTATTTTGCACCACTTCCTCTTTTCGTCTCCTTCTCCTCTGATTTTTTGGAGCTTCACTTTGGAGCCGGCACTCAGCTGGAACTAATCTACACATCATCATCCCTCCCCTTCTTAAGCACCTTGGTTCCAGCAGTGAGTGCCAGATCGAATCAACTTATATCTAGGTAATTGGCTTCCGCGTTTATTTCCCTTTGTCCGCTCGCTCTGTATTTTCTAATCTCTTGGTTTAGTCTCCCTGGTGCCTGATTTAGGTTTGTCTTATTCCTTGTTTAATTCAGATCTCCGTGTACTTCTTGTTTATTCTGATTGTAGCTTAGTTATCTCGTAGTCTCGTTTTTACAACCGCGTTTGTGATCTTATTATTTGTCCCTGATCAACATTATCTTGTACTTTCAGATTCCTCATTCGTGATCTCCCGGTTCGGTGACGCTTTTGGTTGGACTTATTTCCGTTGTGTTCTTCTCCCGGTTCGGTGACGCCTTTTGTTTGTATTTTTGATCTCTGGTATTGATTATTGTGGAGTCTTTGAGATTAAATATCGTTGTATTCTACTCCCTGAGTCTAATTCATTAAGGCATTTGGGTCCCGCTCCGCGAATTCCTACAGAATCAAACTTAAATCTGGAAACTGAGAGACTTAGACGAAAGCACAATGAACAAAACACACCAGGAAACACGAAGAAACAAAACACCAACTTAGGCACCAGGGTTTAAGACAGAGTGATCAAAAATAAGCTAGCAAGCGCACAGAACAAGAGAATGAATGACGGAGAGCCAATTTACCGCAGGGAACAAGAGGAGTCCAACAGAAAGAGTCACAGAATCGGGAGAATCAAACGAACTTAAATCGCAGGAACTAGAGGAGAACTCAAATCCCAGGGAACAATAGGAGTCGATCTGGCACACGTTGCTGGAGTCCAGATGCTCTTATACACAGGTGATCAGGGTTTGACTGCCTCCAGTCGTGTGCCACAGGAACAGGAAGAACAGAGGGAGAAAACAAAACAGGATTCACCTTGTCACTGCCCTATTTGCTTCTTCATCCCGTTTTGCTTCCAGGTCTCAGTTTTGTGGCGTCATTTCCTGTCCGCATGCGCACATGGGTGTTTCAAGACGTAGTTTCCTGTCCACATGCGCACATGGGTGTAGCTGTTTGACACATAAATTAGAATAAAATTAGCAACGTCATTACGCCACGCCTCACTACACACTCGTATTTCATCAAGAGAAGCGGAATTTGAATTACTAAAGTACTACGCCGACGTATTAACTGTATTTTAACCTTATTTTAAATATATATCACTACATTTGACTTGTATTCAACAATTCGGATATTTTAACAAGATTTCAGATAAAATAATTGGATCTTTCTGTGCAATTTGCATGCAGTTTTCTATCTTGCCAACGAGGTCTCAGTGGTTCATTTGGTTTATTGCAACCGAATAAACAACAAGACGTCTTTTTCATTGAATCACAACTTTTATGAGGATTACATTTTATTAACAAAACATGAAAACACACCAACATTATTTATAAATGACTAAACTTATTTTATATACAAAACATCAAAACACACCATTATTAACAAATGCCTGAACAGTTCACCAGACAAAACAGACCTTCATCTACTCACTATTATCTGCAACACATTGAACATTCACTCACAGGTCTCTCTGATCACGACATTCATTCATAAACGTTTCCATGTTGTCCATGTCGTCAAAAACGAATATGAAAGGATCCCTGGCATCAGTGCCATCTCCATTGTCCTCCAGCAGACTCCTCACAGCGTCCTCCTGCTCCTGCTCTGTCATACCATGGAATGCGGGCACCCTCCACTTACTCTTGAAGACACCTGGGTTTTCATCTATCCACTGGACAGCCAGGTAGAGATGCTGCACGGTTGTCGACTGATCCTGCAGCAAAGTAAAATAGCACATATTGCCATCACCCCAAAACACAAGATACTACTGCTAGTACTGGTGTTATTCAAGTGTAGGGAATACCAAAAGTGGATTGTTCCAGGCCCTTCTGCGGGGCAGCCGAAGAAGAGGCTCAAGTACACCATGGAGCAGTTCTTTAGCCTCCTGGGTCCAGAAGGCAAATCGCTGACCATGCCTTTAGAATAATCAAATTAATTCATTATTTGATCAGTACAATTCAAATGACTGATTGAAATGTTATCTTACCCTTCAATGGAGAACCTCTCCATTAGCTGCACACACCACCACTTGCGGACCATGCCACTCTCAAAGACGCATTAAAATTTGATTCAAATTAAGAAGGTAATGTTTTGCTTACTGACACATGATTTAAACTCACCTCAGAAAAGTGAAATGGACGGTCGGTGCAAATGCAGAAAGCGTACTGTCAAATAAAAACAGATGTTTACATTTAGAGAATGGATGAGATAAATATGCAAGGACATGTTTACCATGAGCATCATGACTCCACAATGGTTGGAGGAGGTTTGTTGAGGAAAGCCCTAAAAAACACAACATAATGTCAATTTAGATTTTGAAATAAATTAAGTTGGCTATGCCAATTAGATGTGTACATCAAAGTCACTGCCAGTTTTCTCCCGCCATGGTCCAGTATCAAGTGATGTGGCGATTCGTCTAGGAAATAACAATGAGAGCACAGTTACATACCATATAACCACTAATTTACCAAATTATTTGAAGGTTCTTACCCATAGCCATTGAACGAGGCTAAAATATGAACTGCTTGTTGCAAGACAAGGCTAAAACACAAATCAGAAGCCACAGAACAAGGCTCCAATACAAACCACGAGCCACAGAACAAGGCTCCAATACAAACCAAAAGCCAGTGAACAAGGCTTATTTCCCCAACGATGCTGTAGGACAGGACCAACGACGACATTGTTTAATATCCACCTAAAGATTGCTCTATATGACTCATCTCCAAAACCATGAGGAAGAAGAGAATCCAAAAAGAGGATCTCTTTTTCTTTAACCAGTAACACCTGCAATGGAAAAATGTGGATATAACAGTTACACAGGCACATAAACATTGCAGGAGTTGAATGAATTTGATGAATGATTTTTCACTCAACACATAACAAGTAGTGATCTGACTGGTTCTGTTGACGACTCCATGCTGGAAACATAATGACATCCTTTGATCTCATGTTGTCCTGGCATTACAAAAACAAAACAAAAACAAGACAGTCATTACATTTTCATGTCGGAAACATTCAATCTTAATAGTGAAATAACTCACCATCAGACCAACTAAGGGGTCTACGTGATCCAACTTCCAGGTGGGCACGACAAACATATCCACAATATGAACGTCCTTCCCCTGAGTAAATCAATATGTATATACTGTAAATTTTGAATTTGAATTTTAAAAAAATTACATATCGCTGAGCAGCTTCTTGAATGAGCCTCAGGCAGGCATTTCCAATCTAAAAGAGAATGGATCAAGACAAAGAAATCATTCTATGTTTAAGACATTATGACTCTTTTAAGTTTCCTTAAATACAAAGATCTAAATAAACATACAGATGAATCCATGCATCGCGGAATGCCCAAAGTCCAGAATTCCTCGCGAACAAGACAGAGATTGCCATCTTTGACAATAAATTCCTTTGCAGGACGACTGGTGTCCAGTACATAGGACAACTAGAATGCAAGATCACACCATGCCATTAGTGAATATATTAGGATTTAGCTAATGAAATCTTTTTGCCATGGAAAACAGATAGAGATATCACTTGCCAGTTTATCCTGAAGAGGACCCAACTTCTGCTCCCATATCTCTCCACATGAAGCATAAAGATGATCATCATGCTTATCAGTCCAATATGGGTGGTCATGCCAAAACGCTATCTTGCTCAGACGACTAAGACCTAATAACAAAGAAAACATGAGTGGTTGACAAGGTTTTTGAGGTGAAAATGAAGAAGAAATTTGAAATAAAATTCATACTCTCCAATCTCCTATATGGCCTGAGGCGCTTTATGTTGAGCATCCGGTGCTTCCCATGACTTTTTCTCACTGTTGCCACGCCTTTTGAAGAGATGCTGGTAACAGTGAAGGGACCCTCATGCTGACTGGACATGGCCGCTGAACGAAACCGATCTTTGGGGCTTCCTAAGATGAGGACATAATCTCCAACATTGACTGACTTTTTCTTACGCATAGCGTAAGATTTCTTCTGTCTTTCCTGTGCCAGTTCAATGTTTTGAAGGACCTATCATGTGAAAATGGTATTAGTTTCTCATTAACAAGATACTTTGTATCATGAATTGGACACACCTTCTCATTCAGGAGTCTTATCTTATCAACTGTGGTGTCCATGTCTTCCTCTGGATCTCCAACCTCCCATGAATCTCCAATTGGACAAGCATTCATCACTTCAGGAAAGCGAGGATGTCGGTGAAACATGAGGAAAAACGGAGTGTACTTCGTGGAGGCCTGAAGACAAAGACATTATTATTATGATATTATTATGATTTATGATCACTTCAGATAAAAAAAAACCCTAAAGACAAGATTGCTCGGACCTGTGAAGTTGTGTTAATGCCATACACGACTTGCACTCTTTCTGCACAGTGGCTGAGCAACAACCCACTTTGTGTAGAGGTCTGTCATAGTCAGGATATATTTCTGGCCTCTAGCAGTCTCAGGGAGAGGGCCAATGAGGTCCAAGCCAACCACATCCCACGTTTCATTAACCTAGCGGAATAACAGCAATTTATATATTTAGTGATCATTTTTTTGCATTTCATTGAGCAAAAATGTTATGCACCCCACCTTGATCGGATGCAACGTTGGTGTCTGTGTACTAATGGGATCATTGAGTTGGCATCGATGGCAGCACCTCACCTGGTACAAAGAAAAGTAACTTTTACACAACCTTATTTTAACTTACATAGTTATTGTATTTGAGTACTTACCCAGTCATACACGTCCTTCTTTAAAGTTGACCAGTAATAACCAGCAACAACCTTGTCTCTGGTGGCTCTCAAACCACGATGATTTCCTGTCCCTGGATGATCGTGGCATTCGTGGAGGACAGACCTCTTTTCCTCCTCAGTTAACACCACCAAACGAAGATATTGCCCATTAGTTCCAGTGTAGAACATCCTGCCATCTTCCAAAAGAATAATTTTAGTTACATTTAAACAGAAACAACATGTAACATGCATACGTACACATACAGACACAGACACACTGGTGTCTTTGTCCCTACTTTGAGAATGTCTTGAATGTTTTTTTGTTTGCATCTATGCTGTTGACGTGAACATGCATCTATCTAGTTTTTAGATGTGAAGTACCAAGTGTAAATTATTAATAAATATGCCAGTTTTTTTTTATTAAATACAATTATTAACACGTAATTAATATAAGAATAATATGCCTCAATTTATTTTTGCAATGTATGTTATAGAACATAAAAGGTAATTAGAAATACGATTACTTACTAAAATGACTGCCAATGTTGCTATTTCCTGTCAAGTTAGTCGATTTTTCATACCTTTCAATATAAAGCTGCGAGCAGAGCGGCGCATATCTTGTTTGTCAATCTTTGACAAGCTGGAGTCAAAGACGCCGGTCAAGAGAAACTCCCTGAAACGCTTGAGGTACTCAAAATTCTTCATCTTTGGCGGACAGATGTGGAGCACAACCTGCTTCTCTCGATGATTCGATGAAGTACACGTGGGTGCAGTGACGTAGGCAAGTTATGCTAATTCATAAATTAGCATAACTTCAAAAATTATGCGCATGGGGACAGGAAATTACGTATTGAAACACCCATGTGCGCAGGCGGACAGGAAATGACGTCATAAAAATGAGCCCTGGAAGCAAAACGGGATGAAGAAGCAAATAGGGCAGTGACACACCTGACCAAAATAAAAGCGGAATCATGACTGTCACTGCCCTATTTGCTTCCTCATCCCGTTTTGCTCCCAGGGCTCAGGCTTATGACATAATTTCCTGTCCACATGCGCACATGGGTGTAGCTGCTTGACACATAAATTAGAATAAAATTAGAAACGTCATTACGCCACGCCTCACTACACACGTATTTCATCAAGAGAAGCAGAATTTGAATTACTAAAGTAGTACGCTGACGTATTAACTGTATATTAACCTTATTTTATATATATATCACTACATTTGACTTGCATTCAACAATTCGGATATTTTAACAAGATTTCAGATAAAATAATTTGATCTTTCTGTGCAATTTGCATGCAGTTTTCTATCTTGCCTACGAGGTCTCAGTTAATATTAGTATATACTCAGTAAATTACGTCTTGAAATACCAATGTGCGCATGCGGACAGGAAATGACGTCATAAAACTGAGCCCTGGAAGTAAAACGGGATGAAGAAGCAAATAGGGCAGTGACAATGACAAAACAAACTTAACAAAAAGTAAATACTGTAACATATTGTGAATACTTTACTGTGATATTACTGTTATTGTCTCTTACAAACATGCTTTGCATTTACTGATTGAAAATGACAACAACAACAGACCAAAGGACATTTTTGACAAAGGACAACTTATCACTTTCAAACAAAAAAACAAAAGCACTTGAAATGTACTTGTAAAAACAGTTAAACATTTGTGAACATGCAAAACAATCAGATTTTTGCAAATCACTTTGATAACCACTTAAAGTCCACCAGTTTTGTTTTTTTTTTATTTGCTCACACATGCTTTTGCTCTTCGAGCGAGTCTCAGGGTTCATTCCCAAGAAGCACCTGAAACAATAAGAAAAGAAAACAGCAAACCAACACCAGGACAAGCAAGCAGATCAGGTATGTAAAAAATTGAGACACACGTGGAAACACTAAGAAGAATTAACAAAGATGAAAAGCAACTAATGACATTTACTTGTATGTAACTGTAATTGAGTGTCTTTTTGGGTATTTGTACTTTCTTCGTTTATTTAAAGGGTGACTAAACCACAGAGTTTCTGCGTAAGTATCTCTTAAACATAAAGAATACAGAGCGAGTCAAAATCAACCTGATTTTGGTTCCTATTCAGTTGCACTACTGTCGATCCTAAATATAGGCCAGGTTCAAAAATCACAAAGTTATACTTTAAGGTACATTGTGAATAAAGTTACTATTTACTTTTACTTGAGTAGATTAACAGACTGGCAGTTCCAGTTAGTAGTAGAGTGTTGTCAAAGTAATGGTACTTTTACTTGAGTTATACCCTCTTTCCACACATGGAATTAAGCAAGCTACAGTTTTACTTATTTTCGACGCATTTATCCAAAGCAACATACATAGGTATCAAGTACTTGACAACCAAGTTAGGTGCATGTGGTGACAGTGGTGACAAATATTAGTAGAGGACATAGTGGTAATGAAAAATTCCTGACACAATGATGTGCTGAAAATTTATGAGGTTGCCAAAATGGAGCATATGTCGGCACCTTATAGGCTGTGTGCTCTCTTTGCCATGCTATCAAAATGAAAAGTGGAAGAGCGTTACAATACCTTTTTTTATAAACTCCAGTGTGTAAAAACCATCTTCAAAATACTGCAGATTGAAGCTGTAAAAAGTGCAGCTATACCATTGATGAATCTGGCATGTGGTCCCATCACCACTTGTCCTTCGATGCACAGCATCCAAGTCCTTGGCTTCTTCATGTCGCCTGAAATGAACAGTAAAGAAAATCTAAGTCATTGTACTCCTCTGGAATGATGGAAGAAAGCAATCTGAAATATCTGTAACCGATGACTAGTCACCAGCATGATACTTCTACTACTACTAAATATCAGTGTCAAAAAGATGGAGACATGCAACAATATTAGAAAAAAACATATCAAAACATTGATCAGCAAGTTATAGAGAAATATTATTTCTAGCTTGCAGTTACATATGTCAATATAAAATCCACATAAAAAGTACATTGGACAAATAAGGAGCTTGGTAATGCCACTCTCCTCTGCACATCAGCACACGTGTCACACGGCTGTAAAATAGGACATAGCATACCTCTATATAGCAAAGTTTCAACATGGTGCATAAGATAGTCCACTGGTCTCAATGATTTAGAAACATGTCACCTCATGTGAATGAGTGTGATTAAATGTATGCATCAAAGTGTCAAAGACATAAAGTACTGTCTAATCACAACCTGTTTTTGTTTTTTTATAATTTTTTTTTTAATCTCGTAACCAACTTACATCAGTCTCAAGCATGGTTGCACTCTCTGGCTCTTTCAAGTAGGCCATCAGTAGTGGAAGGCTACATGCAGCCATGAAGCCTCTGGCTCGTCGTTTGCAAGGATTTTCTCAATTATTAATAAGGATGAAGATATCCGTCTGGAGTGGTAGTAGCGGTAGTAGTACCAAAATGGTAGTAAAGGCCTCTTTGGGAGAAGAGGAAAGGCCATTGCTCCTTGATCTCTGTGATGGCTGGCGCAGGCACACGAAGGTAGCCAGTGATTGGTAGTGATTCTTGACCATAAGCTTAATTTGACAATCCAAATGTAGTTTGATGAACTACTGAATGTCAAAAATAACATACCATGTCAAAAAGAGAACCACTTGATTTTCTTAGCTTAATAACACAGCTTTTTGCCCATGCATTTTTTTTACCTCAACATCCTGTCTGCATGCTCTTTGTCCTGTCTGCTTTTGTCACCTGGATGATAAAACTGTATCACAGGAAGAATGGTGGAGAGCAGTTAGTGACGGGCCATATACTTCTACACTGGAAGATAGTAGTCAAGTAAATCTTCATGCTTAATGCAGACATAATCCTCTTGGGCAACTCCTAATTCACAATGGATGCCCTCAATAGCTCAACTTAACAAAAGTGTGTTTCTCTATCACAAAGTGCACATGATCATGGAGAACAATGACCAGGTTCATTTTTCCAAAATAAAGTTCTTCATCATTGTTCCCAAGTATAACAAACATCCCTTTTTTTGTACACAGTGCCTTTCACTGTTACAGTGTTGCAAGCCACTGCAGACTGTGACTCAAAGTTATAACTGGCTACAGATGCCGTGATCTGGTCATTGTAATCATTGACAGAAAACTCTGTGCCCTTTTTTACGAGGTGGAGGGAAAAGGCTGCCTGTACTCAAATATGTTTGCAGAAGTTGGTGTCTCTCTGCCAGTTTTTAAGACTTTTAAAGTTGTGTAATTTCCGGGCACACAGCTTAAAAAATGTGTGTTTGCTTTCAAACCAGAGTCCACAGGCGGGTAAGTGGACCAAAGTGTACAATGAGCTCCGAGTAGTGGCACAAATAATGGTGCCTAGGTTTTAAGGAATGACAAGTGCTTTTTTCTGTAGTATATGCACTCTTCAGTGATGACTTTCAGATATGCCACTTGGCCTCTCTCTCAGCTGCAAAAAGAGTTGCCATACCTTGTTGTCAAAAGGATCTTTAATCCTATCACCCACCAAAAGAGGCGACAATCTAAGCAAGCAGCAGTTTTGAACTTAATCATTTGTCGCTCCCATCATTTCCTTGGTATTTGAATTGGTTCTTATATTAAACTGCAGGTCAGTAAAATGCTTCTCCATGACTAAATGACTGATGAATAAAGCAAGGTCAGGAGTGACAATACCCTCAAACAAGTCGTGACCTAGACATGGTGGCAGGCCAGGCTGACAAACATGAAAATGAGCAAGTTGGTTAAAAGGAGAGTCAGACTTGATGCCACATACAGAGCTGGTGTCACTAGTTTTTAGACCTCGCAAATGACTTTGGTAGGACTGTGCCCCCAACCGAATGACATCCTAAGTTGTCTCCTGAAATATTTAACATCACTGCCATCAATTATGACAATGCCTCTCTCTTCCAAAACTTTGAGGTCCTTGCTCAGTTGTTCAAAAACTTTGTCCATTCCAAAATATTTCAAGTCCTGCTCTCGACATAGGAGTACAAGTTGCATCTGATTTATAGTGGATCTGTTGTGTGGCAAAATATCTGTCAGAGTTGAGTAAACAGCTAACACTTTGTTTTTTATTTCCTGATCCAAGTGGGTTAACAACCTCAAACGTATCTTGGTATAACATCAAACCAACCAGCCAATGTTTCCTTTACAGGTATATACTGAGAAAAGCGTTCTTTGCCATTTTCATCATTTACCCCCAAAAAGGCACAGGCTCAACATAGTTGAAACTCTTTTTAAAAGCAGTCCGTCTCTTTAAGTCTGTGTTGTAGAGCTTGAGTAGATCCCCTCTGTTCAGTTCATCAATGAAGGACAATTTCATGGGCATTTTGAAAGTCCTCAATGATTGTTTGTATGGTACTGGCTGGTAACAATAGCTTAGCTTGTAATTTTAAGTACCGAAGTGTAAGGTTTAGTAAAAACAGAGGTTCATCAACAGCAAGTGGCACTTCAGGCTCATGTTGTCCTTCAGAAATATTAGAGCTGGAGTCACATGCAGGCTCAAAGGCTCTGTGGGAACAGACGTATCTAGAACTGAATCTTCTAGATCTTCCACACATCTATTTGCATGTTTCCTGGAAACATGTGAGAGAAAACTAGATGCAACTGTAAAGCTGCAGTCACGACCTCTGACTATGCAATTGATTTTGAATCCTTCTTTTGAGTGTGACTTCAAATGATTTAGAGAGAGAAGTTACTGTAACACACTTCAATACCCAAGACTGAGCCATAGACTTTAAGGATGTCTCAATTGGCTTGTGACTATAAGGTTCTTTGTAGTCTCTGTACATGTGGCTTTTCAGTACAGTGGCTTTGCGGTACATCCGAGTACAGGAAGGCACACCACATTGATAGCTGTAAAGGGGAGTGTTACTGTGTGTACATTCTCACACATACCAAATTTACAGTGGAACATCATTCCTCAAGGTCACAGTGAAGATTGCACAGTTAACTGTTGCTTATTTTTCGAGTTGAACTGAACCTCTATGGTATTGGTGACTGTTTTTTTTCTGAGGCAGTAGAAGTCTGATTACCACAGTCATGTTTTTGCACTGTGTCACCAAATCATGCAGTGTGATTGTAAAACTCTAGGCTCAAATCAGAGCAACACAAATATATCCATATAAATCATCGACCAGCTGTGGCAGTTCTGGACCACAGCCAACCCGTTTACATTCCCTCAAAAGTTCACAACGACCCAGGAAACATCGTTGAACGAGCAACACAACATAATCCACGAACTTGTTACTTACATCAAAACAGGTAGCATGTGCAGTGAAACCCTCGGATCAGAGAAAAAACATTATCGTATGACACACTCACACACACACATACGGACACATTTCAGATTTTAAAAAATATATATATCACAGACAAATGTGTGTGTCCACCGGTTCTTTTCAGACCGTCTGCAATTGTATAACCCTGCTGGAGCAACACTGAATGACAACAGATGATCAGTCATTAAAGAGAAAAACGAAATAGAGAGTAACTTGTAACAGGCACTAGTTCACCTTCCCTGGTTTATCGTGTGTGCTTGTTACCGCCAAAAGAGCATTGAGCCAATGCAGTGCGGTTCATGTCATTTGTTGTGTTATCACAGTAAATGAACTGAACACAGTATTTTACTGTGAAATAGTACAGTAAAATGTAGGAATATCATGGTAATGCAAAGTTTACTGTAATTACCTGATCCAACACTGGTAAAGGTGAGGGAGCATAAGAAGTGGCAGTTCTGGACCACAGCCAACCCGTTTACATCCCCTCAAAAGTTCACAACAACCCAGGAAACATCGTTGAACGAGCAACACAACATAATCCACGAACTTGTTACTTACATCAACTCTACTCTCTATTTCTTTTTTCTCTTTAATGACTGATCATCTGTTGTCATTCAGTGTTGCTCCAGCAGGGTTATACGATTGCAGACGGTCTGAAATGTAAGCGGGTAAGAAGTGAAAACAAATGAGTTCAGGTTTTAGAGACCATATATAGATCATAGAGAGTGATGGACAGATTTAAAGAGATGACTAGGAACGTGCAGGCAGGTTGGACCAGGTGAGGACGGTTGATGCAGTGATCTATGATTAAGAGTAGCAGCAGTTCATCATTTTAAAATATTCACTCCTTATGAATTTTTTCTCTTTATTTCACAGGTGGATGCAGCAGTTGGTGACCAACTGTGAGCATTCAAAAATGGACATTAATCAATGTTCAAAGGTCACTCATTAACATTTGACCTTCATACATACCTCAATGAGCAGGACGAGTGCACTGAGAACAATGCATTGATATTAGCTCTGTGATGAAGTTAGCATTTGTCAAATCAAGATCACAACGCACTTTCAGGCGTACATTCTGTGAAGACTGAAAGCAGCTGTCAATGCTTCCTTAAAATGTTTAAACCCTAACTCTGAAAGCGTCTCTTGATGTTTTGTTTGCGAGTGAGGGTCCATCAGAGGTTGAAATGGCTGCTCAAAGTCAGCAGCTGTTTGCAGTCCTGTTAGATGGAATGTCTCTGACAAGATATGTGGGTGAATAATGCTAACTTCATCGCAGGGATAATGTCAATGCATTGTTTGAAAGGTCTTGTCAAGCTCAATGACCTCTGTAAGTATGAAGGTCAAATGTGAATCCCCCAAAGGAGTGACCTTTGAATCTTGATAAATGTCCATTTTTGGACGCCCACACTTGGTCAACACTTGGATGTTTGGACATGAGACCAAGTGTTCTAGGATGCTCTGAGAGTCCACTGTCCTGTGGGATTCACTTTCAACACAGGGCTGCTCTTTCATGTAGAATTATGGAATCATACCTGAGTAAATGATCATTACTTTTCAATGTTCTCTCATGAATCTTTCCCTTGTGTCCTCAAAGCTCTTGAGTTAGACTCAGTTGCGTATAGTTCATGTTTGTTTACCTTTGAATGAAGAGAATTTGAGGTGGTATGTAAACACCCAGCCCACACCCATACCTGACAGACAGTCGAGGGGCAGTGACAAGAAGTAACGTGGCGGTGGATGTGGCTTGGTGTCCAGGTCCAGATAAGCTGGCAAACCAAACACACACCACACCACATCACACCAGGGTGGAATCATGACAGCTGCAGTGTGATGTTTCACCAACTGCTGCATCCGCCTCTGAGAAAAAAATCATAAGGAGTGAACTGCTGCTGCTCTTCATTACAGATCACCACATCAACCGTTCTCACCTGGTCCAACCTGCCTGAACTTTCCTCTGCACCTCTTAGAATCTGTCAATCACTCTCTATGACTGTATGTACCTTTCAGCATTAATGGTGCCTTCACAGATGTGTAAGTTACCCATGCCTTGGGCACTAATACAGGATTCTTATACCTGACGATCTGAGCGGCGAATCTCTGAAAAGGTTCGTGGAGTCAGCGAATACCTGAAGGGCAGTCGGTCGAACTGGAAATAATCGTCCCCCACTGCAAACCTCAGGTAACTGTGGTGTGGCAAGATGGGGACATGAAAGTATGCCTCCGTCAGATCCACGGAGGTCAGCCCCCTGGTCTGACACACTCAAGCAGCTGTATGATTGTCAACATTCTGAACGAGCGGGAAGCAATGTGATTGTTCAGTCCACAGTGTAAAACCCACTCTCGGCTCTTCCCTCAGAACCGGGAAGATCGCTTGTTTCTGGAGGAGTGACACCACCTCCTGCTCCAGACATAGCCGCTCCACTGGGGAGCGTGGAGACGTCACTCGGATCCCCGCAAACTCCGGAGGACGTCGGCAAAACTGAAGTACACAGCCCCTGATCACCGTTCTGTTTAACCACGGAGAGAGGGGAGTGCACAGATCCACCACACTGAATCGAAATCTGTAAAGGGAAGGAGACAGCCCGCTTGTCACATCTGGCGCGTGTGGGGGGCTCCCTTTGAAAGGGCTACAAGACGCCGTCCAGTCACGCTTTCGTCACTTCCAACCTTGAATTTCCAGCAACATCGGTGACGTCATCAGTGAGGGATGCTGAGAGATGAAGTCCTCTGTTTGACACCGTACCAAATTGAGCGCTTGAAGCAGCTGAACTGGACCTCCCGACGCGGGCGGTGCAATATGGCTGCCAATCGGGAGCGCCGACGCTAGTGGGCTCGAAGCAGACACACCTTTGGAACAAGACACTGGCGGGCCCGTAAAAGCGCGCGAATGCACGTCCCATCCACCGTCAAGCAGTTTCAGATGGTCCTGGCCCAAGCAGACGACACAGGTGACTCATCCAAAAACGCAGCGCAAGACACACATGCGTGATGGTGTTGACGGTCTCAGGCTGAGTGAAAAAAGGAGCAGAGCAGCAGTAGTGGGGGAGTCTTATATGTGGTGGGAGGTGCCTTCCTGGGCGGAGAGCCAATCAATCGAAGTCTCAGGCCGAGGCCAGTGCCTCGATGTGGATTAACCAATAGCGAAGGCTGTTAGTGGGCGGAGCACATATGAAATAGAACTCATAACGCTTAACTGGCACTAGGTGAAACTGAAACCAGAGTTACACGACACAAATACAAAGTTCGACAACCGTACTGGAGCACTAAAATAATTTACTGGTCTGACTTTCCATGGGGTCCTTGAAGACGTAACACCTTAGTAGCTGAGGACAATGACAGTATAAAAATTAGTTGACCGTTCATGAACATACACAGTGAATAAGTTTCATCTATTTCCACGAAAAAGTGACACATTCACTAAACTGATTCAGACGAATTTAAACCAATAAAATGCAAATACCTATTATGAGTCTGCACTCGTTTTTCTCTGTGAATTTGTCAGGAAACAGCAGAGCGCACTCAGGAAGCATAGTGTGAATAAGAACCAAAATCAAAGTCAAACTGGAGAAATTAGTGACTTGAGTGGCTGTAATGTTGTAACTGGGGTCGGAGAAGCTCAAATAAATTGCAGCGGTACAATGTTATAGAATGTGAATGAGCTGCAATTGGAGCCCCATTCATTTTATTTTGTGTTCCTCAGAACGTAAAAAAAGGCATTATTCATGATCCCATGCATGATTCAATAGATTAAATATTCATGAACGAATTGCCTTGTGACCGGGTTGCTGTGACTGCTCCTCCTCCTGTTGCTGAGAAGTCGGAGAAAGCACTCTTCCTCCATTGCTGGTATATATTCAACACTTACCTCAGGAGTGTGCATTGAAGTACATATTGGCATTGAAGGGTCAAAAACACTGGCTTCTTCACCATCTGTCTCCAAATCTAGTGGTAAAACCCACAAGGAGGCAACGTGTCACAATGGAGGACCTGCTCTCTATTGTCTCCACTATTAGGCCTGACATAAACAAAAATATTCTTTCTCATCTCAACATGAATCCCATTTGTCCGAAATTGTATTTTGTGTTTCTTCCTCAGACTCAGGTTTCTCACAAGAATCCTGTCTCCACCCTCAAAGGGCAAAGCTGTCATTTTAGCATCCCAGCGTCTTTTGTCCATTTGCTGCCTCTTCTCAGCATTACTCAAGGCCAACTCATATGCATGTCTCGTCTGTAGGTTTCTTTAGGTTCCTCACATTATGGCCATGTGTTCTTGTATCATCCCCCTGAAGGACTGATGCCAAAGCAGAGATCCACTGGGAGACAAGGTTCAGAATCAAACATGACAAGAGGAGGGGCTTGTCCAGCTGCATCATTCTTTGTACAACTATCAGCATACGCTAGGGGCCTCACATACTTCCTCCATTCCTCTTTCTTTTTCTCCCCCAAGGTCCCCAAAAGGTCAAGCAAAGTCCTGTTAAACCATTCAACAGTACAGAGCTCTGCCACCACTAAAAACTAAGTACTGTGATAGCTGCAAATTATAGTAGTATAACAATAACTTTTTTCAGGTGTTGGTCACCTGACCTAAAGTATGTCTGCAGAAAGCTATTTAGAAATGAAACGTGGCTATTTCTCAATTTCAGAGGCATTTTTGTAAGATGGCTTAGCTTTCGGCTGTGAACAACAGTCTGATTTGACCACGCACCTTCACGGCAGATTGATGGAGTGTGACCTGCAATGATGAAAACTGTCTGCACTGCAAAGCAAAAAGAGCGAACAGCTAATTGACATTTCAGTTGAAACTTTTGATGACACTCATAGAAACATCGGTTCTTACCTTGTTTGATGGTTGGCTTACAATTAAATGCAGTACTCATACTCCAGAGTTATTATGTTTTGAGGCAATCTGAGTGAATGAATGTTTAAGATTTATGAGTAAATACCCAAAACTGGGGTGAATTCCAATTACTTCCAGAGTCCAGTTGAAAATGCGCACTCCTGTGAAGAGCAAGGGCTGTCCTGATTCTTAGGAAGTTAAGATGAGATATTGACAATATTTTACAAAATAAAATTTCTCATCAATGCACCACCACTACTCTTTGTTCTCACTCATTTTCCTCATTCATCAGCTCTTCAAAGTACTCTCTCCATCTTCCCAACACACTTCTGTGATCAATCAAAACATTTTCCTCTTCCTTCATCACTTCATCAACCTGCTGCACATCCTTCCCATCTCTATCTCTCTACCTTCCAATCCTTACTGTCCAACCTCGCATACAAGTCCGCGTAGGCCCTCTGTTTGGCCATTGACACCACTACCTTTGTCTTATTCTGGGCCTCCCTGTACTCCTGTCTACTCACATCTGTTCTCTCAACATAACACTTTTTCTTAGCTAACCTCTTCCTTTGTACACACTCCTGCACTTCTTTGTTCCACCACCAAGTCTCCTTATCCACTTTTCTTCCAGATGACATACCAAGAACTCTTCTACCTGTCTCCATGATCACCTCAGCTGTAGTTGTCCAGTCATCTGAAAGTCATTCTTGGCCACCCAAAGCCAGCTTCAATCCCTCCATGAAGGCAACAACAAGACTCTTCCTCTTTCAGCTTCCAACACTTTGTCTTCTTCTCTGCCCTCTTCACCTACCTCTCCACCGTGATCATCCAGCACACCACCATCCTATGTTGTCTGGCCACGCTCTCACCCACTACTACTTTAAATATCCTTCAAGTGACATTGTCTATACAAGATGTAATCCATCTGTGTTCTCCTACCTCCACTTCTGTAAGTCACCCTATGCTCCTCTCTCTTCTGGAAGAAAGTATTGACCACAGCCATTTTTATCCTTTTTGCAGTCTACAACCATCTGACCTTCAGTGTTCCTATCCTGAATACCAAACTTTCCCATCACTTTCTCGTCACCGCTGTTTCCTGCACCAACGTGTCCATTGAAGTCTGCCCCAATGACCACTCTCTCATTCTCCAGCAGTTTATCTAGATCACTCCAGAAGGTCTCCTTCTCCTCAAGGTCACACCCCACCTGTGGGGCATAAGCACTAACTACATTGAGACTGATCACTCTGTCTGATCACTCTGTCACTTCTAGAACATTCCTGACAAACTCCTCCTTCAAGATGACTCCCACTCCATTCCCCTTCCCATCCACACCATGATAAAACAGTTTAAACCCTGCTCCTAAGCTTCTGGCCACCTATCCACCTTCCTCCTCTGAATCATGTCAGCTAACTCTCTAGCTTTCCCTGTCATAGTTCCCACATTCCCTACTCTCAATCCTATTCTCTTGTCTTTCCTCTTCTCCCTCTGTCTGTTGACATGCCTCCCCCCTCTCCTTCTCTGTCTTTGACATACAGTAGTCCAAGTTCCATCAGCACCCTGCTGGTTAACAGCACTGATGGCGGGCCTCGACCGATCCAGTATGAGATTCATTTGTCTAATCTGCATCTTTTAGTTTGGCAAGTTTTTACGTCTCATGCCCGTCCTAACACAACCCTCTGCATTTATCCGGGCTTTCATACTTGTCTTTTTGCACAGTCTTTCAACTGGTTAATTGAAGTTGTGAGAAAACCAGAAGCACAACTCTGATCAGCAAGACCAATTCAGGCTTTTCATTCAACCACCTTTCTGAAACAGACCCTCCAATGTGATATAAATTGCTGTTATGTTTTCATTATCATCAATCACTTTCTTATCATTCTACTCACAGATGGAGACCCTGTTGTGTACTGCAGAAATCCACCTGGGTCCGAATGAGGGAAGGGTTATGAGGGAGCCAGCGACCGGCACTGGTGTCAATGGCTGAGGACCAATCAGATGCGGACAGAGCCCACGTGGAGAACTTTTGTGGATAAAGTGGTCACTACCTCAGATAGTTTTTATCGCTCCGCTGGTCTACTGCTAAGGCTAAGTCAAGTGTAGTTGCTGACCCAGAATTCTGCGTATGTATTAGACTCCTCAGTCAGTTAATAAAAAGTAAAAGAAAAAAGTGTTCATGAGGATGTGACAGAGGTTTGCTGGTTCATATCCAGGGAAAGAATATTAATTTAATGTATTTTACTGAGACAGTTCAAAATATCACACTCAAGAATGAAGCAATTCAATTAAATTTTTTAATAAGCACTGAACAATACCAAAAGATCCCAATAAAACTGGCTAATATTCTGGCAGAAGGGGACTGCTCAAACACTGTATGATGAAAAAAAAAACAAAAAAAAAAACAACAAAAAGCAACTTGACTTCTGACGGTAAACCATGGTTTAAGACATATCTACAATGTTAAGAACTTTAATTTAGTTCTAAAGATCTGCATAACACGTTACCTCTACACAATCCATTTGGTCTGCTGACGTCAAGTGCCTTCTTGTGACCCAGAAAGGAAAGACTGATGATGTACTGCATGCTATTAACCGTGCCAGTTATGGACATCGTGGGACAACTTTTTAATCGCTGCTAAATAGTCTGTTTTTGTCCGTGAGAGGGAGGAACATGTGTTTACCATTAATGTCAAGTGGCTGCAGTAAATCTCTCTCTCTCAGCAGCTGCATCTGGAGTCTTGTGCTGTCTGCGAAAACACTGAAGACTATTTGACAAACATGAGGAGCAGCATCACAATTTTTTTTGGGAGACACTAATGGCGCAATTTCAAAACCCGTCCTTAAATCTGATATTGATGTAAGAACCAGAGAATCCATCAGCACTGGAGCTGCATGAGTTGTGATTTTGCTAGGTACTTAAGTACCAAGAAACTCCACTTGGATAAATAAAAGTGTGAACTTAATGGCGTCCTCGACAAGCATGAGGACAACCACATGAACAGAGAGAGAACATCTAAACTCATAAACAGTGACAGCGCTCCACGTTCGATGCCTGTGAGTTTGTGTGGCATTGTGTGGGATTTGCTTACTGAGAGGAAAAACAGGATCCAATTGGACCTTTCTGTTTGAACTATGTAGATTCTGTTGTTTGACTAATATATCTGGTATTCTGTGTGTGTGTGGATTAAACTGCACTTTTATATTTAAAACTACAGCCAGACTGGTCAACAACCTCTGTTGTCGAGGACTTTTGCTGTTTTTTTAGTCCAGTTTAATCCACTGTGTTTTCTGGTCTATTTCATAAAAATGGTAACTATCTTTTGTAGCTTTGCTTTTCATCTCATCTATATGAACATGTTTCTCTTTTGATGGTTCCATTGGTCAACACGAAGTTAAACCCTATAACACCACGTCATCAAATCAGCACAATGTCAATGTAATGCTATTAATATAGCAGTGAAACAGCAACATTTTTAAACAAAATCATATTAACAGTTTATGTACATTCATGGCTTTCGTTTTTACAGAAGCAAAGAACAAGTGGCTTTTTGATTGGTGGTTGTGCTTCTCTGGTTGACCAATGATTGTGAGTAGACCTACGACACATACTCAGTCGCCTTCCAGAAGTGTCCAGGATGTGACAGTCTTCGATTCAGTCTGGGCAGTTTTTCCAGCATGTCGGCGAGCAGTGAAAAAGTTGGCCGGTGGTCTGGATCAAAGGACCAGGAGACTGATAAAATCTCCTGACAGGGAACAAAACCAGTGATATCAGTTGAAGGTTGTTACACCCTTCCAATAAACATGGAATGAGTTTTAAAATACAGACGTTACGCAATTTTACAGACTGCCTTTTACATGATGTTATCAACTTTCTGGATTCTGTCATTGGATTTTTGTCTTTGTTATTTTACAGTAATACTGCATTTTATTCTATTTTGTTTCTATTTATTATTATTATTATTAGTAGTAGTAGTAATAATAATAATAATAATAATGTTTCTCAATGATGGTGGATCTACATAGGTTGTTACATACTCACCGTGACCTCCTTGCCCATGTTGATCTCTGACAGGACTTTTTTTATGCCATTACTGCTTCCCACCATCCAAATTTTGGTTTCTATATGGTGGTTGATCAGAGGCCAGTCTCTCATGTGAAGCTCATACCAGATTGTGCTGTAAAATGATAAAATACCCAATCTCACATCCAGATAATCAGTTACCATATCATGAAGTGGATGAAATCAATACCCAAAAGCATAAACATCTGCAGCTTTGGAGAATGGCAGCTGTTGCTCCGTGATGTCTGAGCTCATTTTACGGACTATCTCCGGGGACAGGTAGTCGACCCAACCTCGAGGTATCCGCAGTGCATCTTTTTTTCTACACATGAATAAATATTCATTGCCTTAGCTCTCCGGGTCTGTTGCATGGTACTCACCTGCCCTCCTGAACAACACCGGACATCCCGAACAAACCAAAGTCTGTTATCACTACTTTGCTTGCATCGCAGAAGACATTCTTGGACTTCAGATCCTTGTGAATGATCCCTTTGGCATGCAGATAACTCATTCCCTGTGAACAGCAAAAACGATTGATCTTCAGCTGTTCATGGCTTTAAAACTACAACTCTCTATGTAAAAAGACCACAACATTTATGTACTATTTGTGAATTAAATCCTGCTGCTGTCAGATTAACCAATGAATTAATACTGTTAATCCCCATCATCCCCTCATGTCTGTGCACTGTCCTGTCTGTGTGCTTTATACACTGTTGTTCATTTTAATATGAAGAACCAAGACTACTTTGATGCAGATAAATTCGATATGAATCAACCAAATTATACAACATTGTAGGTTGAATTATATTTTGTCATACATCCTATATTATTTGAAAATATGTCACAGGGAAAATAAAAAAATAAGATCAACTCTTGTGAAAGGGAAACTATTTTTACATCCTTACTTCCCATTACTTCCTATAAAACTATCATGTACATGTGAATCAGAAATGTAAATGTCAAACGAGATAAATTACTACAAGATAATTGGCTCTGAAAAGAGTCAGGTCCCTCAATCATAAATGCAAAACATGTTCAAGATTTACAGCCAATACCCAGTCTTTTGATTTTGTTTGAATCTGTCCATTACCATTGAGACTGGCCTTGAATGATTATGGTAAGGTATTATGGAGGATGTCATCTAATGGCCAAAACCTCCATCAATTCATTTAATGTTGAGAATATTTACAAATACATAAAAAGCATACGTTTACAATCTCCTGTGCAATCTGTCGAGTTTTGTTGATGTCCAGCAGGTGACTTCTTTCTCTTACAACAGAGTACAATGTCACTCCAGTACAGAAGCTGCAGAGAAATGGTGAGATAAGCAAGGTTAAATCCAGTCTTTAATGGAGAGCAACAGTATGATACGAGTATACCTGGTGACAATAGCGAGGTGGGGTGGTGCCAAGCAGGCCCCCATGAACAGGACTACATTCTCATGCCGGGTTTGCCTGTAGTTCATCACCTCCTGCTTAAAGATTTTTAAGTGGTCCTGGTTGTTGCCATCAATTTCTAGCAAACGAATAGCCACCTCCCCATGCCAGCGTCCTCTGTGCACCTTCCCCCAGCGACCCTGCAGACAAATACTACCATCAAGCTTTTATTATTATTATTGTGTAGTATGTACACACAGGATGCATTTTGAAACATTGTGTAATCTTTATATAGTGCCTGCATTTCCACTGTGTATTTGATGCTGCCTTGGCGTTGTTGCTTCTGGACAAGTACGTAATTATTATTATTTAATTATATTATAAGTACTACTACTACTACTACTATTATTATTATTATTATTATTATTATTATTGTGTAGTATGTACACACAGGATGCATTTTGAAACATTGTGTAATCTTTATATAGTGCCTGCATTTCCACTGTGTATTTGTTAGTGTTTCTCTGGCATTACTCGTGATCAATATTTATTTCTAACATGCTATTTCACTGCAGCTATCAGAAGAAGCAAGTAACTTCTACTCTGCACAGGCAACACCTGCAACCACTGCAACCCGTAGTTTCCAGCTTCACAGTAGAATTGGACCATATTGGGTACTTCTACTGCAGGCATGTATGATTAGTCATTTTCAAAATTATGTCTTTTCTGTTTTGAGTCAGGGGAGAATCAACAAGGGTGTCAAAATGGTGGTGGATGGAGCTGAGGCAGAAGATGTTGTGTATTTTGTGTATATTGTGTATTAGAGGCCAGGTGTGTTTCTCTATCTGCAACATGCAGCAACATGTGTTATGTAGGAAGAAGAGTGGCATGACTCTCGGGATGCGGATTTGTATGGTTATGTGCCGTATAGGACTGGACAGACCAGAGATTCTGTGAAAATGGACAGTGCTCAGATCAGGATAACCATCCTACTCTGCAATTATGACATGTTGCATTCGACTTACTCACAATGTAATATGGTTTCATTTGTATTGGAAAGCAAATGTGTGAGATTTTTATATATTTCTTTTTTTTTATGCAGTGTAGCATCGGAGGCTGCAAACATCGAGCAGATTCAAGGAATAAGTATGGATAAGTCTGTGCTTGATATACTTATTCCAAAACCCACAAACAGTGAAATTGCAGATCTGCTGTGCACCATCGAAGTTGCACTGGAAGAGGACCTGAAGTCCCCGAGAATACATATCATTTTCCAATGGGTAGGCTAACAATTACTGTCTGTGTTTGCGTCACTTTGTTTGTTTATGGTTATGCTGTGTTTTCTATTTTGTTGTTATCTATCTGTCTATTTATTTACACTATTAATTGCATGCTCTCCACAAACAATCTGTTATCGGGGAACAATTACAGGAAAGTGGCATTTCTCCTCCACTTCATGCAAATGGGGATGTGGCAGAGCCAACCTTCTTCAAAATACAGGAGAACTACTGCATTGAACCAGTCGATGATCTGTAAAAACATCTAAGATGATGTTCTGAATCGTTTCATGATATTTTTCATGATCTTGATGAGACATCTGTGATTTTTATTTATAAAATATCACTGAATATTACCAAAATGCCAGTTATATGCTATTGCACTTTCTGCTATCTGATATTACTGATAAATACAATGTTGATGTTACCTCTATGATGTTTGTGTTTGTGTTTGATCCTTAATCTTGCCCTCAATGATCAGACCTCTCAGAAAGCATTTGAAGAACCACCTAGTACTGAAATAGCAGATGCGATAGCCACCTGCAAGTGCTTGGTCTAGGGTTTAAAGATTCAGAGTTTCCCAGTGCCATCGCCAGGAAGCATATGGCCAACAATGGGCCATTTCTGCAATGGGTGAAAGTGGAACATGCAGAGGCCACCATATCAAATTATATGTGTAACGCTGAATTTGGTTCCTGTATATAAAGGCACAAGAATGCATATTCTTCTCAGCAAAGCTTGGTGTCCAGAGCCGAGACAGTAAAGTCGTCATCTGCCACAACTAACGTCAAGTTTATTTGTTCACCAACGACACTGAGAAAGAGAGACGACCGCTGCTGCATCAAATTGCACACCCAGTTACATTTGTTTATTTATGCAATGTTATTTGAGTGTCTTCACTTCTACAAAGAAGTTGGTTTAATTCTGTTGCATAGCCAAAGCCCAACGTTCAACCGTCTGCTCATAGTCAAGCTCAACGGCAACATGCAGGCTTAGTCGAGCTATTAACCACATTGTCCAGGTAGTGTAGTACAACTAAGAGGAATTCCAATTTCTGTCCCATAGTCACACAAAGCTTTTTTCATGCATTTTATAAATCCAAACTTAGTCCAATGATTATGCAATAATTTTCTAGGCTTCCGTGTAACAATGCTCAGTGATAATATACAACAAAAAAGATGTGGTGGGTGTAAACCACGAGGGGACAGCAAGGTGGCAGTGAAAAAGGATCCAGACAATAATATCAAGAGGAAGGTGAGGGCAAAGGAGGCTAGATCTAGCAAAGATAGCAAAATGTGGATGCTAACTTATGGAAAAAGATTACATCAAGTATCATAGGTGAAATTTCCAGGTTATGGCTTATAGAGGAGCTGCTCACATGGAAACAGCAGATAAGGATGAAAATATCGAGACGGCTGTGAGTAATGAACAAATACAAATTCCACTTGAAGGTTTTGGGGGAACACCAACAAAGTTATACAAGACCACAGCTTCTGCGACAGAGGAAGGCTATTAGAATGATGTATAAGGCACACACCAATGTACTGTTTGCAAAAAAAAGTACTGAAGTTACCTGAGCAAGTAGAGAGACAAACACTGCTGGTCATGTTTAGAGCCAGAAATGGAGTGACACCAGATCATCTACAAACACTGTTTGATGAGGAGGAGCCGAGAAGAAGTGGGAACTCTTACCAACCATGAGCTAGAACCACACTGACACAAATGTACACTGCAATAGAGGGAGTGGAATTCACTGACAAGGCAATGACAAACCTGCACAACATGATGGTTTTCAAGAAAATGGATCTGACACAGAGCCAGATTACACTGGAGAACAGACTTCAGACATTAAAAGTAACATGAAGGTTTGCAACACATAAAAGACTATTACAATTTAAATAAATGTGAAATAACACCCAAACAGATCACCTGGGCTACTGAAAAAGTTGGAAAACATTAAATTGGAGAAACATTCATTTCAGTAACGCTCACAGTAGACTTCCACGACATCATGTGTCATTACCTTGCCAATGAGCTCTTCCAGCTGGAGCTGCCCATATGGGATATCCCACTCCTGTAGATAAACACTTGTCTGGCTTGCCTGGCGTGAGACGTGACCCCTCAAATGTCGAGCAACTCCACGATGGCATATGGAAGTGGGCAGGTCCTGTAGCCCATCTTCGTCGTCCTCCTCATTGTTTTCTTTGCGGTCCACATCTTCACTCTGAGTGCAAACGTTTTCCTCTTTGCTGTTGTCCTGACACTCCTGAGATCAGATGTTTGGTTAGTTAGCTAGAGGTCGAAGACAAAATTGTGCGGTTCTTTACAATCATAAAATCAATGATCCCGGTAAAGTGTTATACCAAGTAGAGAATAACCTGCTGTGCCTGTGCTACAGAGCGCTGAGACATCAATGACACTCCAGCAATGACCTAAATGCAGCTGCTGCCTCGAGGTGGCCAACAGGAGATGTGGCACAGTAAGGCTATAAATACCCATCTCTTGTGGTGGACATGGACTGTCTTGATTGTACTGTTTTGTGAGTTGTAATTCATTGAAAAAAAATTGAGACATTTCCTGCATTCACATCTTAATTGCAAAATATGTTGCTTTGCAAGTTTCTTAAAATGACACTTTGCTTTTTAATTTATTTAAAAAATGTGTATTTGTGGCTCATACTCAGGTTGCTTTTTTGTGATTTTCAGTCCGATGTGTTAATACAGTACAGTGGTACCTCGGTTCTCGACCACACTCCATTCCAGACGGCCGTTCGAGAAGCGATTTGTTCGAAATCTGAATCGATTTTAGAAATAATGTGTTCCAAGCCTTAAAATAGGCTTTTGTAGGAGTGAATGTAGAGTGTCTGCTGCAGGTGCGCTGTTCGTCTATGTGTGTGGCCGCTGCATGTGGGAGGGGTTGCAGAGTGAGTGACGTCTCTCCAGAAGTGAAGAGGTGCCCGGTGCGTGTCCAGCTCTGAATGTACGCTTCTGTGCAGTTTGGCTGTGACAAAGTCATAAACCAAGTAACGCTCCGTCCGAGACTCGCCTCATCCCTGTCCCAGCTCCAGCCGACAACAGGAAATAAAACCCTGGAGTGCACACTCCAGCCTTGGTGGTCTCGAGAGCGAGCACCGCCCCTGTGACACTGTACCACGGTCCAGGGCGGAGACAGGAAATATGAAGAAAAAACAGTCAGTAAACATAGCTAACGGGACACGTCTGCATACAGAGGCTACGTTATACATAATAACAAAGCACGTCATGGGTCAGCTGATCGGTCCGCGCACGTCCGTTCAAAAAAAGCAAAAAAATCTTCAAATTTTTATTCGAACTCCGATTTGTTCGGGACGTTCAAAAACAAAGGTACCACTGTATGTCAAAATAAAATTCTGACACTGAGATTGTGCTGAAAAAATATTTCAAATATGCCCATGTATTTTTTTATGGTCAGATATGCCATAAAAATGTCATGTTCAGGCTGAAAAGTAACTTCTCATCTAACTTAGTTATATTTAAATTTAAGTAAACAGTAAACTAAGTTACTTTTTACAACAATAATCTTCAGTAGTCAGCAGTCTTTTTCAAAGTAACTGTGGCAACATTGCACCACACAATCCGGAGATTCGCACATCAAGTGAAAGCATAACTTTCATAACATTTAGACATAAATGTATTATTTTCATATTTCCTGAGATGACAGGTTTCATTTTGAACAGGAGTCAGACTCTCCAGCTGTCTGTTAAACGCTCCCTTGGACTATGTAACATTATCTGGGCGAGCAGTGATAGCCTGTGAGTGGCTATCACTGCCCCAACTTTACTGCCACCACGACAACACTTTACGACAGAAGGGCAGAGTGACGGCAGAAAGCTGAGCTCCTTTGTTTACATCGTGGCAGAAGAATGGATTGACAGAGCAAGATCCCCGACAAGTGTCAATATAGGAGATGCATTTACAGCTTGTCAATAACTGAGAGCTACAAAAGGCTTTTCTTCTGATCCTGAAGTGGCGATGTTTCTGCTCGACTTGTATGTCAATGTTGCGTTCACTGCTGTGTCTGTTGTGTTGCCAAATCATTAAACAAAGATGTATATGGTCTGAAATGGGGCTAGATATACTTTATGTATGGCGTAAATAGTATTTCAATGAATTGATTGCCAGCAAAAATGACGTGTTAATGTTCTAAAACAATCGTCTGTCGTATTGCACTGTCGAAGTGAACAGTGAACATAAGGCTGGCCAAACCAATTACATTCTAATAATTGTGCGATTCATGTTAGCCAATATTTTGTGGTGACAAACAGTGTTTGTACCGGACATGTAGGTCATCTTTGAGATAATAACAAACGTGCAAGTGTCCGTTACTCATTTTAAGTGTAACATGCCATATCTCATGTTCTGTCGGTAGATGCTGCAGCTGAGCTGTTCTGCAGACCTGCTTGATGAATGTGGGTTGTGCCTACAGAGAAGGACCATTGGGAGAAAATTCTCCATATCATTTATGCTGTTCCTGAATGGGTCAGAAATCAGAAATCAAATCGCACGCATTGTTGGATTTCACTATTGTGGGACGAATAAAAGTCACCAAATTATCAGCCTCCTACATACTCGCAAAACTCAGATTTAACTTGACTGTGTGTATAAACTCACCTTTGCTGTGGGTGCTGCTGTTCTACTGCTACATTCTTGTAATGGTCTGAAGAAAATTACAGAATGGGAGTCATATCACACTGCGCAGGTCAAAGAAAGAAACATGCATTTCTTTTACCCGGTGGCAGAAGAGTCCGAAGCCAAATTCAGACTGTTAGAGGGAACATCTGTGGCATAAAAATATTGTCTTTTAACCAACATCTCTGCTCTTTCAAGTCATTGGTTTCCATTAATAATTTATTGAAGGATTTAAAAAAAGTACAGTTGAACTTCTCCACCAAACACAGTTACAGACTCTAAATGACTTTCAGTCAAGAGGTGAAACTCTGAAATCACTACGAGGATGTCTCCAGTGAATAAAAAGGATGGGTATCTCCTCTTTTTAGAGTCAGTAACTGCATGATTGCTGAGATGCTCCAGGACTTGTTTTAGCCTAAAATACAGCATTGAGAATTCAATGACCTATGAGTGAAATTAAAAGTATTATCTGGGTAAAATATTTTTTTTCATCACAAACAGAATGACATAACACTATTCAAATTTACTGGAAGGATGATTTCTAATCTCTCTGTTTACACCATCAGTGATTATTTGAAAATTCTGTTCTAATGGGAGCTTTTGAGGGTCATTCAGGGGCTGAATCTATTCCTACCCCACCTAGTCATAGTCCAGTTCTGTTTCCTTCACCTGTTGATCATACGTTTACTTCCACCTTATAATAAAAAGACGGGATGAGCATGGCATGAGCAAATTGGCGACTGTTTTCCAATCAGAAAAGCAAGATGTTGAAACATCTAGACTGAATTAGCACCATGTCTCAGAGTTTGAGCTGTAGTGTGACCTAATTGGAGGCATCTATTGTCGAAGATGGGCTCAATGGAAAGTTCACTCATATTACAGTGCATTTAAAGTAGCACAACACATTCAAAGACAAACAAGGACACAAATGCTACCTTGGAAGTCAAAGCAGTCATCTCTGCATGCCTGAGGAGATCTGTTCGGGGGCTGCCGTGGGATGTCACTGAAGTTGTTGCTTTGCGGTAAGTGTGCAGGAGAAGACGGTGTGGAGGACGTGGCCGAGGATGGGTTACTACTCGAATCCACAGGATTAATACTCGCCACATGTTCCTATACAGACACAGGTAAGACGGGTCCATGACCCATGAGTAACTGATGTCTTCCAAATGTATGGCAGACATTCTTGACACCTATACAGCTGAAAGTATTCATCATCAACCAAGAAGTTTACAGTTCAAACATAACATTGACTCACTCTTTTGGTAACCGCCTTGGGTAGTGTCCTGAATTGCAGAGGAATTTCTACTGTGTGGTTAATTCGATTGTTGATATCCGTTGGTACTGATTCTGCTCTCCTCATTCTTGGTGCTTCTCACCAGGAGAAAATAAAATGATACATTAGTTGTCACAAAATACGCACGCATCCACACACGCTTCTCCACTAAATCTAACCATCCAAATTATATATAATTATAATAAACACATTTTACTGACATTTTCACCCTCTAAACCTTGTGAGATGTAATGAAAAAGTTTTTCTCATTTCCAATTGTTACTCACATGTGAGAAAGGAAATTCGACAGGAGGGAGCATCTTTGGTACATTTGTTGTGGCACTTCAACCTCAAAGAAGAAAGAAATAATTAAAAATTGACCACAAAATGGAGGGATATGGTCATCTTACTTGCAGTGTTTGCACTTGACACCAAACATCATGCTTCTCTGGCACACTTGGCAAGTCTGGGAGAACCAAGATTTGGTGGAAAACCTAAAGCAAAGAAGCTTGGCTTACTTAAAGCATATGGTTCCTGATATTTTACTGAATATCATATGAGAGTGTTTAACAACTAATAACATGAAAATAATCAAGCCAATATACAGTCCTGATAAGTGGAACAACAGAGTGAAGAGATTTATTTGCTAGTGTTGGTATTATTTATTAGGTCTTTTTCACAGGTAGTCCAACTCTGATCTGCCCAAACCAGTTCAATCAACCTAGAGTCAAAGTTGATTCCAAACAGCCCGTGTTTGAAGACATCAAAAGCCATTATCAAAGTAGTGTAGTGCAGATTACATGTGCAGTGCAGATTACATAATTCATCATGAAACAATTTGCCCCTCCAACTTCTCTGCAGATAATAGAATTGAATGAATGTTTAAAACAATGTTTTCTGGAGGTCACAGTTACACTACCAGATTCTCACGAAGGGATGATACAACATCCAATCGGGCCATGCTGATCCTCCACAGATGTAGATTTCTGCGTAGTATCTGCGCTTCAACAGTGGACATTCAGTGTTTTTGCACATTATTATTTTTTTCTGTTCCTGTCCCTCAGTTTATCAGAGCGCTAATGGCACACACCTGGACAGATCAAGACCTACTTTGTTCCAGTGTACTCTTAAGCCGTAAACTTGGCTTCTCTGTGGATTTCTTGGTTTATTTCATTGCCTCATGATTTAGGATCTTAGTTAATCTCTCAGTGAGCCAGTTTTGATCAATGTTTCTCTTTTGTTCTCCATACGAGTGATTTGCAAACCTTCTGGCAATTGAAGCTAATGACAAATCACGCACATTTTTCGAAGACGGAATGTCGACAATGCAGCAAAAGACGCACAACAAGCATGTACGAGACTGAGAGTCTCGTGAGTGTTCAGATCACTGTTTCAGATTTACTTCTTCAGTTCAAATCATGTGTCTCTCCTGATTTGGTGCCCAACTCTGTACTCCTTTTTGTCCATCCTTAATATTTATGAATTAATACATTTTATTTGTGTTTTACTTTCGTTGTTCTACCAGGTGAAAATAGAAATAATCAGAAAGTGAGGAAGTAGATACTAAGAGAGAAATTCTTGACTGTTTGCACTCCTGGCATCAAACTGCAGATATGACTAAACATCGACATCTGTACAGGAGAAATCCCACAAATTATGTGTTGAATTGTTGAAATAAAAAAATATTAAGCATTCAAATTACAAGCTAGGGAGTGAACCTTTTGAGACTTCAATATACACAACATGCTACACCATCTGACCTGTGTGTGACGTCCAGCCCAATGCCCCTCCTCATGGTCTGGGGTGAACTCTGAGGCACGGCAGTGCCTGTTGTCAAGAAATGCAACATGAGATAATTGGATCATGCAGAGGATGATCGATGGGGACACTTAAGGACTTACTGTCCTGGAAATTTGGAAAGGTAGAGGATGTGTATGGTGCAGATGTGGGAGGAAGTCCATGGTTGAATGTAGACTGCTGATGAGAGTGCATTGTCGTCTCCTCAACTGAGTTTCCAAAACCATCATTGTGGCTCTGTTCTGTTCTGTTCTTCCTAAACCGCCAGCCAAAACACAGAGCACAGTCATTATTGTCATTCTATGGACTAAGACATCAAATATCGTAATCACTTTATTCATTCTCCTGGGTGAAATTGCTTTTCGTTGTAGTTATAAATGTTACATCAGCAGTGCCTAATGTAAATTAGAACACGAATTAAACAATTAGAATTGCAGAGAGCTACACCTGACAGACATGGTGCCGCTCCACACTTTGTCCTTAGCACGATGAATACATGATGAATGATACACATACAAATGTTATTCAAATGAGCACAGGCGGCTACACAGAAGCTATTTGTGCTGTTTAAACAATATATATTTGACTGATTTCATGGTGTGAACACTGCCAAAACTTCCTGAGTGGTCAAAGCATGTGATCTCAACAAAAAAAAAAAAACAAGATGAAGTAGAGGCTTTTCAGGAGCTTTCCTTTTACGTTTCAGGAGAACTTGATACTGATGTCTACCTCTAATGATTTAGGTTAACACAGCGCATGTTATTTTTCTTTTTTTTGGATTTGGGTCACCGTTTTTATGTTGTTTTTGGTTGTTTGCATTGTACAAAATCCAATCCTAGACTGCTCACTTTTAAACTTTTTCTGGAATTCCTCATTACTGAAGACACTTCTTTGTAAAAGTATAGCTTGCTCACCGCATACAAGTAGAGGACTTGGGACTTCCGTCGCAGTTGCTGCCTTGGTGCTCAATGCGGCTGACCATCTGAGACTCCTGACTCTTGCTTCGTGTTAGTGTTAACTTTGGAAGGAGCTGCATCAGTTTGCGAGATGGAGTGGAAGGAGTTTTTGTGGATAGAGAAACAAATGATTGTGAAATATTACTGGTGGATGGAAAGCCAAGCGGAGAAAAGGCATCACTCAGTTCCTCAGCCGATGTGTAAAGCTTGGAGGATTCTGACCATGGAACCACTGAAATGGAGATGGAGCGCCCATGGTTCTTTTGAAGAGGGATGCAGGGACTGGAAGGGGAAACATGATCACTCTCCTGACGGGACTCTCTGTCTGCGCTCATGTCAGCTCCTTCTGCTGAAGTACAACAAAAATCAGAAATAGTTGGAAATTCACCTCAACCAATGCTCCATGTAATATTGTCAAAGCCCACACAGACTCCCCCAGCATTCATTAAAAGAATCATGCAGTAGCTAGCACTAGTTTCCGTTTGATTCATTTTGATGAATATTTGACCCATTGTGAAGTTAACCTGTGAAGTATGCTGTGTGAACTACTGCTAACCTTCTTCTGCAAACTATATACACACATAAATATCTTTTTACTAGCATTAAATGTTCAATGTCTACAGATAAAAACTGTTAATCAATGACAATACAAAAGGCAAAAATCTGACTGGGACGTACATTTCACTGCATGGATGTACCTGATTGGCTCTGAATTTTGATGTCAAAGTTGAAAAGGTTAGATTATTATATATTATAATGATCATTATATGTGATTCGATGAGGAGAGGATGAGCCACTCTTAGGATGAAGGGCTACTTAAAGGGAACCGATTATGTTTATCGAAGTGTCTTTTTAGATGATATTCAACAATATTTAACATGTTGGTAAGTTTCACTTTGCACAAAACTCAATATATTTTGAATTATTATTACAAAATACATATAGGCCTGACCTATTGAAAACACGCAGTTTACCAGAAACTGAACTCTTGTATTTCCCAGCCACACCCACTCTCCCGTGATTGGTCAGGAGTCAAGGGTAGTTCGACCTAACCTTCAGGAACACCTCCCACGGGAACACACGGAAAGATGTGGACAGATGAGGGTTGCTGCTGAGGGCAGCGGCTCAGGTTGCTGGTTAAATGAATAATCCCAAAACAAACAAAATTGTCGTCTCTAGTCAGAAGTGGCCGGCTCTCACCCAACATAAAGATTTAGGTCGTAAATTTTGAACATGTTTAACATTCACAACCGTTTTCGGTGGTGTTTAACAAGGCAAATTCACCCTAAACACACCTCGGAATTCTCCTAAAGGATAACTTATATGATGATCCTTGATCGAGAAGTAGCAAAATAAGCATAAAACCATTCAGGTTATTGTTGGTTGCAACAACAAACATGGGCTACTTTTCGGTTCTTTACTCAATTCAATAACACACAACTGCCAATGTTCCCTCTAGGCTACGCACGTGTGCAATTGCGCACAGCTTATACAGTCTCAGCGCAAAAAGTATCTATGCTGCTCAACAAAAATTAATCCTGAATTGAATATTAATTATGGCTTCTTGCCATCCAGACATGAGGCCTTGAGACGTTAGACCAGTGAAATTAAGCGCTGACTGCGCTGTTCAATCGTGTATATCCGTAACCGGCAGTTTCCTCCGGTGCAGTGGCGATTAAGACCGCCCGCTGAGTGACATCGACACACACAATGGAACAAACTGCAACTTGAAGAGCTGCTATTTGAAGTGACCTATGGGAGCTGGCTGAGTTTTAAGAGCTGATTTCTCTAAGAGTTGTTCATGATTGGTCAAAATGGGTCACAGAATACGGTGGCCTCAAGTGGCCAAAATTAAGTCGCATACCAGACGGATTCATGAGCCTTACCAGTTTGAGAACAGCTAAATATTTGTAAAAGTCGTTTGAAGTTCTTTGATATCCAGCACCCTCAATAGTGTAATGTAACTTCAATGACTAGAGTTAGTCTACTTATTGTATTGGAAGATATTAGACGTTATGATTCCGTCGAACAAATATGTAATATACAATTTATTTTTTAATTTTAAATTTCAATATAATTTTTAAAAATATTTAAACTATGACTGCAGTCACCACAGAACACTCTGGTGTTCCAAGTGACCGCTGAGAGAGTTTGTGTGTTTGCTCAGACACATGAAAAATTTGGGAGTCAAAACTTTGACTACTGCCATCAAAACTAAGTTTTTTTATATGAGTATTCATTCATTCACTGTTGACTTCTTTGTATCAGGAATTAATTTGTACTTCCAAGAAGCAACATTAACCCAGTTCATTATTTAACAGATTCACAGGATGACTTGAAGTGTGACTTAGAAGCTACAGAATCGATTTCAAGTCACTGAATTATATCGAAACGTGTCATTCTAAATGGAAATTGATCTTGAATTGTATTGGCAACCTCAAGCTATGGTACGAACTGAATCGCTGTTTGTTAAATTAATCGTTACTGTATAATCGTCTACAAAGGTGATTCTGCTGATTTACAACACTAAGTAAGTATAACTCTGATTCGAAATTAATCAAAGCTAGCACCGGAAAGGGAAGATGATCGGAAACGGAAAGTCTTTGTGGACACTGGAGGTGTCCTCCTCTCACAGTATCCTGAGTCGTTTCACAACTTACGTGGTTTGAATAAAAAAAAATTCTTAATTTACATGTCATCAATCCTTCTGGATAAATTGACTCAGTCACTTTGGATAACGATGTGCATCGCACCAGTTTTTTTTTTTTTTTTTTTTTTGTCTTGTAATCTTCAGGGACTGTGGAACAGACCAAAGCCCTCATTAATTTCAGGGCTGATAATGAGGAACGCTTCAAAAAACAAAAGAAGTTTTCCACAAAGCAGCAGTGGGAGTGTGTACAATAGTCTAACCTGCTGTTTATATATATAACATTCACCCTCCTAATGTTCATCATTGCGTGTCATAAGAAAGCAGTGAAAGAGCTCAGCCTGGAGGGGAAAGTTACTGGTCAGCAACTGCCAAGACGTGGGAAAATTTAGAAATGAAGTACAAGGTCATTTGAGACCCAACACTGTTTAATTAATCACCATTAGGAGATAATTTGACATCGCTTTAAAGCAGCCAAATTGAGGCTCTGAACTAGCTGATGAAAATGGATGTTCCAAGGGCTGCATAAAGAGCAGTCCACACAACATTCTGTATATATGTGTGTAGTCAATGCCAGCTTTGAAACACCCACAGATCTCAGAATACATAACAACACATCTTTCACTACAGCTAAACAGGTGGGTGATCTGACAGCATTGTCAGTCAATCCTGACTGTATGATGTTGATGGTGAAAGGGACTCAGTAACCCTTCAGCCTAACCCTGCTTTCAGACCGAAGGTGATCACCTCGGCCTACCAGTCACAGGTGGTCATCTTGTGGTCGTTCCATCAAAATGTACAGGAGGTGAAACTGCATCATTTGTGTCCATTTCGTGCCCTTGCAGATTACATCAACAGAACTGGGGACTTCAGACTGTCGGACAGACTGTTTGTCTGTTATGGTGGGAGTCTGAAAGGGAGATTGGTCTCTTCCCAGCGGCGGGCACACTGTGTATGCTCAGCCATCAAAAAGGCGTACGTAGCCACAGGAGTTTAAGTCCTGGAGGGCCTCAGAGCACACTCCACAAGGTCCATCTCCTCTTCAGCAGCGCTGCTCGGTGAAGCTTCCATGGAGGACATCTACCAGGCAGCAACCTGGTCATCTGTGTCGACCTTCACTCGAGCTTACTTGAAGGACACGTAGGACACCTCAGTGGCCCATACCGACCTTTCCAAAGGTGCATCTTCGTCCTCGGCCAAGCCGACGTCAACCACTTGATTCCTGAGGTATGGTCTTGTTTCTTTCTTAGGCCATATTGGGAGGGGACTAATCCCAACAGCTTTCACCATGGTTTTTTACCAATAGCGAAGCACATATGACATAGAAATACTGGTTACCTAATGTAACCGCAGTTCTATGATTATGTGCAAAGCCCTCTAACTGACAGCCCAGCAGACCTGTTTTTCTGCAGCTGAGTTCCAAAAGGGGTGGAGCGGTAAAACCCCCTTGTCTTCCGCTGTGCCGTCCTGGGCGGAGAGCCAATCAATCAAAGTCTCAGGCCGAGGCCAGCACCTCAATGTGGATTAACCAATAGTGAAGGCCGTTTATTCATAGAACTGCAGTCACTTAATTAGGTGACCATTATTTCTCACTCGATAACACAAGGATTGACTGATAAAAGCACACTCAATCCAAAAGATTCTGACTTGTAACCAAAGAATTGAGACTTTATTTGGACTAGCCTAGACACTTGACTAACACTTGCAAAAAAATGAGCATCAATGTGAGCATCTCTGCGCTGAGCTAACACTATAATGCATGTGTTCACACTGATCTAATCCAAGTTAAAAGCACTGAGCGATTAAATAAAATCAGCACAGCATCTCAGTAACTACTGTCAGTCTTCACAGTTTCCTGTACTAAAAGAACATTTAAAACTACAATGGTGAAAAAGTCTACATGCGGTTTTGGTGTCGGCTTTCACGCGCTGCACAGCTGGCGCATATGGCATACAATTCTTGTTGATCTTTCACAGTAAAATATCAATCAGCTCAACACATTGCATTTTATTCTGAATTTTTTCCACATGACTTTTCACCGACTGATTTCCTTTCTGAATTAACTGAACCTGAAGCATTTACATCACGGAGACAAGGGGCGCCACTTACGGTGGAAAGTGAGTTAGATTGGTCCATCAACATGCAGCCAGATACATTCTCAGAAATATTTGAATTTACAATGGCAACTACTCAAATGTGTTCTGTATTTAGGCTGGTGTTGGTCTCACGCCTCCTTTGTTTTTGGTCTTGATTCAGTTTCGCCTCCTCAAATTCTTGTGTTTGTCTTGTCTCAGTTTCCCTTTATATGATCAAGTCCTGATGTTTTTATTTATTATTTATTTTGTTACCAACTTTTGTGTTGTAGTTCCAGAGAACACAGACTAACATGTGATGCGCACACAATATTTGGGAATTATTTTTTTTCAACCAATATGCTGTGTTTGGCATTACTTTATCTCTTGCTTTGACTGAACGTGGCTGTCAGGTATTCTGACTTTTAAGAGCAGATCGCACCATTCATGTAATTAGAAATCTTATTCTTAAATGGAAATGCTGAAATGTGACATTAAATGTAACAGTGACGATTTTTGTGACACCTACTAAATGAAACCAGACCAGTTGTCATGTTTAAGCTGAGGAAAAAGAATGTGCAGTTTCTCACTATAGGACTCGTTGCATTCCAATACATGACTGTCTGGACATGCCTCAAAATGCCTGCATTCACAGCTGATGAGCACTGGAGAGTTAGAGAAGGATTTTGACAGATGAACCTGAAATGCTGTTTACAACAATCTCGAATGAATAAACCACAACCACGTGTAAGGTAGTTTGAAGGAGACCAGTGATGAAAGTGAAGTTTGGTTTCTACTTCTAGCATGGGCCATGACATCAAAGCCTATGTCAATACCAAAATGAAATCACTGCAGGGCTGTAGAGCCACCGTTAGCCAATCATGGAATGTATATTTTTTATTCAATGTCTTTATTGATTTATTCATTCATGCATTTATTTTTGTGAGAAGCAGGACAAAGAGACGTGACAAGGAATCAGGCAAGTGTTGGGCCACGCCTTCTTTCAGAGCACCTGGCTCGTGAGCGCACATGTGAGGTGTGTTATCTAATAATCATTTAAAACTAGTTTGAACTAGATAGAAGCGAGGACGCATTTGATGTTCTCACCTATTTGGATGGTGACTACATAGCTAATGCTCCTTTTGTATTTTGAAGCGACTCATTCAAGACACTGTAGTCTATTCTTCATTTCTTTTTCATTTCCTGTAGATATAGGCCTCAATAGGAGCACACCAGCTGATTTTTTTGTGGTTCTCTGCCAACATGATTTGACATCCACAATTTGAATCAATGAACGTTTATCCTGTATGGAACACACCATCACCATTAGGACAAAAAAGAACTTATGCACAAGACTGTTCAAACACGGAGGACATTTCCATGTACATCCTGAAAGAACAGGAGTGCCATTGATAACGTATAACATCATTTCACTTGCTTTTCCCTTGGCTTTCAAGAGTCTCTCCAAAACCATGACCGATAATTTTCTCCGTCTGTCAGTTTCTTCCATTATAGTTGGTGGTAAATGTACTCATTTGCATTTTTCTCACCTTTCCTGAATCGTTCAGTATGACAATTTGATTTAGTTGACATTGAACTTCCTCACGCAGTGGAGTCGTCTTTTTCCATCATGGCCTCTGTTTGTGGATTTGGTCCTTTAACTTCTTCATTCTGCATTTCGTTATTTATTACCCACACTTTGGAAGTTATGTTCTTGACAAGTTTGTCTGTCGGTTTGAGTTCAAAATAACTGAAGTTATGGACAAATTTGGATGAAATGTTGTGAAATGGGACAAGACACAAATGATTCAGTTTTGCACACGATCCAGATTACCATCTGAATTCAGGAGGTTTCACTTCATAAAATGTGTGTAAGTGTAGATGTTCATCTATTCAACTTCTGTGTGTGCGTCAAAATTGCTCATTTGGGAACCCATTTTGCGGGCAGTTTTAATACAGATTAAAAGAGGGAAATTAGGGATTAGATAGCTGATAAAGAGGACACAAAGTATCGCATGCCAGGATTATTCTGAGTGCTTGGTGGCGGGTCTCTCTAAGTTTAGTTTTGTGATCAAATCAGTTTCCCCAAATTCTATGTTTGTCATCATGAACATCATTATGGTAGACTCTTCCTGCTGTACCCTTGATGGACCTTCTTCCAGCAAAGTGCTCTTTTACAGTTTCAGGTTGTCTGTCCCACGACAGTTTTTGTGTGTGATCTGTTTTCTGTTGATATGTGGTACTTTCACTGATGGGAGGCAGTCTAGTCAGCTTGTGTTGAGTGCTGGTCTGCATCATATTTATAACTTTTATGTTATTCAGATGACTATTTTGGGATCATATAATGCTGATATACATGGCCAATACAGCTGTTTCTGAACTGAAATACGGCATAAGAAGATAAAAGTATATAATAGGAAGTAATATGTAAAACTTCACCTCTCATCCACTGTACAGATAAGTTACCCATGGTGTTTCGCAGGGCGCAGTATTTGTACAGTGTCTAAGGAGTTAACATCTGTTATATCTGCCGATTATTTTGCTCAGGGGAGGGCTTCAAAGAAGCATTGAGGAGAGTTGCAGTTCAGGGAAGGAAGGAAGTAAAGCAAAGGTGTGACACCAATAGATTCCTCATTAAATGAAAATAAAATGTAAATAATGGTGTGTGGCGAGAAGGAAAGAAATCAATGGCCATTCTTTATATAACAAGTGACTTTTCAAATAGTAAAGATTTGAATGTTCTATATTATTCTCTCATAGTGCCATATACTGTATACTATACTTACTTTGTTGAGATCAACACAGTAGACTTAATACAACTATGTTTTAGGTATATGTTCACATATATTGTATTTCAAAAAAACATTGGGAATCATGTTTTGAGTAAAGAATTCCACGAGAGGGAGTTAAACTTCATCTGTTATAATGGGGACTGTGGTTTGTGATGATCAAGTCTGGTTATTAATATATAATGAATATATCATACTTGATCAAAGAGCTAAAGTAAAACAATTTCCAAAAGGAAACTCAGTGCTTAAGACTAACCAGAACACATTTGCCATATTGTTAATTTAATTTTATGCATTGCAACTGTTCCTCCTACATGGTCTCTGTTTATTGAAGAAAAAAACTCTCTTAACAGTATGGAGCTTTTAAGTCCCAGTATTTCTCTTGTCTCTGGTTGGAAATAGTTTTGTCAGTGCTGAAGAATGGGTAATTCATCCAACAAACATCTGCATAAATCCAAAGGGGATTGAGCACGTCAGGAAACGAAAGCATATCACACAAGCAGTATGACGAATAAACTGGACTTTGACTCCTCACCTTACCTTAATTCAATAGGGTGATTGTTACCGTACAGCAGGCAAGGTCTGCTCAGGTAAAACCTCAAATTCTTACAAATTATTACTTACACACGTGTTTTATACTGTAATGCCTACTGCCGTTTTACACAAGCAGGCCTAAGATGTCATTTGAAAAAGGACATGTTCTGAAGAACCGGAACAGTGGCTAGCGCTTTGCATATTACAACCAAAGAGACAGAGAATGAACATGGGCCCAGTTTCTGATTTTACCTACCCAGTTAACTTTTACAGAAGCAAACCCACGCACGACTTTACAAGTAAGAAGAGTATCAAGCCTGAGGCCGCCTTCTTACCTGTGAATCCTCCTGTGACGACTCTGTGTTTCCATACGGGGAGCAGTCAGAATGTCCACACCTGTTAGTCCTTCTGTCAGGACAAAAAGGAGTAACATAAGTCCAACCTTGGGGTCGACTGTGTTTGTGTACGCTGTTGACGACAAGGAAGTGTCAGGGCTGTTGAGCCCTGTGTGCGCGCACCAATATGTGCACTTAACTATGTGTGTCTCTTGGTATGTGCAGACTGGTCTGGGTGTGTATAAATAGCTGTTAGGGCAGGGACAAATCTTGCAAGGCAGCTGACTCAACACATTCTGGTTTGGATGAGTGATCATGTGAAATTCACTGCAGAGGTGAGAGGCTCACACACATTGCAGCATCACTACTGCTGCTGGCCACATGATCCAGATTGGAGAGGTGTTCGTGGGTTATTTTCACAGAGACACGCATACACACATAAACGCCTCCACACACAGGTTTGTCACACCATCTTTGTGGGGTCCACTCATGACATATTGCTTTCCCCAACCTCTCACCCGAAACCTAACCATCCAAAACAGATAGCTCAACTAACCAGGACTCAGAACCAAACTTAAACCTAATTGTAATGACCTTGTGGTTTTGAAGTCTTAATCCTCGGTCTGGCCAGAGAGCCCCAACAGGTAAAAGGCAATAGTACATGCGTAACAAATGTCTATTTCCTTACACATTTATGTATCTAATCTTCATAACTAGACCTGCTTCCTCCAGATTGGAATGGTTTTAAACTTGGAGTGCACCTGATATCATCGACTTCTTTTGCTTTTTGGTATTTTCATGAATTAATGATAAAGGCTGTTATGATGGACTATCAAAAGATATCAAATTCTGCAGATTGATAGCGGTAAGAAAATTGGTTGCCTTGAAAGTTGTTCTAGTTACTTGTGCAGCGAATTTGATTTCATCTAAATTACAGACAGTGTTTCTGAGAGTTTGCGGCCCCGACTAAGAGTCACCAGGGTTAACCCTAACCCTAACCCTGAGAATTTTCAACAAAATATATTTCTATAACATAATAACATGGCTACACTGTCTCTGTACAACAATGCAACAGCGTTGAGTTCAAGTTGACCAAAAGTAAGATGTACTCTGAGCTACTCACCGCGAACGTGGTTGACGACACAAAAACTGTAGTCTGCCAAAACTCAGCCAACTTCTGCCTAGTTGCTGAATTTACACAACTTTTTTCAATGAATTAAGTGTGTAACAGGACATGCGCCATAAGCACTTCCACTGTCCTCTGCTTTGACTTCCTGCATGTCAGATGATTATGATGCTGCCGATGCACCTGTCTGTCCTTGGTTGAACCCGTGCTGGAGAATAATCTGATATGTATCATTAGTGACATGAACAATGAATTGTTTGTAAAACGATGACTTGTTTCCCACCAGGAATGGAATGTAGGATAAAGACTTGCTTATGCGGTATTTGGTCAAGTTAAACGATAACAATCACCTTGCGTGAACAGAATATTCAGTCAAGTCTCCAAATGGCTCCCTTTGGGTGTTGACAGAAATATTTGCTTTATCCAGAGTTTCCTGATGTTCATGTCATGCCGATCCAGCCAAGTGTCCTGAATTCTGGGAAAAAGTAGACGTAAGACCTCCAGTAATCAAACAGCCTCCAATGCTGAATATGGACATGAGTGTGTGCGACAATGTGTATCCAGTCACTATAATTTGATGCCAAGCGAGACAATGTGACGTTAAGCGATGCCAAGCTACGATGCTGAGACTTTGTTATGCTGATGCTGATGTGGAATAAACCAAAGCTTGCATCCCACTACTTCTGTGGTTCTTTCTGCTCCCGAATCTACGCCCTGGGAAGTGTAGAACACACCTGCTGCCTCCTGCTCAGGTAACCTTTTATCCAGATTTTGCTGGGCCTTTGATCCCATATCCTCCACGAGCACTCCTGGGCTGTATCCCTCCCAGTCCACTAGGAACTGTTTTCCATGTCCATGATGGCAGACGTCCGGGATCTTATGGACACGGTAGGCAGGGTGGTCATCAACAATGAGAGGAGGATCATTCGACAAGTTGAAGTGGCTGGTGGAAACGGGTTTAAGGAGGGAGACATGGAAGATGGGGTATATCTTGAGAAATGCTGGAAGCTTGAGCTGAACCGCAGTGTGGTTGATGACCTGCTTAACCTCAAATGGACAGTTTCCCGGGCTCTACTTAAAGAAAGAGGTCACGAGCAGAGAACCAGACCTTCTGACCTGGGCGGTATCCGGGGTAGGGATTATGTGACGGTCAGCCAGAGGATGGTTGGTTGGATAGAGCGGCTGAGGGCTTGGCAGGCGTGTCTCCAGACAGTATGACAAAACTGGATGTGTCTCTTGATTGAGGGAACAGCTGATTCACACTCATGTGAGGGAAATAGGGGAGGCTGATAACCAAAAGCCACAATGAAAGGATTCCAGTGCCCAACAAGGTGAGACAGTTTCCCATTTGACCCATGGAAGCTGTAGGCTCCAAGTGGCGAGATGATGGGCAGAAATGCAGCGTAGGGTGGTTTCGACAGCTTGGTTAGCTCTCTCTGACTGACTGTTGGACTGGGGATGATATCCAGAGGTGAGGCTAGAGGTGGACATCTTCCAGACTTGAGAAGTAACCTGAGGACCTCTCAGAAAAAAAATATGTTGAGGGAGATGAAGCGATAAAGGTATGGAATACTTTATGCGCTGGGGCTAATAAAATCGATGTACAGAAACGAAAAGTTTCAAGAATACTGTGATCCATGGAAGAATTTGTACATCAGACACATTTTTCACATGGTCACAGAAACTGTCTGAGACAATGGATGCGTATCTCACGGATTTGAAAAACAAAGCAAAAGACTGCGAATTTGGTCAGTTGCACGATTCTCTTGTCGGAATATGACAACATTCAATAATGAACAATAAAATAAAATAATAGAAGTAACTAATGAATAAATAAACCACAAACAACAAGGGCTGATCACAAATTCATCAGTGTGACGGGCGAGGGGAAAAAGCTGTTCCTGTGACGGGAGGTTCTGGTCTGGATTGACTGCAGCCTCCTGCAAGAGGGAAGAGGAACAAACATTCTATGACCATGGTGACAAAGGGTCATCTCTGATTCGAGCTGCACGTCTCTGGGTCCTGGAGACATACAAGTCATGAAGCAGTGGCGGTCTGCGTCCGATCACCTTCTCAGAAGAATGTACAATATACTTGTCCCTAGAGGTGGCGCTGCTGTACAACACGGTGATAGAGAAGATGAGGATTGACTCGATGATGGCTGTGTAGAACTCCAACAGCAACTTCGTCAGTCGTAGTTTCCTTAGCAGCTGCAAAAAGAACATTCTCTGCTGGGCCTTCTTGATGAGGGAACTGATGGTCAGCTCCCATGTGAGGAAATGGGCGACTCAGCCATCATGAGGAGAAGCCCCTAGCTGCATCCTTGAGAACGGGGCAGAGCTCAACATTGAGGAACGTCCAAGTTGAGCTCCGCCCACATTGAGCTTAATGGCCCTATTCACTAAAGTGACTCAACGTTGAGCTCAGCCCATCTTCAGTCTTCAAGTTTATCTTCAAGTTTACACTCTGTAATTTTATTTGTCTCATTATCCATATTTTTGAGTGTAATGATAACCTAGCATTATATTAATGAGTTAGTCGGGCAAAAATGTTTACATGTTACATACAAGATACATATTTGTCAGAATAAATTATGCCTTCATGATTAAAAGGTGTAGCCTTTTTTAAAAGTCTGATGTATTGCATATTGGAACAAAAATCAACATTTTTTTCAATGTGATTCCACCTTCTTATCTTGATGTCTATAGAGAGGCACGTAACAATTTAGAGACTGGGTGATCCCAGAGAAACAACTTTCTTTGCCCATTCGGCACCTAGAAAAGGGATACATTATTACATATTAGTACATATTTGTGGATTTGCCCAGTTTCCACATAAGAATTTAACTCTAACTGGCTAACCTCATGATTTCAGTCTGGTCTATTCATTGTATATGTAAACTCTAACATGTTCTGATCGTGAATGAAAACGGTGATATCTGGTTGCCTTGGGGAAACGGCTGGAAAGTGTTGGTATGTTAACACAAAAAAATGCATTCATTATTCTCGAGAGAGAAGTTATGCTTTAAGACACCATTATAAGTATGAAAAGGTGCATTGTTTTGTGTAAGTATATACAATTTAACTCGGTATAAAGATACTTCAAAGACGGAGTTGAACTAACTGAAAGTAATGCATTAATGACCTAACACCATCTTAAAAACTGAAAAACAACACAAGCGACTGACAGTAAAAAGACAGAGTACACGCCAGTTAACGCACAGTCACAGAAGCTTAATGTTTGTGACAGTAAAATGGCAAACAGACACAGAAATGATGGGGATTGCTCCATTTCAATCTGTGTAACATATAAAATGTTGCTCTCACTGCATATAATGTAATTAAAAATGGATGAGTACATGAAACCACCGCGAGGCACTGGCCTCGGCCTGACCTTCATATTTCCTCTATAACAAAAAAGAACCTCAAGCAAAAGATCTAGGAGGGTGAGAGGCAGTTCACATCCAAACAGCAACTCCGGGAGGCTGTTCTGACATCCTGCAAAGACATTGAAGCAGAAACTGTACAATATACAATAAACTCACAAGGTCTACGGATGCAAGAATTGTGAAGCTGCTATCAAACAAGGGGTCCTATGTTAACATGTAACTTGACCTGTTGAGATGTTTTGGATTGTAATAGCTTTTTATTTGAGTAAACATGACCTTATATTGCTGTAAATTCAACAAATTACTATTTTCAGTTCTTTACAAACTAGAAAATGTCTTGAAACTATGTTGTGCATAATAATTTGGAACAGTGCGTTTTAAGGTTTTTATTTATTTTTTAAATACTGTTTACATTAGGAGTTTTGTTCAATAACATTTGAAATAAATGTCAACAGCTAATGACTTGAAAATTATGTTGATCGTTATTTGTATCAAGTATTTTGGAAAATCAAACAAAAACATCATTTGCATAATAATTTGGAACGCAGTGTAGCTAGAGCCCGCAAAGGACATAACAGGTGCATCCTACCTTCATGGTTAGTCTGATGAGGATAGAATGCCCTCAGCATCAGTACTGACCGATATGAGGCAGTAATGACCTTCGGTCTAAACACTGGGTTTGGCTGAAGCGTCATAGACGTCTGATCCTCTCCAAACGACATGCGCCTTTGGTGACAAAGATTACAAGTCGCTCACTCTCTTAACTGAAGCTAAGGCAAGGAGGAGAGCCGTCCTCAAGGAAAGAATGTCCAAGGAGGTGGATGATAGTGGTTCAAATGGGGTTCTACATAACCCTTCCAAAACCAAATCCTTGATGTCCCGCCGAAACATTCAAGGCAGAAGCAGCCCGACCCCTGTCCAAGCTCCTGAAGGAGGAACAGAACTTCAGCAACAAAGCAGCTGGATGCGAGAGCTCTCAGCTGTACGCCAGTTAGAAAATGCACCCCACTTGAGGCGTAAAGTTTATCAGTCACTGGAGCACAAGCACTCCGTGTGAATGACTGCATCTGACAGTCCCATGTCCAGCAGTCTCACCCTTTCAGCAATCAAACCTTGAAGGGACGGCCTACTACTGGGTGAGATCGAATCAGTCGCCGTGCCTGTACTAGAGCCCTGTGAGAGTCCAGAATTGGCCAGGGTGGACCCATCGCCATGCTGACCAGATCCGGAAATCACCTGGTTCCGTGGCTGTCGGGAGACACCGTAATCACCGTCAACTTCTGTGTCCTTACTCGTAGAAGCAACGGCATCATCCATTTCAGTGGGGGAAACGCATAAAGTAGCCCCTGTGGCCATGCTGCATGAGCAAGAGCGTGCACCCCGAGGGTAGGGTTGTCCAACGCCCTCAAGGAGAACCAAAGTGGAGCCTGGCTGTTCTCCTTTGATGCAGTACAATATGGCTGCCAATCATCAGAGCCGGCATTAGCTTAGCTTTTTTAGCTTGCGGGCTCGGACCAGTCGAACAAGACCATCCCTCAGGATCAGGTACCAAAAGGCACGTAAAGCGGAACCCATATGTTTAGACACACGTCAGCTGGTTTAGGAGCCAGCTGAGGAGGTTGAGTAGCTGGGAGGGAGACCGACTCCTGGTTGGCTCCCCCCTGTGCGCCAGGCCTGCCCGGATGCGACAAACTTCTCCTGGAAGTGCCAAGCTTGCGGGACAGGAATCTAGCAATTTCAGAGGGTCCCGACATAAGCATACAACACAGGCTTGTCGGACTCGTCCATAAAGATTTCACAGGGAAACACAAGCACGATCCATAGTAGCAGCCGATGGCGATAACAGTCGCAGGCTGAGTGGAAAAAGGAATAGAGCAGCGGGAGTGGGGGTGTTTTATAGGTGGTGGGAGGTGCCTTTCCGGGCGGAGAGCCAATCAATTGAAGTCTCAGGCCGAGGCCAGTGCCTCAAGGTGGTTTAACCAATAGCGAAGGCCGTTAGAGGGCGGAGCACATATGAAATAGAAGTACATTATGTAATTCAATGCAAACATGAGACATCTTAAAGGTACAGAGAAAACTGAAATAAAAGTTAATTTATTCATTCAACTCCCGTGGTCCATTCTGCACTATAGTAGAAGTTATGTTTACTTTATTGATGTCATCCAAAGTTGTCTACTTATTGTTTAGAACTACATTTTCTGTCTGAATATTGCAGTAAGTCTCATTGCTGAAGATCAACTCCATGCTCTTACTCTTAATCTACACAATTATTATTGAATATTTATGAATATATGAATTCGTGATCAGCCTTTTTGTTTTATTTTATTTTATTTATTTTTTGACAGCACTTTATTCCAAAGCACTTTCCTAGTTAGTGGGCTCCCCACGGACCATGGCACTACATTTGATTCTGATTCTGATTCTCATTATTGATAATTACAGATTTTTTTCATATGAGTACTTTTTTTTGTATGTTTTTAAAGGCTACTGGAGAATGGCACAAGAGGCAGATGCAGGAAGGTGGAGTTGAAGAAAATATCATAATTGTCACCAACCCCCTCCATCTGGTCTTGTTGATTTGGACAACTTCCAGCTCCTGCTTTGTTCTCTTCTTCTCTTCCAGGATTGGAATGATATACTCAATAATAATAATGAGTGGCCAATCTTTTAATTCCTATACAGACACATTGAATACAGTGGCTTAAGCGAAGGCCATTGATAAAGACACTGTGTTCGTTGTTACACTGAGTCTCAGAAATAGTGTCGCATAAATTGTGCACTAGCCGTCTGTTTCTCCTTTTAGCAGTTGTGTTTACCTCCAATTACATCAGTTCAATGGGCAGAAGAGCATTGAGCAATCCGAGAAAGACTTCAACCTCCCCTGAATAATGTGAAGAAAGCAGAGCTGCATAAGTGACTTGCCCAGAAGCTGTATCCAGTCCTCCATTGCTTCTTGACCCAGCACACCCCAAAAACATTCAGTCCTCTGATTTGACATCTTGCGCCAGCGATATAGCTTTGTTCACCAGCTCTTCTATCGTCTCAGACAACCACATTCTCTATCACTAGATCCATCACTAGATCCGTCCCTACGATCCGTGGACAGCCACCAAACTCCTCCACAGTTTGAATGAAGTAACCGCCTATGCTTGTATATTCTGCTTTTAACTAGATTATTTTGAGCAAAAAACCGTCTATGCAGCCACTGATACAAATTCCATTTGGCTTTAACTTGTCGTAAGAATCTAGATGCCAGATATAGTTCGGTCCTCGGGCCAAATACCGCCTTCGGTTTAGCCAACTGGAACGTCGGCTGGGTGAGCCATTAGAATCCAGCGCTTCTTCCTTTTTTGCGCAAATGCCACTTTGTAAGCACTTGTAGTACAGCCACCTGTAGCCATGCAATCTCCCAGGTTCTTGAAGCTAATCAAGACAAAATCCAACACTTGTGTGACCATGCCTTCTGAGCAGCCGGATCAAGCGTCTCTTGCTCAGGATCATGTAGTGGGCACTACCATGTAGTGTGCAGAACACTTGAGCTCAACGTGGGCGTACCTAAACGTTGAGTGCCACCCCGTTCTCCTGGCTGCAGCCAGGGTAACTTGATCATGTGCAGGAATGGAGGAACTGTGACTCTCCTGAGGTCCACGATCATCTCCACTGTCTTCAGGGTGTTCAACTCCAGGAGACCAGCCGGTTCACGTCCTTCCTTCTCTGTAGGCAAACGGCATTGTGTCCAGGAGGGGGGCAGTGATAGAGTTCAGCTAGGATAGAACCAGGCGCTCAAAAGGACTTAATGACCACAGACATCAGGGCCACCGGTCTGTACTCATTCAGTCCTGTGATCCTTGGTTTCTTTGGCACAGGAACAATAGTGGAGGATTCAAAGCAGGCTGGAAGATGACTGGATTCCAAGGAAGCATTGAAGATGTCTGTGAACACCAGCCAGCTCAGTGGCACAATCCTTCAGGATGGCAGGGGAAACTCTGTCCAGACCCGCAGCCTTCCGAAGGTTCAGCTTCCTGAACTGAGTGAGCACATTGTGCTCTAGAATGCCAAGAGAAGGAGGGATTAGGGGAGGGCGTGGCTCATCAGTGACGGAGTTCGCCTTTGTTGTGTCACTACGAGGCACCACAGTCCTTTGCTGTGAAGTGGAAGGGGGAGCTGGGGAGTAGACAGAAGTGTTGATCCATAAAGTCACAGTGTCTGCATACTCATCCAGATTATTGGTAGCAGCCCTGAATACCTCCCAGTCTGTGGTCTCCATACTAAGACTGCATCAGCTCTACAGCTTCAATTGTCCAGATCTTCATGCTCCTCACAACAGACTTTGCAGGCTTCAGTCTCTGTTTGTATGTGGGAACAAGGTGAACCATCGAATGGACATTGGAGAGGATATCTATATCCCAGGAAGGACTGTGCGAAGAATGGTGCAGACCATCAAGTACCTTGATGAAAAAATCAGTTTGATGAGGGAGACCCATGTATTGCTTTGCTGGAGTTTTGAAACACACACCTTCGGAAGGAGTTGGACCGTCTACAGCACAGCTTTTGATGTGAAGAGGGCTGAAAGGAAAGCTTCCAGCATCAAAACAGCTTCCCACACCAGAAGGAACTGAGGAGGTTTGGAAGAAGTTGGAGACAAGACAACAAAGGCAGAAAATTTACTTTGACAAAGATACTTCCAGGACTACACCTGGAGCGGAACGCCCAGAAGAGGCACAGCAGCGCCACCTCCGGGGATAAGGGCAGACTACAGTGCATTGTGCTGAGAAGGTGATGGGTTGCAGACTGCCCCCTCCTCATGACCTGTACATCTCCAGGATCCAGAGACGTGCAGGTTGGATCAGAGCTGACCCTTTTCACTGTTTGTCCCTCTTCCTTCTTCCTTCCTCTTTCCTTGCTTCCCTCTGGCAGGAGGTTAAGATCAATCCAGATCACAAGGACAGTTTTTCCCCCTCGGCTGTCAGACTGATATGAATTCATGAACAGCCATTGTTGTTTGTGGTTTACTTTATTGTTCATTTTTATTCACTTATATTTTATTGTGTTATTCTTCTTCTTATTATTATTATTATTACATCATTCCAAAGCACTTTCCTAGTGGGTGGGATCCTCACTGACCATAGCAATAAAGCTGATTCTGATTCTGATTCTGGTGAGAAGATCTGAGTACTCAAGGGTGACACCTGGCAGGCAGTTGTAGTACTGCGTCAACACTACCAAGCTCTTTTGAGGCTCTAATGGCAGTACCTACAGGAGAAACAGGAAATTTCTGAGAAGAACGTCAGGGAACGTTTTTCCTAGAGAGGTTGACCAGGATGTTGGTGCAAGTTTGGAGTTTCAGAAAAGTGATCATGTCCCCGGTGCCATGTTTGTCAGTGGAAAGTGTTATTAAAGTTCAGGCCACAATAGATAATTATCTTCATCTCACATCATGACATTCAAAGTCTTTAATGGGGTTCTGGTCAGGCATTGGGCTTTTCTTCGAGGACAGTCTCGCATTGGCTTCATCTGTTTCCATACTGAATCACCCTGGGATCGTCAATTATCCTCTATCAAATTTCACTGTGGGTCCGGGTCACTTTGACTTGTCCAAATTTGGTTAAGGACATAGGTGACATGAATCAATAGACATAAATCAAGCCACGTGTAAAATTGTCTTTGAAGAAAGCTAGCTTCCATCTGCTCTGAGAGGCAAGATATAATGAAAAAGTATTTGCAACACACCCCTTACACTTATGTAGAAGTTCATTCGGCTGGTGCAGTTTATAGTCTCACACTTGTTACACTACACTAGTTCTCTACCCAACTGGTCCCAAATAAAGCAAGTCTGAATTTAGATATTAAGTGCATTGCACTGTAAAATTAAGACAAAGTGGTGACCTTGACTCTTGTTTATTTCATAGATGCAGTGATTCTGGAATTTCCCCCAGCTACAGTCTCTGATGTGCGATCTGCCATCAGATGAAGAGCTCAAGTGTCAGCGTGTGAGTCGCTCGATTAAAATAGTCGTATTTTGGTTCTAAATTGATCTGCAGTAACGTGTTGTAAAAATCCTTGTAAATCTACGTCAACTGCAATAAAAACTCTGTTTACTGTGATTCAGTCATTTATTCTTTCACAGGTCATTAAGGTGTTAAAAGCATGCTACAGCAACATCTGTGGTGTATATGAAATACATGTTTTATGTATTTATAATGCAATATTGATGCACTTCAATTACACTACTCAAGCATGATACTCGTACATATTTTTCACCAGAGGTGTGAAGGTCACCACCCACTGAGCAACCCGCTGAGAGTTTTCCGAGACGAGGTGCAGCACTCCAGCGGGGATCAGGTCCACGGCCAAAACCAGACTTGCTTGTGTTCACATCTCGGACTTGTGATGCGAAAGAGCTTTGTCTCGAGACAGAACTCATAGTGTGAAAGCACCCTTAGAGACGAAGATGAATCTGAGGACAATCTGATGAGCCCAGCCATAAGGGACTCATTAATGTAGGACTCAAATGCCTCTGTTTCATTACATTATACACATTACATTCACATTATACAGGCGACAGAAGGGCAACGTTGACTAAGGAAGTAACTCAATGGCACAGTGATAAGCATGGTGAGGAGGCAGCTCTCGTGCCCATTCTTCACAAAAAGCCTCACCCAGGTTGTGGTATTCTGGAGGTACAGTTGAGAGGTCAGGAGGAACAATAGGAGTGGACTTAGGACGAGGAGACTCCAGACTGGAAAGAGGGATAGATGGTTGGTGTGCAAAACCGTCCTCAATGAAGCTCTCATTGGCTCCTGAATCCACTAAGACTGGAGTGGATCTAGAACCGAAAGTAAGAATGACAGGCAGGTTGCTATGTGAGTTTTTGATGTGTGCGTTAGTGTTACTCACCAACGTTCTGGAGGTGGGTCTGAGATGAACCGGGCATGACCACAATATAAGAGCAGAGGCCATTAGTAAGATAACAAGACCTCTCCAGCAGAAAGGCAGGCTTTATTAATCTGCATTGGCTCAGGGGTGTCTAAACGTGGTCCACGACTCAGCAGGTGGCCTCCTAGAGGTAAAACCCCATCCAGACCAGAAATCGCGCTGATGTTCTCTAAGCAGGTTGTCAACGCAAATAGAAATTTTAAGTTCTTCCAAGTTTTTGGGTTCATCCCAGGTGGAGAGCTGGTCACGGATATCATCATTAAGAGCAGAACAGAAGGCAGACCTCAGGGCAGGTCCATTCCAACCCAATTCTGAGGCAAGAACCCAAAAATGAATGCTATATTGAGAAGTTGAGCGGTGCATATACATGAGTGTTTGGGCAGCGACACACTATGTTATCACTGCAGTTCGTCCACAAGGACATAACACTGGAGTTTCCGACGCTCTCCGTTCATCAAAGGACAACTACTGCAATACCTACAAATAAACCACAATGTCATATTTATAGTAGCACATTGTTAAACGTAAGCACATTGTTAAACGTCCTTTGTAAAAAAAACAATATGTATTCATAAAAACAGCAACACACCAATCTTTCAACACCTTGGTGCCAGACTGTGTTGCCAGATGGTTACTTTGCATTCCTAGGGTAAAGAGCTCCTTCTCGTGACTTTGTTCTCTAGCGTGATTGGTAACTTTTTGGATATGTGCGTGAATGTATTTTCTGCCTTTTTAGTATACATACATCGTCAGTTAACCACTGCTTAATCCTGTTCAAGGTTGCGGGGAATGCTGCAGCCTATTTCAGCGGTCATTGCGCATGAGAACAGGTGTTCCCTCCAAACTAGATTGTGGATAAACTAATAACCAACAGGTTCAGGTTGATAAGATAAGATAAGGTTCCAGGACACAGCAGTATTTATACTCTCACACTGCAGCACTGCTGATTCAAAATAATATTGTATTACTTCAATAATTCAATAAATTTTAATATTTGCTATTAAGTTTCAGTTAAGACTGTGATCATGTCAGCATCTGAATCAGAATCACATTTATTGCCATGATTCCCACCAACTAGGAAAGTAAAATAAAATAAAATAAATATGATATATTTGTTGCTGCACAGTGCTGCACTTTACATTGATCTGTCAAAGGCATTTGATACTGTGGATCATGACAGTGTTAAAGCAAAGGCTCATTAGGTCTATCAGATCTGGCACTCTCCTGGTTCACAGTGGAGTGACATGTACCAAATGCATTAAATATGATGGTTTATGTTCCAAATGTGTGAGTGTCCACCACAAATGTACATTAACAAATTGGGACAAAATGTGCCTGATGCCAGCGTGCATTTTTATGCTGATGATACAATCATTTACAGTCTCTCTAATGCTGTTTAATTTACTGCAGAGGACTTTCACCGTGGTGCAGCACACACTTCTGCAGCTAAAACTAGTCCTTAATGCTGACAAATCCAAACTCATGCTTTTTTCAAACTCTCGGACGAGTCCTCAAGTTATCCTTACAGTGTCCACCCTCAACAGAAATAAAATTGAAGTGGTCCATTCGTATAAATATCTTGGAATAGTACTTGATGACACTCTGACCTTTAGCCCCTTATACTGCAAAAGGACGGAACAGAATTTATATACAGTTGTCCAGCGTTTATTTCAACAAATGACTTTAAGTCCAGACCTTTGTACCTTTATTTAAGTAATTTGTATGTCATTTTAATTTTCTTATAATTGTGTGTTTTTGCTGCTTCTTGGCCAAGGCTCTCTTGAAAAAGACTTTTCTAATCTCAATGGGACTTCCCTGCTTAAAATAAGGTTAAAGAAAAAATGATGTAAGGTGAGAGCTTGGCAGCCACACAGGGAAGATCATGACTCTAGCAACCGCCTTTGGCCCACATCAAACCCCTGAGTCCCTTTAGTTCAACTCACATGAAGAGCCACGTGACAATGATGTCGTGGTGTTATGTCAGACAGAACTTATGTAATTCCATGGGCCTCTGAGCCTAATCAAATATTTGTTTGCCCTCTGAAAACTGGACAGGACAAGTAGTCAAAGATACATGCTGTTCCACCACATGCCAATTCAGCACAAACATTTTGAGAGGAACTGGTGTGTTGCCAGATGAGGACAGCCGCTCATGCAGGGTTGGGAGGGTCATTTTCAACGGAAACAAATTCACTTAAGGGTTGCATGGCAGGTCACAAGATTAACCATTTTGCAAATCCTCTTTGTCTTTCAGCAGCCATAAACTTTAATGGTTGTCATGATCTTCTTCTTTTGCTAGGTTCTTCCATTTTGTAATGATTTGTCCCACATTTCCTGTCACTCCTTTACACATGTACAAATCATATCAATCTGGTCTCCCTAACTTTGGCAGAACACACATTGACCCCCAGAAAATGCCCATGGATATTAATAGACGCCACACTGAATTTTATCCAGGTTTTGCTTTCTCCATTAGCTACACTGTTGCTGAGAGGAAACATTTTTTAAATGATTTAATATTTAATAAATGGTCCAACTACAAGGAAATGTGTTTCCATGCAGGTGACCCGTGTAAAATCAATGTTTAACAAAATATGTGTCAATGATAAACCAGCAAGTGTCTTTCTGTGACCTTCCACTCAGGAATGAGGCAGCAAAACAAGCTGCCATGGACTTACTTGCTTTACTGTGTTAGGCATCAGTGTTCAGGCACCAGTTGGAGATTGTTCCATCTATGCAGCGATATCATATTGATGAAATGATTCCTTCCTCCCTTTGTCACAAACAATCTGAAAAGCCAGGAGTGCAAAATACCGGATTAATGTGCATCATATTACGACAATAGTGATGTGGAAGAATTTGTGTCCCCCTCAATTTATCATATAACAGTGTATTTTGGGACACTGTAAATTGTATGCATGGGACAAATGAAAATTGAGGATGTGCACATCCCAACAGGAATATTAAATCATTAAATCATCATCTTTTGCCAACATAGTTATAACTAAAAGTGATCTACAGAAAGAGCAAAATCCATTCAATGTACGGCCTTCACATGCAACAGACAGACCCTGAAGAGGCCAAAATGGGCAGCCAGCCAGTGGAAATGGATCAAGCAGAACATTTGCAGGGCTTAGAGAAGAGTTTAGGGAAGATACCGCTCATCTAGTACGGTTGACTTGATTCAAACTTTTGCTGCGTGATGACCCGGATAACTGAGCACTCTCACAAACAGTCTATAACTAGCTTGACAATAGACATGTTAATGCCATCACTGTCAGCAGACATGTTGTTGTCAAGACTTGATACCACATCCAAAATGTCCTCTTTGACTGGTCACACTTATGTACATGGATGTTAGGGTAGGACTCCTCCCACTCCTGCTTTGCACTGGCCCATTATTTTGTTGCCGACACTGACTTGGTGAATATAGTTCCAAAGTTCACAGGGGGAAAAAAAAACATTAAATTCCTCCACTACGTCCAGTTCTTTCTTCTATCTTAGTGTCTCCATTGTTGATCAAATTTGAAAGTTGTATCTTTTTGTTCATGTTTACCAATATTCTCTTGAGTATCGTTCAGTTCTCCCTGGTGTTCCTGTTATTTTGCTCTAGCTTAAAACTGAAACACGCTTTGTTTGCCCTTTTCGTTTTATCTGTTCTTGTATCTGCTCATCGAGAGAATGCCAAGAGTGTGCAAAGCAGTAATGAGAGCAAAGGGTGGCTATTTTGAAGAAGCGAGAATTTAAAACATGTTTTCAGTTATTTCAACTTTTCAACTACATAACTCCGTTCTTGATGCCATAAGTGAGAATTTACAATGTTAATAGTCATGAATATAAAGAAAACACAGCTGTGCCTTGTTTAGCTCCACTTTGTTTTCACGTTTATTTCTACTTATTTCCCCATATTTGCACTTCTGCAAGTTTTGCACTCAGGAGATCCAATTTCCTTAACCACAAATATAACAAGTGTTTTTTTAGTCTTTATTTTTATGTAGAAGCACAAAATACTGTGAATCACAAGAAAAAGTTTACATTCATGTACAATTCAGAAAATCTCTTCACTGCTGTAGCAATATTATAATGTCCGGACTCGCCACACATCTACATCTTGTGTACTTTGGCATTATTGCTGACAGATGTTGAAACAAATAGTTAGCCACAGTGACTTAATGTGCATGATTCACACAGAGTTCAATCACACTCAGTTCCTCAATTTTTGTCTTGTAGTCAGTCATAAAATTGACTACTTAATGAAACGCTGAGCATGGAGACAGGTTCACATTAAAAAGGAAAAATGTGAGGGAAAAACTGGGAGAAATCAATAGAATTGTGAGAATGTGAACAAATACATCAAGAAGATAAAACTGTATAAAGACAAGTGTGCAGTAAAAAACAAACTTTTTTTGCTTTAAGCTTCAGACAACTGAGGTGCAGCTTTCCTCTGGTCCAAAGCAGCTACAACCTTAACAATACCTACAAGTGTAAGTGGTGGTGCACATGTCCAAATTTTCATCTCCTGATGATGAGAGTCAAGAGTGGCTCAGATTGGGAATTCTCTGTCTCTTTCTCTGTATATATATATATATATTTGAAATTTGACAAAATTCAACTTGACCATTTTCCCAAAGCTCGTTCAGTTTAACATTAAGACATCAGTCAACAGTATGCCAGCTTTTAAGTGGGAGCCGCAGGCTTCAAATGACTCTGTAGGTCAGGTAGTCCCGGAGTGGTCTGGGAATGGCCAGGGCTTCCACATGCTGGGTGCTCATCACTCGTCTAAGGGCCATTCTGGACATGTGTTGAAGGCTGCTGACGCTACGAGGACACTCCCAGAAGTGCACAGTACCATCTTGACTCCTACAGAGACAACAATTACAATCATGAGACCGAGGGACACAACAAGTTTCCTGCACATTGATGCACTGTTAAATCAGAAAATGAAAATTACTGATTAAGTTGAATTGATGTCCTCTTGTCATTGCACAAGGCTAGTAGATGTAGAAGTAGATGTTACTGCTTTGGGACACAATTTGTCAAGGGGTGCCGATATTTCTGACTTCTTGCATCCCAGAGGCCGCATGGTCGACTGGTGGTTAGCACCCTCGCCTTGCAGCGAGAAGGTTGCGATTTCAATGCCCTATGTTGTCCCCTTGTACGTATGGGTTTTCTACGGCTTCTCTGGTTTCCTCCCACCGCCCAAAGACATGCTCACTAGGTTAGTTGGACAAAATTGCCCCTAGGTGTGCATGTGTGTGTGCCCTGCGATGGACTGGTGACCTGTCCAGAGTGTATTCCCGCCTCTCGCCCAATGACAATGCAATGCAATGCAACCCTGAACAACGGTTAATTGACAATATGTATCTTCCCCATGTGCAACAAAGCTGGCATTGTCACTGAAAGTTCCCACTATGGACTGCGTCCATAAAAGTTGTTGGATTCTGGGGACGCACACTGCATCAATGGTGGATTTTATCATCTTTGTCTCAGTAAATTGGTGCGTGCGTGTTAGCAACCGCATTGTATGTCAACTAAGCGTCCATCCTTATGTGCCTGCACGACTTCATACTAATCCTCAAACAATAAGCAATAAAGTTGATCAAGTTCAGAAAATATTTGGAAATCTCCCATTAATTTAACAGTACTTTTTATAAACAAAAAGAGCAATTCATTTTTGATTAATCACAAGTTGCAGTAGTGCAGTTTATCATGACTTAAAAAGATTGCTAAATGAAAAATGAAAAATTTATTTTAGTAAGAAGGGTGTCACATTTTTAATACGAGTCTCTTTGAAAACCCATGCTGCTGCTGTCACTAAGAGTGAGAAGAGCAGTAAGCAGCACAGTACAACCACACTTTAAATGCCTGGACATTGCACTTATAAATTGGCAGAAAAAAATCATTAATAAAAGTCCAGGAATGGAACCCAGGCGACTCATATATAATTGTTGTAGAAAATTGGTTAATTAACAGATAATAATACATGACACAGTACATGAAAAAGGAGTGTGTGTGCGTCTGCTTCTCACCCGGCAGCAAGAACACCCCCTTCAGCTGAGAAGGCACAGCAGAGACCATTGGATAAGGAGCAGATGGCCTGTGGAGCTCGTTCCTCCAGATTCCAGAAACGAACAAGCCTGATGAAAAGACACGATAAACAGGTGATAATAAATATGATAAACAGGTTTTTAATCCAAAGGGGGACCAAAAAGGACACAGAACATTTGCAGAACTTTTGTTCGTAAGCACGAGGCAAAACGCGTTGCAATGCAATCCTGTTTTATCTTGAAAGAATGAGGCCATAACCACTCGTGGCACACTCACTCTTTGATGCTCATGACAGTGATGTACACTCACGTTGTTCACAAATCCTACCCATTAATGCCACAGTTCATTTCAAATTTAAGAACACACCTGTCATCAGCAAGGCTGGCGATGTGGCGGCCATCAGGGCAGAAGCTCACAGAGCGAACCCAACGGTCGTTTGCTCCACCAGCAAAAATTGGAGATGGAGGCGGGAATAGATGACTGCAAAGAGGACAATAGCAAAAAAGAAATTACACCCTAATCTCATAAGACTGATAATCTTCCCAATCTCACCCGAGCTCCATAAGAATGGCGGCCTTTTGGTGGTCCCATATGATAACCCTGGTGTCATGGGAGGCAGTGGCCAACAGCGACCCATCAGGTGAAAACTCACAAGACACCACATCATTGTGGTGCCCCTCCAGTTTCTGGATCAATGTATATTTATCCATGTTCCATAGGAACACCTGCAACATGACACCAGTTAGTTAGTGAATGGCCCCAGCAGAGAAAATGAATATGTTCTATCATGTCTAAAGATCATGTCAACATTTAAATAGTAGTTAAGGGGAATTAACCAACTTGCTCAGTGTTATTGTTGTTGTTACACTGTTAACCAGACTCATGCTTATAAAGTAGTAATGTTTCAAGTCAAAATGAAACAATTGAGTTTTTGTGTGCAGTATCCATCACAAACTTTGTAAATATGTCTTAAAAGTGTGGCAAACTACATAAAACAAAACATTTGCTAAATATGCACAGGACTCATTTCACGGTATGAAAAAGAGAGAGCGAAACAAGTATTAACTTAAGATAACATATTGTTACTCCACAGGTTTCCCATTTCAGAGTTTTAGTTCACTGTGTTTACAATAGGCTCGTACGTCCGGCAGAAGCAAACGAAGAGAGACAGATACTGCAAGAGAAAAGAATATTTTATGGCCAAAGGGCTCACACCTTTGGCAAAGTACAAATATACATACAAATACAAACACATCTGTGCTCACAGACAAACACAAAACAATGTCAAGTCATTTTCAACAGTACTAATACTTTCATTTTTCGAGTCAGCACTTCAGCAGACCACTATACAGTTTGCTATTTGCTATTCACTACCAAAGCCTTTTAACACACTTATTTTGTGGTTTTGAAAAATACACTTGTACAAGAGGATTGAAGAGAATAGTAAGAAAGCATTCACTCGTTCTTTTACAACAGCAAAAATGAAGAAAATAAAATAAAAAAAACATTTGGATGGAAACCTCTGGGGACAGATGTCAAGTACATAAACTTGTTTAACCCTAGAACACAAACGTCACAATTAACAAAATTGTGTCGGGTTTTGTCACCCAAGAGGAAATACCACTAATGAAACGATGGCCAAGTTGAATTAACCATAGCTCAGTTCACTAAGTCTGCAACCCTGTGACAGGAGAGCAGTCATCGATGACATCACATAAATAGAATGGCAGGTCAAAGTGTCTATACATTTGCAAAGTAATAAAACCACCTGATTGAGCGACTATTTCACAGCTGGCATTTCCATTATGTTGCCAGTGAAGACAGCTTGTGTTTTTCCACAATGACTGTTTACGCATGTTCCAATTACTATAAGAACCTATGACTAAGCAATCTTTAGTGAGACCACTAGAATGAGATGTGGCGAAAAACAAATTCAGACATCAGGCATCATGAGTAAATCCATAAACACTATTGCCGAAACCTAACCCTATTGTGAGATTGGTGCAGGGAAGGATGTCGACCACCAATTATGTCAATGGGCTCACAGAAACTACCCATGCAACTCAGAGAGCTGCAATAAAATGAATACCATATGACCAAAGTTGCATGGATGAGAATAGTCCAACGTTGGTGTTCTAGGAATAAACACTAAAAACACTATAAACTGTTACTTGTGTGGGAAAGTACTCAGTGATGTTTGTATCAAGAAACTACTCTGAAAGACGTGTAGCGCCTTTTGTATGAAAACAATGGTGATTCCAGTTGGCAGGTCACTCAGCAATGAAGCTATTTAATACGACAGAAGCAAGAGCTGATAACAAAACTCTAATTAGAGACTGTTAACTGACAGCAACAGGAGTTCTGACCAAGAGCCATAAAAGAGAGGTGTGTGTGTCTGTGTGCACTGGGTTCTATTTACAGTTCAGGGTTGAGGTTGTACATGACAGGTGGTGTGTGAGGAAGGACATAAAGTTCATTTTCCAGCAGTTGACTGAATTTTTTTCTTGCCAAAACTAACAGAAAAACTGCGACAGCAGAGGTAGACAGACACAGAGCAGCACCTACGTACTGAGTGAGCAATGGGCTCAGGTGCCAGGCTGCCCCTGCCGGGCCATGGGCACTGTGCATCCCCGGTTTACACCGGCTGCGCAAAATGTCAGCGCGGCGCTCCCCTCAAAACCAATCACACATTGAGCTCTGCCACCACCTGTGACAGGAAGAGCAAGACACACACACTGTAGGGACACACAGAGCCTTACAAAGCTTCCACTATTTATCTATTCCTCTTTACAGCAGCAACATTAATGGAAACACTAACTATGGATTGCCAATTGCAATTTTAGACTTGCCTGCCCTGACGATCTTGTGACAGAACAAAAGTAAAGGGGACAGATGAATGTTTCAAATTGACTTGTGTACTAACTTCAAATTCAAAATACTAGTGAAATATGTTTGTTCACATTTAGCAAAAACAGTCAGTTAAAAGCATCCTTCGGCATGCATACACTTGAGCATTGTTTTTCATCATTGCCAACCAATGAAAACATGCCAATGGCTGAGCTGAACTTGACATTGTGCACATATATTTCTGGTGGCCATGACACGCTGTAGCTCAATTCAAAATGGCTTCATTTCTATGTTGATTTAGCATGACTAGTCAGAGTCTACAGCACAGAGCTTGCAAATGCAGCATAATGACTTACAATGAACTAGATATACTTACTGCTTTCCCAGCACCAACAGAACACAGTATGGAGGAGTCAGGGGAGAAGGCGCTGCAATATACCCAGTTCGGATGCCCCCAAAGGACCTTCACCATATTACCTGGAAAGAAAGGTGGCCAGTTTTCGAAGAGATACAAAGTGCTTCAACCTACCACATTCAATTGGATTGCATGCCAATAAAAAGTATCATCATCAGTAGGTATGGGGGAGTACTGTTACCAGGCATCGCCTTACTGGCCTTATTCCATGGACTTTCACACCATGGATTCTGTCTCAAGACAAATTTGCCTCATAAATCCAATGTGAACTAGGTATGCAGCAATCTCACTTTTATGATCCCAATACCGATACCTGGTCATCGAGTATCGACTGATACCGATCTGACACCAGTGTTTAAGTATTCTTTCCATGTGATGGGATAACACTGGTCATGTTTTGAGTAAAAGGCATACAAACAACTTCATATGGAATTACAAACTGTCTGTGTAAACCCCAATTTCCACGGGGTGCGTTACTGCAACTGCAGCATAGTTTTTCAAAACCAATGATTTATCAGTCTGTGAATCTCCACCGGTGACAGTGCAATGCCACTGCACGGGATTCTATTTCTTGCATAGCTGTGTGCAGCACTGCCTCAACTTGGAGTGGAGTGGAACGTACAGGGAACAAATCCACCTGTGAAAATTTCATAATAAAACAAGCTGCATTTCACTGTGAGAGCAAAAGGGAAATCACAGCATGGACTGCAGCTCCACGCTACATGAAATCTAAACCAAAGCTCTGCACCTGGCCATTTGAGTGTTGATGACTGTCGTTCATGATGGTTGTTTTAATTGAACCTTTGACACAAGAAACTCTCAACACTTGAGATTTGATTAGATCCACCTATGTGTGTGTCCGAAGAGAGTGCAGAAGTATGACCCGCTCCATCTCTGCGGCGAGAGAAACACAAACCCAGACGAAGCACCATGAGGAGATTCAGGAGCATTTTGTTTATGATTAATCTTTAAGCACGTTTAATTCATTGACATTTGTAGTTACAAAGACTCTGTGATGAATTTGTTTGATGATCCGCAGATGTGAGTTGGATAGCACGTTGACACGTGATCCAAGTTTGTTAGGGAGTTTCGCATGATAATTAACTAAACCTGTGTCATGTGTTTTTTTAGGTAGGCCAAGATAGGCTTCCTGGATCTGCAATTTTTAACCGATAACCAATCCCACTTTAAGAGCCTGGATTGGGTCAATACCAGGATTGGTGCATCCCTAAAGTGAACACAAACAAACCTGACAGCTGTTGACTTGTGTCCACCTGGCACACACATAACCCTGAGGCTTGCATCCACACCAGCGAGAGTTTGACAGAGAACGGGAGTCTTTGAAAAGTGGAGTAGTTCATGTGTTAATATGCTATATAATCTAGATGTTTTGACTTTAATACGGCGAATGAACATTCAACTTAATTGATATGTATATTCAATTTAATTAACAATGCAGGATTCTTGCAGTTTTCTCTGGTGTGCTCGAGCAGCTGGGCAGCTCTCATCAGTGCACACGGTAGCAGTGTTTGTTTACATTTAGATTTGGTAGCTCCAATTATATCACAAGATGGCGGCAGTGTTTGTCCTCCTGACGAGAACCTTGTCAGAATTGCAATGTAATTTATGGTTGTAAATGCAAAAAACAAAATTGTTTCCTCTTTCTAACTAATATATTCGTCAAATCGAAGTCAGTGTTGTTTTGAGATTATAAAAAAAAAGACTGATGAGAACTCCTTGTGTATGGTATTGACTGAGTAATAAAATGATGCATCAAAACAAAGTAGGGACATAAATTTGGATACATTTCAGGGGGGTTTGTATTGATCTCGGATTCCAGTGGAATGTTTGTTCAAATAAAATGCCCCAAAATTCTCAAATTATGTATTGGACAGTTCTTGTTGAGTTTGTCTTGTTACTGCATGGCATGTATATAACAGATCAAGAAGTTGAGAAAAATACTGCAAGTTAGTTGGAACCTGAAATACATTTCAATAGTATGGTTTTACTAATAAAAAGTGGTACCTTGTATGAGACCTTCAAAGAAATTCGGTTTTACATACCATCATCTTTGAGGTCCCAAACTCGCAGTGTCTTATCTCTGGATGCAGACACCAGCATAAGACTTCCATCAGGCGCAAAGGTCAAATCTCGCACAATATCAGTGTGATCCATCAGATTTAACAGCAATTTCCCTGTGGCATTGAGAAGTCAATAGTAATGAACAGGTCAATCCAAGTTATTTACATAAATAGACTTAACTCACCGCTATAAACATCCCAAATCTTGATGCGTCCATTGCTCAGACCACTTGCTAACAGCAGCTGGTCCTGGCCAAACTTGAATCTGTGCCATTCGATGTTAATACAGCGACTCTGCTTCTCTGGAACAGAGGAGCCAAACGCTAATCCCCAAACAATGTCACCACAGTCTATGGTGTGTTCAGGAGGCTCTGGTGATACATCGCTGCTTTGGATGGATGAACGACGGGGACTTGCAGCACTGGTTTCCTCTGCCACTTGGCCCACAGAACTAATGGGCGAAACAAAACCGATTTGAGTGACATATTTTTAATTTACAGTATGTTTCAGCACAGTTGGTGTATTTAGTTTTGAGGTCTTGCTGAGCACTTGGCGAAGTAGTAAGGGGAGCCAGCAGTCCTACAGTATCTGAAAGGGCCATCACCTATTTCAGCAAAAAACTAACAGTGGCGGCAGAGATCATGCAGTAGGGCTCTCTTTGTTTGTGAACACAATAACTTCAGAATAGTGAAACATACTGTAGTGAAACTTTCAGGGTTGGTAGGAAAGAAAATTTGATGGGTGATTCATTGAGACTCTCTAGCGTTAATGCCATCTGCTTTCCATTACACTCCGAATATCAACCATTAAATATATCAACAATATAAGTGTAGGGCAATTATACTGAGTACTAATTTAAAGAAATTGGACCAATTGTGGGGCTGAAAATACAAATCTAATGAATGTTATAATCCAAAATTACTTACAAGTTCTTCAGACATTTTTTCCAGGGTATTAGCTTGACGATACGATGTCCCTGTGACCATGCAAAGTAGGAACCATTTGGTGCAAAGGCGACTGTCCAAGCCTCACGTCCAGACTTGGGATCGTAGGGAGACGCAGGTACCCGAAGTTCTCCGACTAACTTAGCCTTACCTGGGGAATAACATATAATTGCTACAGTCATCGACACAATTCATGGGATGTTTTGTCTAAATACATCAACAACGCTAAGGAATTCCATCTAGCACACAAAGATGTGTGCATGGTTTGAGCAGCCAATCAGATGCCCTTGTCCGAGACAAGCCCCCACGTGTTGGCTGCTCAAACCAGGCAAACATATTGTGCAACGACAGAAGGTTGGTCATATTTGCAGATGGAACACATTCTATACGTGCCTAGAAAGATTGACGATAAGAACAATGTGTAACACATTAGTGCACAAACAGCAATTGTTGAGCAACACTACCTTTAACTGTGAGAAATGTGGGGGGGAGTTCTAACAGTAATGTAACCTTTAAATAACGTTCAAAATCATTTTCCTTTCAGCCTTGAACACAGACAAAAAACAGTCAGCCATCCTAGTAACTGTTTTAAATCACCATTTCAAAAATGGTTCTTCACAGAGTGAGATAGATTAATTTTTGATTTATTAACGTTAGTCAAATCAGTAACTTAACTGTGCATCACATTCAACAGAAAATGCTCAAATAAACTCTTGCTCAAATTAATATTCAGGTCAAAATTTTCAAATGTTCGGATGTTCCAATTATTATCATAAACGCAATCATACAACAAATAATGAACTCAATGATGCCGGAAATCCGTACGTATTTTCCGGTTTATGAGCTTGAAGTGTACTTTGCTTCCATGAAGAACTATGTTACTGACCTACATTCCTACCATCTACATAAAACGAAACAAATATTGTTAAATATTATGATATTAGGCAAAATCACACGGATCATTACGCATCATCAGATGACGTATTGATGTCGTGTTTATCCACTGGCGGTGTGGCTGCAAATGTTTCAAGGTTGGATGTCAGCGTTAGACACAATAACAGAAAGATCACATGTTCAGCTGTAATGTCAGAATGTTACCCTGCCCTGTTCTTTAGTGCGAATACACCTGTTTCTGTTGACTGAAGAAATGAAGATGAACATGGTAAAACACTCCAAACTAAAATAGGTAGGTGGGGTGCACACTCACTGAATAAACAAATAACGTGACGTAGCAGGACGACGTGCACGTACACCCATCACGTAATGACTCACTCTGCCTCTAAACGCGGAGGGATACATCTGACCAGTCTGCTTCTGACACAGAAACGCTCTCAGTGCGACTGATACTACTACGGCTTTGCGAATTCGTCGAATGTTGCTTGTTATGTTGCCCTTGATACAACAAATCGCATACATACAACACTTCATACACACGAGGCCTTTAAACCGTGAGGCCAAATATACAGCCAAAAAAACACTCATGCTTTTATACTCGCGTCACATTGTAATGTTATCGGACAGCGGTTCAGACGATGGCTTCGAAATAAATAAAAAGGTTTAGGTCACACCAAGGAATTATCTCACGACTTACCGATGTCACTTCTGTTCACCAGATCTGGAAAGCTTGCCATCTAAATCAGGGCACGGATGGGAGGAAAAGTGTCAGGCCGTCGTGTCAGGAAAAAGCCGTGCAACTGATGCGGACTTCAGCGACTGCAGTCGAAATCCCTCCGCCAAACCTTGAGTCCCGGTGAAATGCGGTCGTATTCTTTTTGTCGTCAAGACCCGTCAATTGAAAAACAACTTTAAGCCGAACGCCGTCGCTTTGGAGGTATCAGAACCGTGTGTTCCTCTCCTGGTACAGTGGGGCTGTGGCCTCTCTCAACCTTCTGATGCATGTGAGCATGAGCATCACAGGAGGGTCCACACTGAACGGTGGGTGGAGTCTGTTACGTCATGACCGTTCCTATGGCAACAATCTACGACGAACTTCCCCCGCCGTCTTCCAACTCCATATTGTCTTGCCAACGTAACGTATGCGAAACGCCAACGTGCGAAATGCCAATTCCAATGGCTACTTTGGAAGCTGCTGCATTCAAAAACCCAGTCAAACAGCGACATGTCCTGTAGAGGGCGTATGGATTGTAATAGTCAGTTCATTGAATCTCGTCCATCAAAATGATCGCATCTTTTTCGAGTTCTATCGTTGACAGCTTACTGCTATTACAGTGTTTATTCTCGCCCATGATGGAGACATGGGCGAGATACAAATAACTGGATACAAATAACCCCCAATTTAAATGTCTTCACTCATATTTTAGAGGTAAAAAGATTAAAATGTCCCACTTTGGCCTCAGTCACATTTTTTTCAGACATTATTGCATGGTAATAATGTCCAATAAATGCATGACATGAGAGGAGTTCAAAGCAGTTAGGAGTTCGAGCTGTAGCTACAATACATATCATCATGAGGAGTAGTCTTAACTTTCTTGGTAAGAAAGCTAAGACTAAATTAAGACTAAGTTCAGGCCTGCTGTTTGTCGACATCTGAGCAAGTAAGAGGTCATCAATGAGATGTTATAGCATAAATAAAATAATCAGAGGAAGACAAAAAAGATATCCCTTTTATTTTCAAGAAAAGCACACAACCATGAATGAGACAAATGCAAATAAAGGTGATGATTTGCAATATACAGACAGATAGATAGACATCCATCAATGAAGACATTTTGCTTGTCAGAGGTTCCTTGTACACTAACAGAACTGTGCCAAACTAAACACTCACCATTGATGTGTGTGCACCAATCCCATCAAATGACTATACACACAGATTATTATTACGCCTCAGAGAACCAGGCGTCCGTAAGATCAATGACTGATTATGTGACTTAATATAAATATAAATAAACATGCCAAAAAGGAGCGTAATCTCTAGCCAAAAAAGAGGCGTGATAGCAATGTTCAAGCTCAGTTGAGGTGGTGCAAGTTTAACAGGGATAATGTTTGCATGTTCTTTAACTTGATATATAATATATTACATTATAATAATAGCTTTTGTGTTCAGAACCAGGTAGACTGCATCTAAGCATATTTCTTGGGTCATTCCCTCCATGCCTTCACATCTTAGACTAGTTTTGAGGAGCATTTCTACACCAAAAGGTTTACATTTATTCAACCCTGTGTTTCCCTCTGAATGCCTGCAATTTGCCTCACATCCAGGTTACAAACCAAATTGTGACGTCGGTGAAAACCCTCTGTAAAGGCGTACAGAGTACAGACCAGTGCTCATTCTTCAAACGTTTATGTAAATATTGTATTTACTCATTTATCATGAGGAGACGCACACCATCGTCAGCTTGATAGTCTAGCACTGATTGTATTTCAATTAAATGTAATCACAACTTCATTTGACATTTTTGGGTATTTAAACATACAACTCCAGTACTCACTTGAGTACTCACTGATACCGAATACTTACGGCATTACACATAAAGTTACTTTGAGTTTTTTTCCCCACATACACAGTTATTTAGCTGCGGTCATTCCATGAGAACAAGTACAAGTACTCACACTCCCTATAGGACAGATACCTGATATAAATCTTTAAACTGTTCTTGGGGAGAATCTACTACATGTGATGATCAGAGAAATTGTTTTGAGGCTGGAATTTTCAACTGAAGCATGGATGTTAAATGTTTAAGGTATGCCCTCTAATAGGGATGGGCACTAACTTATCGTACACGATATACCGCCAAACACACTCTCCATGATGACAATTCTGCATCTCACGATAAATTGTCCAGACTGGTCCATAGTTAAATTCAACTGTTAAGAGACATGAGATACAGAAGACAGACAGCTCAATTTAACCCCTAAATAAAGCTGGCAGAGCAGTCTGTCAGACACGAGCAGGTTCTACCAGAGACAGTGAAACATTGAATTTCTCATCTCAGCGCCTAGTTAACTATTATATTTAAACATAAACTGATAATGATGTTGGAGACAAACTCCACTAATAAGTTTCACCATTAAACAGTTTCAAGAGAGACTGTAGTGTCCAATACATGGAACAGAATGAAAATGGATTTATCGTGATAATTATCGTTATCGCTGAAATTACAACATTTATCGCGATAATTTTTTTTGTCCATATCACCCACCCCTACCCCCTAACAAGGACTTTGATTCATGTTTTATGGGTCTCTCCTGCCAATGAGGCTACGTACAGTACACACACAGTGACATTTTTCCCCATCCAATCTTTTTCTTTTGCTGTTGTCCAAAATGTGCCATTGTAATAATGTAAGCTATTTCTGGCGACCGCAAGGTCGTAATCCACATGAATCACAGATTCCAATTCATCTTTTATTGTGGTTTGACAAAATACATTTTCTGGAAATATTAAACTTGTGGTGTTTGCGTGCGCTCTCACATTTAGGTCTGCAATGATAGGTAATTTACTGTTTGTTACAATGAAAGCATAGCAGAAGACTTTGTTTTAATATTTTCCAAAAGATTAACAGCTGTTTCTGAAAGAGCCCATCTCTTAAGCTCCCTACTATTGTGAAGTGTCAGGGAGAAAGCTGAAACAAGAATAAAAAGCATCAGCATTCTAGAAACATTTTAACACACACACAGAATTGACTGAACACAGAGAGAAATTGTGGAAGCAACAAGTCGACAAAAGCAATCACAACAACAAACAATCACAATCCATGAACAGTTAAGTGAATATCTTTCTAACATGAAATAAAAATGATGGAAAAAGTTCATCAAACCAAGGTGATTTGAAATGTCATTTGTTAGGGAACTGAAAGTACCATCGCCATCAAAGCAAGATGGAGTGCCACATATCCAGAATGGTGATGTTGGCATGACACAAAAACTGCTTGATTTCTTGGAGATACATTCATCAGAGCTACACAAAACATTGCCCAGTGTTTTTACCCATTTACCATATCAAGATGCGGGATGAAGAATTTCCAAATTCCATAATAGTTTTCATTAGCCAAGCATTTCCTGTTCAATGTTCACATTTCCACCTGGTGTTTAGCTATTTTGTTACTGTTTGCACTTTACACAAGTAATGTAATGAATTGTATATACAGTATATGTGAGCAACTTATTGTACTTCAGAATGATTGAACTACCAATTTATCTATGTACACAAGGATCATTTAAAAAAAGCAAACGCTATGCTATGTGAACCATTCTCTGGTAATACATTGAGTTGTTTATTATTATTTAGCAATTGCAAGGCTGAAAGAAACAAATGAGCACTTTTTTCCTTTTAACTGTACAGAGTACATTTCTGACATGATGTCAGAAATGTTACATTACATTGTTACAGACTTTTTTAAAAACATACTCCGAGTGTTTGTTCACGCAGTGTAGAAATGAGTAGAGTGGTATTTAGAAATGTACCATGTACAGACCAGTAATTTATAGTAGTCAGGTGGGTGACAGCAAGGCAAACACATTCTGGAATTCTTTGGGGCCTATCGGGGAACACAGACAATCTTGAAAACATCTAAGAAAGATCTGTGACCATTGAGATACACTTTCAATGAAAATATTGATGGCACCTGCTACACAACGCCAATTGTACTTCCAAAACAAGACTAAAGAGCTCCTTGTAAGTGCATAATGCAATTAAACTAGAGATACTTCTACAAGTGCTTTAAGAGTTCCCCTAAACCTAATTTTAGTCTACAATTATAGAGCGTAAATCAATGTAAGTGATTTTAATAGAAATAATCATTTAAAAAGGATCATATTAGGAGGATATAAGTGGGATTCCCTGAGATGTGAAGATGTGAAAGGATAGCCTAAGATTCAGTCAGTTATTTCACTAATAATGTTGTGATAGCTCCAGCACGTACACGGTATATTTGGAAAGTAAAAGCAACAGGCATAAAAGAAACAAAAAAAAAAAAACCTTCCTTCTACAAAAACAGGCAAAATTGTAATAAAAGAAAACCCCACAATGGTCACAGAAGCAACTTAAATCTGACAAAACAAATACATAATATTCACTGAAAATGAACCAATGTAAATCAGACACTGTTCTTGAATGGTTCAACAGATTTATTTTCAGAAACCAACCCAGGCCTGAATAAAAATGATGGTACACTTAACTTAATAGTTTGTTAAACAACCTTTTGAGGCAATCTCTGCAATCATTAAATTTGTATAACTTTTGGACACTTCTCCACCTCTCATTTTTGGGCCACTCCTCATGAGCAACAGTTATTTCACATTTAAGGAGTGCCTTCTCTAGACGGCATGCTTCAGTTCCTTCCGCAGATGTTCGATTAGGTTTAAATTGGGCTCACAGGAGGCCATTTCAGTCCAATGTTTTGCTCTTCGGTGTGTTTAGCAGTGTCTTTTGGATCATTATCCTGTTGTAAGACCCATGAGTGGTAACTGAGACCAAGAATTGAGACATGACAGCAGTTTGGCAAATTCCATTTTAAGTTTTATAAGATTTGTTTTTAACAGTCGTGTTCTATTTGGTCATCTCATAAAGTCCGCGTTGGTTCATTTGTCCTCGATTTTCCTTCTTTCGCCCAGTCCAGGCAGGTTTGGTACAGTCTCATGCATCTGCACTATACCCACAGGAACATCAACACAGAGGGGTACCAACAAATTTGTCAACATGCGCAAGCATGCATTGGTCAAACCACTGTCAACAGCATAATCTACAAAGATAAGGCCGTTTCTCCTTCAAGGATTGACAGCATTGCACAGTGGCACTGACAGGCAGTGCATTAGGGACCTGGCCCTTTATGAACTTAACGTACATCTTAGCAGGTCGCTATATATCCGTAGAGGTGAAATCTGATTGAACAAAAAATACTTTTTTTTAAAGTGGGCAGAGTATCTCTATCAGAAAGCGACACTTGTCTAACTCTTTCATTCTTAATGGGAATACTGGGGTGAACGTTTTCTCCTCTCATTATTCACAAAAGCGTCCACACAGGCATCATAACTAATGAAAAGTTATTAATGGCATAAAACAAGTTTGAATTCAACACTTTATTGAATAGTGACCAGGATGCTACAACTTAAACGACATAAATTACAATTACGGGAACCCTGACACGAGACAGCAAAAATGATACAGCAACAAAAACATTGTAGAAAAACCAGCATGATTGGATATTAAAAAAGGTCACGTGATAAAAAAGGACACATGATTAGCTCCTGTTTAAAATGACCATGCTGCAGTGTTCTACCTGACTTTTAGATTTAAAATAAAGTCACAAGACTCCATTCTTATGTTGACACAAACTTGAGGCGGATTACTGCCAGAAGTCACCATACCAGGTAGCAAATGTCAAGGTTGTAAGAGAGAAAATACTAGAAAATCTTATATGAGCTTGTGTATGTTTGTGTCATGCAGTGTACCTGAGGTACCTTGGTGAGCTACAGGTAGATGGCTATTCATTGTGCACCAATGGTCTATTCACAGAAAGCCCGGTAGTGTGATGAAAAAGAAAAGGGGAACTTGGGGAAATATTATCAACTATTGTCTGGCACCCATTAGGAGAGAAAAAAGAATACTGCTACGAAAAGCACATCATGGTGTCATAAATGATATTTTAACAATAATATAGACTACAGACAAATATTAAAACCCAAACAAAGAGGAGTCCCAATTCCCTGCCTGTGGAGGAAGACAACATTTGTAACAGGCAGTGTAATATCATATTAAGCATGTGGCACCGACAGAACTGCAAGGCCACCAGCCCTTGGACAGGATGCCATCATGCCATGGAAACCCTCGGAGTGCAGCATAGAGGATCTGCACAAAAGAAATATTTGTCAGGCAGTAAGGTTTTTTTTTAAATAGGAAAATACAGCAGTGACTACAAATATTTTCGCTATTAAATCTATTATTTGATAGAAAGCACCATGTTTTGTACAACACATTCTGAGGTGTCAAATATCAACTACTGTCAAGTGGACTTCGTCCCAGGGTGAGAGTCAGCTATCCACAATGTGTTTTGTTCAATTTCAGCAGGTTTCCCCTCCCAACAGCGTATCCAACACAGAAGCCTGACTTCTACCTCAACATGGGACACAAAAGTCGACTTGATGATAGTCAGTTCCTGATGCCACTGGAGTGTTAATCTGTTGTTTGGAAAAACAACGATATCAATCCAAAGACAGAACAGAAACAAATGCCTTAAATTTACCAAGATTCTGGCTTGTTTTGATACTCTTTCTCATCCTTGGAGACTTCTTGCTTCTGATGACGATCGTCTACTGGACCAAGAGACAGAAACATTAGGAAGATCACATTGGGTTTAACATTGCATATTATTATCTCATCCACGGTCACAAAAGGCAAGGGCTATGGAAAGTGTCATTAGGCATTGTTTGGTGGTGTTTGATGCTGCTGCATAACATGGATGCTGTGGCAGAGAAGTGGCTTTCCCCACTCCTAAGGTGTCACATATTGATGGTTGTCAATTGGACTTTTTCATCTAATTGTGATGTAATTGTGAGGCTGTCAATTGAGTCAAATGTTTCCCCTAGGGCAGCATTTCCTGACGTTCATAGAGGATGGTGGAGGTTGAACAACAACAGGTTTAGTGATCATAAGCGCTCATTGCCACATTCTTATGTGAGGTATGTCGTCTTTTCCACAGAATTGACATTAAGATTTATTTTATATTGCGATATTAAATTAACACAAACTAACAACAACTCTCAACCGGATAACTGGAACAGTGAGAAATGGAATGAATTAGACTGATTCTCAAGTGGATCTCAGACAAATAAATTGGCAAATAGATAAAAATGACCAAAATATGAGAAATAGAGGAAAAAATTAAATGACTGTGTAATTCAGTTATCAGGGGGATTGCTGGCAGCTCGACAAGTGTAGATTAAGTTTATTATTAGATGTATAATTGATTAAACCTTAGACAATTTCTGACATGCTCCGTGTCCCAAACAACTACGTCCTGGGAGGAAGTCGTTTTCGAGCTGAAAAGTCACAGTATCTGTAGTATTGATAACCATGCTAGATCCACGGACAAGGTATGACATTAGATCGTATCAGCTTTTTAAACTATAAAAAAAAAGCTACAGCAGCCTGTCAGCGCCAGCCAGACTGCCTTGCCAAATATTCACAAGTGAGACAACAATAGGGCTGGGTATTGGCAAGAACCTCACGATTCGATTTCCAAGTCTTAAGGCTGCGATTGGATTCCGTTCGATTCCAATTCAAAGGATTTTTCTTCATTCAAGAACAAGTAGAAAAACCCAAATAAGAAAGTACAAGGTGACAATTGTTAAATACTGTAGTCATCTCCGCACCACTGTGTTGCATGTCACCACACACAGAGTGATAAAGAAATCTGAAGGCAGAAGTTAGACAGCAACGTATTCGAGCATGTGGAGGATTTCATTTCTCTTGGAAATATGGAGGAACCTTGCCATTTTGGAACCACACCACATCTGCACTGGGTCCCTTCATTTCTGGCAGAGTGAAGTATTGTGCAGATGTTGATTTTTGATGAGGAAAAGCAAGTGATCAGTAAGGTCAGCAGTATTGCTGAGACACACAAGTAATGTAAAATAATAATGCATAATGTAATAATAATGTATAATAATGAGAGAGGATGGAGCAGGATTGTGGTCTCCTCTCTATGGGAGGTTGAACACTTCACAGCTATTAATCTAGTTTACATCAGTACAGACTAGCCAATCAGGTGATACCTGTTATTGAGATTTGTGTGCATTGTAAATCCGTTTAAAATCATGGTCATGTTCTCTCCACGATAATTTGTTTTGGTGTTCTGTGTTCTTTAGGCACTGAACTGGGGGAAAAAGTCCAACCACAATATGAGTATATAATAAATTGAGCATGTCTCTCACCTGCTCCTAAACAAGAGTTTTGAATCGTATTATCCACAGACACGATTTACGCAGACAAACTTTTCCAAGTTCATTCTTACAGAAAGAATACTTTAAAGGGATATTGAAATTAACATTTCAAAGCCGTGTGTAAAAATAAAATGCACCTTTCAAGCCTAGTCTTAAACTATGTGCTCTGATTTCTCATCTCATTCTTATACAGTTTGCTTTCCCTTTGAGACTAAGTTTTGGGTGAAAATGACGTGAGGTAGGGCTGAATTGTTATAGCATCTACATCGCAATATTAAAATAAAAAATAAAAAAGTAACAATATTAAGATCACAAAAACAACGATATCAAATCTTTCCCGGGTCGTCCTGCAATGTAAAGCCTGGGCATCTGCGAACATCGCTGCTACGCCCACCTTTGAATGTGTAAACCTCTTTTCAAATTTGCCATTGACAGCTGACGTCAGCCAAATACAATCAATGGAAAGGAGCGCAGCGAGTGAGACAGACATTGGGTCTTGCATGGGCACAGACAGGCGGGCGCAGCACCGATCAGCGAGAGCTTGCGAGACCAGCCAGCTGCTTCAGACACAGTTGAACGTTTCCATGTTCTTCTTGTATGAGGATGTATCACCCCACAACAGTAATTAAACAGCTCACCCAAGTGGTAATAAGATAAATTGCAACTTTCACTCAACTGACGATTAAAAAAAAACACATAGCAATGGCTTTCACTGAACACTACATGATAATTATGAGCTTTTATGCAATTCAGGAGGGTTTCTTTGTATGTAAAAACAATGTCATTTAACAGAAATAAATAGACTTGAAACATCTTAATTTAGTAAATACACTGTTGAAGCCTGAAGTACACTAATGTTCTCATGAAAAATTACATCCATTTCTCAGATCAGAATTGAAGTTCTCAAAATTACTAATGCACATTATCGTGTCACTTGTGCACATCAGATACGCAGTTTCTCATGGTTTCGAGCATTCAGGTAACTGTCTCTGTACAATTCTCTGCTGTTTTCTACATTATCAGTTGGTGACCACTACGACAGTGTGTGTGGGAGGACACCCACAACAGAGCAATGGAGAGCTGACACATGCGCAAACAAACTATTACAGTCTGCTGGTGCCTTCCAAAATCACTGAAGCATGCCTTTGTCTTTGTCTTTAAACACGAACATTAATGAGGGTTGCTTGTATGCCGGCTCCTTCGTGGCAGGTTAGATCCTCTGGAGCAGACATGAAACACCTTACTGCAACTGCTGGTGGGTCAAGGACTGAAAGGCAGACAAGACGGTGCAGCGGCAGTTCTAAACTTAAAACGTCTACATCATGACATGTCAATACTGGCAGGCCTGGATCAGTGATTCTTAACCATAGGGCCAGGACCCGTGTTTGGCCCGCGAGAAGCTCGGTTCTAATATATTAGCCACGTATGGTGGCAGTAGTGTGTCACTAAATTGACTTGACAGCTGCAAATCAGTGATAGTTAACAACAATGGAGACGTTCTTGCGAAGAAAAATATGATGAAGAAAGTGATGGCGCCGCAGTAAAAACATCAGATCCTGAAAGCATCTGTTGAAGCAGTTTTAAAATTACTTTTTTTTAATTGTGATACTTTACATTACATTATCTATCTTGTACAGAGTTTAAATTTGATGAATATGAGTTGCACCTGGTTCTGCTGAGAAATCTGGCATGCACTACTGAGATATGAAATTTTGTCCATATTGTTCAGCCCTAACGTGAGACCTCTTCTTTTTTCTGAATTATGGATATGGAGAATATATTTCAAATTAGGGGATTCGTGTCCATTTTCTGTTCCTCGGCAAGTGAATGAGTGAGTACACCACTAAACGGTCTTTTTCCTGAGTCTTGGCCGATAATCTTACTTTTACACACATTTTTATACATGCATGGATACAGTAAACACACACGGACGTTTGTTTGGCTACTTTTGTGAGGATCTCTCATTGACATAATGCTTTCTCCACCACTCCGCCACTCACCCTTAACTGAACCATCCAAAACACATGATTAATCTTAACCAGGACTCTGGTGGACAGGCCAAAATATTCATTCAAGAATGGCAAAACACACACATAATAACAAAAATGTGGATTAATTGAAATGAAGAATATGCTTACCACAGAGGTTTCCTTCCACGTCGTCAAGGAGGTTGGCGGTGGAATTGGCTGTGCCCAATCTTTTTGTCAAACAGCTTTATCAAAGAAACTTCATGACCCAGCGGTGCACTAACAATTCATTAGGATAGATGCCACGTCAAGTGAAACAAGAGAAGATGATAAAGGATACGAGTGGTGCTTCAGGAGTGTCCGGCTCTTTGACTTTCTTCTCTTAGTCTTTTCAGAGAAAGTTTTGGCCAGTTCAAACAATTTTGTCCTGGTTGCTAAGGTAGTGAACATTTAGAGCTATTAATGGAATTGCAAGAGAATACCAGCTAAATATAAAGCTAGAGACTAACATTTGCCCATATGTTTGAGTTTGTCCCTGAAGAGTGCCTCGTCTGAGACAGCGTCCAGGGAAGCTCCACAGCACTCATCACCTGTACGGAAAGAAACCAGGCACACCAATGCAGCAATGGTGTGAAAACAAATGTATACGGTAAAGGATGTTGGACGAGTGAAAGCACCTGTGAAAGTCCCCATGACAGACGACTGATTGGACTTCAATTTCTTTGACTCGTACTTCAAGCGATCTAAAATGACAAAGCAGACCTTACGATCAATAGTGCGTGGTAATTAATGGGAATAGCCTCATGAAAAAGTAAGCCTTAACATCACGGAGTACATCATATTTCAACAACACACATACACACTAAGAGGTGGGAAGTAACCTCTTACTCTTACTTCGACCAAAAGCGGAAACACCAAAGCGCCACGACAACTTCAGATCACATGGTGATTGCAACATTGCACAACACTTGGTGCACCTTGAGCATATGTAACAAAGGGGACTGTAAGCTAGCTCTGAGCACGACTGAAGTTATGACACTCCTCCACAGCACTAGTGTGGTGTGCCACCATCTCCCCATCTCTGGACTACGGTCTGCTATTCAAATGAACAGGAACAGTCTGTTGAAACAGGGACGTGATCGGATGTATATGTCAATTCCAGGGCCGAAGAGCTTACTCCAGGAGCTCCTGTTCCAATTTTCTTCGTTGTCTGAGGATTCAAGCTTCAAGTGAGGTCATCTTGGTGTCACGGGCTCTGCAGTCATGATGATGCATCAGAGGCAGTCAGTTCCAAGTCTGCACAGTGTTTTACCTGATCCACTCATCGACTGTCTGTACTATCTGTACACCAGATTAACAAGGACAAGTCAGCAGCAATGCTTTACACTCCGATGATGACTTCGGAGGACTGAAGAATGAGCCAAGACTTGCTTCCTCATCTTACTCTCAGCCAAGGCTGGGCTATTTATATATATATTATTATTATTATTTATATATATATATATATATATATATATATATACCTGGATTTTTGTTTTGGCCAATGTGGAAAAGCATGAAATTGATTTTTCCACTTACTATGGTATTTACAGTCTCTCGCGTGCTGCTGTACTTGTTCCCTCAACCCTCTTGCCAGAGAACCCACAGAGAGAAAACTAAACAACACTAGCATGTTGGCATCTGACAGCAATACTAACAAATTAGATTTTGCTGCGAAAAAAGGCAAAAGACAAACCAGCGTGAGACTCTCAGTAAATTTCTGCAGTCAAGTGAGTCGCCATCAAACCACACCAAAAGACTGGTGCGTGAACATGCCAGTTTTTACCAGACTGTTGACTTCATCACACAACAGCGCTAACTCTGCCTGTTATTTCCAAACTGCAGAATTATAAATATACTTTTGTCATGACACGGCAATGTGAGGACACCGTGGCAGGCCCGAATGACCAGCACTATCAGTGGAGCAAGGGTCATTCAAATGGCATGAAAACAACATAAAGGGCGAAATAAGACGTGGCACATTCTTTAAGCATGTTGATGATCGACCACTCATCATGATCTGCTTCTGTCTGTACCAGTCAGAATGGTGCCCGTGTCCCACAGCACTAGGCACCTCTGCTCTAACCACAGTATAAGTGTAAATGTGAACACCTTGTCAAGCACGATGGCACATGCCATAGTGTCTGCAGTAATTAATATGGAGCTGCCAAGTTATATGAAAACTTGGCTGGGTCATTGCACTTTGTGCAACTTGGCATCGAAATTACATTAAAAAACGTTTTTTCTAGTGGAAAAAATACATGGAAACATGTCCTGCACAAAGCTCACATTCAATATCACTGATTTCCCCATACAGTGCCACACTTCCTCTCCAGGAACTCATGTCATACCTCCAGATCATTTCTCCGGATCCACAAAGACACAGTGCAACTCCTTCTGACCTTCTCTCTACTTCTCTGCCAACATCCTTAGCGCAAACAATGGATCAGTGTCTTCTAGCACTCAGAGCCAAGAATCTCAACCCCACATTGGAGAGCTTCATGGGACTAGGTGCAGCTCTCCAGGTGGGATCAAGTCTGAGGCTAATATCAGGGTTGTGTGTGTTCACATCTCTTTGGAGCCCAACAGACTTTGTCCCGAGACAGAGTCGCAGGTATAGAAACCCCCTCATTCTCGTCAGTTCTTCCCTGAGGAACTACTCCTGTCTGCTCTCTTCACTTCTCCGCTTGTTCCACAGTTTCTTTTTTCCTGATCAATTACAGGACTTCACCACTGTACCACCTCTCCTTGTCCACCATTCTCTTTGCTGATGATATACCTCACACCTCCTTCGTACTTCCCCACCCCTCTGGTAGAACTCACTGACCATCCAGAGCCTGCATGAACTTCTCCCTGAACACCTAACAGCATTCTATATGGCCATAGCATGCCTACCGTTTTATGAACATTATATTGGTCAACTCCCTGCCCCCAAATTCAACAGTTCACATCAATTATTCTGCTCTTCCTTTTCTCCCTCTGTCGCATTAAACATCTTCCTTCACCTTTCTTCTGTCCTCCTCGACCATTTGTTTCAGTGCTCTCACCTGAGACTTTGTCATGGGAGACCCTACCATTTATTTGTTGTGATAAAAATGATTGCAGAATCTATTGTAGGATGCACTCTTACCTCTCTCCAGGGCAATGAGGAACTCACGATTACGCTGCAATTCTTGCATAAACTCCTCATTCTGAAGGAACAAGGCAATGCGCTCATCTTCTAGATACTGTTTGAGTTTGTGATCTCGTTCTGTAGGTGCTGGTGCGAGACTTGGGCCTGCGTTCTTCCCCGCAGCTGCAGACCGTGAATCTGGCATTGATCTGCATTGGTTTCCCATAGATGGTAGTAAAGAAGACACCGATAAAGGCTGGGGTAGAGTGGTCTTTGAACTCTGTTGAATAGAATAGATGTACATGAGGCTTTTATTAAGAATATTTTGGAGTATTTTGTTTTATTAGATCAAGTGGTCCTAATAGGTTTTCCTGGCGATTCATATCAATACTTGCAGGCGCTGCACTGGCGCCTCGACAAAACTCAGTGCCGAAAATACTTGGATATTCGACAGACATCCACTGCGGCATTGGTAGTGTGGTCTCCTTCTGTGTCCAGATTAGGGTTCGCTCATCACGGACACACAGTCAGTGTAAATTGCATCAGTTAGTGACTATGAACAAAGTCTGATTCGGTAAGTGTGAATGAAATCTACAAATGCCAATGAAGTGAAAAACACTTTAGGAGAGAGAATTCTGAAAATGTCTTTCATCACACTAGACAAAGGACTGACAGTTTTGTATAATGATTTCGAGAATAGAATATGACTAAATGATCATTCATTCACAAGATTTCTAATATTTCTTCAACAGCATTGAGGAAATGTGTCCAGATCAGATGACAGACGGCCCAATTTCACCCCTAAATAAAACTGGCACAGCAGTCTGTCAGACATGACTGGGTTATATGAGATATGTGAAACGCTACACTTAGTTAACTAATAAGTTTCATTATAAAACAGTTCCAAGAGAGATTGTAGTGTCCAACATGTGGACAATAGAATAAAAATGTATTTATCGTGATAATTATCGTTATTGCAGAAATGACAACATTTGTCACAATATATATTTTTTGTCCATACCACCCATCCCCAGTAGCCAGTTTCTGGACACGGCTCCGAGGCATTGTCAACTAGGAGGGAAGTCATTTGGACTAGATATTGGGGAAAAAAAAAAAGTGTCCTGAAGACTTCCGGTTGTGATGAGAGCAGTGTAGACATGTGAGGGAGATGGTAGGCCACCAATTATTTTCAACATTAACCGCATTAAACTGCTTTACTGCCGCAAAGTCACGTGACATATTTGTAGGGTGCTTTGCAGCAGCACAGTAAAAAATGTGGCTCTTAGCCTTGTACTGGTTGGCCATCCCTGATCTAGCAAGTAGTGTTGGCTAACTTTGTGCACTCTTGCTGTTCTCATTCAATGGCTCAAATCAACGTTTACGAATGTCATGTCAACAGAGCTCCTGGGTAACTTCTACGCACTCTTTAAACCCCCCCCAAAATGTTTCTCATCAAATCTACACGACTTCATGTCAGGCACCTATTTTGGCTTCAAAATGGCGAACCAGGACCTCAGATATTATCTATCAGCATATGCAGATATTAACCTAAACTTGAAATGTTTAAAGTGAAATCTGTGGCAGTGGTGTCATGTTTGCTAAGGGAACGTGCTGAGAAAAAAAATGTTTTATGGGTTTTAAAGGGGTTTTACGCTATTATTAATAACTTGTATCAGTAGTCGGTATCCGCATGTACTCAAATGTCAGAACTCATACTCAATTTACTCAATATACTGTATCTGCTGCACTTTTGGTCACCAACTTGAAAGTAAAACGGTACCACAATTGGTAAAGGTGTTTACCTTGACTTGGAGAACCGAAGCCATTACAGAGAATAATATAAGCATTGTCTTTGCAACATAAATTAAGACAAAATGTTTGGTATACAAAACTCCACTGTGCTGTTACAGAAAGTATATTTAGATGGCCATCTACCTTGATACCATCCAACTGCTGAGGCAGGATTCGCAGGAAATCTTCTGGGAGATTGCCAAGAAGCGGGGGGTTCCAGCTTGTGAATTTGGCCCCTTGCTGGCGCCCGGCCAGTGCCTGTGTTTCAAATCTGTAAGGAGATTTAAAATAAGCAATAGGACTACAAGGCAATAATCAACACTATCTAAATGCTTTATTTATTGAGAACCCTCGGTTTCATTTCATCACGTCTTCCTCTAAAAAATAATAATATTAATAAAAAATAAGTAAATAAATAACTGGTCCACATTTATGGTACTTAAAGGTTGCCTTTGCACATGACAATAACATCTCCCATGAAGATGAGTCAATTTACTGGAGGGAGGTGGACAGGTTGGTGTCGTGGTGTAGCCACAACAACCTGGAGCTGAACGCCCTGAAGACAGTGGAAATCATCATGGATTTCAGGGGAATCACACTTCATCCATCCCCCCAAATGATGGCTGAGCCACCTCTTCATGACCTGTATGTCTCCAGGACCCAGAGACATGCAGGTTGGATCAGAGCTGACGCTTCTCACCCTGGTCATGGACTGTTTGTCCCTCTTCCCTCTGTCAGGAAGTCACGGTCAATCCAGACATGAACCTCCCGCCACAGGAACAGCTTTTTCCCCACTGCCGTCAGACTGACGAATTCATAAATAGACTTGTAGTTTGTGAGTTATTTATCTTTTTGTTACTTCTATTATTATTGTTTATTTGTATTCATTTTTATTTTATTTTTTATGTTTTTGTTCATTATTGTACGTTATTCCAAAGCACTTTTCTAGTTAGTGGGATCCTCATTGACCTTGGTAATAAAGCTGATTCTGATTTTGATTCATATATTCCACAATATACTCCACTCAATACACAGAACAAGGGATACACCGGTCTGACTTATATGGTCCCAATATCGATACCTGGGCTTTGGGTATAGACTGATACCGATAGGATAAGAGTGAGTATTAACCTTCTCTCCACTGGTAATGCTTTGAGGATAAAAATTTTTATAAAATGACTTCAGATGGAATTACAAACTTGGCAGATGGCAGCTGTCCATTCCATTGTGGATGACTGTAGTTCATGATTGTAGTTTTAATTGTACTTTTGACACAATAAACTCTGCTGATGGAGAAACACAGACCCAGACGAAGAAGCATAGAAAGATTCAGGAGGATTTTAAGTTTATGATCATAGTTTTATGGACGTTTAACTCAAGAAAAAGTTTAACAATGACAGCCATAAGTACGGACACTCAGAGAAGCTTTTATTTTATGATCAGCAAATCTGGATAGTGCAGTGACATGTGACCATACTTGCTAGTTGAGTGATTATATTGTTTAATAAACTTGTGTTGTGTATTTTATATAATTTCAATCGCTCAATGAAGTACTTGTCAACACATTAACTCATTCATTCAAGTCTGCAATAAATAGTCCACGAGCCCAAATACTGGGCTCACCATACAATCGTGTGGAGTAACTGATCTCTGACCTACTAAGCAATTTCATCCACAATTACTGGTCTCTAAACGCTAAACGCATTATATATCTCGCAATCCAGCCATCCTCGCTTGACTGAGTGGAGAACTGCCGCTCCGCTCAGCTTCAGGTGAATATTGAAAAATACTGCAGCAACGCTGTACCTGGTGTTAGTTGCTGTTAGGTGCTGCCATATTATCATTATGACGGTCACTGAGTGAAGCATCAAAGTTTATTTACCAGGATCTGCAATTTTTCACATATGCCTGATCCCATTTTAAGAAGCTGGATCGCGATTGGTGCATTCCTCCACAGAACACTTAAAAAGAATGCCGGAAAGAGTCAGGTTCTCACCCTAGTGGTGGTGTTGGCGGGGCCTGAGGGCATTTTCTGTCATATACATGCATGTCATAGGTTGGTGGAGAGTAGACAGGAGGTGGCTCTTCATCTGAGCTGTCCGGTTCAAGTGTCCGCTCAAGAATCTGTCAAACATTGAAAAAAATATATTAGATTATTGTTGTTCTTCTTACAATAAGGACTTTTTAGCTCATATTTCTGTATTTTATGTCATTTCAATCTGCCTTGTCCGAATTTACAGCAAGCCTGTGTATAAAATTACCCATAGACTTAAAACACTTTCAAACTCACCTCAAAACTAAATATAATTAAGTAGCCAAAACATTCATGTTGCCTTTGTTTTTAAAACTACTTCTGATTAAAGTAGTTCAAACAAGAAGATAGATACTTCAGAAGTATTTTTCCTAGTGGTACAAAACTTGTACAAGAGCACAACACATATGTCAGTACAAGGCTTGTTTTGGCAGGTGTGTCAAGAATACACTGGCCAGCACATGTCGGTAACATCTCTACTGACCTCTGCTGGGATGCTGTCATCAGAGTCGGAGCTATCATCCGAAACTTGCCCATCGATGCTCATCTGAAGCAACTGGTCAATAGTGGCGTCTACAGCACCATTGTTGGAGCGAAGCACACACTCAATGACTTCATAGTCCATAGTGGGGAACATGGTCTTGAAGTCCTCCATAGCCTGGTTGAACTCTAGGCGCCGCACCTGCCTGTTGGGTCTGCTGTTATTGAGCTGGCCCTGTCCGTTGCTGCCCCCACCACTTCCATTGCCTCTGGAGCCCCCACTGCTATTGCTGCGTCTGAACAAGCTGGTCATCATGAAGTTCTCCCCGTCTCAGGGACTGACAACCTAGTAAATGGGATAACACAGCCGCTTTATTCTCAGTTGATCATCGGTTAACCACAGAGTACGTTACTCTGCCACAAAAACAGATAATATTGTTAAATTGGCAGTATTATTAAGGTTGCAAGGCTGTTGAAACAGTAGGATAAAAACTCACCTGTTATTAAAGTACAAATAAATTCTGCATCAATCAGGGAAAATGCATGGTTTCCTTAGGAGTCCACACCTGCAGGAAAACAAAGATTTAATAGATTTGGAACAAAAACAGGCAGTTTGGGTTGGCAGCAACACCTCCAGCACCATCACAACGAACAGTGGGGCCCCCAAAGGATGTGTTCTGTCCCCGTTTTCTCTTTTGAAAGTTTCCGGATGACACACCTGTGGTTGGTCTCATCAACAATGGTGACGAGTACTATACGGGAGCGAGATGAACAGACTGGCTTTGTGGTGTAAGGACAACAATATCCACCTAAATGTGGATAAAACGTGGACGTGGCAAGAGTACTCCAAGTGCTACAGTGAGGAGGACCAAATTACTGGGCGTGCACATCTCTGAAGACCCGTCCTGGAACATCAACACCTCATCAGGGGTCAAAAAAGCTCACCAGCGTCTGTACTCTGCGGAAGCTAAGAAGAGCTGGAGCTGGATTGATGAAGTATAAGGAAAATTGATTTAACCATAGATTTGGTCAAAATGATGATGAAGCCTTCAGGGATGCTTGGGACAAGTTGAAACACCGGCTGTTATGGTAGTTTTGGAAAGTTTACAGATAAAACTTGAACATTCATTTGCTCAGATTGCTTCACAACAGTAAAAACTATTTTGTTTTTTATTTTGGGGTACATGCATTGAGTTTGAGCCAACTACCAAACAACGAGACAAACCTTACTGTTGCCGGATAGACAAGAAAACTAATCTGCTGTGAAAGTGTGTGATCAAGTTAGGGTTAGGGTTACACACAAAAAAAAAGTCAAAGTCCTGTTTTTGACTGGCTTATTCACACAAAAGGTGAGGGAGTCTGGCAGGATGACCTGTGCTTGAGAGTCAATGGTGACGTGTCAGCATAGACCTATAATATATGGAATCTGGCAGAGGCCATATATGCCATATCCACATCGTCAAAATGTTCAAATCGCTCATGATCTACCACTGTCATATTGCACACCACTACACTTATATACATGTTGGGAATGTGAGACAAGGGAAAAAATCCATAATATGAATGCACCAGTGAAGTTGAAAGTTATGCTAGAGCGGTTGCTAACTTACCATCATCATGGCGACACATACTGCACAACCTTGATGTTTCTTTCAGTATTTTTCCATTAAAAAGACCCCGAAAACCACCATAATCATGTCCATATCCGTAATGCATTACGGGTTTTCCACTTGTTTTGATTATTTATTTTACATGTAGGGGAAACCCTGGTTTTGTTTTGTGAACTGTTTAATGAATTGGTTAAATAGTTTCAGCAATTGTGAATTTGAAAAAACATGGTTCAACAAATGTTTATTTCTTAATTACTTTATTGATTGTATTGTATGGCAAATTGGTTTATTTCTTTTCCATCTGCCAGCCACCATATTAAGCAGGTGACCTGATATAACATTTGGTAACTCCATGTTCATGGAATTCCACTGTTTAACGGGAGATGAATGTAAACAAACAGGCGAGGTGTTGTGACACCTCGCTTAAGTTTAATTCGCGTCTTATAAAGGAGGCAAGAAACAACTGCAGAGTTTGTTTGTTTTTTTTACACAATTTCGTGTTACGGCATATGTCACTTCAGCACCCGTTTCTTTATAACAAGCACTTTATAACACATTGATTTTGTTGCGAGTCTATTGTCCCACTTACGGTGTTGTTGAGGAAGAGAATCGTGTGAAGTTAGAGAAGCGTTTGTTATTTTCAGCATTGCTGGAATTGTTTAGATTAGACGAGTTGAATTGACGGATACATTTACTTAAAAATATACTATCATACTTGCGAAGGGCTATTTGAACATTTAGCGCTCCTCTAATATGATGACCCGAACTACTGTCACTGGGCATTCGATTAGAACTGAAAGGACTTGGGGCTGGCGTGAAGGCTATTTCTAGCTCGCCAACTCAAATGGTGGTAGTAGCGATTCGGGCTATAGCTAATGCTAACAGAGGCCTTGCAATTGGCATCTGTGAGAAATGAACCAAGGTCAATTCGGGTGTGCGGGTCACTCTTCTGAACCCTCTCGTTTGTGTCTCTATGCCGAGGACAAGACAAGAACATGTTGATTTTAGTGTAATTTCTACCGCTAAACGGGCGGGACCGAGAAAGCACCATGTTTGGAAAGAGGAAAGCAGACTGATCCCCCTATTGCGCTCACGGACGGGCGCTCTCAAATCCGTTAGGTCACTTACCCGCCGCCCGAAGGAGCTCCAATAACATCCCAAAGGATCATCTGCCGTTTGCAATGGTAGCAACGTAAAACAGAGGGAATTTGTCCGTCCCCATCTGCTGCTCCGCCATGAAACCAGAAGCATCCAGCTGAAGCGCCAACCGTTTCAGACCCACACCAACAAAACCATAAGTGGGTGGAGCTACAGAGCAAAATGCCAGATCGGATGGGACTCTTTCAGACCCCCAAACTACTGACCCGAGAGTGGGAATCGTACACATTATTAAACATTAAATGCGCGCGAGTACAATGAAGACGTTCAGGCAATACTTGGGGATACCATTCAACATGAAATGTCCACACAAATTAGGTATACTGTTGTGAGAATGCTGTCCTCAAATGTAAATGGCTTTAAAAACCAAATTAAAAGAAGATGGATTACGTCCAAAACGTAAAAAAAAAAAGATCAAGCACAAGTCATATAGCTTTAGCACGAGAAATGAAAACAATCTTGATTCAGAACATTTTAATTTGGTTATGGATCATTTGTACTGAGCCCTGGAAGTGACATGCATGCGCTTATTTTTTGGATGTGACATGTATGACTCAATTTTTTTTATCCCCAGATAATTTGTACCTCGAGATAATTTTTATATTGCGATCACTGGATTTTGTGAATACATCTCTATATACAATCAGTCTGTTGTGGGAGGACAAGCGCCATGGACCCAGAGTGGTTGATCAGCGTTTTATTTCCATTCAGGTAGAACTCACATGGAGAGTCTATGTAGCTTAGCCACATACGGTATTCATCAGGGTGCTTAAACACAGCGACTTATTCTATAGTGATTATCGTGATTCTACAGTCATGGACAACTTTTGCGAACGAAACAGCACATCACACGTGCTTCGCCCTCCAACGGCCTTCCCTAATGGTTAATCCACATTGAGGCACTGAGACTTCGATTGATTGGCTCTCCACCCAGGAAGGCACCACCTAGTGTGTATCCTCGTCTTCCGCTGCTCAGCCTCTTTTTCCACTCAGCCTGCGACTTATCACAGCCCTCCGGTTGCGGTTCACTAAGTCCTTCCGCGCCGGCCCCGACCCACGACCATGACCGCTGTTTTTATGAGACGGAGATGGGTCTCAACGTCTTCCCCAAGGATGACGATGAGACCATGTCCTCCGTTTTGGAGGATGCCAGCGGGGCACCACCAGAGGAGCCGGCCCCTAGAGTCTACCCACTGGATGAGATGCCTCACCTGTTCCGAATGGCCAGGAAGACTCTCGCTATAGATCTTCCTCCCACCTACGAGCCCCAGGTAGAGGATTTCTCCACCTCCATGGTTGCCAAAGCGCAGAAGAAGGTCCCTAGACCTGTCTTCACCTGCCCCAAGGTGGCACACCTCTGGCCTCATTCAGCAAAAGAGATGTAGCACCCGCTGAGTATCAATGCGCCCTGCAGGACATTCACTGGATACGCAACTGTGGAGGCCAGGCTAAAGCCTGACCCACTGCTCCCATCTGTGCCTGGAGCTTCTAATAAAGCTAACCAGCGCACACCGCTGGGTGTAACCGAGCTCTGGATGTAACCCCAGACGCACTTTGTCAGGGGCCTCAGCCCGTCTTCCCTTGATAAATAAAACTAACTTCCTTCCAATATGGAGAGACCTGTAGGGTCCGCTCTCCCCTTGGATGGATAGGTTAGGACAGGATACACGCTTCAGTTCTGCCGCTGTCCACCAACATTCGATGGGGTGAACAGCACGACAGCCCGATCTCAACAGGAACGGGTGTGCTAGGAACAAGAAATCTGCTCCCTTCACGAGAAGTGAGTGATATCAAAGGTTCCTCTGCAGAAATGCAAAGCGGGATATTACTCAGTTTATTTCCTAGTTCCAAAGAGATCGGGGGCCTGAGGCCCATCCTGGACCTTCGGAGGCGAAACACTCACAATGTAACACGTCTGGGAGGTCCTGAAGACATACAGGTCATGAAGAGGTGGCAGGCTGCAACCGATCACCTTCTCAGCAGAACGCACAATGCGCTGCATTCTGCTCTTGTCCTGGCACTGCTGTCCCAGACGGCGATAGAGAAGGTGAGGACGGACTTGATGATGGCTGTGTAGAACTCACCAGCAACTTTGTTGGCAGTCATAGTTTTCGTAACTGCCGCAAGAAGAACATTCTCTGCTGCTGCTGCTTGTCACGCGGATGCTCCATCAAAACACAAAAATAAATATCAAAATAAAAGTTTAAATGTTCATTATTTCAAAATTACAGCAAGTTAATGTCTGCAAAATGACTGCCTTGCTCAAAATGCGCCTCAATGCTACAAATACAATACATATACAAAGATATAAATATAAATACAAATGTAGTTCTGTGTCTGAGGGTCACTGCCCAGTTCAGTGGATCACAAATGTAAACCCCTCAAGCCTATAATGTAACAAAGCACCTTCTGCAATGCTCGCAATTCAAACAGATGAGTTCTTTCCGTTCAAGTTTATTTTGGTCTGAGACAAATACAAAAAAAGGTGACCACTGGCACTCACTTGTTATGTCCCTACTTTGATGATCTATAAATACGCTACACAAAATAGTCCTTGGTGTCTCGTGAATAGGGATTCACAAGACACCATCCCTACTTACTTCAAGTGTTGGTACAAAATATACTTAACTGACAGTCTGCTGTACTGAATATGTTTTCAATTATGTATAAATTTTCTATCAAAATTTAACAGTCATTTATTAAAATCTAACTTCCACAAACATTAAACTGAAACCAACCAAGATTTGGAAGATTTTCCTGACTCATTTGCAGTCTTTGTGCACACTTGTCGCCACATCTTGATAAAATTTTACTGGCTGATTTTAGTCCATCATCACCAGTTCTTTATCTTGTCAGTTCAAAAACTTCACGATCATTATTGCTCTGATGATTTAGGCAAATTCAATTTGCTCTCTCCACGATTTTAGTTTTGTGCCCCGTTGGCCACTGCAGCGTCTCCAGTAACTAGTTCTCCAAAAGGCACACATATCTTCCTCCCTTCTCTGGAAGATTCACCGATCTCCAATTATTGTGCCCCGATCTCGACTGGAGGTCCATTAGCTGTCACTCCAATCCTTTTATTATTTTTTTTCTCCAGGACTTTCACTTTAGTTTACAGAGATGGAATATTGTCTTCAGTTGACAAAATCCTTCTTTCTGCCTCTGTGATTCGCTCTGCACAGTCAGTGATATCTTTCCCCACACTTTCAATAGACTCCATCAAACCGAGTGGAATTTTACATTTTCATGCCAATGGCAGTCAAAATCACTGCTGACATTGCACCAGTTTCTCTGGCCCCTCCAATTAATTTGTAGACATTAATGTCCAACTAAAAAATGCGTGAACATGCAAAATGTATTTTGGAGCTTGAATTAAAAGCAATTGCGCCACAAATAACATTTTAAAAATCTTCACCGCTGGAGAGAATAATAATTGTCATCAATTCGTATAATTAATTATGGGCCTGTGTATTATGTCACTACAGTCATCAGTTTTCAAAATCTTCCTCCTTTATAAACGAACTTGGAACTTCTGTGTTGCTGGATGACAATGAATTCTGCCTAGAATGGAAACTATATTCAGCCTCCTTATCCATAGGGCGTAAATGTTGGATGTCACACATTGTATGCCCCCATCATCATATACTCCCAGAAGGAGAGATGAAATATGTGACTGAAATTCAGGTCTTTATCTTGTTCCTCCTCAGACAGGCATCTGGACTGGTGGAAGATGAACAATGGAATCAATTTTACACACACAATTACACAACAATTGCAGCCAATAGTGTGCAAATGTGTGTGAAAATTTGTTCAGACCGAACACATGAACTGCCATTAATTTTGGCTCAGCAAATGATTTAACAAAAATGGTAAGAATTCATTTTACTTGTGACGGACATGGCATGGGGATGTGTTTTGTGTTCAGGAAATACTCAGGAAATGAAATCAAGATATGTTCAGTTGGCCGCAATCTTAAGTCCACGTCGGGATTAGAAGCCCGCAGCGTACTTTTTTCTACCTGAGAAAAAGGGAAATTTGCTCAATGGTTGAACAAATCAAGCGCTGCATCTTCTGTTCACAGAGAAGCTTTTTCAATAACCTTTATTTTTATTTTAGACCTGAACAATCAAGAAATCAGAACTTCATAGCCTAGCAAAAAGCATCCTGTACATCTTAAATGTTTCCAGACTTAACAGTTCAACACACAATTGAGGAATCAAATGATGACTTGTCTCGCTATGCAGACATGCTGCTTTAGAAAAGGGACACGAGCAAATAGTGAAGTTCCAAAAACAAGCCAAACACAAGTGTTCCCTTTAGACCTTGTTCTAAGTGATTTAGAAAAGTACAGTCAATGTCTTATTTACAGAGAAATGAAAGTGTAATATAATTTCAGGTTTGACAAGACTTGGAGGATTTCTGCACTAAAATAATGAACATCGGCATTGTCGCATTGACACTTTCACCTGCTGAACATTCTACTCCATATCCTGAGATGAGCTACTGATGACTTTTACTTTTAATCTTTTTTTATGACATCTGAAGTTTCTAAAACTCAAAAGCTGCTTTATTGCCTGATAGAATATGTTTTTATATATTTGGAGAAAAGCTGTAGCCAAATATCATAGGAACAAGACACAGTGAGTTACTGCATGCAACAGGGCTCTTTGTCTTGTGCTACAATTGCAAAAATCAAACTCCAAAATGACAGCAGATTACCAAAAAAGTACAGTAGGTGACAGACAAAAGAGCAAGATGTGAGCATGTTATCCGCAATTAACACTCCTGTCTTCTGTAGAGCTTATTTAAATATCATATCCAAATTAACTTTATATGAAATATTTGAAGTCTTTTGTCCCCCCAAATTTCATTCTGACGCATGACTTCAGGTATCAATATTAAATGCCGTCTCAGCACTTTGAGAACTTTCCAAATTAAAGTGGGAAACCACAAGGGGGTTCTAGGCCTCAGATAACCGTGGGCTGTGGTTTGGCAAGTTCTTACTAACCCACACATAGAACAGTTCTTTGGGTGAACTGAAATGAGCTACTAACACTTCATGGATTGATGCAGATCACTAGCAGCCTTGTTCCTTTCATGATTAGACACATGTACTCTTTTCTCCAAGACTTTCCCAGTGTTTTTTATGCTTCCGTTTTTTAAACAGTTACAACAAGAAGCTGAGCGGGAAGGAAAAACTATCTCCACACACATTTATGAACAGAAGGCAGGAAGGACATCCAACTCGTGACAAACATACCTGGATTAATCCAGGCAGGTATAAGCATCAGTGTGCAAAAGCTTCCAAGCAAAAGTAGGATGGGAAAATAAATATGATTTGAACCTTTACTTAACAGAAAGCTTTTTTTATTTATTTATTTTTTTGACACCAGTAGCTGTCCTCATCATCAACAACCAAAGGGGGGTAATGTTTAAGTGTGATTATGCCTTCAAATATTTATTATCATTCGAGAGATGAGGACAAAAAAAAAAAATCAAATCAAAACTAAATAGGTATCTGGTTGTCCTAAGACATCAGGCATCCCTGGTCGAAGTCATCATGACCATATGAAAGTAGTTGTGTGTAGGTGAGTCTTGTCAAAACGTGTCCACCCATATCCCGAGCCCTCTCTCCGCCAAAGAACGGTTGATTGAAATTACCTAGAGGAGGAAGGAGAAAAAGAAAACATGAGTGGCAATTGCAGTAAAATAATTTCATAAAAGTCCTTGAACAATACCTTTCTTTCACAGACTAGTGTTAATTCATTCTGAATTAAGTCACCTGATCAGCGTGTAGTCTCTGAAACCGTTACCACCAAATGTCCATCTCTCATTTCTCTCTACTGTGTCACCCCCCGATTCCCAATTTGATCAATGTATACACACATTTTTGACCAATCACGAGCGACTTTTACAGAGAATGAAATAAATTCATAAATTGGCTCTTCAACATTAGCCAGCTCTACTACTGTACATAGCCGGCTGTTCCACCGGCTGCACATCCCATCGAGCATATAGCAGTGTCCCTCAGTGGACGGTGATCTTGCACCGGCAGTGGTTAAAATGCAAGAGACTTGAGAGCCCAGTGTATTGCGCTGGCCCGTGTCTCTGTGCCTGCACACTGATTCAAGGACAGGCCAAGCGCAACTTGGATGGAGACGAGGATGAATCCACGGAGAGAGAAGAGAGAGACAGGACACCTTGACGTGTAAATTGGAAATAAATGTGAAGGTTTTTGAGGTGATTTCATAAAATAACTTAATTGAGACTTCCGGTTATGGCGGCTTGCTGAGGTGACGCACGCTGTTCCACTCTGCCATCCTAGTTGTAGAATCATAATCAATAAGCCTGTTTTAGGACCAATATTGCGTCTAGCAACGCATTTGTGTACAAAGATAAGGCGGATGACCAAAAAAACGGAACTTGCACGACCAGACGAAGCAATCTAACTTGCCACACTTTTCATGAACTAGTGGCTATTGGTTGCGATGTACTGTTGGTTGGAGAAACAGCCAAATGACAACAACATGACCACATCAAATGACTCTGTGTTGGAGATATCAACAGCCATTGATATTATAAAAAAGGGGAAATCCCCAAGGTTTGAAGGGCTACCTGTTGAAATACAAAAAAAAATAAAGATAATTTGATTCCACCATGATTGGATCAGGGAATCCTTTCAAAAATAGGGAAACTACCAAGATCTCTAAGAGGAGCACTGATTAATTTGCTACTGAAGACTGGAATAATCAAAGTGACAATGTGTCAAAAACTGAGATCAACCAACCTCCTAAAAGTGGATCTAAAAGTAAAATATTGACCCAAAGTCATGAATAAGGAACAAAATAGTTTTGTCCAAGGCAGACAATGGTTTATAATGTTTGAAGACTTTTTAACATTATACATGAGGACGAGGGAACATGTGATACAGCAGTACTTTCACTAGATAAAAAAAGCCTTCGACCAAGTTGAATGGTTTTATTAATTTTAAATTTTATATAGATTTAGTTTTGGAGAGTTTAACAAGTGGGTAAGATTACTACTGAGCCATTAAGTCATTTCCAACTACAATACCTCCAAGGTCTTTAAAATTCAACAAGGATGTAGGCAAGGAGATCCCCTCTCTCCTCTACTGTTCATTTTGGCAATAGAACCATTGGCAATAGTCAGCAATGGACAGCAAGAACACCCTATATCATTGTATGCAGATGATAATTAATATGATATAATTATATTCTTTAAAATGTGAAAATGAAAACAAAAAATAAAATAGTAAATAAACTATTACTACTTTATTAGAACTCATCAATAATTTTGGAAACTTCTCGGGTTACAAGCGAAATAAAGCAAAATGATCAATAATGCTTCTAAATCAATTTGAAAACAAAAATAGCCCTGTAATAACCACTCAATTTAAAATCCCTGACTGATTCACATATCTGTCAGGGATGTGACAGATATGTGAATCTGTCAGGAGATTCACATATCTGTCACATTCAAAATACTGTCAACTAAAACTATAAGTTCTTAATGTTAAGATAGAGGGGGGACTAGGATGTCCAAACCCAATATGATACTTCCGGGCAACTCAATTAAGAAGTAATGACACTCATTGGGAAAAAAAATGAAGGGAAATACACTAAACTAGCCTCTTCCCCTTTATCTTTATTCAGATAATACCCAAAAACTAATAGTGATAACATGATAACTGTGTGGCAGCAGGTCAGAGTTTTTCCAGAGAAATATCTCTGTTTATGGTCCTCTCTGGAGAAACAATGCTTTCTTTCCACAGAAGGCATATGGTGGATTTAAAATTTGGGCTACAAAGTGACTGGAGAAAGTGGGTTACTTATATGGCCCATGTAAAGTCCAAATGTCATTTCAAGAATTTGTTGTTAATTTTTATATACCCAAAAATCATAACTTCAAGTATCTACGGCGAGAAACTTCATCAAAACACAACAAAATAAATCCCTTCAAATCTAACTTGGAAACATTAATGACATTGACCTGTTCAAAAAAAGGGCTCAATTCCAAAAAGTATAGTCAATGGTAGTGATGAAACATCACTGGAAAGACTACTGTACATGCATGGAAAAATGACTTTCCAGAAGAAACTTCACTGGGAGACTGGGAAGATGCATGTACAAAAGGACAAACTAGAAGTGTTATTATATGTTTGAGGTTTATACAATATAACTGTCTCATGAGAATCTCAGTAACTCAGTAGATATAACAAAGACATGCCCAACTGTTGTGTAAAAGGCAGAGAACAAACGAACACTTGTGCTGACATACAAAGATTTTGGCAAGAAGTAAGAAAACATATCCAGGATAAATTACAGATTCAAATACCTTATCTCTTTATCTCCACAACTGTTTATATTAGGTTTATACACATGCAATATAAACATTAACAAGAACCATCACACATTTATTTACTTGAGTATATTATTGCAAAAAGATTGCTAGCTCTCCCCTGGAAGGGACATCAGACAAAACATAAATAGATGGATGGCCGTGTTGTCATTCACTCATTGGGGCTAGAACAGGGACAGCTTATATTAGCATTGGACAAAAAATATCGTCTGAAAAAAAGAATATAGGCATTGAACAAAGAATATTGACTGAAACAAAAATGTACAAAAATTGTAATACATTTTAATACCACTCTAGTTTTCTACCTCAATACAAAAATGTTTCAGCCAATATTCTTTTTTTCAGCCAATATTTTTTGTCTTTCGAGTTCTCTTCAAGGAGATTGTCAACATCCAACTCCTCTCTACACTGTTATTCACAATTAGTTGTGTTTGAACATGCATCTTTAAACAATTTAAAGGGCACATGGGCATGGAATATGGTCATCAGTGGGATTGTCTGTGAATGGAATAAATGTTCAGTTCAGTACATTATCATTATTATTGGAATTAACATTTTCCACCATTATTGTCAGGGAAATCTGAGTAGAAGAGCAAGACAAGTCTAAGTTCAAGGAACAGATATCAGACCAGTCAAGATTGTATTGTCACTCGAGGGTCAGAGGCGTCGCTGCAGACCAGCGTCTCAGACAGACGTCGCGAAACTGACAGTGAGCACTCACCCTCTTCGATCTTATATTGAAGAAAGAAATCAGAGATCAGATGTGGCAATGAATCAAATAGAATGGAAAATTACCAGGAGGGTTTCAAATATGTCACCCAGGTGTGCACATCACAATCTGCGTTTCTACACTTGAATCACCTCTTACACAGCGTGCGGTCAGTCTGCCTAGTTTCTAGTTGGTCTCTTCAGCAGTGTACAGTGACATTGTGACATTTAATCATAGATATCATAATGTTTGATTAATTCCTTTTACAATTATCAACACATATGGGTTACAACAAATGTTTGCAATTGCAGACAAGTCATGGCAAGAAAAAAATGTTTGATTTAGGATCAAAGATTCCCTTTGCCAATTACACAGTAGACAAAGGAGTTGTGTGGATGGAATAGGAAGCAAAGCACAGCTTCTAAAAAAAGATCTTAAGCCGAGCCCAGCTTTCACGATACGCCTTAAGATTCTATTAGGAGTCAGGACAATGATTCGATTTTAAATGGATAATCAATTAAAAAAGAAATCGTGACCACTCACCGGTTAGTTTCAAAACTGTCAATTTTGTGAAAGAATTTCTACTTTATCAGAATAAAAATGCCTAGACGATTTCTCCCACTTTTCTCAAGTAGTACTTGTACATCAAGACCCGCAAACTAAACTGTTCGATGGCACTTTCAGATGAAATGAGTTTTGTATATCACATGACAGACTCACCTCATCTCCCACCATATTCCACAGGTGTACCAGTGGCAGTCCAGTGTTATTATCATAGTTTGACACCTTAAGAAACAAGGGGGGCAAGTCAGTCTGAAGCAATCATATTTATGCGATTCCACAACCATTAACCTGTGCAAGCAGAGCAACTCCTCTGGTCAACTCCTCCAGTGCAGATGTAGCTGCGGTGGAAAAACGGTCTTCTCCTGAAAACAAATGGACATTGCAGTTAAAAAATAAAATTAAAAAACAGCTATGTTGTGGCAGACCATGGTTCAATCACGGTGCACCCTCACAACAGCGATCATTGACACGAGCGCTGACGCTGAAGCCAGGCAAATGAGAAACCCATCGCAAAAAATGTGGTTCTCACTCGCTCCAGATGTGCAGCTTGATGTCATCCGTCCCTTTGGTACATACCACACTTAATACTGACTAAGTGGTATTAGCTTGGAGTTGGCCTCTAATGTCGTCTTCTATATAACCATAGAGTGTGGGATGAAGGCTCTTAGCAACCTGTTGATATTGGCTCCTCTCGTGTTACTTCCCAATTCCTTTCTGTGACCCACTCATGTAGTGGCCCGCTCATCTTAGCCGCAATGATGTCTGACTGGAGCTTCCATGTTGTACAGGTTATGGGTCGTAGTAGGATGGGAGGAGACCCCTCATCCTTACTCAAACTGACGGATAAAGCGCATCTATCTGTCTTAACGTAATGGGACTTCCTTTATGTCCACTACAGGCCACTGTACCAAGACGGCAGTAGAACATCATTTATGAGCTACGTGTGCAACCTCAATCTAAAACAAACATGTAATGAGGATTTTTTTTTTTTTTTTTCAAACACTACGCTGTTGCCTTTTCCCCCCAATTCCTTCATCTTATCAGTGCTTTGTCTCATATCAACATCTAGTATAATCAGTGGTGCAGCGATCCGTTTGTCACCTTTGAACACGTAAATCGTGTCACTCAGTCCCTCATTCCCACTTTGAATTTGCTTAGTGTAGATGCACATTTCAACCAACCAAGTGCGACTTCTAACTGGGAATGAAAAGAGATAAAAAAGAGAAACTGGCTCTTAATTGAGAGCGGGCTCCAGTAGTTGACCTCGAAGTGTTGACTATAGAGCCTGGTTTTCTCAGTTGCACAAAAGCGGGTCTTGCCTTGATTTGAGTAAAAAACAACTACATTTATAAATATATATTAGTCGTATGTATGAAAAACATGTCATAACTGCATCAGTTCAGAACGTGATATCAAAATGATGATCAATTACAGCAAGAGATTGAGGAAAAAAAAACCAACTGATAAACTTACCAGGCAGTGGGACAATGTTGTCAAGTAGGACTTCAGCTCCTTGAAATGGTAATGTCACAAAATCTGATCTGAAAGAAAAATAAATAAATAAATAAAAACTCATTTCACACTAATTTCACTCATCAGACGAGGTTGCTCCTGGAGTTGTTGTATTTCCTATCGAAATGTATTATCCATATATTTTTTTTTTTTGCATCAAAATTGTTTTTCTAATACAAAAGGTCACAAAAAGCAATATTGAGTGTACATTAAAAGTTGAGTGACAAAAATAAAATAAACAAACCAACCCATTACCCACCCACAAATTTAGTTTTGGATAATACTGACAGAGGGATCTTTTCCATGCTTAGTATGAAATAACATCTTTTAATCAATGAGACAGGTTTGGTGGGGCAGCATCCTACCATCGCAGCAAAATAGCTCGACGGGCAACTAGTAAGGTGAATAAGACTGTCCTTCTGGTAGATAGAGTAAACTGTTCACCATCCTCTCCAATGGGGCCAAAAGAGCAAACAAAGGGTCTGGAGCGATGTTCTTCTTGGTGACTGCAGATAAAGTTTTCCAAAATGAGTCCAGTTGGGGGCAGGTCCAGAACACGCGAGTGAGGGTGGCCTCAGGTCCCCCACATCTGTTTACATTGAGGACTTGCGTCTCAGTAGATGCGTGACAGTCTGGCTTTAGACATGTGGGCTCTGTGCACCACCTTAAACTGAAGGAAACCGTGGCGAGCACAAAAGGAAGTCTTATTTATGTGAGCTAAAATGGCTCTTGGTCCAGTATGTAGTCCATAAGGTTAGACTCAGATTTCTGAGGGAAGCTTGAAATCACAGATTGAATGAAGTGTCTTATTTGCAGGTATCTGTAGAAGTGTGATGACGTTTTTAGAGAGCTGTTCAAAACTGCTAAGAGTTATGAATGAAAAAATCCTTGAACTTGTGTAGTCCTTTTCCATGCCATTTGAGAAAGGCCCCATCAGAGACAGAGGGTTTAAAGTTATGATTATTAGTAATTGGCCCACAGAGGGAAAAAAACAGTGTATGATGCAAAGTAAATTTGCAGCCCAGTCGTGAAGATGGAAGTTGGGTAACTTAATGCCTCCCATTTGTTTGGATTTCTGAAGGTGTACTTTGCCAAGTCTTGGTGGTTTACCCTTCCATATATAGGAGGAAATAACAGATTCCAACATGTCGAAGAAATATGTAATATAAATACTGGTATAGCTTGGAAAAGAACGAGAAATTTAGGAAGAATACTCATTTTTATCAAGTTAATTCGACCGATCGAGGAGCTGGATAAGGGAGACTGTATGAGTTTTTGTCTTATTTGATTTAACAGCTTTAAAAGGTTGTGTTCAAACAGATGTTTGTGCTTCTTTGTGACTGTTATGCCACGGTATGTAAATTGATTTGTGACCACTTTGAAAGGAATATTAACATTGATGGATTGCTCTCCATTAATAGGGAGTAGTTCACTCCTGTAAATTAATTGCAGAAATTACCTAAAAATATGGAGCTGAAAGAAAAGGCGTTTGACACATACCTGATTTGTCGTAGAGAGTCAATCTTCACACGGTCATATCCACCATAGTCAACATATCTTATCTCTACTTCATTTGTTTCTTTATAGAACGTAATAACTTGAGCTCTCCACCATGCTCCCTCAACCGCAGGAGCCGCACAGATGACTCCAACTGGATCAAAAAGTAAAAATCAAAATCAGAGAGAGAGAGAGAAAGAGAAAGACACTGGTTGCAAGACATCTACTCTTTTTTTCAAATCCAAATTCTGGCACCAAGGTAAAACAAGTCACAGCAACAATGGTTGTCATGGCAATGCTTCAGTGCAAAGAGTGATTTACTGAAAGCTACGAATTTATATATTTATAATATGTGCCACTTCTAAGTCACAAATCGCCCATAACGCTTGGTTATGAGGGCTAAAGTATGAGAATTATGGGAGGAATTGGAATATACCCACAGAGTGAACAGCTTAACCTTACTGCTGGATCCTGGATAAGAGCTTTCGTTTGTTTGAGTGCCTTCAGGCTCCACAGAGGCACTCCTCAAACCCACCTCACATCGTTTCTCCATTACTAGAGATGTACTAATAGCACTTTTTGAGCATTGAAATTTGAGTACTTGCCAATATCAAGTACCAATATGAGCAATTCATTGTACCATAACCATTTTAAATTTGCGAGACTTGATTGATCTCCTTTAAATGAATGAGTGGCTCCACATAAATATTTTAGGTCCTCAGATTAAGGAAAAAATACTCATATTAATATTATTAACTTCAGTTGATGACACATTTTTGCATATTTTGCAAATTTTTTATTGGTGTCAGATATTGCATGCTGGCGCTACTTGAGTGTTTCTGAACTCTGTTACCTTCAGCTGGGGAAGGGAGTGTGGGGGCCCCTGGCTGCGAGTAGCAGATGAACATTTGCTGATCCAGGCTGCGCAGGGCATGGTAGGTAGGGTGTGTGTGCTGCTGCACAAAGATGTGGCCAGCGGATACAATATTCACCACAATCACCTCAACTGTTACTCCACTGGGAAGAAGAAGCTTGGAGGGGAAAAACACCGACATGAAAATGATTGTTCAACAAGCATCGCACACAGAAACACGCTAAAATTTGTTTTATATATTCAAGTCTTCAATAGGAGAAGAAAGGCAAATATGAAAATATTTATACATTTAAATTACAGGTATTATTGTATATTTAAAATGGAAGTCGAATCGGGGGAGGATAAGTTGCGTGTCAAAGAAGAAAAAAAAAGTCACCACAATGGACTGCATGCCACATTTTTGAGGAAGAATACTGTATGATATAATTTAATTTGATCTGGCATCACTAAGCTGCTTTTCAACATTCTGTTTTTGACACACCATTTTCTGTGCTCTGATAGAGAGGCAGTGGCATTGCATGAATATTTAACAACAAGAACTGGTGATTAAGGCATCTGTATCCATTGCCTTGGCAACTACCAATGTAAACTGCACCGTTGACAAGCCACTCCCAGGAGCACATTGTTCAAGCACCCATCTGTAAACTTGCCCCCTGTCAATTTTGTCCACTATTAGCAATTCTTGAATAATCACCACTTTTCGATAGCAAGACTTTCGCTCATTCCAAACTTCCTTCCTGCTACTTTATTATTGTATTTGGCTGCATATATCACTACGTGCATCATATAATCTGCAGAATAAGTTGTTTTACTACATTATGGCTTTTGGGGGTTATTGTGTCCAGCATCTCCCAGTTGTTGTTAAATTAATGTTAAAGTGAATTTTCTGTGGTACATGAATAACCGATACCGGTAGTTGTCACAAGGCTAGAATGCCCTCTCACAGCTGTAGGTGATTACTAGGTGGTTACTTCTTGGTATTGAAAGTCAATGAAAAATAACATTTGAGACAACATGAGAGATTTTATATTTTGATACTGAGTCGCACCAGCAAATAAGTGCCAGGACAAATAAAAAATAAATAAATGATCTGGAAAATAAGTGCTTTTCCCAAGATTCTCTTTCAGACCTTGGCTAGAAATTGTTTTGATCAAGAAAACGTTTCTCTTCAGGACGATAGGCACGAGGACGATACACGCCAGATCAACTCACAGGTAGAGAACTTGCTCTCTGTATAATTAGAGACACCAGTGGTAAGAAACACCTTGAAGGCCTTGGAACAGTTCAGCTTTTATCTGGACATAGAGACCAAGCACATTAGGCATGAAAGGCCTTACCCAGGAGGTCATGGGCAATGAGGGCAGGGTCAGAGGAGGTGGAGGAGGCGCATAGAAGTTTGTCAAGTCCAGATCTTTAAACTTCTTCCCAATAAGGGACAGGGCTTTGTCCACCTGCTGTTGTGTCCCTGAAATAACAAACATTTTCAGCAAACAGTTGAAATTATTAAAACTATTAAATCTGAGCTGCATTTCTGACCCTCGATGTGACAGATCTGGAAGTCTTGCGTATATGGAAGTATGGAGATGTAAATCATTGCTCCGGAGGTCTGCTTCAGGAAACTCACATATCTTCCTTGCTTCCCAATTAACCGGCCCACCAGATGCTGTAGATGAAAACAGTGTCCTTATTATGATGCATGTACTGAGTTTCATTCAAGTAGATTCAACAGATATATTTGTGTAACATAAAAACTGAGGACTCGAGTAAGTGGGGTTTCACGCTGCGCCCTCTGTCTGAGTGCGTTCGGTTCAGAAGTCTGACATGTGAACACAAGTTAGTCAGGTTTTGGCCTCGGACTTGATCCCGGCTGGACAGCTGCACCTTGTCTTGGGTAAGTCTCTGCGGGGGTGAGCTTCTTGCCTCAAGCGACTCGTGGTGGGGAGGAGCGCGGCTGTCCGGGACTCTTTGTGTGTGCGGATGTTTGATAACTCGTGTTTTCACCTTTATTAGGCTTTTAAACATCTGCGTTTATTGACAGATTTACTTAAATGAATAATGCTGCCCTCTACAGTAACTGTAAATGACACTGCTTTTTCCCCAGACCATTCACTGATCATTTTTGATGTTTGGATCTGTACTTCACTGATTAAAATGTTCTTGATCGTCAGTAATCTTTCACTGTGTTCAACACGTGTCGTGAGAGCAGTGTGGATAAATCAAGACGCTCTGTATTGCACAGCCTATTTCCTTGTACAACAAACATGACAACACTCTTTGAAGTCTCTCTTTGTAATGCGATGCAGAACACCATGCAGAGCTGCCTGAACAATGATGTCTACAACAACAAGATGCAATATTAGTATAGTATATTATTGGGGGCAGGGCTCATGAAAGCGAGACTGTTGGTGCCTCAGAAGCAGGCTGTTAGCACACCTACCACGCAGGTCCGACCGTGACATTTGGAATGTCAAGCAAATTTCCCCAGAAACATTTTTTTTCAGAATGACTAATTTCACCGAGCTAGATGACCAGCCTTTCTCAGATGTCAATAACGCGGAGACGGAAACGACCAAATCTGTCGCCGTTTTGAAGTCGGGTGCAGCGTTCGTCTGCCACCAGATTTTTGAAAATGTCCAGAAAACTTTCATAAATGCAAAAAAAGTCCCACTAGAAGTGACCAGCATGTAAATATTTTAAGGCCATAGCAAAGTCTTGAGTTTCAAACTGCAACGTCTCACATCTAATTAAATGATCGGCACTCTGGTTGATCATATCGGCAGCAAAAATCCTGATTGGAGCATCCCTAAGTTTGATTTTCCGACCCACATAGCACACGTTTCCTCTTTGTTTGATCATTTCTTTGTGTCCATGCTGTCAAGTATTAAGCACGGCTGAAGGTGACTCTTCAGTGCAAAGTGTGATCCAAAGTGTTTTTGGTTGGAGAAAGGTGGAAGACAGGAGGACTGTGGTCAAGATGATCCAAGAACTTGGATCATGTCAATGCACGATCCAGATCAGATCCGCTGACCAAACAAACTCATCACAGAGTCTCTGTAACTACGGATGTCATTGTTAAACGTTTCCTTGAAATAAACGTGCTTAAAACTACAATTTTCAACATAAAATCCTCCTGAATCTTCAGCAGGTCATTAATATGCCAATCTGACAAGGGTTTCTTGTGTCAAAAGTACAATTAAAACTATTATTATTAAATGAAGTCAGCCACACATGAATGACCAGGTAACTTACTGCCGGGTTTCATACAACGCAGAGCTGCATCCCATGCTTTCCCTTTTGCTCACAAAGTCAAAATCTTTCCAGATTCACATCACTTTTCATAGGTTGATTTCTTGCTTCTATGTTCCTTTCCACTCAAATTGAAGCAGTGCTCCGTGTAGACATTTGGTAAAAGCTTTCTTTGAATAAATAACAAATTTGTACTTCCCCATGAAGTCATAGCCTTTTACTCAAAGCATGACCAGTGTCATTTCGCAGCATGGAGAGAAGGTCAATTCTTTAACACTGGTAATTGGATCGGTCAACGCCCAAAGTTCGGGTATCGGTATTGTGACGACAAAAGTTGGATCGGTGCATCCCTAGTTATTTCAAGCCTAACAGCCCCCTTTCTAAATATTAGCTGTGGAACAGTTACAAATCATGGCTCATAATGAGCAAGGCTAATAAGGGAAGATAGAGCTCTCACTCACCTTCGGCACCTCTATTTCCCAGACCACAGGTTCGGAGCCCTGAGAGGAAGTGTGGTTGCTTTGGCTGTCACCACCACCCATTGTGCAACCACTATCAACTGAGTCCATACTGTTTACGTCTGAACCTAAGGATAACAATAGACACATTAAATCATGAAGATTACCTCTATAAAGGAAAAATGACCATAAACTTTCAGAACACTCCAACTAACCAGTGCTAGCAGTTCAATGAAGCTTCTACATATATAGTATTGACTAATATATATATATATATATATATATATATATATATAAATAAAGTGTTGATAGCCTCTGCCTCATCTCTTCCATATGGGTCAAAGTTGTAAGAAAATTCATGCAGAATGGGGTGGGGAAACTGATATAGTTCACTTACCAACTGTGGACTCTCCACCGGACTGGTCCGCATCTGCCTCAAAAGTCAAATGAGCCCCATTTCTAATGTTATCTTCATCCAGCTGCACAGATTCACACAGTGCACCATCTTGGCTTTCCTCAGTCAATGCTAAAACTGATGCTTCCATTGCCCTTTCCTCTGGCAGAGGAGATCGACAGTGGTCACTTCCAGACAGATCAGTTATCTGGACCATGTCTGCTTTATTGTCAAACATCCCTGTATGGAGCTCTTTGCTGGTGATATCGCCCTCAGAGAGGCATGTGCTGCAAGCAGAGTCTTCTGCAAGTGAGGACGCTTCTATACCTTTTAATTTTACTTTTGGCGAAGCACTTTGTAGGTCATGATGCGACGATTCAGGCCAATGTCCTCTTTCTGTTTTATGGCTCTGATAGTCGTCCACTGACTTCCATGCCGAAGAAGAGCATCCATTGGACATACCTTCCAGCTTAGTTTGTGTACTTCCAGTCTGTGCAGACTCAGAAAGACTTTGAAAGCAGTTTGAGGTGACATTCTGGTTCTGCCAACTGGGAGAGACCAACCCATCGGAACATTGATGGAAGCTACTGCAACTTATTGAGTTTGTGCTTGCAACCGAACTAGAAACACAGAGGACCTCTTGGGTGGCTGCTGTGATGACCTCAGTTATGAGTTCAGCTGCCAGAAGCTCCAGAGTTTGTTCCTCACCCGTGCTCCTCTGTGCATTGATGCTTTCAGGAGTTGCAGATATGATGGTGAGGTCTTGAAAAGTACTCGGAGCAGGTGAAGTCACATTCAGAGAGGACGGAGTGCTGGTTAGTATGATTTGGTGGGAATCCTGAATTGAAGAGGAAATATCACACGACTTAGCAGAGGTTACTTGGTATTTTTTAACTGAAGAAATGGTGCAGCCATCATTCTGTAGACTACTGGTGAGTTGGTGCTTTGCAACTTCTCCTTCTGGCTCAGGTCTTTCAGCTTCTGACAAAAGCGTTGTTGGAGAAGAGCAGATATTTGGGATGGACTGGCAAGAAATGATTTCTTTTTTTTTCTTTCCACCAAGAAGTTCCCTTTCTTCATATGAAACGTCAGATGATAGTGGGGTAGAAGGTGTAAGGTTTTCTGGATCTTTACAGCCTTCCGGGGACATGCCTGATCTTCCTTCGGGTGAGGCTAGCACGGGCACAGCAGGCTCACCAAGTTCCTGATTTGTTTCATCCGGATGTAACACTAGTTCAGCTGCAGTTTGTTTCAGTGAAGGTCCTTTTTCATGTGACACATTGGGAAGTCCTTTTCTCTGGTCTGTCAGTGATGTGTCATTGTCTGGACAATGTGCAACTTTTTCAGCCAACCCATTGCTCCCATCTATAGGAGAGTCCTGAAGGGTCACATGATTCGAAGCTCCCTCTGGACTGTTATGACCAATGTGACGTTCTTTTTTGCGGGAGATGAACCACCACCAGCCAATTAAGGCTAGGACTCCAGGCAGTGTGTAGGGAATGACTGATCGTAATTTTAGAGGCATTTTGGCAGGAAACCTTTGTCAAAACCTGCAAACAAACACAAATGAATATCAAATAGATGGAACAAAGCGAAAAATATACAGTATGCATTTCTTACACGTTGATGAATCGTTTAACGGATGAAAGGAGGGATTAATGGTGCTTTGACACTGTAGCGAAATTAGCGTAGTAGTATGTCAATCCAGAATTTTTTTTTAGTACCATTTGATTGTCCCAGTATTTGGACACATAAGAATAGACCCTGCATTTGGCATGGGTATTGATTAGGCACGGTTATTAGTCTCCGTCTTAATCGGTATCAGGTCTAAAACAGGCCAAAATGACCAGATCTGAGCTCTGTATTTTTTTCCCCATGAACCGATAATCCGATAAGCCCAAATATCCTAAATTTCACCTGTGTGACATGCCATATAGTCTTTGATTGATATGAAGTCGCATCAAACAAGGCGTAGAGTCTAGTATTATTGCTTTAACTATTTCAAAATGTCCATGTTGCATTGTTTTAAATGCTTGGCTGAAAACCAACTAGTACCGAATATCCAGTGTGATTAAGATTTTTAGTATCTTTGAAAAAAGTTGCATAAATAGTCGTGAACATATTTACGTTTGTTTGTCAAAGAAAGTTAATTTTTAGATGACTTTGCCGCTAAAATAATAAAATAGGGCGACGCCAATTGCTTGGACGGCCAGTTTATCAACATGGTAATTTATGATCATCATGACTGCCTGATTTTTTTTAAATAAGATGTTATTTATATATGACATGTTATTACTCTTTAAAATTTTACAGCACAATGTAAAATAAATTCCTCCGTGACTGAGGCAGTCAGCTGGAGGTGGTGACGCAGAACCAGGGGCGCGCAGCAACAGCGGCGAGTTGGAGTCCAACCTCAGTCAGGAACCAATAATGGAACAGGAAGTAACATATTAATGATTCCAGAGAATGTGATAATTACTCAATGCTTCTCAATAACGACCAGTTCTCGATGCAAATCCTGTGGCCTGTTTATTACACCAAGAGCAACATGAAGGATCGACACACTGATTTTGATATAGCTGTTGACGTTATCAATGACATCAACTAATTGTTGCAGCCCTAATTCACAGTGAAACTCAGCCAGAATAGACAGGAGAAAGAGGCAGCTCGCAAGAGTGGGGACAGGAACTGCTACAAGAGCTGAAGTATCGGTTTCAGAGGGAGCTGAAGATAAACTTAGGCAGCGGTTCTCAGCCAATGACCAGGCTGCAGTGTGGAGGTGCACAAACTACAGGCCACATGCAATACCTACTCTGAACCACCTCGCTCTTGTACAGGACTTGAACAACTTTTACTGCCGTTTTGAGCAGCCATTTTGCCCGAACCCCTCTGTGGTCTCTCCAGCCCACACTTTACATCAAAGAACTGTGGTGTCTCTTGGTGACACAACAAAGACAAACAATGACACTGACGAGCCTGCCCCCTCCTTCTCTTGACATCCTAGAGCAGACCGTGCTCACGCAGTTCAGGACGCAGAATCTTCGGAAAGCTGCGAGTCCGGACAGCATTTCCCCTGCCATCCTGAGCTGGCTCCAGTGTTCACGGACATCTTCAATGCATCCTTGGAGCGCTGTCATTTCTTGTCCAAAGAAACCAAGGATCACAGACCTATGAGCTCCTGGTTCTCTCTCACCAGAAATCCATCACTGCTTCCCTCCTGGACTCATTGCAGTTCGCCAACTGAGCAAACAGATCTGTAGACAATACAGTAAACCAGGCCCTTCACTTCATTCTGGAGCACCTGGACCACCCCAATAACCTATGCCAGGATCCTGTTTGTGGACTTCAGCTCTGCTTGAAGACACGCTTTGTTGACTAAACAGGCCCGACTCCCTAGCAGGAGAATTATGGACTTCCTGACTGGCCAGAGCCAGTGCGCGCGGCTGGGGACGACTGTGCTGGACACTCTGACCCTCAATATCGGGTCTCCTTAAAGCCGTGTACTCTCTCTATGGCTCTTCCCTCTGTAGATCAGCTAAATTAGGCAGAAAAACTTTATTTAGAAAAACTTGCCTGGCCTCTCAATACATGCTCCTATTTGTCAAAATCACACATTCCTGCCTGCACAACTGGATGACTTTGACCTTTGAGATTCCATGTGTTGATTCAAATGTATTCTGTTTTCAATCCAGATGCCCATTTGTCAAATAGCACTATATTCAGCATTAATCATGGATTCTGTGTGTGCGTGCATGTGTGTTTTATGTATCCATTTATTATCGTGTTTTTTTTTCTTTTTCAATTTTTCTCATTTGAGCTACTTATTGTAATATAACTGGAAGATTGTTAATGTTGTAAGTAGCAGACTGTGAAATGTAAAATCAAGAATAAAATAACTCCAGAAAGGGGTGGACAATATGGAAAAAAAATATCAAGATTTATTTATTTTAGATAACAGTTTTGATTTTATCACACTCTTTTGAATGATTTTATTCCAGTTTGGGGAATTACAGGACAAATCTTTCATCTTTAACTATTCCTCAGCTTAATAAAAATGATTCTTTTATCCCTTCACATTTTGCAGTGCATTTATTTGCTTTTAAATCACGGAGCAAACTGTGATGGTCTATGAGTGTCAAAGTTTAGAAGTGCGGCGTAACGTTAGCTGTTAGCTCAGTGTCAGTGGTGTAGACAGTCTCTCGCGTTGCGGGACTGACAAGGCACACTGGATCATTCTGTCATAAAAGTGTGTGTGGTCAAGATAAAAGGGGCATTACCAGAATGCATCAGCAATAGGAAATGAGGCAGATATTAAGTCATGACTGCTCACTACATCATGAGGTGCCCTAGGAGCGAAGAGTCCCACAGTCCCACATACTCATCGGACTGGTACTGATCACCGGCAATGGCTATGACCTCTGCAGGCTACCAAAAGTGATTTGTTATTATTTCAGCACTTTTTTTGTGAGGATTAAGAGTTTGACTTTTGATGTGCGCCCTTATTGCACTATGGTAGATGGATCCATTTCATTAATTATCTAAAACAACAAGCAACGGGTTTAGTGTTCAGTATTATTGTTGCCCCCAAAATGTGTTTTTACTGTTTTATTGTGTGTGACCTTCAGCACTTTAGACAGACCTCTGGTTTGTTTTGCAATCATTTGGGGACAATGAAAGAACAAAGCAATATTCCACCTGACAGGCAAAACAAGCGGTATATGTTAATGTTTGGAGCTCAGCTGCAGCTTGTCAAGTCTGTCAAAAGTAAACTATAAAAGCTTTGGTTATGCTTAGATTCATTTAAACTACGCTTAGTTTTCACTTAGTCACATGCATGTCTAGCAGGCGGTCCCATTATTAGCTTAAAATGCTTGGGCTGTTTTGTTTTTATCTCGGCTATCCCCGCTGGAATCAACGGAGATGTACCTCCCGGTCGGTTAAGCGTGAGAGTTGAGCTCACTTACTCCTTCTATGACGTCCTTCGGAGTGGTGGTTGCTACCTGACGTCTCACATGCGTGGGCAATTCAAGGCCGCATTTGACATCGAGTCACCTAACACTCATTCATACTCGTTCATAAAAACATGTTCATAAACACGGAGTGAATCAACTCTGGTACCGTAATTCGTGCGGGTTGGTGGTGTTATGGTTGCATCATGAAACCTCGTGTCGCTGATACTAGTTTTCCTTTTCTGGAACAACATTCAGTTAATAACCAATGAAAGGTACGGTACATCACTAGGAGCATAAAGTTGTCGTCGGGATGACGCGTAGTGTGCAACATTTGAAGCTCAAGTTTCCCTGTCCGTCATGGGCCTCAGACCTTCACGCTAGCATCCTAGCCAACAACTTCACATTTAACTTCAGATCTACTACGACTGCAAACTGTTCGCCAATTTCCATAGAACGCGATGTCAGTTTAGGAAATGGCATAAGCAGCGATAAGAAGTCAAACAGTTGTATCCATGCATATCAGACGTAGCATGTACCTATGCGGGCTAATTGTTCAATGACATAGGATTACCACAGTCCACCAAACGACACAACGGACTGCAGGCAGATGGAGTTGCACGGGGTATCGCAGTGGTAACTGAGAGAAGAGTACATTTTTTATTGGACAGGTCGTATCATCTGAATGTCAAACCGAAGGAGCATGCACACAGCTACATGCTAGCACAATTAACTACACAGTTGAAAATACGATTCATTGTTTGAGTTGCGCTTACCGTGATTTCGGATTCGTTGCACCAGCAACTTCAGAGAAACTCTCAAATGTTGTCTGAATGTCAGTTCTATGAGAACGTCCCAGTGGAAAGTCACTCTTTCCTCTCCACGTGTTGACCGACCAGTACTAAAAAATACATACTAAACAGCTGATAAAGTCTCGCGGTACATAAACGTTGAGTCGAGAGTGCAACATGAAATCTCGCGTGATCAGAAGTCACATCAAGGGCACCGTATATGTCTATATAGCCGGTCACTCGCATGTGTTCACCGTTTATTTTAGTAGATAACGATGAAAATAACCGTGATGTAGTCGATGTTAATGTGTGTTTGCTGCTGCTGCGCCAGAGAAACGCTTCTAATGCTTGGTGCTGAAAAACGCTTTGCCTTTGAGAACAGATTAGCATAGGAAAAATGATTCACATAAACATGTATATATTTTATGCTGATGTAATTGAATGTAATTTTATTTTTCCAAGTTACAGTGTTTTTCAGATTCAGATCTTCCATTTTATCATTGTTTAGATTTGGTCGTCTAAATGAACGAATTGAAATAAATACATTAAATAGTTAATAGAGAGTTTAAAATAAATAAATAACTGTAAGTTACATAGCTGGCGTTCAAATATTGGATCATTTGAATGTCCATCGATCAACATACAGCATGGATTTAGCAGGGTGATACTTTTTTAAGGATTATGACAAGCGTAAGCGTGTTAAGAAATAATTCAATATCACTATGAACAAATGCTACATAAAGACAGTTTCCAATCAAGTTTATTGGGCCGAAACAGCACTTAGGTGATCGGGTACAGCAGCATGAATCGAAATAAACATGGACGAGAAATACTGCAAAATACCATCCTTAACTCCCACTAGGAGGCAGCAACACACTGTACGTACTAGTCGGTCTAAACCAGGGTGTCCTAACTTCCAGCAAAGGCCGCAGCGGATGCATGTTTTTGTTTCAACCCATGGAACTTGCACTGTTAAATCAATCGGGTGTTGGTTACTTGTGTTGCAGTTAGTGTTACATGAAATGTCAAGTTTAATATCAATGCATATTCTTCATAGCATATTCGTCATGTGAACAACCATTTTTGACGCCAACATAACAATCTCTATTTAGTGGTGTTCATTCTCTTTAGTAAATAGAATATTTTAGTGTATGACTCCACGATTAGCCGACTTTTTAAATGTATGTAATACATTATGGCTTGTGCATATGTAACTCCTCTATTCTTTCGTTTCAACAGAATGTGACCACTCAGGTTTCAAGTTTTTCAGATCTCTTAACAGGACGAACAAAAAGAACACTGGGATGGGGTCTCGACTTTACACGACCGCTGCTCACCTACACATCAAAATTTACAGTCACAGTGAAACCCGCACATCCACGTGACTAACAGTTTCGCACACTTTTCCCGAACATGACGACAACTCCAGGAAACATTCACAACTGTTTGTCACAAAGCCAAACATTGATGGTGCTTATACTAACAATAGAATTCTCATCTTCACTTAAAATGACTGGTTTCGATGTCAAAACATTAATTTTCAGCAGAGTGGTGTGTGCATTAATGGCTGTTCAAGGAATGTTGTCTGGCTTTCACCACAACTTCATTTAGTTGTCCGTGTTGACTTTCTTGATGAAGTCTATGATTAAATTAATTGTCAACTGCCATTTTATTCCATATAAATGAGACTTTTATGATGCACTGGAGTTTTGTAGAGAAGGTTCACGTCTGTAGATTGACTTTACCGTCTGAAGTTTTATATCAATTTATACGGTAAAATGTGGTTAAAGTGAAGCAGATGACGCAAAAGAGCTCAAAATTGAGCCGCAGGTAGGAAAGTTACACTTGGTATTTTCATTTTTCTATGCATTGTACTGCAGCTGAGAGACAAATTATTTTTAATTTTGCACTTGGAATTGCCTTAGTTTCTTCTACTGTTACAAAATTAACTTACCTTTTTTGGGGTGGTAACTATGTCTTGACAAGGACATTCTACACCTTAACAAATACTTCTGTTAAGCCTACCTACCTGGTTACAAGATCCACATTCAGCCACTTGTGATGTATCCATAGTGTTGACAGATGGATCTTCATAGTGTTCTTCACTGTCTTTAATCTCTTGAGATGAGAAAAAAACAGAATGTGCCTCTTGTTTTGTGCAAATATAAAACTTAAGTGTCTTAAGTTTAGCTAGCTTATTGTTTTTGAAATCGGAGGCATCAAATGTAAAGTCTTCAGCAGGCCCTTTTGCTGAGCATCCATGTCTAATATCATGAGTAAAACACTGAATGAAGAATGCACCCATATAATGCTGTTGTGCAATGTCAAGCCACAAAGCTGTTCAATGAAGAACCCGGAAAGGAGCGCCCATATACACTCCTTACATCCTACACAATAAATAAGCTCGGTGATGCAGGAATAGTCCTGGAAGAAGTAAAACACGCTCAAAATCAGACACAATTCACACTGAATTGACACTGAATACAGAACTAGCGCAATGACATCAACCTATTGGACTGATTACGTAAGGTTTGAACATTCATGGTCTGAATAATCCTTTCAACAGGACGAACGCACAGTGCGAGTACTAACAGAGAGTTGTCCGGGAGCACATATAGACTTCATTGGAACACTGTGTACCCCAACGGGAACACTTGTAGTAAAAGCTGGAGAATTTACATGAACAGGCTTGACAACTTGGAACACTCATATCAGGAGATGGCATGACAGGGTCAGAAGGACATGTCTGAACAGAAACACAAATGTCAACACACTTATCTACAGAGCCACAACTAGCCGCACATGTAGCCACTGTAGGTAGAACTGAGTGTACCTGCTCTGATGTTGTCATAGGGAGCTCAGAAACCCAGTGTTGAGTACAAGAGGTACTATCCACAGCAAGTCGATGTTCATCCATGGGGGTAGATTCCACAACATCTAGGACACCACGCCCACAAGTAGGCACAGGAAGGGCTCCATCATGTGGAGATGAAAGCAATGGTGAAAAATCCTCAGATCCCTTCTCACTAGGATCACAAAATGAGTGCAGAGAGGCCACATCCAGCTGCATGATAGGTTCGTCTGAGGGTTTGCTGTCAACGTCCCCATCCAAAGCACAAGAAGAGACCAGTGAGATAGACTCATCAGTTTCAGGCAGGAGTCGTAGGAAATTCACACACAAAAGCAAGTTATGATGGACAGTCTTCAAATGGCCCAACAGGATTAGGAATCTCAAAGGTGTGCGTCTGTGGATTGCTACTGACCACTGTGTAAACAACATTGTCCAGCGATCAGCCAACTTCATACGATTCCTCTCTGCCTTATTAGCCAACAAAACTCTGTCGCCAGGCACAATCTCTACTCCCTTCACTCGACGGTTGTATACATCGGTCTGGCGTTTCTGTCCAGCACTATCTTTCTTCTCTGCCAGTAACATAGCTTCTCGAAGATCCTTCCTCAGTTCTTCCATATAAATGGGGAGTGAAACTTGAGTTTCATCACGCAGAACAGACTAAGGTGCAATTAAACTACTCAGCTGACCCAATCCCCATCGGATGATAAGCTGTTGTTCTAGATTTCTTGACACCTGAAACTTGAAGCAGGGATGTGATCAATTCACTTTCGAAGTTGGCACCCTGATCAGAGTGAATCCTGTCTGGGAAACCATAATAGCAAAAGTAGTTGTCCCATAACTTCCATGCAACTTGCTCGGCCATTTGGTCAGGACACTGATGTGACAGCCGGGTGAAGGGGTCAGTCACAACCAGAACATCAACACTGCAATTTTTAGAGTCTTCTGCAGACCAATCAAAACTTCAGATCTACTACGACTGCAAACTGTTCGCCAATTTCCAAAGAACACGATGTCAGTATAGGAAATGGCATAAGCAGCGATAAGAAGTCAAACAGTTGTATCCATGCATATCAGACGTAGCATGTACCTATGCGGGCTAATTGTTCAATGACATAGGATTACCACAGTCCACCAAACGACACAACGGACTGCAGGCAGATGGAGTTGCACGGGGTATCGCAGTGGTAACTGAGAGAAGAGTACATTTTTTATTGGACAGGTCGTATCATCTGAATGTCAAACCGAAGGAGCATGCACACAGCTACATGCTAGCACAATTAACTACACAGTTGAAAATACGATTCATTGTTTGAGTTGCGCTTACCGTGATTTCGGATTCGTTGCACCAGCAACTTCAGAGAAACTCTCGAATGTTGTCTGAATGTCAGTTCTATGAGAACGTCCCAGTCAATACAGACAATTTCCATTATGGTGCAGTTGTTTGTAAACTGAGGCGCATGGCCATCTGGATCAGGTGTGTCGCCCATCACACATCAAGAACAATGCTTCACATGGTCTCTCACATCCCATTCCATAGAATTCCAGTAGAATCGCTGTTTCACAAGAAGTCCTGTCTTGACCTTGGTGAATAGCGTCATCATGACACCCTCGTAAACATAATTTCGCAGTGACACAGGAACCACAAACTGATGTCTCTTCTTTATGGTGACTGGGTTTTTAGACACCCGATAGAGTATACCATCCACAACAGTCAATTTATCCCACTGCCTCAACAAGCCATTTTACTCCCCACATGAGTTCGCTTCATTCATTCTGGCTGCCGTATATATCCCGCCCAGAACGGATGTACGTGAGGCTCAGAGTGCGCTCGCGGATCAGATTCTGCATGTGGAGCGAACTTTCCCGGACTCTCCTGTGATTGTGCTTGGTGACTTCAACAAGGCGACTCTGAGCGAGGAGCTTCACAGGTACAGGCAGGTTGCAAAATGTCCAGAGCGTGCTGGATCTCTGTTACTCAGCGCTCCGCAACTCTTATACCGCCCTCCCTCGAGCTGCACTGGGTCTCTCTGACCACTTGATGGTTCATCTTGTTCCCACATACAAGCAGAAGCTGGAGCTGGCAAAACCTGTTGAGGAGCATGAGGATCTGGACAAGTGAAGCTAGAGAGGAACTGCAGGCTTGTATGGAGACCGCAGACTGGGAGGTGTTCAGGGCTGCGACCAATAATCTGGATGAGTATACAGACACTGTGACTTCATGGATCAGCTACTGTGAAGAGTGCATAGTTCCAATGCACACCAAGCTGAGTTATGCTAATGACAAACCTTGGTTCACACCTAAAGTCAGCCAGATTAGACGGGAGAAGGAGGCAGCTCGCAAGAGTGGGGACAGGAACTGCTACAAAGACGTGAAGTATCGGTTTCAGAGGGAGCTGAAGAAAGCTAAGGCCACATACTCTGACAAACTTACATAGCAGTTCTCAGCCAATGACTCGGCTGCGGTGTGGAGAGGGCTCAAGGTGGTCACTAACTACAAGCCACGTGCCCCCCACAGTCTGAACAACCTCGCTCTTGCACAGGACCTGAACAACTTGTATTGTTGCTTTGAGCAACCTTTTTGCACCAACACCTCTGTGGTCTCTCCAGCCCCATGTTCCACTTTACAACAAAGGACTGTGCTGTCTCTTAGTGACACAACTAAGACGAACGATGTCACTGAGACAGCAAAGTCGATCACAGTCACTTTTGATGAGCCACCCCCTCACCTCCCCCCTCTTCCTCTTTCTCTTGACATCATGGAGCAGGACGTGCTCACTCAGTTCAGGAAGCTGAACCTTCGGAAGGTTGTGGGTCCGGACAGAGTTTCCCCTGCCATCCTGAAGCATTGTGCTGCTGAGCTGGCTCCAGTGTTCACAGACATCTTCAATGCTTCCTTGGTGTCCTGTCATGTTCCTGCCTGCTTTAAGTCATCCACTATCATTCCTGTTCTCAAGAGAGCCAGGATCACAGGACTGAATGATGACAGACCGGTGGCACTGACATCTGTGGTCATGAAGTCCTTTGAGCACCTGGTTCTCTCTCACCTGAAATCTATCACTGCTTCTCACCTGGACTCATTGCAGTTTGCCTACAGAGCCAACAGATCTGTGGAACGATGCAGTGAACCAGGCCCTTCATTTTGTTGTGAAGCATCTGGAGACTTGAAGACATGCTTCGCCAGCTCAATGTGCCTGACTCCCTCTGCAGATGGATTACACATTTCCTGACCAGCCGGAGTCAGCGTGTGTGGCCGGGGACGACTGTCTCCGACACTCTGACCAGAACCTCCCGTCACAGGAACAGCTTCTTCCCCTCGGCCGTCACACTGATGAATTTGTGAAACCGCCTTGTTGTTATAATATTATTTTAATTATTTATGGGGCATGGGGTCCGACCTTCCGAAGACATCAAGTCAGATTTTGAAACTTGCTGAATGACATCTACCTTAGCAGGGTCTGTAGAAACACCACTGCTGTCAATAACATGGCCCAAGAAATGAACTGAACGACGTAGAAAATGGCATTTCTTGGGTGCGAGCTTAAGATTGTGATCTCAAGCCGTTCAACTGCTTCATCCTCACCAGGTGCAAAGACCAATAGATCATCCAGTTAACACAATAGGTTCATGACGTTCAAGTTTCCAAATGTCTTCATCATCATGCGCATGACACTACTCGGGCTGTTTACAAAGTCCCTGTGGAAGTCGATTATACTCATATAAACCAACAGTTTAAACAAAAGCAGTGAACTTCTTACACTCCTCAGCCAAAGGAATGTTGTAGAATCCAGAAGTGAGGTCCAGGGTGCTGAACAGATCGTAACCTCCCAAGGCAGCAAGACAGTCCTCTTGATGGGACAGAGGGTACACATCTTTCACTGTCCAGGTGTTTAACCAGTGGAAGTCGTTGCAAATGCGGAGCTCAACTCACATGACTCCAGGTCACTCAATCCACAATTCTTTAATGTCTCAGTCATGTCTTTCAGGTCAGCCACACATGTTGACTGTTGGACTTACCATAAGCATTAATATGAATGTTCATCTGCTTGGAGCTCTTCAACAGCCAGACACAGATACACATCAGCCAGCTTTTGATGGTTATTGGCTTGTCAGTGGGGTAATGACTTTAATAGGGACTGAACCATCTCCGCACAATGGTGTTACCACTCTGCCAACAAGAACATTGCTTGAAATGGAGCTAGACTTTGTTGTAGGCTTTGGCAATTGCTTCCTCATGTTGTGACTCACGACATAGATAACAAACAACAATCTGAACTGAACTAGGTAGCCTCTCTAATACTGAAACTTACTTAGATTAGGATGGCAGTTATAGTCAGACTATATATATATATATATATATATATATATATATATATATATATATATATATATATATGTACTCCTCCCTCACCCACCCCCCTCTCCCAGGTGGGGTGGGTGGGTGTTACTTCAGCTCGGGTCCTCTACCAGTGGCCTAGGAGCTAGAGGGTCCTGCGTTGTATCTTTGCTGTGCCTAGGACTGCACTCTTCTGGAGTGAGAAGTCTGATGTTTCTCCAGGGATCTGTTGGAGCCACTTCTCCAGTGTGGGGGTCACTGCCCCGATTGCACCGATCACCACAGGCACTACTGTTGCCTTCACCTTCCAGGATTTCTCTTGCTCTTCTTTGAGCCCCTGGTAATTCTCTAGTTCTATTTGATATGTGCTCCGCTCTCTAATGGCCTTCGCAATTGGTTAATCCACATCGAGGCACTGGCCTCGGCCTGAGACTTCGATCTGCAAGGGGACGAGCTCCGGAGGATCCAGGTGTCGACTGCGGCCTTCCAGAAGATGGCGTTGGCTGCCTCAGTCGATGGAGCGCGCACGTGCACTCTTACCCAGATGGCAGCTTGTAACCTGTGGCTCGCCAAGATGGGATTAAAGGAGCGGGAGAAGCGGAACCCCATAGGAGCGCCAATCACAGACGACACGCTGTTTGGCTCCAATGTTTCGGGTTTGCTGGAGAAGCATGAGACACAGAAGTCGTCTGCTAAGCTCTCTGAGCACTTCTGCCTGGCTAAAAGGGGGTCACAGCCCTCCTGTTCCAGAGAACGTTCGGGCCAAAAAGACGTCCGGGAGTAGCCATTTCGCCTCCGCAAAGCCGACAAGCCCTCCACTTCGTCCGTTGGACCTTCGTCTGCAACTCGTGGCAGAGCGCCTGCTCACAAACGCCAAAGGTCTGCATCTCCTGTCAATAAACCACAGAAAAAGTATCTTCGGGTGCCGCTTTTACGTGCCGGCCGGTTCCGTAGGCCTCACTCGTGTTCAACCTTCGTCTTCGCTAGCTAAAAAAGCTAGGCTAACACTAGCTCCTTCGACCTCCGGCCATTTTGCACTGCCCGTGTCAAGTCGGCCTGGTCCGAGTTCTTCAAACGCACAGGTGAGTGCTGGCCGGCTGAAGGAACTTTGTCTCCCAGCGGCCTCTGCAGCTGTCGTCACTGGTGGCCATTTTGCTTCGCCTGAGTCAAATGAATCCAGTGCGGCTGCGCCGAGCGCCACCGTGTCGAGCAGTGGACTACATCTCCCGACTTCCCTCGCTGATGACGTCTCCCATGTTGCCGGAAGCTCACAGCACACGGTGACTACGCACTTCAGTTCTGTCGCCATCCCCCCGAGTTCGCGGGGATCCGTCTCACGTCTCCTCGCTCCCTAGCAGAATATCTGTGTCTGGAGCAGGAGGTGGAGTCGCTCCTCCAGAAACGAGCGATCTCCCTGGTTCCTCAAGAGGACTGCGGGAGATGGTTCTATTCTGTGTACTTTCTGGTCCCCAAGAGATCAGGAGGTCTCAGACCAATTCTGGGCGGCTGAATGCCTTCATCTCTTCCCGCTCGTTCAGGATGCTGACAATAAAGCAACTGCTTGAGTGCATCAGGCGAGGGCACGGGATGACCTCCGTGGATTTTTGCAGCACCACAGGCGCTACCTGAGGTTTGCAGTGGGAGACAACTGTTACCAGTTGTTACCTTTGGGTACTCTCTGGCTCCACGGACCTTCTCGAAGGTGGTGGATGCAGCGTTGGAGCCGCTCAGATCTGCGGGAATAAGAATCCTGACATATCTGGACGACTGGCTCATTCTAGCAGCTTCGGAGAGCGAAGCACACGGAGATTGTGCTGCGGCACATCAGACGTCTGGGCTTTGCGGTCAACCTCCAGAAGAGTGCGCTGCAGCCCAGCACTTGCACTCAATATCTGGGGATTCTCCTCGACTCTCGGTCCATGATAGCGCGTCTGTCAGACGAGAGGTTGTTAAAACTTCTCCTCGCAGTTACGGCGGCGAGTCCACCCTGGACGATTCCGGACTTTCACAGGGCTCTGGTGCAGGATCAGGACTGGGTTCGGTCCCGTCCTGTTCTAGGTTGACCCCTCAAGGTCTGGTTGCTGAAAGGGTGAGACTGCTGGACATGGGGCTGTCGGACGCAGTCATCCATGCGGTGCAGAGCACCCGTGCACCAGCTACTAACAAGCTTTACACTTCCAAGTGGCGTGTGTTTGCTAGTTGCTGTGCAGTGAGACAGCTTTCGCCATCTAACTGCTCTGTGGCGGAGGTCTTGTCCTTCCTGCAGGAGCTGTTGGACAAAGGCCGGGCGGCGTCCACACTCAACGTGTTTGCGGACGCCATCTCGGCGGGGGACCAAGGCTTTGGTCGGGTCTCTGTGAGGAGTCACACGATCATTAAGAGATTTCTTCTTGGTGCTCGGTGCATTAGGCCTCCGGCGAGGAACCTATTTCCGCCCTGGAGTTTGCAGTTGGTTCTTGAAGGGCTCTGTAAGGCCCCGTTCGAACTGCTGGCGGCCGCTTCGTTGGATATACTGACCTTGAAGACGGCTCTTCTTCTGGCCTTAGCTTCGGCTAAGAGAGTGAGCGATCTGACAGCCTTGTCTGTGAGCTCACGGTGTATGTCGTTTGGTGAAGGTCTGACCTCTGGGACCCTTCATCCAAATCTGGCTTTTAGACTGAAGGTCATCACGGCTTCTTATCGGTCTCAAGTCCTGATGTTGAGGTCCTTTTATTCCCCACCTCATCAGACTGATCAGGAGGTAAGGTAAGGTAACTTTATTGTCAAACACATGCTACAGTACGAGACATATAGCATGGATGAAATATCTGTTCTCACAGACCTGGACACGACATACAATCACAGACGAACATAAAGATCACAGACACCACATAAAGATCACAGACAGCAGGATACATGCAACAAAATCGTAACATCAGTCCATCAACCACCGGGAGGAGCACCTAGCTCATGGCAGCATGGCAACATCCTCTGCCCCTGTGGATGGAGCCAAAAGTGCCTGGTGCAGACCCGGGGGCAGAGTAGGAAGGGAGTTCAGCATCATGACAGCCTGGTGGATGAAGCTGTCTCTCAGTCTGCTCGTTCGTGCGCGGTGACTCTGGAACCTTCGCCCTGATGGTAGCAGCGTGAAGAGGCGGTGCGACGGGTGGGTGGGGTCTCCTGCGATCCTCAGGGCTCTCCGAGTGAGGCGAGTCTTGTAGATGTCCAGGAGGGATGGAAGAGGGACCCCGATGATCTTCTCAGCAGTCTTCACCACGCGCTGCAGGGTCTTGCGGCAGGCGATGGTACAAGAGACGAACCACACTGTGATGCAGCTGGTCAGAACGCTCTCGATCGTGCCTCTGTAGAAGGTGCACATGATGGGGGATGGAACTCCGGCTCTCTTCAGCTTCCGCAGGAAGTACAGGCGCTGCTGGGCTTTCTTGGCCAGTGCCGTGGTGTTGGTGTTCCAGGTCAGGTCCTGGGAAATGTGAACACCCAGGAACTTGGTGCTGGTGACCTGCTCCACTGCAGCACCAGCGATGAGAAGCGGGGGATGCAGGACAGGTCGTCTCCTGAAGTCCACCACCATCTCCTTGGTCTTCTCCACGTTCAGGCGAAGGTTGTTGTCATCGCACCACTGGACCAGGCGGCACACCTCACTCCGGTAGTTGGATTCGTCGTCGTTCCTGATGAGGCCCACCACGGTTGTGTCATCTGCAAACTTAATGAAGAGGTTTGAGTCAGACACAGGTGCACAATCATGCGTTAGCAGAGTGAATAAGAGAGGACTCAGTACACATCCCTGAGGAGCTCCAGTGTTCATTGTGATGGACCCGGAGGTATTCCTGCCAACTCGAACCACCTGTGGTCTGCCTGTGAGGAAGTCCAGTAGCCAGTTGCAGAGGGGGGGGGCAAGTCCCAACTGGACCAGCTTGAGGATGAGCTGCTGCGGGATGATGGTGTTGAATGCTGAGCTGAAGTCCAGGAACAGCATTCGGGCGCAAGAGTCTCTCGTCTCCAGGTGGGTGAGGACGGAGTGGAGAGCAGTGGAGATGGCATCGTCAGTCGAGCGATTGGACCGGTATGCGAACTGGTATGGATCTAGAGCAGGAGGGAGAGAGGTCTTGATGTGATGCATGACCAGACGATGTCTGTGAGGACATCCGTAAGCTCCTCAGCGCAGTCTTTCAGGACCCTTCCCGGGATGTCGTCTGGACCCGAAGCTTTCCTCACGTCGATCCTTCTCAGCGATCTTCGCACCCTGTTCGGAGACAACGACAGTACCTGGTCTTCAGCGGTCAGAGGGATCTTCTGGGCTGGAGTCTTGTTGACTGCCTCGAAGCGAGCGAAGAAGTCATTCAGCTGGTCGAGCAGAAGAGGGGAGTCATCACAGGTCTGCGGTGAGGGCTTGTAATCTGTGATGGTCTGGATCCCCCTCCACAGGTTCCTGGTGTCTCTGCTGTCGCTGAACTGGTCTGCAATCCTGGAATATTGCCGCTTCGCCCCTCTGATGCCACGTGCGAGGTTGGCCCTGGCTGCTCTCAGGCCCTCCTCATCTCCAGCTCTGAAGGCAGGATGCTAAGATCTTGCCTGGTGTGGTAGATCAGAGCCTCTATTGCTCTGGTGCCATGATGAGTGCCTCTGTGCTGTCCTTCCCTGTCTAGCCATAGGTAGGATTTGTTCATGTCAGCCACTTCAGCTATCTGTCGATGGTACATCCCATGCAGGGGTTTTTCCTCCCATGATGGTTCCTCCAGTTCCTCCCTCTCTGTCAGTTTCCATTGTCTGAGACACTCACTAAGTGCTCCATCTCTGGGTGCCATCTTCCTGACATAGTCGTGGAGCTTGGATGTTTCGTCTTGGATAGTGACTCTGGTGCTCTTTGTGTATACGTGTAGACGTCTATAAATACCAAGTTAGATGAGGTGTACAGATGTCTTCTAGAAATATTCTCTTTTAGACCAGTGGTAGAACGACCTTAGGACCTAGGGACCATTTGACTTCTATTAGATGTCTTTAAGACCAAAAATGCTCAGTTGGTAGCTATCGGGACTTGCTATTACTTCACCTTCACCTTCTTCTACCGCTTATCCGGGGTCGGGTCGCGGAGGCAGCATTCGGAGCAGGGAAGCCCAAACTTCTCGGTCCGCACAAACCTCCTCCAGCTCCTCCCGGGGGATCCCGAGGCGTTCCCAGGCCAGACCAGAGACATAATCTCTCCAGCGAGTCCTGGGTCTTCCCCGGGGTCTCCTCCCGGTAGGGCAAGCCCGGAACACCTCCCCAGGGAGGCGTCCAGGGGGCATCCGGATCAGATGCCCGAGCCACCTCAACTGGTTCCTCTCGATGTGGATGGGCCGTCCCTCCTGCGGACCCACCACCCACAGAGGGGTCGGGTGCAAAGAGTACTAGAGAGAGAACTTGCTATTACATATATTATTACTTAATATATACAATATTAATATTAATATACAATAGTTAGTTATGCATAGCTTAAGGACACTCTTCCTCAAATGAACCATTATATTTCCCTTTCAACGGGTCTGGCTGTGTCCTGAGCAACAACCGTCATAACCGAAATGTACTGAGCAACAACCGTGTCTATGCACACTGCTTTATTCTGACATCCAAATAAGACAAGTCGCAAGGACGTGCAGAAGACCTGAGTCGATGTCAGGAAAATGTGTTGATAGCCTCTAAAAAGAGCATATTTTTCGTTGTTTATGGTCACAGTCGTACGTGTGTACTGTATTTGAGTTTACTCGCTAGGATTGCTCAATGTTTCAATTTGCAGACCCGGAAAGAAAGCATACACAACAAGCAGAAATGGTTTTATTCCACCACGCTGGTATAGAAAAAGAACATGAAAATGCCTTTACACCTGAAAGGGCTGCAGAAATATTTACATGTCTGGAGAAAAGAAAAAAAATCCCATTTGCCCCCAAAATGAAACATCTGCTTGGAAGCAGATATTAAGTATAATGTCCATAATCTAACACCCAAGTTGCCCGAAAATTGCCCTGAAATCGACTGAAATAGACAATGAGTCATGCTTTAGAGGCAGTAGACACATCTCATTGTCTTGTTAAGTCCAACAAAAAGGTCAAAGACAGTTTCAAATGGATTAAATGCAAAGTATGCACATATTTACACTGTACAAACTTGATTTACATAACTTTACATTATTTACTAAGCCCAAAAAGCAGCATGCTTGACTTTAAACATTATTAGCAAGTGCTTTGCTCAGTGTGTAGTCATTCCAGTCATTTAACATTTAAAAACAAAAGGTAGAATGATATTACAATCTGATCACAGTAATAAATGAAAGTGCATTCTAAAAGGATCAATTGTTGATCTCATGGTTTGAACTGCACAAAGAAAATTCCTTTCTTTTCTTTCTTTTTTTCTTCAAGTTAAAAACTTTCATGATGGAATTGAGATTTTAATGAATTATGCATCTTTTATTTTATTTTCTGTATTCACAGCTTGATCAAAATCTGGAAAACCTGTCTCACATCACCATGGAGCCGGCTGTCTGGGTGAACAAGTCCCTGATTTCCACAAGTGATCTTCCAAGATTGGGAGTTAGGTGAAAATCACGTTTCCATGTTGGTTGACCTTGTATCACAATTGAGAAGCACAAATGCAGTGTTGTTTGTCAACCAACAAGATAGGCACATTCTTTACTGTGCTGTTATCATTATTATTATTATTATTTTATTGCTGGCAGGAAGCTGAATTTTAAGTTCTGGGTGCTAGACCTAAATGCATGCACTTTGAGCTCATCTGCAGCAGTGTGGGGTTTTTATCTCTCTCTTTTCGGGTCCTTTCCCATTCACCATCCTTCACAAATATAAATAGATTGACGCATGCGTTTGTTACACACATGTACAGACAGAAACCCAAAAAGCACAATAGGATGATTTAGTAAATGCAAGATGGTGAGTAAACACAATGGCTGTTTTGTCAACCTTAAAGGCTTTGCAGAGAAAACTCTACTCAAGTTCAAAAGAATGCAATTGCCTTTTTAGTGATGAAGCCATTTTTACTCTATTATGGAGCCCAATAGAATTAAACCACATTTTCTTTTTACCGATGAACGACTCAAGTTGTATTAAAATAAATCAATATCACGTTTTGTCTGATTTCCCAGTGCCACAAGTATGTGTCGCATAAAGGTTCCAGATATTGTGCAAATCCAGTCGCTTACGTTGTTTGCTTTTCTAGAACCATGTGAGATGGGGAGCTATAGAAACAAGTAGAAAGTCATTTCGAAAGGAATTTGAGTCTGGAACGATGATGTGGAGAAATGTATTTCCAAAATCCACGATCCTGGAGATAGTCATCAAACTTCAGTTTGTTGCTGGGACTCAGTCGTGATTGTTACCCCTCTGTGGCTCTCATCCTTCAAGTCGAAACAGCCACCATGGTCGGAGTCCCCCAGCCCACACGGAGCTGATGCAGATGAGGCAGCCACAGTCAGTTGCATATTTCGTGACACAGAGCCAAGATTTTGTGGGACCGTTAAGGAGCTTAAGTTGATTTCTCCAAAGGGGAGTTGGTGAGGAGGTAAATACTGACTTGGGTGAAACTGAGTGCGATGATGTGGACTCGTGCTGCTACTCCTCGAACTTAGAGTGCTCTCCTTGGAGAGCGGCCTTTGAGTAGGAGCTACTGTTTTATTTTCCTGGTAGTCTTCTCCACTGGGGAGAGGAAGAGGCATTTGATCATGATTTAAGAAGTCTTCTTCGTGAGGAGGGGGATAGTCACTGTCAATGTCATAACCCCCAAGGTAGTAGTCAGAGTCTATTTCTGCTGGGCTTTCGCTTATGTGGCTCGCTGCAGGATCACTTTCTTGGCCGAACTTGTGCGTTGTTCTCTCTTGACTGTTGGACTTCTTGGTATCGAGCATCCAGTCCGATGTATCCCAGTGATAGGCTGCACAAATGGAGAGAGCTCTTAGTCTTAAGCTGAGAAAAGATTTTTTTTGGGGGGGACAAAAAGGGTCGTGCATAAAAACCAAGCAAATAAAAAAACAAAACAAAACCAAAAGTACTTTTTATCACCCCTTCAGTAATGGCTTTAAAATGCATTGCATTGAACTGCAATGAAGAAATGTGTGTGTGTGTGTGTGTGTGTGTGCGCGTGCGCAGAATAGGGATAACCGATGAGAAGGGTTGACCTTATCAAGCAAAGACATGACAGAACTACACAATGATTTGACATAAAAGGTTTGTGTAATTGGTTGAAGCACAGTTGCCAATGTACAGCAAGCATATAAATGTTTTTTACATTCAGATTGGTTTTCCACATTAAAGTGGTGATTTTGGCAACTTTTCTGACTTAAGTAGACATAATGGTCAGCTCTTGTTCCACATAATGTTAAGAGGACCTTCAAAAGTTATTGCCATGTCTGTGGTTTCCACTTCAACCAAAAATCTCTGATATCTCTAATCTCTGATCAATTAATAACTGTGACAACACTCAGCTGATGACTCAATTAGTCTCCAGTGAGTAAGAATTGAATCCAATCCTCTATGAACACTGCACAAAGCAGGTGAGAAATCAGACAACCTGTCCAGTTTAGTAAAGTTAGTGCCTATTAATGACTGCTAAAACCAAGTGTTTAAAAAAAACAAGCCATGACACTTTTCTGTCAGTGATTCTGGCAATGAACTGGGAGGAAAAAGGTGTTCGTAACAGGTCTGGGTATGTGATGTTTGACAACTATATGACATTTTTGAAACTGATGGTGAATCGCTCATAATTGGAACAGCAAAGGGTATTTTTTTTTAAATTTTGCAGTAGAAATTCCACACTTTGAAAAAAGTCCTTTCAACGTTCTTTTTGGAATTACATGCTCCTCAACAGATGGATCCTTTCAATCATCAGTAAAGAGCCCCAATTGGATCAATTTAACATGAAATGCAATGTGGGACACCACATTAATGATACATTAAATATGTTGTAAATTTGATCGAGTGATTTAACAGAGTGCAGAATGCTAGGGGGATGGGGATGAGACTCCAAATCCAAATGTAAGTGAGTTAAATATAGCTACTTATTTAAACTTACTGAAGCACCACTGCCATCCAATATCTTTTTAAGAGTCCATGCAGAGAACAGGTTTGGGCCCCTTATGTGAGGGCCTGTTAATGCCCTCCAAAACATATAATACGACAACCCTCAAAAAACATCCAAGAAAGGGATCTCAATCCAATTCAGGCCACATATTTCATACGTAAAAAGGGCTTTGGCTCATCATTGCGTTGTCATTTTGAAGTCTGACCTTTACAGCCTGTGACATCAGCTCAAAAGGAAGCAATAGAGAGAAAAGTATTATAACAGTATTTGAATAGAGGAAACTGTCAGTAATCATAATATTGAGAAACTGATTCAAGTGCTGCAGATCGGGTAGGTATTTTATCAAATATGACAAGATAAACAGAATTACTTCATGTTAATCAGATCATAAACTACATGTGTGAAATGCTTTCCATTTCACCACTAAAATGCAAAATGTGCTTCAACAAACCACACACACAAATGTATCTTGCTTTATGAACATTTGCAAACACATAACCAGATATACGTCAGTTTTAACCATTGTCACTGGAGACGTACTGTATTGGATTAAAATCAATAAATAAACATTTTAAAGCCCAGGAAGGATAAAAGCAGAAGACAATCACATCATGCTTATAGCCGGATGAAGGTCATGCCATTAAAAGACTTAAACAACAGCGGGAACATTGTCTTTTATGCTATTGTTACTAGTTTCTTCATCAATCGCTGTTAATGGAAAAATACTGCATGTAATAACTATATAGCTTCAGCTTTTAACTGTTGTAAATAATAAATAATATAGTTTAATAGATGTTTTTCTAAGCATAATAGATATGTTTTGAAGTATTTCCCTTGATAGTAATACGATTAGCTGAGATATGGTTGCCATTTTTTAGTTCTCCGTTTTAAAGTAACAGCAGTTTCCATTTAGTGATATCCTGGAGGACATGTCAGTGAGGAAGTGATGAAGAAAAAAAGCATGGGTAATGGGTCAGAACACAAACCACATGGAGACAATGTCAAACCATCACCATTACACAGAATCATACAGTCCAGGCAGATAACTAGTTGAAACCCAAAATACACACAGTTTTACAAAACAAAGCACATTTCTCTCTTATCAGTATTATAACACAAGATGCATAAATCAAGTGAGAGAGCTCAAACAACTTAAGCATAGCCAGTCACCATCTCATACATTATTATTCGTACATTATGGGGCAGCCATCGTATCTATCGCAAGACGTGTGAATTCAGTTGAAATGCAATCGAGTGTGAGACAATGAGAATAGTGGAGAAGAGACACAAAGGGGAGGAAACATGGTACCTTCACTTTCAATTGAGTCGACTGCATCATTGACTAGCCGAATGACCGTCACTATGGAGGCTTGTGGAGGGAAAAGGAGGAGGTAAATTCAAAAGTGTGCGATTGGTTAATGTGCTAAAATACGATAATAAAATGGTCAAAACAAATAACAAACAAAATAAGTGAATAAACACTATGTATTACATACATAAATAACTACACAGTGCATCAAGCATTTCAGGGATGTACCAAAACCAAAAACCAAAAAAGAAAACGGAAAATCAAAACAATGTAAGAACTAATTATTGTGTCAATTATTAGCAGTGTTGCCAAAGTTAGATTGAAAATTGATTATTTTGATTTAAAAGTAACTTGGTTAGATTACAAGTTAAGAAGACATGTTGCATTTAGCAGCTGCTGACAACAGCCTAAACAGAATTTCAATGCCAATTTTGGTGTTGCGTCTTTATATCTGAGCTCACCCATCTGAACGTAGAGTTAATATTTTATTTTGACATAGTGTTCGAGAGACGGCTGTGCTACATGCTAAGAGGGCTAAGCTAAGCAATCGACAGTGGTCGCCGCCCACGTTGCAAGTCCCCAATGTGATCATGAATCAATGAGCTCACTGCTGCCATCTTGCACTGCTCATGTCCAGGAGCAGGGACTGGACCCAGCGAGCACTCCCAGCATGACAGTGGGACATGGTCAACTCAGTTTTACACAATGCTGAGGGTATGACAAAACGGATGTTGACAGAAGTGTTGTCACAGTGAGTGCTCTCGGTCCAGCTCTTTCGACCAGGACGGGCCATTTTCTCTCGCCCCACCTCTCGCAGATTTTTACTCGACGTGGGTAGAACTGTGCGTCAGCTGAGCAGACACAACGCACTTCAGCTCGGTATGCGCGAGTGATATCCAGAATGCTCAAGCTGAGAGCGGGTTTTATTCAAAGGTTTGGATGTTGAGAGGTAGAGACTACTGGACCTGGGATTATCAGAAGCAGTTATATCCATTGTGCAGAATGCTAGTGCTCCGGCGACTAACAGAGCATACGCTACCACAGCTCCTTTTCAAACCCTGTGTCATGTACAAAGATAAATCAACTGAACTGTATAAATGTAATACAAATGACCTCTAGCTCTAACATGATTACAATGTATTAGAGCAGGTAGAAATAAACATTCATCCATGTTGTTGATGTTAAAAATCCGCCAAAGTGAGTGGATCTCATGGACCTACTCGTTCCCGTTCTACACGCTATAGTTCACTCACAGAGGAAACTGGCCAATGCACTCTTGCCTTATGCTCACGTCGTTTGGTCCATAAACTTTATACTTTATACAGACAGTCATTATCAGACGATAATGACTGTCAGCACTGCAGATTTTACAGAGCTAACAGCAAGCATGACTGCTCACATCAAACCTTTATTTACACTTGTAGCGCATCAAGGTGTGCCGTTTTTTTAATAGCTGGCTTAAAACTAAATGCCAGGTAAAAAATGGAAACACTCACATTGATTCATTTTGAGCAAACAGAGCTAATAAAAGTGAAAGATCCCCCAAAATAGGATGTAAATTAGGAACTG